>NC_134397.1:237607103-238233916 GCF_050003625.1 Haematobia irritans
GGACGGACGGACATGCTCAGATCGACTCAGAATTTCACCACGACCCAGAATATATATACTTTATGGGGTCTTAGAGCAATATTTCGATGTGTTACAAACGGAATGACAAAGTTAATATACCCCCCATCCTATGGTGGTGGGTATAAAAAAAAGAGATTGATATCCCTAAATTAAGAGCAAGAAGCTCTATTGTGATGATACCAGAAATATTATTTTACTAGTATCACGAAGTAACAAAATTTTTAAATTTCCAAAATGATCTTTTACTCCATCTAATTTTCTTTATTCCGTAAAAAAACAAAGAGATAGATATTCCCTATTTAAGAGCGAAAAACTCTTTTTGTGATAATACCCCAAAAATTCTCTTACTCGTATCACGAAGAAACAAAATTGTCCAAATTTTCAAAACGATTTTTTACTCCCTCTCTTTCTATTTTGTACCAAACAGCAAAGAGATTGGCATCCCTAAATTAAGAGCGAAAAGCTCTTTTGTGATGATACCACAGAAATTCCTTTACTCGTATCATGGTGTTGTGTAAACAGCTCATTGGGTTTTTATTTCACTCTTTTGAGTGGGGATGTGAGATGATAGTGCGTTGTGTTGTGTTTTTCTCATCTCTCCTCCCAGCTCCTATGCTCTTGCTTTGGATATTAGTTTCGTCCTTGGAAATCATGTTTAGTTTAGTTTCAATTCATTTAGTTTTGTGTGTATTGGTGTCGAAGAATCGTTTTTTTTAAGCTGTTGTTGTTGTTTCTTTTTTATTTCTTGTTCTTTAACAAAATACTTGGTGGCCATAAAGGACATGGGTTTTTTTCCTTTACACCATTGGTTTAGTCTTCTTTTTTTTTAATTTTACACCATATTTAGAAATAGACTGGTGTTGATTATAGCTAAGGAAATGGAGTGATATAGCATTCCCATTAAAAAGGATAAAATTATGCAGATTTTACACACTCTGAAGGACACAAAGATACTGGAACCAGCAAGAACAACAACAACCACAGAAACAAAATTTCTGTGGATGAATTTTCGTAGTGTGTCCCCTGGAAAAGGTCAATAACTGAATGAATAGATAACCCTTGGTATGGAAATAACTTTAGTAGTTCGTAAAATAGTCATAACAATTTTGAGACTGAATATTTATTTATATACGCGAAACTTAAAAAAAAGAACTCAGAAAATAGAGAAATTACAAAACAAGAGGTCAGTCGTTTCTTAAGATAAACGATCAAATGTAGTTTTCGTTTGGTCTGGTTGCTTAATGTTGCAAATATATCTGATCCGATTTTATATAAATTATGAACAGCATTTGGTTTTTAGGGCCTTTCACCATTTAAATATGAATAAATCTTTTGTTTCTCGTTTCTCTTCGCTCAGGCCCGTGATACTGGCAGGTGGCATTGCGTCCAAAAAGTGGATGAAAAAAAAGCGGTAACTACACCAGAAATAATCCGAAATATAAAGGTCAGACTTGAAACTTGGCACAAGTAGTTGTTTTTGTTGTAGGTCGGATGGTATTGCAAATGGGCCATAACAGTCCACTTTTACGTATAGCCCCCATATAAACGTACCCTCAGATTTGGTTTGCGGAGCCTCCAAGAGAAGCATATTTCATCCGATCCAGCTGAAATTTTGTACATGGTCTCTAACAACCACACAAAAATTGGTCCACATAGGTCCATAATTATATATAGCCCCCATATAAACCGATTCCCACATTTGGCTTGCGGAGCCTCTAAGAGAAGCATATTTCATCCGATCCGGCTGAAATTTAGTGAATGATGTTGGTATATGGTATCTAACAACCATGCAAAAATTGGTCCACATCGGTCCATAATTATATATAGCCCCCATATAAACCGATCACCAGTTTTGGCTTGCGAAGGCTCAAAGAGAAACAAATTTCATCCGATCCTGTAAAAATTTGGAACATGGTGTTAGTGTATGGTATCTAACAATCGTGCCAGAATTGGTCCATACCGTTCAATAATTATATATAGCCTCCATATAAACCATGTGGAGGAGCAAAATTAATCCGATCCGGTTCAAATGTAGAACGTGGTGTTAGTATATGGTCTCTAACATCCATGCAAGAATTGGTCCACATAGGTTCATAATTATATATAGCCCCCATATAAACCGATCCCCAGATTTGGCTTGCGGAGCCTCTAAGAGAAGCAAATTTCATCCGATCGGGTTGAAATTTCGAACCTGGTGTTAGTATAGGGTCTCTAACAACCGTGCCAGAATTGGTCTATATCGGTCCATAATTATATATAGCCTCCATATAAACCGTTCTCCAGATTTGACCTCCGGAGCCTCTTGGAGGAGCAAAATTCATCCGATCCGGTTCAAATTTGGAACGTGATGTTAGTATATGGCCGCTAACAACCATTCCAAAATTGGTCCATATTGGTTTGTACTTATATATAGCCGATCCCCAATAACACAAAAAATGGTCCATATCGATTGGTTGCCACTCGAGCCAGAAATAATCTACCAAAATTTCATTTCTATAAAAAATTTTGTCAAAATTTTATTTCTATAGAAAATTTTGTCGAAATTTTATTTCTATGGAAAATTTTGTCAAAATTTTATTTCTATAGAAAATTTGTCAAAATTTTATTTCTATAGAAAATTTTGTAAAAATTTTATTTCTATAGAAAATTTGTCAAAATTTTATTTCTATACAAAATTTGTCAAAATTTTATTTCTAAAAAAATGTTGTCAAAATTGTATTCCCACTGAACATTTTGTCAAAATTTTATTTCTATAGAAATTTTGTCAACATTTTACGTCTATACAAAATTTTGCCAAAATTTTATGTCTGTAGAAATTTTGTCAAAATTGTATTTCTATAGAAAATTTTTGCAAAATTTGATTTCTGTAGGAAATTTTTTAAACATTTTATTTCTGTAGAACATTTTATTTCTATAGAAAATTTTGTCAAAATTTTATTTCCATAGAAAATTTTGTCAAAATTTTATTTCTTTAGAAAATTTTGTCAAAATTTTATTTCTATAGAAAATTTTGTCAAAATTTTATTTCTATAGAAAATTTTCTCAAAATTTTATTTCTATAGAAAATGTTGTCAAACTTTTATTTCTATAGAAAATTTTGTCCACATTTTATTTCTATAGAAAATTTTTTCAAAATTTTAATTCTATAAAAAAAAATTGTCAAAATTTTATTTCTAAATAAAAAAATGTTGTCAAAATTGTATTCCCATTGAACATTTTGTCAAAATTTTATTTCTATAGAAATTGTGCCAAAATTTTATGTCTGTAGAAATTTTGTCAAAATTGTATTTCTATAGAAAATTTTTGCAAAATTTGATTTCTGTAGGAAATTTTTAAACATTTTATTTCTGTAGAAAATTTTGCCAAATTTTATTTCTATAGAAAATTTTGTCAAAATTTTATTTCCATAGAAAATTTTATTTCTTTAGAAAATTTTGTCAAAATTTTTTTCTATAGAAAATGTTGTCAAAATATTATTTCTTTAGAAAATTTTGTCAAAATTTTATTTCTATAGAAAATTTTGTCAAAATTTTATTTCTATAGAAAATTTTGTCAAAATTTTATTTCTGTAGAAAATTTTGTCAAAATTTTATTTCTATAGAAAATTTTGTCAAAATTTTGTTTCTATAGAAATTTTTTTCAAAATTTTAATTCTATAGAAAGTTTTGTCAAAATTTTGTTTCTATAGAAAATTTTGTCAAAATTGTATTTCTATAGAAAATTTTGTCAAAATGTTATATCTATAGAAAATTTTGTCAAAATTTTATTTCTATAGAAAATTTTGTCAAAATTTTATTTCGTTATCGCTGTTTTTGATCTCAGCTTAAAGCCATGCATTGACTAAACTACAAGTGTAGCTTAACTAACAGAGGAAAAGTATGCTTGTCAAATTTATTTTGGCAAAGCCCTATAGACTGCAAGATGGTTGGATGTACAGCTGTTTCGGAATTACCAGATTCCTCATCAGAAAAGAGATATGCTTGCAATTTTTTTTAGGCAGTAGACGACTATCAAACCTTTTTTCGGAAGGGTCAAGTGTAGTTCACTCTGGGTTGAGTGAATTAGCCGAATTTATTCTCATAATTGGTTGATAGTTTTGCTGCAGGTAGAGGATGCTGATGGGGAATGTGGTAATTCCGAAACAGTTGTACATCCAACCATCTTGCAGTCGATAAGGCTTTGCCCAAATAAATTTGACAAGTATACTTTTCCTCTGTTGGTTAAGTTACACTTGTAGTTTAGTCAATGCACCATTCATTAAGCTGAAATCAAAAACAAAATAAAAATTTTATTTCTATAGAAATGTTGTCAAGGAGAGAGATTTTGCTAAATCTACCAAAACATCAAGAATTCTACTAGTCTACTAGTCTACTATAAAGCGACCCCCATATTACAATTCTAGCACTCTAATTACCGCGCAAAAGTTCATATCGGTTCGTAATTATTTGCAGTCTTCCCTATATATACCTGTCAAGAACTGAATTATATACGTATTCAATCGGCATTTTCTTATATATATACCCCGTATGAACTAACATACAATTTAGAAGACGATGTTAAGAAGTTTTAAGATACCTTGCCATCTTTAGTTGGAAATTTCTACGCAATACGTGGTGGACGGTACATAAGATTCGGCCTGGCCGAACATACGGCCGTAAATATTTTATTTATATACTTTTTATACCCTCCACCATAGGATGGGGGTATATTAACTTTGTCATTCCTTTTGTAACACATCGAAATATTGCTCTAAGACCCCATAAAGTATATATATTCTGGGTCGTGCACCGAAAGAATTTTCTTCATAAAAAGAACGAAAAATTTCGTTAAAAGTACGAAATTTGTCATTGTTTTACAACCAAAGAAACTTTTCATTAAAAGTACGAAATATTTCGTACTTTTTACGAAGAAAAGTTCTTCCAAAATTTTCGTAGTTTGTAAGAAAAAAATTCGTACTTTTTATGAAGAATCTTCGTACTTTTTATGAAAAATCTTCGTACTTTTTATGAAACAATTTCGTTCTTTTTATGAAAATGTTTCGTACTTTTTATGAAAAATTTTCGTAGTTTTTATGAAAAATGTTCGTACTTTTTATGAAAAACTTTCGTACTTTTTTCTCAAAAATGTTCGAACTTTTAGAAAAAAAATGTATAGTCGAAAGTGCAATTGGCTGTAGTTGCAAGTGTGAAAAATGACATAACTACTTTACATCTTAAGTTTTTGAATAATTTTTAGTTTTATTGCTTCACTTTTATTCATAGCGCGCTATCACCCAAATGAGAAGTAGCATAGACTTGCATAAAAAATAGAATAGAGGAATACACTCAAGCACATTATAAAAGACAATTTAATTCCGCGAACGGAAATTTTACAACTTCAATGAAACTTCTTCGTTATTTCAAAGAAAATGTTTCGTACTTTTTATGAAGAAATTTTAACGCAGAATGTTTCGTAAAATATTCGTAAAAACTTCTTCACAAAATTCATGAAATATGAAGAAAGTTTCGTTAAAAGTACGAACTTTTTACGAAGAAAAGTTAATGTAGAATATTTCGTAGAAGTTTCGTATATTCGTAAAATGTTCTTCGTAAAATTTACGAAAATGAATGAAAATTTCGTTATTTTAATGAAGAATTCACGAAGAATAGTTAATGAAGAATTCTTCGTAAAATTAATGAAGAGAATTCTTTCGGTGTGGTGAAATTCTGAGTCGATCTGAGCATGTCCGTCCGTCCGTCCGTCTGTTGAAATCACGCTAACTTCCGAACGAAACAAGCTATCATGGTGTTAGTATATGGTATCTAACAACCATGGAAAAATTGGTCCATATCGGTCCACTTTTACGTATAGCCCCCATATAAACGGACCCCCAAATTTGGCTTGCGATTGCTCTAAGAGAAGCACATTTCATCCGATCCGGCTGAAATTTGGTACATGGTGTTAGTATATGGTCTCTAACAACCATGCAAAAATTGGTCCACATCGGTCCATAATTATATATATATCCCCCATATAAACCGATCCCCCGATTTGGCTTGCGGAGCCTCTAAGAGAAGCAAATTTCATCCGATCCGGCTGAAATTTGGTACATGGTGTTGGTATATGTTCTCTAATGACCATGCAAAAATTGGTTCACATCGACCCATAATTATATATAGCCCCCATATAAGCCGATCCCCAGATTTAACCTCCGGAGCCTCTTGGAGGAGCAAAATTCATCCGATCCGGTTGAAATTTGCAACGTTCTGTTAGTATAAGGCCGCTAATAACCATGCCAAAATTGGTTCGTATCGGTCTATAGTTATATATAGCCGATCCCCAATCACACAAAAATTGGTACATATCGGTTCATAATCATGGTTGCCACTTGAACCAAAAATAATCTACCAAAATTTTATTTTTATAGAAAACATTGCCAAAATGTTATTTCTATAGAAAATTTTGTCAAAATTTTATTTCTATAGAAAATTTTGTCAAAATTTTATATCTATAGAAAATTTTTTCAAAATTTTATTTCTATAGAAAATTTTGTCAAAATTTTACTTCTATAGAAAATGTTGTCAAAATTTTATTTTGTCAAAATTTTATTTTTATAGAAACTTTAAACTTAATTATATACGTATTGAATCGTCCTTTTTAGTTTATTATATACCACGTATGGACTATGTGGTATACAGGGATCCGGAGCGGTCCATTTTTTTCGCTCCGCTCCGCTCCCGCTCCGGAGAAAAAAAAACCGCTCCGCTCCTCGCTCCGCTCCGAGAAAAAAAAAAATCGCTCCGCTCCGCTCCACGCTCCGCTCCGCTCCTCTTCGAGAAAATTATAGTACAAACATTGTATTATTTGTTCAATTGAGTTTTATTTTATTTAGAAAAAATCGGGCGGTACATATATGGGAGCTATAGCTAAATCTGAACAGATTTCGATGATTTTTTGCACATATAGTTAGTGCTATAGAAGATTACATTTCGCCAACTTTGAGTAAGATCGGTTGATAAATAAGGGTTTTATGACCTAATTTGACAACATCGGGCGATACATATATATGGGACCTATATCTAAATCTGAACCGATTTCGATGAAATTTTCAGACCTAAAGGGTGATACAGAAGATTATTTTGTGCTAAATTTGACGACGATCGGTTAGTAAAAAAAGTGCAACGTGACCCCATTTGTCGAAATCGGGCAATACATATATATGGGAGCTATATCTAAATTTGATCCGATTTCTTCCAAATTCAGTAACGTTCGTCCTTGTGCCCAAAAAAACTCCCTGTACCAAATTTCATCAAAATTGGTTAATAATTGCGACCGAAATCCTGTGAACAACAAATACATGGACAGACGGACGGATGGACGGACGGACGCCAAGCGCTAGATCGACTCAGGAGGTGATTCTGAGTCGATCGGTATATATTTTATGGGGTCTAAAATCAATATTTCTTGTAGGCACATTTTTTGGCAGATCAAACCACTATGTGGTTTAGGGTAAAATGACTTTAAAACAATGTGTTGAAATATTTTATTAATTTTGAAGATTTTTTTAGAAATATTAAATCCATTTTGACTTCATTAAAGGAAGCATTCTAGGAAGCATATGTTAATTTTTCATTTTTTTAGATTTTTTTCGTCAGTTGTTATCAAAATCCTTTAAAAACGAGTTAACGAGTTATTTTTTTTTTTCCATATTAAGACTCGACTTCCAGTAGAAATTATGCTATGTTTCAAGTAAAAAGCGTCTTTAAAATAAAGTGTTGAAAAACATGTCTTACTTTTTAACGATTTTTTGCTTTGTAGGCAAGATGCAAAAAGGAAACAAATTTAAAGACAATTTTATTAAGTTTAAAGAATTTTTCTTAATTATTAAAGTCAAAAATTTTATGTTTCATGTTATGATACACATTTTTAAGTAAAATCACTTAATTATAAGGACATTACAACTTCATTCAAAAGTTTATTGCCTTTTGGACAAGAAAACAAGTATATACAGCACTAAGTTCGGCCGGGCCGAACCTTAAATACCCACCACCATGAACCAAATATTAGGGTTTCCTTTGAAATTTTAGGAGGGCTTGAGGACTTGAGGACACTTCCCGAAGATAAATTTAAAGATTTCACCTATGAGGACTATATCAGATTCTGGATTTATAAGAACCATTTTTGTTTGAGTTTTAGAGGAATCATTAACATCTCTTGTAAGTGTGCAAGAAAATTATAAAATAACGTCTTGATTTGAAATCTTAAATATGTAGAAGTAAAATCTGGAAATTTTACATTGAGTTTCAAGCAATTCAAGTGAAGTCGGTTTATATGGAGGCATTACCAAATGGACCGAGCCTAAAATACCAGAATATTTACAATTTCAGGCAAATCAGATAAAAATTACGGTTTCTAGAAACCCAAGGAGTTAAATCGGGAGATCGTTCTTATGGGGGCTATACTAAAACATGGACCGCTACTCACCGTTTTCGGCACACCTCTTTATGACCCGAAAATACCTCTAGATTTCCAATTTCAGGCAAATAGGATAAAAACTTCGGATTCTAGAAGCCCAAGAAGTAAAATCGGGAAATCGGTCTATATGGGGGCTATACCAAAATATGGACCGATACTCACCATTTTCAGCACACCTCTTTATGGTCCGAAAATACCCCTAGATTTCCAATTTCAGACAAATTGGATAAAAAATACGCTTTCTATAAGCCCAAGACCCCAAATCGGGAGGTCGTTTTATATGGGGACCATACCAAAACATAGACCGATACTCACCATTTTTGGCACACGTATTTGTGGTCCTACAATACCTCTAGATTTCCAATTTCAGGTAAATTGAATAAAAACTGCGGTTTCTATAAGCCCAAGAAGTAAAATCGGGAGATCGGTCTATATGGGGGCTATACCAAAACATGGACCGATACTCACCATTTTACGGTCATAAAATACCACCAGATTTCAAATTTCAGGCAAATTGGATAAAAAATACGATTTCTATAAGCCCAAGACCCCAAATCGGGAGGTCGGTTTATATGGGGACTATATCAAAACCTGGACCGATATAACCCATCTTCGAACTTGACCTGCCTGCAGACAAACGACGAGGTTGTGCAAAATTTCAGCACGATTGCTTCATTATTGAAGACTGTAGCGTGATTACAACAGACAGACAGACGGACAGACAGACAGACAGACAGACGGACATCGTTATATCGTCTTAGAATTTCTGATCAAGAATATATATACTTTATATAGTCGGAAATCGATATTTCGATGTGTTACAAACGGAATGACAAACTTATTATACCCCCGTCACCATTCTATGGTGATGGGTATAAAAAACTTTATTTTAGAGAGATGCGTCTTCCATGTTAAGCAAAATTTGCATTCTTATTCTAAGGACATGGAATCTTTGACTTCACGACAATATTTTTTTCAGTGTAGAAAACTAAAAAATTAAATATAAACAAGTATATACGGCCGTAAGTTCGGCCAGGCCGAAGCTTATGTACCCTCCATCATGGATTGCGTAGAAACTTCTTCTAAACACTGTCACCCACAAGTGGCAGTTAAGTTGCGGTAACGCTTGCCGATGGCAAGGTATCTTAAAACCTCCTAACACCATCTTCTAAATTATATGTAAGTCCATACGTGGTATATATTAAATCGAAAAAGATCGATCCAATACGTATATAATTCAGTTTGACAAAGTAGACATACAATTTTGACAAAATTTTCTACAGAAATAAAATTTTAACAAAATTTTCTATAGAAATAAAATTTTCACAAAATTTTCTATAGAAATAAAAATTTTCACAAAATTTTCTATAGAAAGAAAATTTTGACAAAAATGTCTACAGAAATAAAATTTTAACAAAATTTTCTATAGGAATAAACTTTTGACAAAATGTTCTATAAAAATAAAATCTTGGTAGATTATTTTTGGCTCGAGTGGCAACCATGATTATGAACCGAATAAAATTTGAACAAAATTTTCTATAGAAATAAAATTTTGGCAATGATGAAAATTTTATTATGAACCGAATAAAATTTTAACAAAATTTTCTCTAGAAATAAAATGTTGACAAAATTTTCTATAGAAATAAAATTTTGGTAGATTATTTTTGGCTCTAGTTTCAAGTTTTGTGTGATTGGACCAATTTTGGTATGGTTGTTAGCGACCATATACTAACACCACGTTCCTAATTTGAACCGGATCGGATGAATTTTGCTCCTCCAAGAGGCTCCGGAGGTCAAATCTGGAGAAAGTTTTATATAGGGACAATATATATATTTTGGACCGATATGGACCAATTTTTGCACGGTTGCTAGAGACCATATACCAATACCATGTACCAAATTTCAGCCGGATCGGATGAAATTTGCTTCTTTTAGAGGCTCCGCAACCCAAATCTGTGGATCAGTTTATATGTGCGCTATATATAATTATGGACCGATGTGGACCAATTTTTGCACGGTTGCTAGAGACCATATACCAATACCATCTACCAAATTTCAGCCGGATCGGATGCAATTTGCTTCTCTTTGAGGCTTCGCAAGCCAAATCTGGAGATCGGTTTATATGGGGGCTATATATAATTATGGACCGATATGGACCAATTTTTGCATGGTTGTTAGAGACCATATACCAACACCATGTACCAAATTTCAGCCGGATCGGATGAAATATGCTTCTGTTAGAGGCTCCACAAGCCAAATCTGAGGGTCCCTTTATATGGGGGCTATACGTAAAAGTGGACCGATATGGCCCATTTTCAATACCATCCGACCTACATCGATAACAACTACTTGTGCCAAGTTTCAAGTTGATAGCTTGTTTCGTTCGGAAGTTAGCGTGATTTCAACAGACGGACGGACGGACGGACGGACATGCTTAGATCGACTCAGAATTTCACCACGACCCAGAATTTATATACTTTATGGGGTCTTAGAGCAATATTTCGATGTGTTACAAACGGAATGACAAAGTTAATATACCCCCATCCTATGATGGAGGGTATAATAAGATCGTTTAATTGCATTTATTTGACGTTCATTACAAACATCTTTGTAGTAATACGGGATGAAATTGATCGAAAGTACTGTTGTTACTTTTACAACACATACTAGATATATATTTTGACATTCGCCGTTTTTGAAAACAATTACTAAAAAACACGTTGTGTTTTCCCCAATGTACGTACGTACAAAAACACATATCGTACATTTTAAACGTTTACTCACACTACGCTAAGTACTAGCTAAATTTGAAATTACCTACACAGTGTAATTTCAAAGTTACACATTTCATTCAAGTAATATTTTATTCGGAGCGGAGCGGTTTTTCATTTGGAAACCGCTCCGCTCCCGCTCCGCTCCGGATTTTAGAAATGCCGCTCCCGCTCCGCTCCCGCTCCGGCAAAAAAAGGGCTTGCTCCGCTCCGCTCCACGCTCCGCTCCGCTCCGCTCCGGATCCCTGGTGGTATATATTACGGTGTTAGGAAGTTTTAAGATACCTTGCCATCGGCTTCAGTGGAAGTTTCTACGCAATCCATGGTGGAGGGTATATAAGCTTCGGCCTGGCCGAACTTACGGCCGTATATACTTGTTTTTTTTTTTTTTTTAATCAAGAAAACTTTTTTTATTTTGAAATATATGTAGTTTTATTTTTTAACAGGTTTTCGTTTGTGCGTTAACAGCTTTCTTAGGGTATTGGAAATAGAGAAAGAAAATTCGATAAATGTGATCTGTATCCTGATTTTAATCTTTGATTCGGAATACATGCCAAAAACCTGAAGAGAAGGTCAAAATCTTTGGATGCAATATATTTTTTTAGTTGAGTGTACGAGTATAGATAGATAGATATATTGGCCAACAAAACACTGTGCCTTCACACCATGGCTGCAGGTGTAGTCCATAATGTGACAAATGGTCTATTCAAGCATACCCTTGGATTCACACTTAAAGCTATTTTTATATTTTTGAAGAAGCAAAAAAGAAAAATGAAAACAAATGAGTGAAGATAAAAAAGCAAAAGACATCATTTGAATGGGATGTTTCACGCCGAACATTGAAGACAAAAAATACAAAAACACAAGTTATTCGCATTGCTAGAAACCGGTATTGGTGGAAAAAAGAAGCGCCTTAAGGCGCTTATGTTTGGCTTATCATGCTTAGTGGAATACTTGCATTTAATGTCGTTGTTCTGTTTCGTTGTTAATATTTCTGCTGTTGCTGCTGCTGTTGATGATGTTGCTACAACCACCACTACGTTGTGCATGCAGTAGCAAGCAACAACGATGCACGTGCTGACGTTGAAAGACATGACCAAGCCGAAACGATACCATTGGAGTAGAACCCTTGCCACAAGTATCATGTCCAAATTCTTTTCCAGGTGATATAGATAATGTTCTCTTCCTAGTTCTCCTCATCATTCACACTTGAGTTCATTGTCAAGTAGATTTGGTGGCAGTGTCAGTTGGTTTCATGTGTTCATTGTCCCTGAATCATTCTCATTCTCACTCTCGCTCTCTCTCTCTTTGGGTAACATGAAGGACTGATGGGTGGATTTTGAATTTAGTCATGTAGATGGATCCTAAATGGCCTCTACGTTTTTTTTCCTGTTAGTAGTGGTAACAGTGGATATGGCTTCCAGCTGTTCGTTAGAGAGTATTCTTGACTATATTTGGATATATGGAGACTTTATGGAAACTGATAAAATGCATTTTATTTGCGATGAAATGAAGATGCTATTTCTGAACGATGTGACCATGAAATTGCCCAACGAAATAATAAATAAATGTAAGCATATGCGAATTTGAACAGTAAACAGTGTTGCGAGAATTAGGGGCAATTCTCTACATGTAGGTTTTTTTCTAATATTTAGCGTCTTGTAGGGACGTAGGGGCACAATGTAGCGACTTTTTCAATCAACACAATTTTATTTAATAATTTTTACATGTTGGTGGCTCTGGAGGAAGAAATTAGAATCCGGCAAGGCTTGATATTTAACCATGTGTGGTAAACACGGTTACCACTCGTGCCAAAAGAAATCTACCAAAATTTTAAAAAAATCTTACCACAAATCTACCAAAGAAATCTATAGAAATTTTGTCAACAATTTATTCCTGTAGAAAATTTTGTCAAAACTTTATTCTTATAGAATATTTGGTCAACATTTTATTTCTCAAAATTTTGTTGATATAGAATTTTTCCCAGATTATTATTTCTATACAAAAATTTTTGCCAAATCAGAAAAACATATATATGGAAGCTATATCTAAATCTGAACCGATTCCAACCAAAATTGGCATGCATATTCAGATAATGAGTTCCACTCTCAGTGCAAAGTTTCAAGTAAATCGGGGTAAAACTTTGATCTCTGTGGTTATATGATTCATAATCGGTCGAAAGATATATATTGGAGCTATATCTAAATCTGAAACGACTTGAATCAAATTTAGCAAGCCTAGTTAGAATGTTAAATGTACTCCTTTTGCAAAATTGGAAGTAACTCAGAGAACAACCTTGGCCTCTGTGGTCGTATTAGTGCAAATCGGGATATATATATATATATAAAGGGTGATTTGTTAAGAGCTTGATAACTTTTTTTTTAAAAAAAACGCATAAAATTTGCAAAATCTCATCGGTTCTTTATTTGAAACGTTAGATTGGTCCATGACATTTACTTTTTGAAGATAATTTCATTTAAATGTTGACCGCGGCTGCGACTTAGGTGGTCCATTCGGAAAGTCCAATTTTGGGCAACTTTTTCGAGCATTTCGGCCGGAATAGTCCGAATTTCTTCGGAAATGTTGTCTTCCAAAGCTGGAATAGTTGCTGGCTTATTTCTGTAGACTTTAGACTTGACGTAGCCCCACAAAAAATAGTCTAAAGGCGTCAAATCGCATGATCTTGGTGGCCAACTTACCGGTCCATTTCTTGAGATGAATTGTTCTCCGAAGTTTTCCCTCAAAATGGCCATAGAATCGCGAGCTGTGTGGCATGTAGCGCCATCTTGTTGAAACCACATGTCAACCAAGTTCAGTTCTTCCATTTTTGGCAACAAAAAGTTTGTTAGCATCGAACGATAGCGATCGCCATTCACCGTAACGTTGCGTCCAACAGCATCTTTGAAAAAATACGGTCCAATGATTCCACCAGCGTACAAACCACACCAAACAGTGCATTTTTCGGGATGCATGGGCAGTTCTTGAACGGCTTCTGGTTGCTCTTCACTCCAAATGCGGCAATTTTGCTTATTTACGTAGCCATTCAACCAGAAATGAGCCTCATCGCTGAACAAAATTTGTCGATAAAAAAGCGGATTTTCTGCCAACTTTTCTAGGGCCCATTCACTGAAAATTCGACGTTGTGGCAGATCGTAAGTCTATTCATGATGAAATGTCAAAGCATACTGAGCATCTTTCTCTTTGACACCATGTCTGAAATCCCACGTGATCTGTCAAATACTAATGCATGAAAATCCTAACCTCAAAAGAATCACCCTTTATGTAATAGAAGTTTAGGAAAATTTTAGTCATTTTTACAACTTTTCGACTAAGCAGTGGCGATTTTACAAGGAAAATGTTGGTATTTTGACCATTTTTGTCGAAATCAGAAAAACATATAAAGGGTGATTTGTTAAGAGCTTGATAACTTTTTTTAAAAAAAAAACGCATAAAATTTGCAAAATCTCATCGGTTCTTTATTTGAAACGTTAGATTGGTCCATGACATTTACTTTTTGAAGATAATTTCATTTAAATGTTGACCGCGGCTGCGTCTTAGGTGGTCCATTCGGAAAGTCCAATTTTGGGCAACTTTTTCGAGCATTTCGGCCGGAATAGCCCGAATTTCTTCGGAAATGTTGTCTTCCAAAGCTGGAATAGTTGCTGGCTTATTTCTGTAGACTTTAGACTTGACGTAGCCCCACAAAAAATAGTCTAAAGGCGTCAAATCGCATGATCTTGGTGGCCAACTTACCGGTCCATTTCTTGAGATGAATTGTTCTCCGAAGTTTTCCCTCAAAATGGCCATAGAATCGCGAGCTGTGTGGCATGTAGCGCCATCTTGTTGAAACCACATGTCAACCAAGTTCAGTTCTTCCATTTTTGGCAACAAAAAGTTTGTTAGCATCGAACGATAGCGATCGCCATTCACCGTAACGTTGCGTCCAACAGCATCTTTGAAAAAATACGGTCCAATGATTCCACCAGCGTACAAACCACACCAAACAGTGCATTTCTCGGGATGCATGGGCAGTTCTTGAACGGCTTCTGGTTGCTCTTCACTCCAAATGCGGCCATTTTGCTTATTTACGTAGCCATTCAACCAGAAATGAGCCTCATCGCTGAACAAAATTTGTCGATAAAAAAGCGGATTTTCTGCCAACTTTTCTAGGGCCCATTCACTGAAAATTCGACGTTGTGGCAGATCGTAAGTCTATTCATGATGAAATGTCAAAGCATACTGAGCATCTTTCTCTTTGACACCATGTCTGAAATCCCACGTGATCTGTCAAATACTAATGCATGAAAATCCTAACCTCAAAAGAATCACCTTTTATATATATATATATATATATATATATATATATATATATATATATATATATATATATATATATATATATATATATATATATATATATATATATATATATATATATATATATATATATATATATATATATATATATATATATATATATATATATATATATATATATATATATATATATATATATATATATATATATATATATATATATATATATATATATATATATATATATAATTTTATAGAAAGACTTGTCATAATTTTATTTTTTTTTTTAAATTTCAAAATTTTATTTCTATTTTTTTTTATTTTTATATAAAAATTTTAGCAAAAATTTATTTCTTTAGAAAATTTTTATTTTTATAGAAAATTTTTGAAAAATTTTATTTCTACAGAAACTTTTGTCAAAATTTTATTTCTATAGAAAATTTTTGCAAAATTTTATTTCTAAAGAAAATGTTTGCAAAATTTTATTTCTAAAGAAAATGTTTGCAAAAATTTATTTCTATAGAAAATTTTTGCAAAATTTTATTTCTATAGAAAATTTTTGTAAAATTTTATTTCTATAGAAAAATTTTGCAAAATTTCATTTCTATTTAAGATTTTGTCAAAATTGCATTTCTATAGAAAATTTTGTCTAAATTTTATTTCTATAGAAAATGTTGTCCAAATTTTATTTTTATAGAAAATTTTTGCAAAATTTTGTTTCTAAAGAAAATTTCTGCAAATTTTTATTTCTATAGAAAATTTTTGCAAAATTTCATTTCTATAGAAAATTTTTTCAAAATTTTATTTCTATAGAAAATTTTGTCAAAATTTTATTTTAATAGAAAATTGTGTCAAAATTTATTTCTATAGAAAATTTTGTCGAAATTTTATTTCTATAGAAACTTTTTCAACATTTTATTTCTTAGAAACTTCAGTCGAAATTTTATTTCTATAGAAAATTTTGTCAAAATTTTATTTCTATAGAAAATTTTTGCAAAAATTTATTTCTTTAGAAAATGTTGGCAAAATTTTATTTCTAAAAATAAAAAAAAATCATAGACAATTTTTGCAAAATTTTATTTCTATAGAAAGTTTTTGCAAAATTTTATTTCTATAGAAAAATTTGTTAATTTTTTTTTTTTAATTGTCACATTTTTATTTCTATAGAAAATTTTGTCAAAATTTTATTTCTATAGAAAATTTTTGGAAAATTTTATTTCTACAGAAAAATTTTACAAAATGTATTTCTATAGAAAATTTTTGCAAAATTTTATTTTTATAGAAAAATTTTGTAAAATTTTATTTCTATAGAAAAATTTTGCAAAATTTCATTTCTATTGAAGATTTTGTCAAAATTGCATTTCTTTAGAAAATTTTGTCTAAATTTTATTTCTATAGAAAATGTTGTCCAAATATTATTTCAATAAAAAATTTTTGCAAAATTTTATTTCTACCGAAAATTTTTGCAAATTTTTATTTCGATAGAAAATTTTTGCAAAATTTTATTTCTACAGAAAATTTTGTCAACATTTTATTTCTTTAAAAAAAATTTGTCAAAATTTTATTTCTTTAAAAAAAAAGTTTGTCAAAATTTTATTTCTATAGAACATTTTGGCAAAATTTTATTTCTAAAGAAAATTTTTGGCAAAATGTTATTTCTAAAGAAAATTTTTGCAAAATTTTATTTCTATAGAAAATTTTGGCAAAATTTTATTTCTTAGAAACTTCAGTCAAAATTTTATTTCACTGGAAAATGTTGTCAAACTTTTATTTCTACAAAAACTTGTTTCAAAATTTTATTTCTTAGATACTTCAGTCAAAATTTTATTTCTATAGAAAATTTTGTCTAAATTTTATTTCTACAGAAACTTTTGTCAAAATTTTATTTCTATAGAAAATTTTTGCAAAAATTTATTTCTTTAGAAAATGTTGGCAAAATTTTATTTCCATAGAAAATTTGTGCAAAATTTTATTTCTACAGAAAATTTTTGCAAATTTTCATTTTTATAGAAAATTTTGTCAACATTTTATTTCTTTAACAAAAAGTTTGTCAAAATTTTATTTCTTTAAAAAAAAGTTTGTCAAAATTTTATTTCTATAGAACATTTTGGCAAAATTTTATTTCTAAAGAAAATTTTTGGCAAAATTTTATTTCTATAGAAAATTTTTGCAAAATTTTATTCCTATAGAAAATTTTGGCAACATTTTATTTCTATACAAAATTTTGGCAAAATGTTATTTCTATAGAAAATTTTTGCAAAATTTTATTTCTACAGAAATTTTTGTCAAAATTTTATTTCTTAGAAACTTCAGTCAAAATTTTATTTCTATAGAAAATTTTGTCAAAATTTTATTTCTACAGAAACTTTTTTCAAAATTTTATTTCTTAGAAACTTCAGTCAAAATTTTATTGCTATAGAAAATTTTGTCAAAATTTTTTTTCTACAGAAACTTTTGTCAAAATTATATTTTTTAGAAACTTCAGTCAAAATTTTATTTCTATAGAAAATTTTGTCAAAATTTTATTTCTATAGAAAATTTTTGCAAAAATTTATTTCTTTAGAAAATGTTGGCAAAATTTTATTTCTGAAGAAAATTTTTGCAAAATATTATTTTTTAGAAGCTTCAGTCAAAATTTTATTTCTATAGAAAATTTAGTCAAAATTTTATTTCTATAGAAAATTTTTGAAAAATTTATTTCTTTAGAACATGTTTGCAAAATTTTATTTCTAAAGAAAATGTTTGCAAAATTTTATTTCTTTAGAAAATTTTTCAAAATTTTATTTCTAAAGAAAATGTTTGCAAAATTTTATTTCTATAAACAATTTTTGCAAAATTTTATTTCTATAGAAAGTTTTTGGAAAATTTCATTTCTATAGAAAATTGTGTCAAAATTTCAATGGCTCTATTAACCATGTTCCTTAATCTATATCTGTCCATAAAGCTCGAAAAATAATTGTATAATTAGATAAAATTTATTTCTATAAAAAATTTTGTCAAAATTTTATTTCTACAGAAACTTTTGTCAAAATTTTATTTCTTAGAAACTTCAGTCAAAATTTTATTTCTATAGAAAATTTTGTTAAAATTTTATTTCTTTAAAAAATATTGCAAAATTATATTTCTAAAGAAAATTTTTGCAAAACTTTATTTCCATAGAAAATTTTTGCAAAATTTTATTTCTATAGAAAATTTTTGCAAAATTTTATTTCTAAAAAAAAAATCATAGACAATTTTTTCAAAATTTTATTTCTATAGAAAGTTTTTGCAAAATTTTATTTCTATAGAAAAATTTGTTAATGTTTTTTTTTTAATTGTCAAAATTTTATTTTTATTTATTTTGTCAAAATTTTATTTCTATAGAAAATATTTTGAAAATTTTATTTCCACAGAAAATTTTTACAAAATTTTGTTTCTATAGACAATTTTTGCAAAATTTTATTTCTATAGACATTTTTTGTAAAATTTTATTTCTATAGAAAATTTTTGCAAAATTTCATTTCTATAGAAGATTTTTTCAAAATTATATTTCTTTAGAAAATTTTGTCTAAATTTTATTTCTACAGAAACTTTTGTCAAAATTTTATTTTTTAGAAACTTCAGTCAAAATTTTATTTCTATAGAAAATTTTGTCAAAATTTTATTTCTATAGAAAATTTTTGCAAAAATTTATTTCTTTAGAAAATGTTGGCAAAATTTTATTTCTGAAGAAAATTTTTGCAAAATATTATTTTTTAGAAGCTTCAGTCAAAATTTTATTTCTATAGAAAATTTTGTCAAAATTTTATTTCTATAGAAAATTTTTGAAAAATTTATTTCTTTAGAACATGTTTGCAAAATTTTATTTCTAAAGAAAATGTTTGCAAAATTTTATTTCTTTAGAAAATTTTTCAAAATTTTATTTCTAAAGAAAATGTTTGCAAAATTTTATTTCTATAAACAATTTTTGCAAAATTTTATTTCTATAGAAAGTTTTTGGAAAATTTCATTTCTATAGAAAATTGTGTCAAAATTTATTTCTATAAAAAATTTTGTCAAAATTTTATTTCTACAGAAACTTTTGTCAAAATTTTATTTCTTAGAAACTTCAGTCAAAATTTTATTTCTATAGAAAATTTTGTTAAAATTTTATTTCTTTAAAAAATGTTGCAAAATTATATTTCTAAAGAAAATTTTTGCAAAACTTTATTTCCATAGAAAATTTTTGCAAAATTTTATTTCTATAGAAAATTTTTGCAAAATTTTATTTCTAAAAAAAATCATAGACAATTTTTTCAAAATTTTATTTCTATAGAAAGTTTTTGCAAAATTTTATTTCTATAGAAAAATTTGTTAATGTTTTTTTTTTTTTTTAATTGTCAAAATTTTATTTTTATTTATTTTGTCAAAATTTTATTTCTATAGAAAATATTTTGAAAATTTTATTTCCACAGAAAATTTTTACAAAATTTTGTTTCTATAGACAATTTTTGCAAAATTGTATTTCCATAGAAATTTTTTGTAAAATTTTATTTCTATAGAAAATTTTTGCAAAATTTCATTTCTATAGAAGATTTTTTCAAAATTATATTTCTTTAGAAAATTTTGTCTAAATTTTATTTCTATAGAAAATTTTCTCAAGTAAATCGGGGTAAACTTTTGATGTCTGTGGTTATATGATTCAAAATCGGTCGGAAGAGATATATAGAAAAATTTTGCAAAATTTCATTTCTTTAGAACATTTTGTCAACATTTTATTTCTTTAAAAAAATTTGTCAAAATTTTATATCTATAGAAAATTTTGTCAAAATTTTATTTCTATAGAAAATTTCTGTAAAAATTTATTTTTTTAGAAAATTTTTGCAAAATTTTATTTCTAAACATAAATTTTGCAAATTTTTTTCCATAGAAAATTTTGGTAAAATTTTATTTCTATAGAAAATTTTATTTCTATTGAAATGTTCTCAAAATTTTATTTTATAGAATATTTTTGTAAAAATATATTTCAATAGAAAATTTTTGCAATATTGTATTTCTATAGAAAATTTTGCAAAATTTCATTTCTAAAGAAGATTTTGTCAAAATTTTATTTCTATAGAAAATTTTGACAAAATTATATTTCTATAGAAAATTTGGTTAAAATTGTATTGCTATATAAATTTTGTCATAATTTTTTGTCTATAATATTATTTCAATAGAAAATTTTTGCAAAATTTTATTTTTATAGAATATTTTTTTGCAGTCTAAATAAAATTTGTATTCTCAATTACCAACATGTTAAATGACTATTGGGGTTTGTGTCTCGACTAAAATAGCTTTTTTTTGTAGACTAGTGTAATTTGGGGAGGTGTTAAGTACTTACATATCACTATAGTCAATGACCGTTGAATGGCGCTCGAGAAAATCTCAAATTGGGAAAGGGGTGAGTAATATTGATATAATATATAATTGGAATTTGTCGTTGAATTTGGTTTTATTTTGTTTTTTTTTTCTGTGATGGTCTACTGGTTAATAGTAGTTTTTATTCATGCAAAGAATTTTTAACACTTTTTTTATTTAACATTTTTTTTCTCCACATGCCTTACAATGTGAAACGGTGCTATTTTTAAAAGTTTTTAGCACTTTAGCACTTGATGTTGATATTATTCGAGGAGTACTTTTGCGAGTCGTTTCCTTTTTGTTGGTAAATAATTTGCTGTCGTTTTCTGAAAAAAAAGTACAAAAAAACATGAACATGATTTGCCCTGGGATTACATCAGAGAAATATTAACAAAGTCTCCCAAAAAACTAGCCTATTTAATTTAATATTTTTCACAAACGAATGGGTTTTAATTAACAATTTTGCATATATTGATTAAATTCATATGGATGTATGAAAAATATATAAACAAAAAAAAAAAAAAATAAATAAATAAAATATATTCACATCTGTCATTGGCTTGTGAACTACACGCAAAAAAGGGAAATTTTAATTATCTCTTTTTTTTCTTGGTGAGGGAATTTTTATTGACGAAGAGATGTTGTATTGGTTTTATTAACACATAATGGCTTGCGACGTTTATCTTTTTTTTAACATTTTTATTATAAATCATCACATGTTGTCATGAAATCATTAAGGTTATTAAATGTTGCACTATTAATTTTACGCATTGGAATCTTGTGATTTATTTTGCTTTTTTTTTGCCGAAATCTCTGTCATGTGACACGTTGCCAAAGTGTTGTATTTATTTTACTGTCAATTTTTTTTGTAGTAATTTGAAATGAGACAATGGCAAACAGGGCGTGCTTTTCCGAATTTATATTTATTTAGTTCAGGGAAATATATAATAATATGGTGGTCGATTTATATGGGTGCTATATATTATTATGGACCGATATAGATAAATTTTTTCATGGACATATGCTAACAAAAACAAAACGAAACGAATGAAATTTGCCCCTCGAAGAGGCTCCGGAGTTCAAATCTGTTTATATGGGGATATACTTATGGATCGATATGGACAAAGTTTGGCCTGGGTGTTAGAGGCTATATACTTACACCACGTATCACATTGCAACCGGAAAGGATAAAATGTACGTCTCTAAGAGGCTCTGCAAGCCCAATCTGTGGATCGATTTATATGTCGGCTAAACGTAAAAGTGATAAGATTTAACTTGATAGCTAGCGGACGGACGGGCATCGCTACATCGAATTTCACCACGAACCAGAATATATACATATTTTAGACCAATATTTCGATGTTTTACAAACCGAATAACAAAGTTAATATACCCCATCCTATTGTGGAGGGTATAACAAGCAAAATTGAATTGGACTGCAACTTTTTTGAATCAGCGAGTCGCTCTAATCTCATTTAATTAGCCACTTTGTGACCTGAAAAGGAAATAAACTCTGCATACGAATTTATTTATTTCAACTTTTATATCTACGATTTTATTATTTAATTTAAGTCTGTACTTAAACTTAAAAATCAAAAATAAAAACTCTTAATTTGAATAAATGTTCAAGACAAAAAAAAAATACCAAAACTTGGTGCATATTTGATCAAAAATGGCTAACAATAAAATCTGTTTTTGTCTAAATTTTATTTGTATAGAATTTTTTTCAAATTTTTTAATTTTGTCAACATTTTATTATACCCTAAACCACATAGTGGTTTGGGTATAATAAGTTTGATCGGCAAAAAATGTGCCTACCAGAAATATTGATTTTAGACCCCATAAAATATATACCGATCGACTCAGAATCACCTCCTGAGTCGATCTAGCGCTTGGTGTCCGTCCGTCCGTCCGTCTGTCCATGTATTTGTTGTTCACAGGATTACTGTCGCAATTATTAACCGATTTTGATGAAATTTGGTATAGGGAGTTTTTTGGGCACAAGGACGAACGCTATTGAATTTGGAAGAAATCGGATCAAATTTAGATATAGCTCCCATATATATGTATCGCCCGAATTCGACAAATGGGGTCACGTTGCGGATCGTCACCAAATTTGGCAAAAGGTAATCTTTTCCATCGCCCTTCAAGTCTGCAAAATTTCATCCAAATCGGTTCAGATTTAGCTATAGCTCCCATATATATATACCGCCCGATTTTTTTAAATTTGGCCATAAAACCCTTATTTATCAACCGATCTTACTCAAATTTGGCTAAATGTAGTCTTCTATAGCACTAACTATATGTGCAAAAAATCATCGAAATCGGTTCAGATTTAGATATAGCTCCCATATATATGTATCACCCGATTTTGAAAAATTCGCCCCTAATAACCTTATGTTTGACCATACAGGCCTCATTTCTTAACTGATCTTACTCAAATCTTGCACAAGGTAACCTTTTGTGGTATTAATCAAACCCGCAAAATATTATGCAATTTGGTTCAGATTTAAATATAGCTTCCATATATATGCATCGCTCGATTTTCCCAAATTTGGCCATAATACTCTTATTTATTAACCAATGTTACTCAAATTTCAAATTTTGATGTACTAGCCGATCGTATTTATACGTACTTGTAGCTTTTACATAAGAATATTGCTCGATTTTTACAAATTTTGGATTTATTACCCACACTAATTTAACGATTTTCTCTTTTTTAATAATGGGCTCAATATTAGTGGCATACTAACTCCGTAGGTGCAATACCAACACAGCCAGTGTTGCTAGAAGTAGGGGAAATTCCCTATATGTAGGGCTTTTCTAATATTTAGCGTCTTGTAGGGACGTAGGGCCACAATGTAGGACGTTTTCACTCAACATAATTTGTAATAATTTTTACATTTTGGTGGCTCTAGAGGAGGAAAGTAGAAGCCGGCAAGGCTTGACCTTTAATAATAAATAAAACTTTATTCCTGTAGAAAATTTTGTCAACCTTTTATTTCTATAGAACATTTTGTCAAAATTGTATTTCTATAGAAATTTTTTTCAAAATATTATTTCTATAAAAAATTTTCTAAAATTTTTATTTCTGTGGAATTTTTTCTCAAAATTTTATTTCTATAGAATTTATTGTCAAAATTTTATTTCTATAGAAAAATTTCTCATAAAAATTTGTTTATAGAAACTTTTTCCAAAATTTTATTTTTATAGAGATTTAACAAAAAAGGTTACTAATTTGGGTAGAATTCTACCAACTGTGGCAACCGGGGTGGTAATACAAATTTATATTCTAAGTTATATACGTTGCATATTCATGTTTTAAGATAATAAAGTACTTAGAACCATTTTTGTTTTGTAAAATTTTTTAAATTTAACGCAAAATATAGTAGGGAAAATTGTTCGGGAATGTATGGGAAAGTACGGAACTTTTTTTGTCCTTGTAGGGTAAACCGAACATTTTCCCTGGCAACATTGACTATGAGCTATAGTCAGATTGTCACAAAGCACCCATAAACATGTACCCCTTAATTTGCTTAAATATGCAACTGCGGTTTATCTCCCATACCTATATCAATGTTACCCCACAAATGCTTATGATTACCAATTCAGTTAGACTGGTTTAGGGTATGATATAGTCGGCCCGCCCGACTTTCTACTTTACTTACTTGTTTTTATAGAAATTTTGTTAAAATTTTATTTTCAATTGAATTCCAACATTTATGTAATCAATTAGGCCCTCTTCGACCATACATTGATAGCTTTGAATAAAACTACAGCAAAACTAAAGTATTGAGATTTTTTTTATAAAAAAAAATTGTCAAATTTCATTTCTATAGAAAATTTAATCAAATTTTTATTTTTATAGAAAATTTTGTCAAATTTTTATTTTTATAGAAAATTTTGTCAAAATTCTATTTCTATAGAAAATTTGGTCACAATTTTATTTCTATAGACAATTTTGTCAAAATTGTATTTCCATAGAAAATTTTGTCAAAATTTTATTTTTATAACAAATTTTGTCAAAATTTTATTTTTTTTTAGAAAATTTTGTCAAAATTTTATTTTTATAGAAAATTTTATCACAATTTTCTTCTTATAGCAAATTTTTGTAAAAATTTAATTTATATAGAAAATTTTGTCAAAATTTTATTTTTATTGAAAATTTTGTCAAAATTTTGGTTCTGTAGAAAATTGTGTCAACATTGTATTTATACCCTGCGCCACACTGTGGAAAAGTGTATTATAAGTTAGTGCATATGTTTGCTCCACCCAGAAGGAGACGACATATACACATGGTGTCTTTGGCAAAAATGCTCAGGGTGGGCTCCTGAGTCGATATAGCCATGTCCGTCTGTCTGTGAATACATTTTTGTGATCAAAGTCTAGGTCGCAGTTTAAGTCCAATCGACTTCAAATTTGGCACAAGTATTTGTTTTGCCTCAGAATAGATCCCTATTGATTTTGGAAGAAATCGGTTCAGATTTAGATATGGACTAATACGGTCTCAGAAGCCAGAGTTTTCCCCAATTTGGTTGAAATTTTGCACTAGGAGTACAATTAGTAGTGTACACAGAGAATACAGATTGGTTGTGACAATCGAATTTATTGCCAACCTCCTTTTGGCAGTTGTGACACCCAACAAATTCGGTCGACTCAATCGAATGATGGGAAACCCAACTAATACAATATATGGAGTTGGTTGTGTCAGACGATGAAATTGGTCGTTGCTCCCTTCTTCATTTGGTTGTATCTCTCAACTTTAAAGCACCATGACCGAATTGAATAACAAAATCCCACAAAATACTGCATTTTATATATATATATTTATTAGATGATAGGAAGGTACATATAATTAAATACAATATATTAATACATTATAAAAAATGTTCACCCTTAAAATTTGGGCAATCGACAGATAATGGAGCTAAATCTTTGGTACTCTTAGCATAAGAGTACTTATAGATGGTGTCCGAACTATCTATAGCCCGTCTAAAACACACAATAAATTAAGTAAAGAAATTAGTGTGGAGTTTTAAAAACGACATACGAACCTATCCACGATGATCACTTTCTTGGGGTTTCATACATTTAAGGCAGATGTAGAGATCGATTTTTTCAGAGCCGCCTTGTTAAACACAATGAAATTATACCATATTGAGGATGCGCACCGTAGCATTTAGTACCCTGAAGCTATTTGTTTGCAATATAGCCAATATTGCTGTGTATTATTTTAGTTTCACAGCCAATATAGTGTACTAAGGCCAGTTTCGCACGGCGCGAGTTGTTCACGACAATATTTTATAGGCAGTCCACGGATGAGGCAGATAAACTTCGAAACGAATAAGAAATATTTCGTTTTCAGTTGTTGTGTAGAAACTTCTATTGAAAACTGTCATCTACAATCGAATTACTTGGGTTGCGGTAACACATGCCGATGGCACGGTATCTTAAAACTTCCTAACACCGTCTTCTAAGTTACAAGGTAGTCCATACGTAGTATATATTAAACTAAAAAAGGCCGATTAAATACGTATATAATTAAGTTTAAAGTTTCTATAGAAATAAAATTTTGACGACATTTTCTATAGAAGTAAAATTTGGAAAAAAATTTTCTATAGAAAAAAATTTGGAAAAAATTTTCTATAGGAATAAAATTTTGACAAAATTTTCTCTAGAAATAAAATTTTGACAAAATTTTCTATAGAAATAAAATTTTTAGAAAATTTTCAATACAAATACAATTTTTACAAAATTTTCTATAGAAATAAAATTTTCACAATATTTTCTATAGAAATAACATTTTGACAACGTTTTCCATAAAAATAAAATTTTAAACTTAATTACATATAAATACGTATATAATTAAGTTTAAAGTTTCTATAGAAATAAAATTTTGACAAAATAAAATTTTGACGACATTTTCTATAGAAGTAAAATTTGGAAAAAATTTTCTATAGAAAAAATTTGGAAAAAAATTTCTATAGGAATAAAATTTTGACAAAATTTTCTATAGAAAATGGGGATCGGCTATATATAACTATAGACGGATATGGACCAATTTTGGCATGGATATTAGCGGCCTTATACTAACACCACGTTGCAAATTTCAACCGGATCGGATGAATTTTGCTCCTCCAAGAGGCTCCGGATATCAAATCTGGGGAACCGTTTATATGGGGGCTATATATAATTATGGACCGATATGGACCAATTCTTGCGTGTTTGTTAGAGACCACATTCTAACACCATGTTCAAAATTTCAACCGGATCGGATGAATTGTGCTCCTCCAAGAGGCTCCGGAGGACAAATCTGGGAATCGATTTTTATGGGGGCTATATATAATTATGGACCGATGTGGACCAATTTTTGCACGGTCATTAGAGACCATATACTAACACCATGTACCAAATTTCAGCCGGATCGGATGAAATTTGGTTCTCTTAGAGGCTCCGCAAGCCAAATCGGGGGACCGGTTTATATGGGGGCTATATGTAATTACGGACCGATATGGACTAATTTTTGCGTGGCTATTAGAGACCATATACTAACACCATGTACCAAATTTCAGCCGGATCGGAAGAAATTTGCTTCTCTTAGAGCAATCGGCACAAGTAGTTGTTATCGAAACTCGGCACAAGTAGTTGTTATCGATGTAGGTCGGATGGTATTGAAAATGGGCCATATCGGTCCACTTTTACGTATAGCCCCCATATAAAGGGACCCTCAGATTTGGCTTGTGGAGCGTCTAACAGAAGCATATTTCTATCAACCATGCAAAAATTGGTCCACATCGGTCCATAATTATATATAGCCCCAATATAAACCGATCTCCAGATTTGGCTTGCGGAGCCTAAAAGAGAAGCAAATTTCATCCGATCCGGCTGAAATTTGATACATAGTGTTGGTATATAGTCTCTAACAACCATGAAAAAATTGGTTCACATCAATCCATAATTATATATAGCCCCCACATAAACCGATCCCCAGATTTGGCTTGTGGAGCCTCTAAGAGAAGCATATTTCATCCGATCCGGCTGAAATTTGGTACATGGTATTGGTATATGGTCTCTAACAACCGTGCAAAAATTGGTCCATATCGGTCCATAATTATATATAGCCCCCATATAAACCGATCCCCAGATTTGGCTTGCGGAGCCTCTAAGAGAAGCATATTTCATTCGATCCGGCTGAAATTTGGTACATGGTATTGGTATATGGTCTCTAACAACCGTGCCAGAATTGGTCCATATCGGTCCATAATTATATATAGCCCCCATATAAAACATTCTCCAGATTTGACCTCCGGAACCTCTTGGAGGAGCAAAATTCATCCGATCCGGTTCAAATTAGGCACTTGGTGTTAGTATATGGTCGCTAACAACCATACCAAAATTGGTCCAATCACACAAAAATTGGTCTATATCGGTTCATAATCATGGTTGCCACTAGAGCCAAAAATAATCTACCAAAATTTTATTTCTATAGAAAATTTTGTTAAAATTTTATTTCTGTAGAAAATTTTGTCAAAATTTTATGTCTACTTTGTCAAACTGAATTATATACGTATTGGATCGATCTTTTTTGATTTAATATATACCACGTATGGACTTACATACAATTTAGAAGATGGTGTTAGGAGGTTTTAAGATACCTTGCCATCGGCAAGCGTTACCGCAACTTAAGTAATTCGATTGTGGATGGCAGTGTTTAGATGAAGTTTCTACGCAATCCATGATGGAGGGTACATAAGCTTCGGCCGTATATACTTGTTTTTTTTTTTTTTTTTAATTTTTATAATCTTCCACTAATAAATATATTTTTATAAGCACCAACTATTGCATTTAAAAGAAAACTAGTGGTCATTATTTTCTTTTTTTCTTGGGTGATATTTATTTGGCTAGTAACCAAACCAAGCGTGAACTAGCGCCAAAGAAAATACAGTCATCATTTATGATAGAGACCATAATCAAAAGAATAGGAATTTTCCGTATACTACCAAGATTCTTCTCAATTTATTCTTCTATTGCATTTGACAAAATCTTTGATTATTGTGTCTCATACACTTACATTTGGGATGCTCCCCTCTGCCAAAAATGTGCCAAGATGTTCTCTTTCACTTTGTATGATTTTCACAAAGAGATGACAAAAAAAAAACAAACAAACAGTCAAACACCAACTATGCAATAATTCTTTGTTTACATTTTGCAACACTTCAGTGTCAAGAATAAATAGCAAACGCCAACAGAGAGAGAGAGACACATTAACATTGAACTTGACTTTTCATTTTCATTTACAATGTCTCGTTAGTTTATTTTTAACAACTCTCCCATACTCTCTTGCTCTAAGTCTCCTGATTTCTCTTATTCTCAGTTTGTATTGCAAATGTATATGGATTTATATGAAATCACAGGAGATTTATTTATTTTCGTAAAACACACATTAGAGGATTATAAGAGGAAATAATTATGAATTTCAGCATTTAATTGTTTTTATTTGAATTTGATAATGCAATATTTTGTCATTGGCAGTTATTAGTTTTGGCGTTAGGTGCTATGATTATTATAATTGTTCTCTCTGGTTGTTGTTGTTTTTATTGCTGTTGCTGCTGTTTGCATGCAATTTTAATTACCAACAAGTGTTTAATTTGTTGTAATAAATAACACTTTGTTGTGCTATATATTTTTGTAGAAATTTTATTTTATAAAAAAAAAACAACAAAAATACAAAACACTCTTGTATTTTGTTGGCGGAAATGCTGACTGGCAAATTATTTGATATTCATTGAAGGCAACCTGTGATGAGTACCCGCATCCATTTGGGGCCAATTTGGGATTTTTGTTTTCAAACTAGATAATCGGCAAATTATTTTTATTAAATGTTGGAATTTTTTTATTTGTCACCATTGTCATTATTTGAAAGCATTTTGAATATCTCCGATAATAAACTCTATTGTTTTATATGTCATAATAGTTGAATTTTGAGAATTCCCAGCAATAATTAATGTAATGACACTATTGATATCACTATAATAATTATAGATTACAATGGTTTTAATTTTTTTGTTTGTATTTTTTTCGGCAAGATCGTCGAATATATCTTTCAATTGTTCTATAATAAAACTTATATAATATTCTCTGCGTGAGCAATTGTAAAAATTCAATTAAATGAAATACAATGTGTCACAAATAATTGAAAGCTTCTTGGTAGTTGATAAGTACACTCAAAAAAATTTAACCAGTTCCAAAGATTTTGTATTTATTTAAATTTTTATGGTATTGATTGCGGAACAAAGAAGTAAGTTGATCTAAGGATACATTTGATATGCTATTCACTTTTAAATTTAGGATTTTTGTACCTAATACTAAGACACAAACCTTAGTTTTTTCATTTTTATAAACAACACCATAGAATGGTGTTGGGAGCATGGTTGTCACAGTTGGTAGAATTCTACAAAATATTTTGGTACATTTTGTAAAATATTTCTGTCTAACTAAGGTGTATTTTATAAATTTTCTGCAACAAGAAAAAACTTTCTATAGATATAAAATTTTGTATAGCAATACAATTTTGAGAAAATTTTCTATAGAAATAAAATTTTGACAAATTTTCTATAGAAATAAAATTTTGACAAAGTTTTCTATAGAAATAAAATTTTGGCAAAATTTTCTATAGAAATAAAATTTTGGCAAAATTTTCTATAGAAATAAAATTTTGACAAAATTTTCTATAGAAATAAATTTTTGACAAAATTTTCGATAGATATAACATTTTCACAATGTTTTATAAAGAAATACAAATTTGACAAAATATTCTATAGAAACAAAATTTTGACAGAATATTCTATAGAAATAAAATTTTGACAAAATTTACTATAGAAATAAAATTTTGACAAAATTTTCTATAAAAATAGAATTTTGACAAATTTTTCTATAGAAATTAGGTTTTGACAAATTTTTCTATAGAAATTAAATTTTGACAAAATTCTCTATATAAATAAAATATTGACAAAATTTTTTATAGCAATAAAATGTTGACAAAATTTTCCATAGAAATAAAATTTTGACAAAATTTCTTATAGAAATAAAATTTTGACAAAATTTTCTATAAAAATAAAATGTTGACAAAATATTCTATAGAAATTAAATTTTTACAAAATTTTCTATAGAAATACAATTTTGAGAAAATTTTCCATAGAAACAAAATTTTGAGAACATTTCCTATTGAAATAACATTTTGAGAACATTTCCTATAGAAATAAAATTTTGAAAAAATTTTCAATAGAAATAGAATTTTGAGAAAATTTTCTATAGAAATAAAATTTTGACAAAGTTTTCTATAGAAATAAACTTTTGATAAAAATTTCACAATCTTTTCTAAAGAAATACAAATTTGACAAAATTTTCTATAGAAATAAAATTTTGAAAAAGTTTTCTATAGAAATAAAATCTTGGCAAAGTTTCTATAGAAATAAACTTTTGACAAAATGTTCTATAGATATAACATTTTCACAATCTTTTCTAAAGAAATACAAATTTAACAAAATTTTCTATAGAAATTAAATTTTGACAAAATTTTTATATAGAAATAAAATTTTGACAAAATTTTCTATAGAAATAAAATTTTGAAAAAATTTTCTATAGAAATAAAATTTTGACAAAATTTTTTATAGAAATAACATTTTGACAAAATTTTTTATAGAAATAAACTATTGACAAAATTTTCTATAGAAATAAAATTTTCACAAAATTTTTTATAGCAATAAAATTTTGACAAAATTTTCTAAAGAAATAAAATTTCTATAGAAATTAAATTTTTACAAAATTTTCTAAAGAAATAAAATTTTGAGAAAATTTTCAATAGAAATAGAATTTTTAAAAATTTCAAAGTTTTCTATAGAGATAAACTTTTGATAAAATTTTCTATAGAAATAAAATTAAAAAAAAAAAATTCTATAGAAATTACATTTTTACAAAATTTTCTATAGAAATACTATTTTGAGAAAATTTTCTAAAGAAATCAAATATTAAGAACATTTCCTATAGAAATAACATTTTGAGAAAATTTTCAACAGAAATAGAATTTTGAGAAAATTTTCTATAGAAATAAAATTTCGACAAAGTTTTCTATAGAAATAAAATTTTGACAAAATTTTCTGTAGAAATTTTCTATAGAAATGTTGAGAAAATTTTCTAAGGAGATATAATTTTGGCAAAATGTTCTATAGAAATAAAATTTAGCGAAAATTTTCTATAGAAATAAAATTTTGACAAAATCTTCTATAGAAATAAAATTTTGAAAAAAAAAATCTATAGAAATAAAATTTTGACAAAATTTGCTTTAAAAATAAAATGTTGAGAAAATTTTCTAAGGAAATAAAACTTTGGCAAAATGTTCTATAGAAATCACATTTTGACAACATTTTCTATAGAAATAAAATTTTGAAAAATTTTTCTATAGAAATAAAATTTTGAAAAAATTTTCTTTAAACATAAAATTTTGACAAAATTTTCTATAGAAATAAAATTTTGACAGAATTTTCTGTAGAAATAAAATTTTGACAATAAAATTTTTACGAAATTTTTTATAGGAATATAATTTTTACGAAATTTTTTATGGGAATAACATTTTGACAAAAATTTTTATTGAAATAAAATTGTCACAAAATTTTCTATAGAAATAAAATTTTGACAAAATTTTTTATAGCAATAAAATGTTGACAAAATTTTCCATAGAAATAAAATTTTGACAAAATTTTTTATAGAAATAAAGTTTCCTATAAAAATAAAATTTTGACAAAATTTTCTATAGAAATTAAATTTTGACAAAGTTTTTTATAGAAATAAAATTTGTACAAAATTTTTTATAGTAACAAAATTTTGACAAAATTGTTTATAGCAATAAAATTTTGACAAAATTTTCCATAGAAATAAAATTTTGAAAAAAATTTCTATAGAAATAAAATTCTGACAAAATATTCTGTAGAAGTAAAATTTTGAAAAAATGTCTATAGATATAAAATTTTGACAAAGTATTCTTTAAAAATAAAATTTTGACAAAATCTTCTATAGAAAAAAAAATATGCACTAACTTATAATACCCTCTTCCACAGTGTGGCGCAGGGTATAAAAATTCTATAGAAATAAAATTTTGACAAAATTTTCTTTAAAAATAAAATTTTGAAAAAATTTTCTTTAAAAATAAAATTTTGAGAAAATTTTCTATAGAAATTTTTTATAGAAATGTTGAGAAAATTTCTAAGGAAATACAATTTTGGCAAAATGTTCTATAGAAATAGAATTTTGAGAAAATTTTCTATAGAAGTAAAATTTTGACAAAATTTTCTATAGAAATAAAATGTTGACAAAATTTTCTATAGAAATCAAATGTTGACAAAATTTTCTATAGAAATAAAATTTTGACAAAATTTTCTATAGAAATAAAATTTTGGCAAAATGTTCTATAGAAATAAAATTTAGAGAAAATTTTTTATAGAAATAAAATTTTGACAAAATCTTCTATAGAAATAAAATTTTGAAAAAAAAAAATTCTATAGAAATAAAATTTTGACAAAATTTTCTTTAAAAATAAAATTTTGAAAAAATTTTCTATTGAAATTTTCTATAGAAATGTTGAGCAAATGTTCTAAGGAAATAAAATTTTGGGAAAATGTTCTATAGAAATAAAATTTTGACAAAATTTTCAATAGAAATAAAATTTTGACAAAATTTTCTATAGAAATAAAATTTTGACAAAATTTTCTATAGAAATAAAATTTTGAGAAAATGTTTTATAGAAATAAAATTTAGAGAAAAATTTCTATAGAAATAAAATTTTGAGCAAATTTTCAGTAGAAATTACTTTTTGACAAAATTGTCTCTAGCAATAAAATTTTCTAAGGAAATAAAATTTTGGCAAAATGTTCTATAGAAATCACATTTTGAAAACATTTTCTATAGAAATAAAATTTTGACAAAATTTTCTATAGAAATAAAATTTTGGAAAAATTTTCTTTAAAAATAACATTTTGACAAAGTTTTCTATAGAAATAAAATTTTGATAAAATTTTCTATAGAAATAAAATTTTTACGAAATTTTTTATAGGAATACATTTTTGACATAATTTTTTATAGAAATAAAATTTTGACAAAATTTTCTATAGAAATAAAATTTTGACAGAATTTTCTATAGAAATAAAATTTTGACAAAATTTTCTATAGAAATAAAATTTTTACGAAATTTTCTATAGAAATAAAATTTTGACAGAATTTTTTTATTGGAATAAAATTTTGACAAAATTTTTTATAGCAATAAAATGTTGACAAAATTTTCCATAGAAATAAAATTTTGACAAAATTTTTTATAGAAATAAAGTTTTCTATAAAAATAAAATTTTGACAAAATTTTCTATAGAAATTAAATTTTGAGAAAGTTTTCTATAGAAATTAAATTTTGACAAAGTTTTTTATAGAAATAAATTTTTTACAAAATTTTTTATAGAAGCAAAATTTTGACAAAATTTTCCATAGAAATAAAATTTTGAAAAAAAATTTCTATAGAAATAAAATTCTGACAAAATATTCTATAGAAGTAAAATTTTGAAAAAATGTCTATAGAAATAAAATTTTGACAAAATATTCTCTAAAAATAAAATTTTGACAAAATCTTCTATAGAAAAATAAATATGCACTAACTTATAATACCCTGTTCCACAGTGTGGCGCAGGGTATAAAAATTCTATAGAAATAAAATTTTGACAAAATTTTCTTTAAAAATAAAATTTTGAGAAAATTTTCTATAGAAATTGTTTATAGAAATGTTGAGAAAATTTCTAAGGAAATACAATTTTGGCAAAATTTCCTATAGAAATAAAATTTTGAGAAAATTTTCTAAGGAAATAAAATTTGTGCAAAATGTTTTATAGAAATAAAATTTAGAGAAAATTTTCTATAGAAATAAAATTTTGAGCAAATTTTCAGTAGAAATTACTTTTTGACAAAATTGTCTCTAGCAATAAAATTTTAACAACATTTTCTGTAGGAATATAATTTATATTATATATTTAAGATTCAGGCATGTCAATCTCCTAAAAGTGACAAATTCAAATTCGCATTTAAGTATTAATAATGCCATTTTTTAACTACAAAAGAGTCTTCAAAATAAAATCATGAAAAACCTTTCCTAGAATTTTTGAGATTTATTATCAATAACCAATAGTCTTTACTTTATTGGCATTTCCTTTTATATAGAGATACCCATTTTAATGTCAAAGGACGAAACGAACCTTCAATGAAAACTTTATCAAATTTCGGTAAAGTAAAAAAATCTTTATACCAGAAAAATCTATTTTCTATGGATTGCAAACATGTCATTTTTAAATTAGCTTTACTGCAAAGACATAAGATTTTAACGGTGGCACACAAACTTTAAGAATTGGTGTCCTAAATTTAATAAAAAAAAATATTTAAAGCAAAAATTTGGTGGTTTCTTTTAATTACATTCATTAAGAAAATTGTCCTAAAAATTAATTGGAAATTATCTTTCATATTAGATTGGTTGATATTGCTTTTTAACCTTCACAAAATTGTATAAGAATCATATTTATGACAATACCTTCAAGCCATTGACAATGGTGGAATATTTTTTAATTCTAAATTAATTGGTTTTATTTTGTGGTTTGAAAAGGGAAAAACAAATATTGTTATTAAAAATGTTTTCTTTTTTATTAGATAAATAAAACGGCTTTATCTAAAAAACATTCAAATTTATATTTTACTGAAAAAAACAAAAACGATTATATTCTGAATTAAATATTCCAAATTAAAACGTTTGTAATTATTTCTCGACTTATTAAAAATATTCCAAGTGGTTTATAGCTATTTATACCAGTGTTCGCTGGAAAGTATCTGATGAAATATATCTTTATATATTATATTTTATATGCTTTCTAGTTTATTATTACTTTAGTATGTGGTTCAGAACTTGACTTGAATTCAATTTGGAACAATGCTGTTGTTCAACTTTCTGTTTAAGTTCGCCCGCGCCGAATATTAAATACCCACTACTATGAATTAAATATAATTCTTGAATTTGAAAACGTTTCGTCATAGCAGGTTACTTGAAAATATTTACAAGTTTTAGGTGGATTTAATGACAGATACTCTGCCAAGCAAAACTATATAATCAAAACATGGACCTTCAAATCCGGTGATCGGTCTATATAGGGTTATATCAAAACACGGAATGATATACACCATCTTCGGCCCAATTGTTTATGAATCCAAAATAACTCTAGATTTCCAGTTTCAGGTAAATGGGATAAAAATTACAATGTCCACAAGCCTATGAAGTCAAATCGGCAGATTGGGCTTTGTGGGAGCTGTACCGAAACGTGCCTGATACACTCAATATTTTATACCGCTAGATTTGCAATTACTTGTAAATCGATTACAAAATAGCGGTATCCAGAAATCCATGAAGTCAAACATAGCCATAGATACACGCCATCTTCGGTGTACTTGTTTATGGACCCAAAAACATCTATATTTCCAAATTCAGACAAATAGGCGGGTTGGTTAATGTGGGAGCTTTATCAAAATCTTTTTCTCGGTTTTAAATCCCCGGACTTTATTTCCAAAACGGGAGACGGTATTTTTTTTTTTTTTTTGAAACAAATAAGCGGCATAACCAGTTCAACCGGTTTTCTTAAAAACACATAATTTTGAAAGGAAAATATTATTTTCTCGTTACAAAAAATCAAAGAAAAACAAGTAAGAAAAGTCTAAATTCGGGCGTGGCCGACTATATTTTACCCTGCACCACTTTGTAGTTCCACATTTTCGATACCATATCAAATCCGTTAAATGTGTTGGGTGCTATATATACATGTTTTCTACCAAATATATACATTTAAATCTGACTCGATCTTAACACAATTTTTGTAGACTTCTATCACACCTATAGACTTAAAACTTAATGCCCTGGGGTGGAACACAATGTTAGTAAAAACAAGTAAGGAAAGTCTATATTATACCCTGCACCACTTTGTAGATCTAAATTTGTATATAAAGGTTTGTCCCAAATATATACATTTAAATATCACTCGATCTGGACAGAATTTGATAGACTTCTACAAAATCTATAGACTTAAAATTTAAGTCGGCTAATGCACTAGGGTGGAACACAATGTTAGTAAAAAATTATGGAAAACATTCAAATCTGAAGCAATTTTAAGGAAACTTCGCAAAAGTTTATTTATGATTTATCGCTCGATATATATGTATTAGAAGTTTAGGAAAATTAGAGTAATTTTTACAACTTTTCAACTAAGCAGTGGCGATTTTACAAGGAACATGTTGGTATTTTGACCTTTTTGTCGAAATCAGAAAAACATATATATGGGAGCTATATATAAATCTGAACCGATTTCAGCCAAATTAGGCACGCATAGCTACAATGTTATTCTACTCCCTGTGCAAAATTGCAACTAAATCGGAGTAACAAATTGGCCTCTGTGGTCATATGAGTGTAAATCGGGCGAAAGCTATATATGGGAGCTATATATAAATCTGAACCGATTTCAATCAAATTTGGCACGCATAGCTACAATGCTAAATCTACTCCCTGTGCAAAATTTCAACCAAATTGGGGCAAAACTCTGGCTATTAGAACCATATTAGTCCATATCGGGCGAAAGATATATTTGGGAGCTATATCTAAATCTGAACCGAATTCAATCAAATTTGGCACACTTAAGTGCACTAATAATTTTACTCTTAGCGCAAAATTTCAAACAAATTCGGCCAAAACTGTGGCTATTAGAACCATATTAGTCCATATCGGACGAAAGATATATATGGGAGCTATATCTAAATCTGAACTTATTTCAATCAAATTTTGCACACTTAACTGCACTACTAATTGTACTCCTAGTGCAAAATTTCAAACAAATTGGACCAAAACTCTGGCTTCTAGGACCATACTAGTCCATATCGGGCGAAAGATATATATGGGAGCTATATCTAAATCTGAATCGATTTCAACCAAATTTGGCACGCATAGCCATAATGCTAAATCTACTCCCTGTGCAAAATTTCAACCAAATTGGGCCAAAACTCTGGCTTTTAGGACCATATTAGTCCATATCGGGCGAAAGCTATATATGGGAGCTATATCTAAATCTGAACCGATTTCAAATTTTGCACACTTGACTATACTACTATTTGTACTCCTAGTGCAAAATTTCAACCAAATTCGGCCAAAAATCTGGCTTCTGGTGGCATATAAGTCCATATCGGGCGAAAGATATATATGGGAGCTATATCTATATCTGAACCGATTTCAAACAAATTTTGCACACTTGACTATACGACTAAGTGTTATGTTTGCACAAAATTTCAAGCAAATCGGTATAAAACTCTGGCTGCTGGGTCCATATTAGTGCATATCGGGCGAAAGATATATATGGGAGCTATGTCTAAATCTGAACCGATTTCTTCCAAAATCAATAGGGTTCTATTCTGACCAAATTAGGAACATGTGCCAAATTTGAAGGCGATTGGACTTAAATTACGACCTAGACTTTGATCACAAAAATGTGATCACAGACAGACGGACGGACAGAGGGACATACGGACAGATGGACAGACGGACAGATGGACATGGTTATATCGACTCAGAGACCCACCCTGAGCATTATTGCCAAAGACACCATGTGTCTATCTCGTCTCCTTCTGGGTGTTACAAACCTATGCACTAACTTATAATACCCTGTTCCACAGTGTGGGGTAGGGTATAAATATGGGAAACATTTAAATCTGTACTAATTTTGAGGCAACTTCGGAAAAGTGTATTTATGATTTATCGGTCGATAGATGTGTATTAGAATTATATAAAAATTGGAGTCATGTTTACAAGTTTTAGACTTAGCAGTGGTGATTTTATAAGGAAAATGTGGGTATCTTGGCCATTTTTTGCCCAAAAACATATATACGGAAGCTATATCTAAATCTGAACCGATTGCAACCAAATTTGACAAGCATAGCTAAAATGTTAATTCTACTCCCTGTGTAACATTTCACGTAACTCGAATTGCAACTTTGACCTCTGTGGTCATATAACGCAAAATCGGGCGAAAGATATATATGGGTGCTATATCTAAATCTGAACCGATTTCAATAAAATTTGGCATACTTGTTCTCCTTGTGCAAAATTTCAACCAAATAGGGGTAAATCTCGGGCTTCTGGGGCAATATAAGTGCATGGGAGCCACCGTGGTGCAATGGTTAGCATGCCCGCCTTGCAAACACAAGGTCGTGGGTTCGATTCCTGCTTCGACCTAACACCAAAAAGTTTTTCAGCGGTGGATTATCCCACCTCAGTAATGCTGATGACATTTCTGTGGGTTTCAAAAGCTTCTCTAAGTGGTTTCACTTCAATGTGGAACGCCGTTCGGACTCGGCTATAAAAAGGAGGTCCCTTGTCATTGAGCTTAACATGGAATCGGGCAGCACTCAGTGATAAGAGAGAAGTTCACCAATGTGGTATCACAATGGACTGAATAGTCTAAGTGAGCCTGATACATCGGGCTGCCACATAACCTAACCTAACCTAATATAAGTGCATATCGGCCGAAAGATATATATGAGAGCTATGTCTAAATCTGAACCGATTTCAATCAAATTTGGCGTACTTGACAATAGTACTAATTTCCCTCCTTGTGCAAAATTTCAAGCAAATTAGGATAAAACGGTGGCTTCTGGGGACATACAAATGCATATCGGGCGAAAGATATATGGGAGCTATGTCTAAATCTGAACAGATTTCTTCCAAAATCAATAGGGTTCTATTCGGAGCCAAAACACATACTTGTGCCAAACTTGAAGTCAATTGGAGTAAAACTGCGACCTAGACTTTGATCACAAAAATGTGTTCTCAGACAGACGGACATGGCTATGTCGACTCAGGAGCCCACCCTGAGCATTTTTGCCACAGACACCATGTGTCTATCTCTTCCCCTTCTGGGTGTTGCAAACATATGCACTAACTTATAATATCCTGTTCCACAGTGTGGCGCAGGGTATAAAAAATTGACAAAATTTTCTTTGGAAATAAAATTTTGACAACATTTTCACAGACATAAAATTTTGACATAATTTTGTATAGAACTAAAATTGTGCCAAAATTTTCTATAGAACTAAAATTTTGGCAACATTTTCGATAGAAATAAAATTTTGACAAAATGTTCTATAGACATAAAATTTTGACAAATTTTGTACAGAAATAAAATTTTGAGAAAATTTTCTAGAGAAATAAAATTTTGATAAAATTTTCTTTAGAAATAAAAATTTGACTAAACTTTCTTTAGAAATAAAATGTTGACAAAATTTGCTATAGAAATAAAATTTTCACAAAATTTTATGAAATAAAATTTTCGATAGAAATAAATTTTTGGCAAAACTTTCTATAGAATTAAAATTTTGACAACATTTTCTATAGAATAAAATTTCCACAAAATTTTTCATTGAAATAAAATTTTCACAAAATTTTCTATTGAAATAAAATTTTCACAAAATTTTCTATAGAAATAAAATGTTGATAACATATCCTATAGAAATAAAGTTTTGACAGAATTGAAGTCTGGGTAAATATTGATCCAGAGGTGCTAAATATACTCGTAAGAAGTATGCAAAAACGAATAAAAGCAGGCGGAGGTCACACAAAATAATGAGAGAAAACAAATACAACTTTTCCGCTAGAGGTCATAATTATTCTGTTAAACCTTGTTTAACAATAATATATGTGATACGCTGTATTTAGTATAAGCTATTAAGTACTAAAAGTTAATATAAATTTGGTAGTATTTTTATCTGTCAATTATTCATTAGTCATTAGCTATGACTTCTCCCTTTTATTCTGTTAAAAGAAAGGGCCCTGCCACTTTCTGCCAAGGTTTTAGTTTTCTCTTTTTTACAGAAAGTCTCATACTATTTTCTTCAATTCACATTTAATTAATATCTCTAAAACATAATATTCAAAGAATTATTTAAATTTTTTTTATTTTTGTATTCAGTAAGAAGAATGTATTTGAAACTATTAAAAAAGTTGACATCAAATGGAACAAAGTATTTTTTTTTTCTTAAAAACTCGTATTTCGTGAACAATTTTGTCAACTTTATATGATAACTAATTCACTCCAATTTACTTCAAAATTTTCCCCTAGTGTAGAATTATATTCTAGTTATGCATGACAAATTTGGTAAAAATCGGTTCAGATTTAGATATATCTCCCAAATAAAGCTTTCGCCCGATATAAATTCCTATAACCACAGAGGTCAAAGATTCACTACGAAAATATTAAAATTAAAATATTTGCAATGGTTGCCAAATTTGACCAAAATTGAATAAAATATTTCCCAGCATATTTTTTACTATTTGTAGAAGCCTATACATTTTTTTCCCAAATCGGTTCAGATTTAGGCATATGAGAATATTAACCTTTTTATATAAGGAAACCAATAAATTTTTAATATTTGATATGGTATCGAAAATTTAGATCTTGTAAGATCAATCAAGTAAGGATAATCTAAAGTTGCGGTCGGTCCCGCGAGACTTTACATTATCCTTACATGTATTAATTCTTACTGTAGTTTTAACGTATTTGAAACAAAAAAGGTTAAAATTACTCATTAATAATAGAAAAGAAGCAAGTTATAAAAAATTAAATTACAAAACTTCCTGTGTTATTAAAACAAAGAACAATTTATGGAGCAGCTTTTCTTAAGCTGTGCCTTTAATTTTTTTTTTTTGCTGTAATATGGCAACCTTTTTCACAACGCAATAAATAAAATTTTGACAAAATTTTCTATAGAAATAAAATTTTGACAAAATTTTCTATAGAAATAAAATTTTTGCAAAAATTTTTAAAGAAATAAGATTGTGACAAAAATTTCTACAGAAACAAACTTTCTGATTTCTATAGTATAAACTTTGTGACAAAATTTCTATAGAAATAAAATTTTAACAAAATTTTCTATAGAAATAACATTTTAACAAAATTTTCTATAGAAATAAAATTTTGACAAAATTTTCTATAGAAATAAAATTTTGGCGAAATTGTCTATAGAAAGAAAATGTTGACAAAATTTTCTATAGAAATAAAGTTTTGGAAAATTTTTCTATAGATATACAATTTTGACTAAATTTTCTATAGAAATAAAATTTTGAAAAAATTTTCTATAGAATTAAATTTTAACAAAATTTTCTATGGAAATAACATTTTAACAATAGAAAATTTTGACAAAATTTTCTATAGAAAAAAAAATTTTGACAAAATTTTCTATAGAAATACAAATTTGAAAATTTTTCTATAAAAAAAAATTAACAAAATTTTCTATAGAAATACAAACTTGAAAATTTTTCTATAAAAAAAAATTAACAAAATTTTCTATAGAAAATTTTCTATAGAAATAATATTTTTGCAAAAATTTTTAAAGAAATAAAATTTTGACAAAAATTTCTACAGAAACAAACTTTCTGATGAAATTTTCTATAGTATAAACTTTGTAACAAAATTTCTATAGAAATAAAATTTTAACAAAATTTTCTATAGAAAGAACATTTTAACAAAATTTTCTATAGAAATAAAATTTTGACAAAATTTTCTATAGAAATAAAATTTTGGCGAAATTGTCTATAGAAATAAAATTTTGACAAAATTTTCTATAGAAAGAAAATGTTGACAAAATTTTCTATAGAAATAAAGTTTTGAAAAATTTTTCTATAGATATACAATTTTGACTAAATTTTCTATAGAAATAAAATTTTGAAAAAATTTTCTATAGAATTAAATTTTAACAAAATTTTCTATGGAAATAACATTTTAACAATAGAAAATTTTGACAAAATTTTCTATAGAAAAAAAAAAATTGACAAAATTTTCTATAAAATACAAATTTGAAAATTTTTCTATAGAAAAAAAATTAACAAAATTTTCTATTGAAATAAAATTTAAAAAAAAATTTTCTTTAGAAATAAAATTTTGACAAAATTTTCTATAGAAATAACATTTTAACAAAATTTTCTATAGAAATAAGATTTTGACAAAATTTTCTATACACCCTCAAAAAAAATCGCCTCTCTAACATATGTTCCAAACATATTTTGCAGGAAGCACATATATTATTGGATACTGCCGAAACATTAATATGTTTGTTTTATGTGAACATATAATATGTTTGGAAGCATTTTGAGCCCAAAAATATTATATGCTTGCAAGAATTTTCCCCAAAGAAGATTGTGCTCATTCCCTAACATAATTTTCATTTCCACGAAATTTTTTAGTTCTTGGCACCTTTTTCTGTAATACAAATAATGTTGAAGAAATTATTCAATTTTATAATTTTTTTAAATTTTACCTTTCGCCTGGACGGAGAATCGAACCGAGGACCATACAGTTTGTTAGCCAACACACTACCACTGAGCTACGTAGCTGTGATAGTCACCAGTAGACAATTATCGTTATAAGTTACATTTATATAGCATAGTTTGCAGCGCCCACGAGCCCATGCAAATATAACATTATTTAACAGAAACATACATGTGTTGGCAACGTGGAGCAGTGGTTAGCATGTCTGGCGTACATGCAAAGGGTCGTTGGTTCAATCCCTGCTCCGACCAAACACCAATTTTTTTTTTAATTTACACATTTATATTTATACTATATTAATTTTTTATAATGAAACTTCGAAATGTGGGTTATTAAAGATTTACAGTCAGAAACAGTGCTTGATATAAACGAAATGGACTGAGCTTTTGGCTAAGATATTATTTTTTTATTGCAAAAATAACAATTTTGTAATAAAAAACTGGTTTTGGTATAAAAGTTTGAAATTTTGGAAGGAATTCAAAAACTCTAACAAAGGAAGAACGTGGGGTCGAGTATAAACATACATAAATAATGTTATAATATACACAAATTAAATAATAATTAGACTTAAATTAAATAATATTTAGACTTAAGCATATACAATTTTTGGCCTTATCATAAAGCAGTTTCCGAAACAACATATAAGCGGTTTCACAGAAATTGCTCTCTTTTGATTCTCTTGCTGTGTTAATTTGATATCTTTCGTCGACCCTCCCGGTTTTTATCTCTATTTCTTTCTCTATACTCTCTCTCTCTCTCTCTCTCTCTGTCGCTCTCTGAATAAAATATCACAATTCATGTCTTTAGATTTCGTGTCTTTAAAATACGAATACAAATTTTGCTTAGCATAGAAGGCGCATTTCTCTAAAATAAAGTTATTTTCCTTGTCCAAAAGTCGATAAACTTTTCAATAAAGTCATATTGTCCTTATAATTAAGTGATTTGACTTAAAAATGGGTATCTTAACATGAAAAAAAAAAAAATTATAGGCTAAGGTCAACTTGACTTTAATAATTCAGAAAAATTCTTTAAATTTAATGAAATTGTCTTTAAATTTGTTGTCTTTTTGCATCTTGACTACAAAGCAAAAAATCGTTCACATATAGGACATGTTTTTCAAAACTTTATTTTAAAGAAGTATTTTACTTCAAACATAGCATAATTTCTACTGGAAGTCGAGTCCTAATTTGGAAAATAAAGTTGCCGTTAACTCGTTTTGAAAGGACTTTGATAGCATATGAAGAAAAAAAGCTGAGAAAGCGAAACATTAAAATTTTCTTCCTAGAAGCAAGTACACAAAACCTAAATTTAAAAGAGAATTGTGTCTTAAAAGTATCCTTACTTGTATTCTCCGCTTCTTTGGTTCGGAATCAATACCAAATTTTTTAAAGTAAAGACAAAAGCTTTGGAACCGAGTATGTTTTTTTTTTGAGTGTGCTTTTCGACTAAAACAGTCTTTACATTCAATAAAATCGTGTTTTTGACTATGACTTTAACAAAATCGAGATTTTCTTCCCGCATGAACTTGTCTGTTTTGCCAAATTTGTAAAAGACTATCATTTTGTTAAAGACTTTCTCAAAATATTAAAATATTTGGTCAAAACTATTGTACCATAAATCTGATATTGGCTCAAAAATGTCTACACAAAGGTACTAAATCATTCGCGGGGGTACTACGGTACTGAACTGGGTGAAAAAGTATTGAAAAAAGTACTATAGTACTGCATTTTCCATTCCTGGCTAGTATTAGTAAACATTTCTGTTGCGGCTTTTTACCATAGAGTAATTATATTACCGTGATCAAATATAGAAAAATTAATCAATTTATCGTTGAAATAGATATTTCAATATTTTATTTCTATAGAAAATTTTGTCAAAATTTTATTTCTATACAAAATTTTGTCAAAATTTTATTTCTATACAAAATTTTGTCAAAAATTTTTTTTTCAATCGATTTTATATAATTGAACACTTTAAAATATTGTAAGCTAATGACGATGACGACAAAGACACGCGAGTTTGGTTTAGAAGACAAAAAACACTTATTTACTATAAAAATACTTTTTATATCCAAGACGCTTGCAGATAGAATACAAATCGATATTAAGATAAACACAAAAAAAATCTATAAAATATTTTTATTTTGACAATTGATTAACACGGAGATAACATTTTAACACTTTCTCATTGATCATGATCATATGGCTGTTGAAACGAGCCATCCCCGATGGGCGGAAGAGCATTAAATAACAACAACAGCAATGATGTTTGACAATTGTGATTCATTATTTGACAGCTATTTTTGTCGATAGTAACATTCTTATAATGGCATTGATTATGTTGACGTTGATCACAATGGTAATTGGGCATAGCATTTTTATGATTTTATATTTTATAATATCACATATTAGTTAATTTTCAAATTATTTTAAGAAATTATTATAGACCAAAAACACCTTGCAATTTATACCTTTATAACCAGCCACCTGCTTGCTTTTCAAAATAATTTTTTTATGTAAAATTTTCACATCACTATTATATAAATTTATTTTTAACACATTTATTTTTCTAATAATCACCTTTAATTAGTACACTTGTTAATTATTACAGTTAATAGCTAATTGTCATTTCGTTTACTCTTCAAAAATATTCTTTTCTTTTGGTTCTTTATTTTTTTTTTCAACTTCTCACTAAACTCTAACCCGTTTTCTTAAACCGCGCGTTACTCGTTCCGTTTTCGGCAAAGGTTCATATCCGACTATCCTCAACGCTGTAAGGTTTTTCGTTTTGATTTCTTTTTTTATTTCTGTGCTTCTGTTTTGTTTTCTTTCGCATTTGTTTATTTTTTTTTTTGTATTTTTTTGCATGTCCACTACTCTGATATGCTCACTCACTCGTTTACTTATTCTCTCATATGGATATTCTGAGATGCATTTCGTCGTAGTGATTTTTTTATTTACCTATAATCAACGATGCATTTCGTCGTTTATCAAATGACGACCACAACAACGACCACAACAACAATGACGATGTAGTAGACGACAACGTTTACGGAAGCGCAACAACATAAACGAATGTAACAAAGATGATCCTCGTTCAGTGTTAACATAGCCTGTGGGTACACAGTGGGTGTTTTTGTTTTATACAGTAATGTAACGACTGTAAGCTTACATGAGATATAAGAAGAGAGATGCTAATACAAAAATTTAGCAAAACACCATGCCTTTTGGGAATTTGTACGAAAAACTTTTATAAGAAAACTATAAACAACTATATTTCTTATACGAAAATTTGGTTATGCCACGAAGAATATTTTGTATTCGTTTTCAATTCATTTCTATTAATTTGGTAATTTTGATTATATGTGAAATAAAACAAGCCGAATCGGAAGAAATACAGATAATGAAGACTATAAGTAAGCAAAGCAAAGAATAAAACTCAATTCATTTCAAAAGATTCTATGGCCTACTGAATAACGAAATTTGCAATAACGAATCGAATTCAATTGATGCATTTGAGGCGTCGCCAAAAAACTAGTGAAAATGTTCTTTTTGTATCAGGAAGTTATTGAAAATTGGCGCAGAAGCGATAAATGTAACATGGGCTTGTTATCACAATTGCCACTCGGACCAAAAATAATCTACCAAAATTTAAATAACATTTTAACAAAAATCGATCAAATTAAAAAAAAAAATAATTTTAAGTTTTCTTCGAAAGATATGTTTCAATTTTTTATTTCAGATTTTTTTTTCAGTATTTGCGATTTTATATATTATGATCTTTCCTATTAGAGACAATTTTTTGAGTGTATAAATATATGCTTTGAATTGTAAATGTGTCGAATTTTAAAGGTTTTAACAATTTTAGCTTGCACGAACAAGGGACGTTACAACTTCTACAAAAAAGGAAAACTTACTCAAAATAGACTTTGATAGCATGACCGAAACACGAAAATTAAAATTTTTAAGAATATTGAATTTACGGAAAATTTTGTCAAAGTTTTTATACCCTCCACCATAGGATGGGGGTATAATAACTTTGCCATTCCGTTTGTAACACATCGAAATATTGCTCTAAGACCCCATAAAGTATATATATTCTGGGTCGTGGTGAAATTTTGAGTCGATCTGAGCATGTCCGTCCGTCCGCCCGTCCGTCTGTTGAAATCACGCTAACTTCCGAACGAAACAAGCTATCGACTTGAAACTTGGCACAAGTAGTTGTTATTGATGTAGGTCGAATGGTATTGCAAATGGGCCATATCGGTCCACTTTTACGTATAGCCCCCATATAAACGGACCCCCAAATTTGGCTTGCAGACCCTCTAAGAGAAGCAATATTCATCCGATCCGGCCGAAATTTGGTACATGGTGTTAGTATATGGTCTTTAACAACCTTGCAAAAATTGGTCCACATCGGTCCATAATTACATATAGCCCCCATATAAACCGATCCCCCGATTTGGCTTGCGGAGCTTCTAAGAAAAGCAAATTTCATCCGATCCGGCTGAAATTTGGTATATGGTGTTAGTATATGGTCTCTAATGACGGTGCAAAAATTGGTCCACATCGGTACATAATTATATATAGCCTCCATATAAACCGATCACCGATTTGACCTCCGAAGCATCTTGGAAGACCAAAATTCATCTGTTCAGTTGAAATTTGGTACGTGGTGTTAATATATGACCTCAAACACCCATGCAAAAATTGGTCGAAATCGGTCAATAATTATATATAGGCCCCATATAAACCAATCCCCAGATTTGACCTCCTGAACCCCTTGGAAGAGCAAAATTCATCCGATTCGGTTGAAATTTCGTATGTGATGTTAGTATATGGTATCCACCAACCATGCAGTTCATATCAGTCCATAATTATATATAGCCCCCATATAAACCGATCCCCAGATTTGACCTCCGGTGCCTTTTGGAGAAGCAAAATGCATCCGATCTGGTTGAAATTTGGTACGTGGTGGTAGTATATGATATATGATATTTAACAACCATGCCAAAAGTGGTCCATATTAGCCCATAATCATACATGGCCCCCATATAAACCGATACCCGAGATTTGGTTTTGAAGCCTCTTGGAGGAGCAAATTTCATCCGAGTCAGTTGAAATTTGTTACATTGTGCTAGTATATGACCGTTAACAACCATGCCTAACAAGGTCCATATCGGTCTATAGTTATATATAGCCCTGAGATAAATCGATCCCCAATCACACAAAAATTGGTCCATATCAAGTTTTAATTTTATACAGGCCCCATATAACCGACCCCCATATTTCAATTCTGGCTCTCTGCGTACCGTGCAAAAAGTCCATATCGATTCGTAATTATTTGTAGTCTTAACTATACATAACTTTTTGTCTAATATATACCACGTATGGACTAACTCACAATTAAGAAATCGATGTTAAGAAGTTTAAAGATACCACAACCCAAGTAATTCGCTTGTGGATGACAGTCTTTGGTAGAAGTTTCTATGGAATCCATGGTGGAGGGTACATAAGATTCGGCCTGGCCGAACTTACGGCCGTATATACTTGTTTTTTTCTATAGAAAATTTTTGCAGAAAATGTTGTCAAAATTTTATTTCTATAGAAAATTTTGTCAAAACATTTCTTTTTTAGATTTTTAGATTTTCTCAAACTATTATTTCTACAGAAAATTTTTTAAAAATTTTATTTCTATAGCAAAGTTTGTTAATTTTTTTCTATAGAAAATTTTGCAAAAATTTTATTTCTATAGAAATTTTCTAAAAATTTTATTTCTATAGAAAATTTTGTCAAAATTTTATTTCTATAGAAAATTGTGTCAAAATTCTATTTCTATAGAATTTTTTTTTAAGTTTTTTTTTCTATAGCATTTTTTATAAATTTATCTATAGTCAATTTTTTAAAATTTTTATTTCTATAGAAAATTTTGTCAAAATTAAAATTTTTTTTTATACCCACCACCCTAGAATGGTGATGGGGGTATAATAAGTTTACATTCCGTTTGTAACACATCGAAATATCGATTTCCGACTATATAAAATATATATATTCTTGATCAGGGAGAAATGCTAAGACGATATAAGCATGACCGTCTGTCTGTCTGTTGTAATCACGCTACTGCCTTCAATAATGGCGCTATCGTCCTGAAAATTAGCACAGGTTCGTTTTTTGTTTGCAGGCAGATCAAGTTCAAAGATGGGCTACATCGGTCAAAGTTTCGATATAGTCCCCATATAAACCTACCTCCCGATTTGGGGTCTTCGGCTTATAAAAACCGTAGTTTTTATCCAATTTGCCTGAAATTGGAAATCTAGAGGTATTTTAGGATCATAAAAAGGTGTGCCGAAAATGGTGCCTATCGATCCATGTTTTGGTATAGTCCCCATATAGACCGATCTCCCGGTTTTTCTTCCTGGGCGCCTAGAAACTGTATTTTCTATCCGATTTACCTTAAATTTGAAATCTAGTGGTATTTTAGGACCATAAGTTAGTGGGTAGAAAATGGTGTGTATCGGTCCATGGTTTGGTATAGCCCCCATATAGACTGATCTCCCGACTTTAGTTCTTGGGCTTCTAGAAACTGTAACTACTAACCCTATTTACCTAAACTTTTAAATCTAGAAGTATTTTATGACCACAAATAGGTGTGCCTAAATTGGGTTGCATCGGTCCATGTTTTGGTATAGCCCCCATATAGACCGATCTCCCGATTTTATTCCCGGGGCGTCTAGAAACTATATTTTCTATCCGATTTGCATAAAATTAAAAATCTAGAAGTATTTTAAGATCACAAATAGGTGTATCGCAAATGGGGTGTATCGGTCCATGTTTTGGTATAGCCCCCTTATAGACCGATCTTCCGATTTTACTTCGTGGGCTTCTAGAAACTGTATTTACTATCCGATTTGCCTTAAAATGGAAATGTGAAGGTATTTTGGGACCATAAAGAGTTGTGTCGCAAATGGTCCGAATCGGTCTATAGTTTGGTATAGCCCCCATATAGACCGATCTCCCGACTTTAGTTCTTGGGCTTCTAAAAACTGTAGTTTTTATCCAATTTGCCTGAAATTGGAAATCTAGAGGTATTTTAGGACCATAAAAAGGTGTGCCGAAAATGGTGCCTATCGGTCTATGTTTTGGTATAGCCCCCATATAGACCGATCTCCCGGTTTTTCTTCCTGGGTGTCTAGAATTCGTAGTTTTTACCCAATTTGTCTGAAATTGGAATTCTAGAAGTATTTGAGGACCATTAAGAGGTGTGTCGAAAATGGTGAGTATTGGTCCATGTATTGGTATAGCCCCCGTACAGACCTTCCTCCCGAATTTATTTCTAGATCTTCTAGAATACGGCTAACCTTGGGCTTCTAGAAACCGTAGTTTTTATCCACTTTGCCCGAAAATGTAAATATACTGGTATTTTAGATCCTCAAAAATCAGTATCGCATTTATTTTTACCGGTCCATTTGGTAAGGCATCGATGCACCCAAAGAAAAACTATTTTCCTCCGGAAATAAATTTTAGACAAACGAAATTCCTTTCCTTTCGTATAAAGCATTTTCGTTTAGAGCAAATTAATCTGAATTTTTGATACGCGATTCAAGGATTGTCTCTAAAATTTTTGTCAAAATTATAAATTAATGGTTCTTCAAGCTCGAGGTCTTTTTAAAATATTTTATTTATTATTCCCAATATTTCGCGATTACGATATTGAATCGCTTCCTCAGGGGTCTACAATAGATTTATAGAAATTACATTTCATAAATATCACAGTATTAAACATTTAATAATTTAAAGAAGTGTAAATCTTAATTACTTTTAGTTAATAATCTCAAATGGTATTATAGGATAATATAATTATAAAAAAAATCGGACAGACATATCAAAGAAAACTTTGATTGTCTAAAATTTCTTTCCTCAAAAAAGAAAACTTTTCTTTCAGGGTATAGCAGGCGCTCTGATCATGAAAATTGCTTTAAACTGAAACTAAAATTTCCAGATTTTACTATTCGTCATCATTTAAATAATGGCGGAAAAAGTCTACAGATTTAAGATTTCAAATCAAGGCGTTATTTCATCAATTACACGATATGTTTATGATTTTTCTAAAACTCAAAAAAATGGTTCTTATAAATCCAGAATCTCTTCTAGTCTTCATAGGTAGAATCTTTAAAGTTTTTCTTCGGGAAGCCTACTGGTTGAACTGATCTGCTTGGGAGAATATCTGTCATCAAACCCTTGAAATTTTATATATGATCAAGTAACCCGCTTCCAAATAAACATGCAGCCGAAAAGGATTTTGCCATAATCAATTTGACAAACATAGCTTTTCTTTTCTTGTATATTTCAGTAATGAAAAATTATATTTCAGTAATGAAAAAATTCTCTATCCCATTTATCAAAACACAGACTTGAATGAACTCAAAATGACTTGAACATTCATTCCTTCGCCCATTCATTCGTTCATGTGAACCCGCGCCTTAGGCAACAAACAACCAGCACGAAGATCATTTGGATGTCTTCGTTTAATTGCAATTTATGCATACTTATTCGTTATTCTTTCTGTAATTAATTTTGTCCAATTTGTTATTTTTTGTTTTCTTTCATTTAAATATGAAACGCTATTGTGACAGAAGCTCATAATACCTATCTACGTCATTGCACTTGACCAAAAGCAATTACAAAACTCATATAAGACCTTCACGTCACACAAGAAACAAAAAACACAACAGCAACAACAAGAAAGGTTCGTTACAACGCACAGTGATTTTAAAACTTATTATGGGAAGATGGACTTTTCGAATTGAATAATTGATCCGCTCTATGTCAAGAACAAAAATCGTTGTGGCAACCTGTTGCATATTAAATTTGTTGTATGATATAAAAATGGAGAGAGAGTCTTAGTTTTTTGTAGAGGGGTAAACTCTTTTGAAAAATGAGAGACTCTCATACACATATACTCACGACGGCGACGGCGTGAGTGTGCGTGAGCGTGATTAACCAAACAAATGTCGTGCGTGAGCGTGAGCCACGAAAATAATATTTTCGTGAATGTGCGTAAATAACGAATTTCGAAAAACACGCTCACGAAAATAATCCCGGTTACGAACATAAAATGCTTATGAGTTGAATTTATAATTTTAGTGACATCCTATGTGGTAAGAGTTTTATAACGCAGTCGATTGTTACCATACTCATGTTTGAGCGTGCATGAGCGTGAGTCCTACCAAAAATATTGTGCGTGAGTGAGCGTGAATAAGATTTCTCTGTCGTGAGTGTGCGTGAGCAAAATATTACTCACGTGCACACTAGATAGGGTCACGAAAAAAAGTTGATGCGGTCACCCCCCAGTTTTGTAGCATATTCGAAGATAATTTCAGAACACCAAAACTTTTTTTTCGTGCACCCTACGACCCCCCGAAATACAATTTATTGTGCTGTGTCGTCATTTGAAGTCCGATCGAAAAGAAATGCATATCGTTGTTCGTGGTTGATTCGTGCATTGGTCATTTTTGACTCCGACGTCAGATTTGATTTTTAATTTTCTTATTTGGCTTCGTATACCCCTATGATGCCCATTTCGGATAACCATTACACAGATCTTAACAAAATATGAAACTTTTGCTTTTGAAGTATTTACTTATATTCATAAACAAAAAAGTTACCGAGATTTTAAAAAGTCAATTGGTCACAAAAATATGGACAGACTTAAAAATCATGTAGCGAAAGTGATTGTTAGAATTTTAAAACAGTAGGCTCTCAAATTGTTCTAGCAAAAACACATGCACTTTGCACAACGCAGAAAATGCCGTAGTGCAAACAACGAGTATGTATACAACGGTACCGTTAGAAATTTACAGATAAACAGGTTTTGTGTTCTAAATGACTTGTAAATTAATTTCTTAGATGTGAATAACGATGTGCATGTGGTTTCGATCGGACATCATGACAACACAGCAAAAACTATTTGGTGGTGTGTAGGGTGGTGACCTATTGACTTTTTAAAATCTCTGTAACTTTTTTGTTTATGAATACAAGTAAATACTCCAAAAGCAAACGTTTCATATTTTGTTAAAATCTTTATAATGGTTGTCAGAAAGGGGCATCATAGGGGTATACGAAGCGAAATAAAAAAAATTAAAAATCAAATTTGACGTCGGAGTCAAAAATGACCAATGCACGAAATATAGCCCATGATCAACCACGAACAACGTTATGCATTTCTTTTCGATCGGACTTCAAATTACGACACAGCACAATAAATTGTATTTCGGGGGGTCGTAGGGTGCACGAAAAAAAGTTTTGGTGTTCTGAAATTGTCTTCGAATATGCTACAAAACTGGAGGGTGACCGCATCAACTTTTTTTTTCCTTTAGGCCGTGACCCTATCTAGTGCACACCTCTAATATACATACGGAGAAATGGCTCAACAATCAGCAAAAAAAGTTGTACACCAATGTGAAATAAATTGTGAGACGATATGAAATACTTACCTTAAATTAATTTAAGTTATAATAAATAGTCGGATGGACGTCCGTTTCGCAATTACCACATTCCTCATCAGCATCCTCTACTTGCAGTTGGTAGAATTCTCCAAAAAAATTTTCTAGAGAAATAAAATTTTGACAAAATGTTCTAAAGAAATAAAATTTTGACAAAATTGTCTAAGGAATAAAATTTTTAAAACAATTTCTATAGAAATAAAATTTTGGCAAAATTTTCTATAGAAAAAAAATTTAACAAAATTTTTTATAGATATAAATTTTTTACAAAATTTTCTACAGAAAAAAAATTTGACAACATTTTCTATTGAAATAAAATTTGGACAAAAATGTTGACAAAATTTTCTATAGAATAAAATTTTAAATTTTTAAAACAATTTCTATAGAAGTAAAATTTTGGCAAAATTTTCTATAGAAAAAAATGTAACAAAATTTTTTTACAGATATAAAATTTTTACCAAATTTTCTACAGAAAAAAATTGTTGACAAAATTTTCTATTGAAATAAAATTTGGACAAAATTTTTTATAGAAATAAAATGTTGACAAAATTTTTTATGGAAATAAAATTTTGACAAAATTTTCTATAGAAATAAAATTTTGACAAAATTTTCTATAGAAATAAAATTTTGACAAAACATTCTATAAAAATTAAATTTTGACAAAAATTTCTGTAGAAATAAAATTTTGACAAAACTTTTTATGGAAATAAAAATTTGACAAAATTTTCTAGAGAAATGCTATTTTGGTAAAATTTTCTATAAAAAATTAACAAAATGTTCGAAATAAATAAAATATTGATAAAATGTTTTATAGATAAAAAATTTTTGAAAACATTTTCTACAGAAAAAAAAATTTGACAAAATTTTCTACAGAAAAAGAAATTTTGACAAGATTTTCTATAGAAATAAAATTTGGACAAAGTTTTTTATAGAAATAAAATGTTGACAAATTCTTTTATGGAAATATAATTCTGACAAAATTTTCTATAGAAATAAAATTTTGACAACATTTTCTATAAAAATAAAATTTTGATAAAAATTTCTGTAGAAATAAAATTTTGACAAAACTTTTTATAGAATTAAAATTTTGGCAAAATTCTCTATAGAAATACAATATTCATAAAAATTTCTATAGAAATAAAATTTTGACAAAATTTTCTATAGAAAAAAAATTAACAAAATGTTCTGTAGAAATAAAACATTGACAATATTTTTAATAGATATAAAATTTTGACAAAAATTTCTACAGAAAAACAAATTTTGACAAGATTTTCTATAGAAATAAAATTTAGACAAGATTTTTTTATAGAAATAAAATGTTGACAAAATTTTTTATGGAAACACAATTTTGACAAATTTTTCTATAGAAATACAATTTTGAAAAAAATTTTATAGACATAAAATTTTGACAACAAGTTTGACAAAATTTTCTACAGAATAAAAATTTTACAAGATTTTCTATAGAAATAAAATTTAGACAAGGTTTTTTATAGAAATACAGATTTGCCGAAATTTTCTATGAAAATAAAATTTTTTGGTAAAATTTTCCGTAGAAATAAACTTTTTAAAACAATTTCTAAGAAACAAAATGTTGGCCAATTTTTCTATAGAAAAAAAGTTTAACAAAAACTTTTATAGATATAAAATTTTTACAAAATTTTCTACAGAAAAAAAATTTGACAAAATGTTCTATTGAAATAAAATTTGGACAAAATTGTCTATAGAAATGAAATTTTGACAAAAATTTCTGTAGAAATAAAATTTTGACAAAACTTTTTATAGAATTAAAATGTTGGCAAAATTTTCTATAGAAATGCAATCTTTACAAAAATGTCTCTATAGAAATAAAATTTTGTAGAGTAATAATATTTTGATAAAATTTTCGTTAAAAAATTAACAAAATGTTCTAAAGAAATAAAATATTGACAAAATGTTTTATAGATATAAAATTTTCTACAGAAAAAAAATTTGACAAGATTTTAAATTTTGACAAAAATTTCTATAGAAATAAAATTTGGACAAAGTTTTTTATAGAAATAAAATTTTGCCAAATTTTACTATAAAAATAAAATTTTGGTAACATTTTCTGTAGAAATAGAATTTTTAAAACAATTTGCATTTTTATATATATAATAAAATTTTTTTATATATATAAAATTTTTACAAAATTTTGTACAGAAAAAAAATTTGACAAAATGTTCTATTGAAATAAAATTTGGACAAAGTTTTTTATAGAAATAAAATGTTGACAAAATTGTCTATGGAAATGAAATTTTGACAAAAATTTCTCTAGAAATAAAATTTTGATAAAACTTTTTATAGAATTAAAATGTTGGCAAAATTTTCTATAGAAATGCAATTTTTACAAAAATGTCTCTATAGAAATAAAATTTTGACAACATTTTGTAGAGTAATAATATTTTGATAAAATTTTCTTTAAAAAATTAACAAAATGTTCCAAAGAAATAAAATATTGACAAAATGTTTTATAGATATAAAATTTTCTATAGAAAAAAAATTTGACAAGATTTTCTATAGAAATAAAATTTGGACAAAGTTTTTTATAGAAATAAAATTTTGCCAAATTTTACTATAAAAATAAAATTTTGGTAACATTTTCTGTAGAAATAAAATTTTTAAAACAATTTGTATAAAAGTAAAATTTTGGCAAAATTTTCTATAGAAAAAATATTAACAAAATTTTTTATAGATATAAAATTTTTACAAAATTTTTTACAGAAAAAGAATTTTGACAAAATTTTCTAGGGAAATAAAATTTTGACAAAAATGTCTATAGAAATAAAATTTTGACAACATTTTCTGGAGAAATAAAATTTTGACAAAATTTTCTATAGAAGTAAAATTTTGACAAAATTTTCTATAGAAGTAAAATTTTGACAAAATTTTCTATAGAAATAAAATTTTGACAAAATTTTCTATAGAAATAAAATTTTGGCAAAAATTTCTATAGAAATACAATTTTCACAAAAATCTCTATAGAATAAAACTTTGACAAAATTTTCGATAGAAATAATATTTTGACAAAATTTTCTATAGAAATAAAATTTTTACAAAATTTTCTATAGAAATAAAATTTTTACAAAATTTTCTATAGAAATAACATTTTTACAAAATTTTCTATACAAATAAAATTTTGACATTTTTTGTAGAAATAAAATTTTGACAAAATTGTTTATAGAAATAAGATTTTGACAAATTTCTATAGAAATAAAAATTTGAAAACATTTTCTATAGAAATGCAATTTTCTATAAAAATAAGATTTTTACAAAATTCTCTATAGAAATAAGATTTTATTAAAATCTTCTATTGAACTAAAATTAAGACAAAATTTTCAATAGAAATAAAATTTTCTATAGAAATAAAATTAAGACTAATTTTCCTATAGTAAAAAAATTTTGAAGAAATTTTCTATACAAATAAAATTGAGAACATTTTTTATAGAAATAAAATTTTGACAAAGTTTTTTATAGAGATAGCATTTTTACAAAACTTTCTATAGAAATAAAATTGTGATAAAACTCTTCTATAGAAGTGCAATTTAAAATTTTTTTTTTTATAAAAATAAAATGTTGGCAAAATTTTCTATAAAAAAATGGTGGCAAAATTTTCAATAGAAATAAAATTTGAACAACATTTTCTATTGAAATAAAATTTTGATACAGTTTTATATAGATATAAATTTTTAACAAAATTTTCTATAGAAACAAAGTTTTGACAAAATTGTTGTTGTTTTTTTAAAGAATAACATTTTTACTTTACTGTAATATCGAGATTTAAACAGACGTTAATTTGTCAGTGAATAGCTTTTAATTTTATAGAGTCATGATATAAAGCTAGATAACTCCCTAGGTTAGGTTAGGTGGCAGCCCGATGTATCCGGCTCACTTAAACTATTCTGTCCATTGTGATACCACATTGGTGAACTTCTCTCTTATCACTGAGTGCTGCCCGATTCCATGTTAAGCTCAATGACAAGGGACCTCCTTTTTATAGCCGAGTTCGAATGGCGTTCCCCATTGTAGTAAAACCACTTAGATAAGTTTGGAAACCCTCAGAAATGTCACCAGCATTACTGAGGTTGGATAATCCACCGCTGAAAACCTTTTTGGTAAGGCGGGCATGCCAACCATTGCACCACGGTGGCTCCCTAAAGAACGTTCCAAATATAATCTTGTGGTTTTAGTGTAGAAAACTATCTATTGTTTTTTTATTTTTTGTTAAATAAAAATTATTAATTTCTATGTAGTAAATACCATAATTAGTCAAAGCTCTTCATAGTGCACAATCATGATATGTGCTCTCAGTATTAACTGAAATGTTTATAGAAATTAAATGATTCTTCTTGGAACTCAATGAGAATCATTCAATCGTTAATTTTCATTATTCTATGAACATAGCAATTAAATAACTATCACGATTTAAACTCACTAAACTGAATATTATTTGAATTCTTTCGACAGTCGATGATAAACCCATTTCGAAGAAATCAACTTTGGCATAAAGAGATTTAGCACAAATATTAAATTTCCCAATTATTGGAATTGGATATTTAAATGTAATTATAAGTGGAATTGCTAATAGCGGTGGTTTTGGGGCGAGTGATTAGGATTTTAGAGGTTTAAATTGTTTAGTGCAAGTGCTCTAGGTTTTCAATTGCCTTAGGAGTTTAAATTCCAAAATAGATGAATTTTCATTTTAAATTAATTTAGGTTACGTTTAGTGACAATCCCTTATTTTAGACTATACAATGCAATAGCTTTGCCACATATCTTTAGCGGATTTTTGTCATGTTTAGTTTAGTTTTTTTTTTTAATAAAATTGAAAATAAAACACTAATTTAAATATAAACATTTTCCAAGGAAATCTCAAATAACACAAGTAAGTATTTTTTGTGGTTTTGACAAAACAAAATGAAAACGAACGTGTCACTTGGCAAATTGGTTACCTTGGAATAGTGAGCATACGTTTGAATCTCTATGTCATTGCTTGTATGGATGGATTCTCATTTACTATCTTGTAGATGCCTGTAAATGTGGTTCTAATTAGTTGCAACCGCAGGGGAATTGCTGATAAAAAGAAACTTAAAAAAAGCCACAGATACAACACGGATACCACACACATACACACACTTACGTATGCATCCATTAAAATCCAACTTAAGACATTAATGAGGATTTCTAGTCTTACTTTTATTGTTGTCTCATAAAATATTCACTGCAAGCACGGAAGAAACAAAAATGTGCGTTCTCATAGGTTTCCTATAACAAAGAGAATATCTTTAAGATAGCAATTTTTAATATGAAATTTTCAACTAGAAATATTGGTACCATGCACTTAAAAGAAATATTCAACTAATGTGACTTGCTTTGTATTATATTATTAAAAAAAAAAAAAAAAACAATAAATAAAATAAAGTAGAAAAATTAATTTAAACACATTTTAAATAAAAATCATAATTATATTTGTATTCTTATGCTAGCCTGACATCAATTCAAGCTGATTTAATGTTTAAATTATTTATACTAAATTTTATTATAATATTTATTCGAGCTTATTGGCCAAGACGAAAATTTATTGGGGTTCGTATTTTAAGGATATGAAAATTGTCAAAAGTCCACAAAATATCTCAGCAAAAAAATTTGGAAGTTGTTCTAAAGGCATAACTTTAAAAGCTCTTCCAAAAATGTCCTCCCAAAGATCTTTCTTTATTTTCGCTTCAAAGGAAGCTATTTTGAATCAAGTTTTATAACTCGCTTTTTTTCATATTTTTATACCATATTTTAATAACCCCCCTATCCACCATAGGATAGGGGGGATATTAACTTTGCCATTCCGTTTGTAACACATCGAAACATTGCTCTAAGACCCCTTTATATATATATCTGGGTCGTGGTAAAATTCGGAGTCGATCTGAGCATGTCCGTCCGTCTGTTGAAATCTCACAAACTTCCGAACGAAACAAGCTATCGACTTGGAACTCCACGCAAGTAGTTGTTATTGATGTAGTTCGGATGGTATTGCAAATGGGCCATATCGGATCATTTTTACGTATAGCCCCCACGTATAAACCGACGCTCAGATTTGGATTGCGCAGTCTCTTGGAGGAGCAAAATTCATCCCATCCGGTTTAAATTTGGTACATGGTGTTAGTAAATGGTCTCTAACAACCATCAAAAATTGGTTCATATCGGTCCATAATTATATATAGCCCCCATATAAATCGATCCCCAGATTTGAACTCCGGAGCCTCTTGGAAGAGCAAACTTCAGGTCTCTAATAATCATGCAAAAATTGGTCCATATCGGTCCATAATTATATGTAGCGCCCATATAAACAGCACCCCAGATTTGTCCTCCGGAGCGCCTTGGAAGAGCAAAGTTAACCCGATCCAGTTGAAATTTGGTACGTGATGTTATTATATAGTCTCTAATAACCATGCAAAAATTGGTCCGCATCGGTCCATAAATATATATAGCCCCCATATAAACCGACGCTCAGATTTGGCTAGCGGAGCCTCTTGGAGGGGCAAAATTCATCCGATCTGGTTGAAATTTGATACGTGGTGTTAGTATATGGTCTCTAACAACCATGAAAAAATTGGTCCATATCGGTCCATAATTATATATAGCCCCCATATAAATCGATCCCCAGATTTGAACTCCGGAGCCTCTTGGAGGAGCAAAATTCATTGGATCCGGTTGAAATTTGGTACGTGGTGTTAGTATATGGTCTCTAACAACCATGCAAAAATTGGTTCATATCGGTCCATAATTATATATAGCCCCCATATCAACCGATCCCCAGATTTGACTTGCGGAGCCTCTTGGAAGAGCAAACTTCACCCGATCTGGTTGAAATTTGGTACATGGCGTTAGTATATGGTATCTAAAAACCATGCAGGAATTGGTCCATATCGGCCCATAGTTATATGTAGCCCCCATATAAACCCAGATTTGGCTTGCGGAGCCTCTAAGAGAAGCAAATTTCATCCGATTCGGCTAAAATTTTGTCAAAATTTTATTTATATAGAAAATTTTGTCAAACTGAATTATATTAAATACGTATATAATTCATCGGCCTTTTTTATACCCACCACCATAGAATGGTGACGTTGGTATAATAAGTTTTTCATTTCGTTTGTAACACATCGAAATATAGATTTCCGACTATATAAAGTATATATATTCTTGATCAGGGAGAAATTCTAAGACGATATAAGCATGTCCGTCTGTCTGTTGTAATCACGCTACAACCTTCATTAATGGCGCTATCGTCCTGAAATTTGGCACAGATTCATTTTTTGTTTGCAGGCAGGTCAAGTTCGAAGATGGGCTATATCGGTCCAAGTTTTGATATAGCCCCCATATAGACCGATCTCCCGATTTTACTTCTTGGGCTTCTAGAATCCGTAGTTTTTATCCAATTTGCCTGAAATTTGGAATCTAGAGGTATTCTAGGACTATAAAGACGTCTGTCGAAAATGATGAGTGCCGGTTCATGTTTTGATATAGCCCCCATATAGACCGATCTCCCGATTTTACTTCTCGGGCTTCTAGAATCCGTAGTTTTTACCCAATTTGCCTGAAATGGGAAATCTAGAGATATTCTAGGACCATACAAAGTGTGTCGAAAATGGTGAGTACCGGTCCATGTTTTGATATAGCCACCATATAGACCGATCTCCCGATTTTACTTCTTGGGCTTCTAGAATCCGTAGTTTTTATCCAATTTGCCAGAAATTTTGAATCTAGAGATATTCTAGGAAAATAAAGAGATGTGCCGAAAATTATCGGTCCATGTTTTGATATAGCCCCCATATAGACCGATCTCCCGATTTTATTTCTTGGGCTTCTAGAAACCGTAGTTTTTATCCAATTCTAGGACCATAAAAAGGTATGCCGAATATATTGAGTATCGGTACAGTTTTTGATATAGCCCCCTTATAAATCAGCCCTCCGATCTGGGGTCGAGATTCTAGAATTACAATTAAATGTGCTGAATACTGTGTGTCCTTCCATGTTTTGGTATAGCCCCCATTACACCGAACTGCCGATTAAACTCCTAGGGTTTCTAGAAATTGTAGTTTTTATCCGTTTTGTCACAAATTTAAAATATACTGGCATTTTAGACCCATCACAAAGTGTATATGACTTAGTTTTATCGGTCCATTTGGTAAGGCCTCCATATAGACCGATTTCACTTATTGAGGGTATAACAGGTTGGCTGATAAGTCCCCGGCCTGACACATAGATGGCGTCGCTAGTATTAAATGCATATTATTTTTATATAGTACCAACCTTCATATGATTCGTGTCAAAATTTGACGTCTGTTAGTCAATTAGTTTGTGAGATAGAGCGTCTTTTGTGAAGCAAATTTTTGTTATTGTGAAAAAAATGGAAAAAAAGGAATTGCGTGTTTTGATAAAATACTGTTTTCTGAAGGGAAAAAATACGGTGGAAGCAAAAACTTGGCTTGATAATGAGTTTCCGGACTCTGCCCCAGGGAAATCAACAATAATTGATTGGTATGCAAAATTCAAGCGTGGTGAAATGAGCACGGAGGACGGTGAACGCAGTGGACGCCCGAAAGAGGCGGTTACCGACGAAAACATCAAAAAAATCCACAAAATGATTTTGAATGACCGTAAAATGAAGTTGATCTTAATGATATCACCGTGCCACCGTGGTGCAATGGTTAGCATGCCCGCCTTGCATACACAAGGTCGTGGGTTCGATTCCTGCTTCGACCGAACACCAAAAAGTTTTTCAGCGGTGGATTATCCCACCTCAGTAAAGCAGGTGACATTTCTGAGGATTTCAAAACTTCTCTAAGTGGTTTCACTGCAATGTGGAAAGTCGTTCGGACTCGGCTATAGAAAGGAGGTCCCTTGTCATTGAGCTTAACATGGAATCGGGCAGCATTCAGTGATAAGAGAGAAATTCGCCAATGTGGTATCACAATAGTCTAAGTGGGCCTGATAGATCGCTGCCACCTAACCTAACCTAATGATATCAAAGGAACGTGTTGGTCATATTATTCATCAATATTTGGATATGCGGAAGCTCTGTGCAAAAAGAGAGCCGCGCGAGCTCACATTTGACCAAAAACAACAACGTGTTGATGATTCTGAGCGGTGTTTGCAGCTGCTAACTCGTAATACACCCAAGTTTTTCCATCGATATGTGACTATGGATGAAACATGGTTCCATCACTACACTCCTGAGTCCAATCGACAGTCGGCTGAATGGACAGCGACCGGTGAACCGTCTCCGAAGCGTGGAAAGACTCAAAAGTCCGCTGGCAAAGTAATGGCCTCTGTTTTTTTGGGATGAGCATGGAATAATTTTTATCGATTATCTTGAGAAGGGAAAAACAAAAAATCAACAGTGACTATTATATGGCGTTATTGTAGCATTTGAAGGTCGAAATCGCGGCAAAACGGCCCCATATAAAGAAGAAAAAAGTGTTGTTCCAGCAAGACAACGCACCGTGCCACAAGTCATTGAGAACGATGGCAAAAATTCATTAATTGGGCTTCGAATTGCTTCCCCACCCACCGCATTCTCCAGATCTGGCCCCCAGCGACTTTTTCTTGTTCTCAGACCTCAAAACGGAGCTCGCAGGGAAAAAATTTGGCTACAATGAAGAGGTGATCGCCGAAACTGAGGGCTATTTTGAGGCAAAACCGAAGGAGTACTACCAAAATGGTATCAAAAAATTGGAAGGTCGTTATAGTCGTTGTATCGCTCTTGAAGGGAACTATGTTGAATAATAAAAACGAATTTTGACAAAAAAATGTGTTTTTCTTTGTTAGACCGGGGGTCATATCAGGCAACCTGTTAGAAGGCGAACTGATCATGAAAATTGCTTGAAACCAGAGTTTACTTCCCGTAATCATTTAAATAATTGGGAAGAAATTCTACAGATTTTAGATTTCAAATCAAGGCGTTATTTCATCATTTTCTTGCACACTTAACATACAAGAGATGTTTATGATTCCTCTAAAACTCAAACAAAAAATGGTTCTTATAAATTCAGAATTTCATGTAGTCTTCACAGGTAAAATCTTTACATTTATCTGTGGGAAGCGTACTGGTTGAACTGATCTGCTTGGGAAAATATCTGTCATCAAACACCCCCTGAAATTTTCAATGGAAACTAATATATTTGATCCATGGTGGTGGGTATTTAAGATTTGGCCCGGCCGAACTTTCTACTGTATATACTTGTTTTGTTTAATATATACCCCGTATGAGAAGACGACGTTAAGAAGTTTTGAGATACCTTGCCATCGACAAGTGTTACCGCAACCCAAGTAATTCGATTGTGGATTACAGTCTTTAGTACAAGTTTCTATGCAAACCATGGTGGAGGGTACATAAGATTCGGCATGGCCGAACTTAAGGCCGTATATATTTGTTTATGAGTTATTTTAACTTTTTCAAATACATATTAATAATTAATAAAATGCTACAAACTAATTAAATTTTGTTGAAAATAATGTTAAATTCATTCCAGAAAATTTGCAAATTTGTCGTATAATATTTGAATTCAAACGTTTCAGACAGACGCACATTGGGGTTTTTGATACCAAAAATGGGAATTAATTGAAAAATTAAATTTAGGAGAACCGAAAAAATTTTTATAGTCGGTAAAATTACACAAAATTCCACATCACTAGCGCAAAAATTGTGTCTTTGACAAGTACCGTTGTGTCACTATATATGTTTGAAGTTGGAGTTATTTTACGTTTTCCTTGCGTGCGATATAAATGTAAATTATTGGTGTCTTAAAATTTTGTTTTGAGTGTTTTCTAAAGCGATAATTAAAAAAATAATAATGGAACCTTCATCCTCAGGTTAATAAGATTATTTTTGTGTTTTTTGTTTTTATATGTGACTTGTGTTATTATTTGAAATTTAGTTTCGCTCGTAAGTCTTTAAATTAGAGGATTTCGAGAAATATGTCGACAAATAGTTGTGAATAAAGCCAAATTAAGTAAAAAAGTTTATTTTTTTCTAAAACAATAAACTCTTTTGAAAGCATAGATGAAAAAGTTGTCTGCACTTTTTTGCACATTTTGAAATTAAATGGAAATACATTTTTCAACCCCTGGTACTATATGTCCCCAACTGTGCACAAATATTTATTACTTGGAGCAGAAATAATTAACCACGCTTTACTTCCAATTGGACAGTTGTCGGAAGAAGCGCAAGAAGCTAGAAACAAAGATTTTAAAAATTTTAGAGAGCATTTTTTGCGAAAATGTTCTATGGAAAAGTCAAATGAAGAGATATTTAAAAGACTGTTAATTAACATAAAGGGTGATTTGTTAAGAGCTTGATAACTTTTTTTTAAAAAAAACGCATAAAATTTGCAAAATCTCATCGGTTCTTTATTTGAAACGTTAGATTGGTCCATGACATTTACTTTTTGAAGATAATTTCATTTAAATGTTGACCGCGGCTGCGTCTTAGGTGGTCCATTCGGAAAGTCCAATTTTGGGCAACTTTTTCGAGCATTTCGGCCGGAATAGCCCGAATTTCTTCGGAAATGTTGTCTTCCAAAGCTGGAATAGTTGCTGGCTTATTTCTGTAGACTTTAGACTTGACGTAGCCCCACAAAAAATAGTCTAAAGGCGTCAAATCGCATGATCTTGGTGGCCAACTTACCGGTCCATTTCTTGAGATGAATTGTTCTCCGAAGTTTTCCCTCAAAATGGCCATAGAATCGCGAGCTGTGTGGCATGTAGCGCCATCTTGTTGAAACCACATGTCAACCAAGTTCAGTTCTTCCATTTTTGGCAACAAAAAGTTTGTTAGCATCGAACGATAGCGATCGCCATTCACCGTAACGTTGCGTCCAACAGCATCTTTGAAAAAATACGGTCCAATGATTCCACCAGCGTACAAACCACACCAAACAGTGCATTTTTCGGGATGCATGGGCAGTTCTTGAACGGCTTCTGGTTGCTCTTCACTCCAAATGCGGCAATTTTGCTTATTTACGTAGCCATTCAACCAGAAATGAGCCTCATCGCTGAACAAAATTTGTCGATAAAAAAGCGGATTTTCTGCCACTGATTTTGGTAATAAAATTCAATGATTTGCAAGCGTTGCTCGTTAGTAAGTCTATTCATGATGAAATGTCAAAGCATACTGAGCATCTTTCTCTTTGACACCATGTCTGAAATCCCACGTGATCTGTCAAATACTAATGCATGAAAATCCTAACCTCAAAAGAATCACCCTTTACTTCGGATCCAGTTATATCAGAAATGAGAAATTAAAAGAGAAGAAACCCCACAACTTGCCTATGGAAGCAATTCAAATGTTGATATTTGAGTCAAATCTTGATGGTGATCAAAATGCCAGTGTTGATGATAATGATACATATAGTAATTTTACTGACGATGGTGATTGTGATGATGATGATAATAATTGTTAAGAATCAGATCAAAAAGCAGATATTCATTCTCTTTTTTTTTGTTGCAAATTAACTAATGGAAAACAAATAAAATGTGGACTAAAAAATATTTAAAATTTGATTGGTTTTATGTCTTTTAGTGAATTTGGCCGAAAAAAGTTAAAACTATAAACAGGAAAAGCTACTTCGAATTAATTCCCACTTTTGACATCAAAAACCCCACTGTGAGACGTTAGAATGCATTAAAAATCGTAAAAAATTATTAAACTTATTTATTTGACAAAATATCACAAAAGTTTTGTTAATTCCCATCCAAAATACTAAATTCGAATCATACCTTAAGAAGCAAGTTCATTGCAACGGCTATTGAAATGGTAGACATCCGTCCTATGACAAGTCCATGGTCAATTCATCGCTTCTGTACAGAAAAAAAAAAAAATATTGTTTGTCTTCAACAACGAAATTAATTGATCCAATTAATTTTTAATTGAAATTTTTTCAATCACAAAAATGATAGTATTAATCACTAACGTCAATTAAAAATTCGATATACCCAAAAATGAAAATCAAATACACAAATTTCAAGTGTGCAGCCTACTACAATTTTTAGTCATTTATGTTAAAGTCATTTATGTTTATGTTAAAGTTTTAAATATAAAGAGCAAGAGTCACTACAAAGCTATTCTTTTAACCATAGGTTAGGTTAGGTGGCAGCCCGATGTATCAGGCTCACTTAGACTATTCAGTCCATTGTGATACCACATTGGTGAACTTCTCTCTTATCACTGAGTGCTGCCCATGCCATTAAATATGTAACGACCCTCCTCGCTATCTGATACATTACTTGTGAAAAGTGGCTACCTTCTAGCCCCAGCCGTGCTCAGTCCTTAGGGGGGTTTTTATTCTCAAGTAATGGATACGGGTACGTTGACATAAATAAAAATTTAAGGTAGCTCATTGAAGTACGAAATAGAGGAATAGAAAGAATAAAGGAGGTGAATGAAAACAATAATAGGGATCCAGTACTTGGGATAGTGATTAAAGATGTCATACCACCACTAATATATTAACTCACCCTGCCATTGTAGGGTGTTTAGAGTAACTTTTCGTTAACGCGCCTTCATTTTTCGTGAGATAATAAGTAATTTAAAGTTTAGAATTCATATTTATTAACAATAAGTGAAAGTTAATTGAACAAAAGAATTAAATCATGTAGTAAAGTGAAAAGTATTGGGAATGGATTCTTTGAATTTAATGTAATAGTGTAATGTTTATGATATAATAGAAAATTTGTCATTCCGTTTGTAACACATCGAAATATTGCTCTAAAACACCATAAAGTATATATATTCTGGGCCGTGGTAAAATTCTGAGTCGATCTGAGCATGTCCGTCCGTCCGTCTGTTAAAATCACGCTAACTTCCGAACGAAACAAGCTACCGACTTGAAACTTGGCACAATTAGTTGTTATTGCTGTAGGTCGGATGGTATTGCAAATGAGCCATATCGGTCCACTTTTACGTATAGCCCCCATATAAACGGACCCCCAAATTTGGCTTGCAATTGCTCTAAGAGAAGCCAATTTCATCCGATCCGGCTGAAATTTGGTACATGGTGTTAGTATATGGTCTCTAACAACCATGCATAAACTGGTCCATATCGGTCCATAATTATATATAGCCCCCATATAAACCGTTCCCCAGATTTGATCTCCGGAGCCTCTTGGAGGAGCAAAATTCATCCTATCCGGTTGATTTTTGCAACGTGGTGTTAGTATAAGGCCGCTAATAACTATATCAAAATTGGTCCATATCGGTCTATAGTTATACATAGCCGATCCCCAATCACACAAAACTTGATCCATATCGGTTCATAATCATGGTTGCCATTCGAGCCAAAAATAATCTACCAAAATTTTATTATTATAGAAAATATTGTCAAAATGTTATTTCTATAGAAATTTTGTCAAAATTTTATTTCTGTAGAAAATTTTGTCAAAATTTTATTTCTATAGAAAATTTTGTCAAAATTTTGTTTCTATAGAAAATTTTGTCAAAATTTTATTTCTATAGAAAATTTTGTCAAAATTTTATTTCTATAGAAAATTTTTTTCAAATTTTATTTCTATAGAACATTTTGTCAAAATTTTATTTCTATAGAAAATTATTTCCAAATTTTATTTCATTCGTTTTGTTTGTTATTGTTGGCTTCTCTTCAATCGTTATTGTTGTTTTTTTTTTTTTTTTTTTTATCTCAGCTTAAAGCCATGCATTGACTAAACTACAAGTGTAGCTTAACCAACAGAGGAAAAGTATGCTTGTCAAATTTATTTGGGCAAAGCCCTATAGACTGCAAGATGGTTGGATGTACAGCTGTTTCGGAATTACCACATTCCTCATCAGCATCCTCTACTTGCAGCAAAACTATCAACCAATTATCAGAATAAATTCGGGTAATTCACTCAACCCAACGTGAACTACACTTGAACCTCCCGAAAAATGGTTTGATAGTCGGCTACTGCCTAAACAAATTTGCCAGCATATCTCTTTTCCTTTGCCAAACTCAAATCATCGATTTGTATGTATTTGGCTGGGTTTGTTTTTGAGCGTGCTTCCTCTATCTTCATTCGTTTTGTTTGTTATTGTTGGCTTCTCTTCAATCGATATTGTTGTTTTTTTTTTTTCGGGAGGTTCAAGTGTAGTTCACGTTGGGTTGAGTGAATTACCCGAATTTATTCTGATAATTGGTTGATAGTTTTGCTGCAAGTAGAGGATGCTGATGAGGAATGTGGTAATTCCGAAACAGCTGTACATCCAACCATCTTGCAGTCTATAGGGCTTTGCCCAAATAAATTTGACAAGCATACTTTTCCTCTGTTGGTTAAGCTACACTTGTAGTTTAGTCAATGCATGGCTTTAAGCTGAGATCAAAAAAAAAAAAAAAAAAAAAACAACAATAACAAATTTTATTTCTATAGAAAATTTTGTCAAAATTTTACTTCTATAGAAAATGTTGTCAAAATTTCATTTTGTCAAAATTTTATATCTATAGAAACTTTAAACTTAATTATATACGTATTTAATCGGCCTTTTTTACTTTAATATATACCACGTATGGACTGTGTGGTATATATTACGGTATTAGGAAGTTTTAAGATACCTTGCCATCGGCTTCAGTAGAAGTTTCAAAGCAATCCATGGTGGAGGGTACATAAGCTTCGGCCGGGCCGAACTTACGGCCGTATATACTTGTTTTGAATTCAATTAAAATTTTAATTTCAAAAAAAGTTGGTGATATTTTTTTGTAGGTGCGCCAATGTTGCGGCACTGCCGCATCCAAAAAGAAAACATTTTCACTAATTTTTTTGGCGACGCTTTTTTTTTGCTGGGATGTTGTATATCTTACTTTAATTTCATATTAATTGAACATTGAATTCCTTTCCTTTTGTTGTCTGTAAATATTTACCTATGTTCATTTGTTTGTGCCGTTGAATATGTGTATTTGTATATAATACCGATAAGGAAGACACTATGAAATTCTACTGCAATTTAATGTGTCCAAACACATGGGGATGTATTGGTTAATGCCTGTGATTGCATTTAGATGTGTTCAAATTAGTACATATTAGTACTGGATAATAAATATATTTTGTGGTTTCATACAATTAAGTAAGTGAATGAATAAATGAATGAATTGGCAATTGTCAACATAAGCTATTGTTGTGTGAGTCCAGGATGATGTTAAGCAAAACAGGAGAGGACAAATTCAATTCGAAAATAGGCGACAAACATAATGAACCTTACTAAGTATATTAGCAATTTTGATATTATTTTAAATTTTAAGAACTGTTATACACTGTTAGAAAAATATGTTTTTCATATGTTCCGATATAAACAAAATGTGTTTCGGGCACAAATTTAAAACACAATATATTTAAGTGCAAACATGTAATGTTCCTAAACTAACACTAAATGTTTGGGACATCTATGTTAATATGTTAGAATATATTATGTTTGGGACATGAATGTTTCATAAAAATCATATGTGTGAATGCAAACTTATATATATTTACAAATTTCGACTAAACATACATATGTTGTGATATTTTATCCAACGCGACAGAGAGAGTATAGAGAAAGAAATAGATATGGAAACCGGGAGAGTTCACGAAAGATATCAACATAACACAGCGAAAGAATCAAAAGAGAACAATTTCTGTGAAATCGCTTTTATGTTGTTTCGGAAAACTGTTTTATGATAAGGCGAATAATTGGATATGCTTAAGTCTAAATATTATTTAATTTGAATATTAGAATGAGTATTCGGAGTAACGAGAATAGACATTTGAAAATCAAACAGCATATGTTTTCGCCTTGAGAGCAGCATTTTATGTATGTGTGGACATGTATTTTGTTTATCATTTTGGCATTATGGGCACAATTTTTTTCTTGGTTCGTTAAAAGAAATGAGGGGTCTCCATAAAAATAACGAAAGGGCACTATACTCTTTTTAGAGTTGGGACAGTAAAATGATTAATAACCCACATTTCAAATTTTCATTATAAAAATTTAATATAGTATAAATATAAATGTGTAAATTAAAAAAAAAAGTGTTCGGTCGGGGCAGGGATTGAACCCACGACCCTTTGCATGCAAGGCAGACATGCTAACCACTGCTCCACGTGGCAAACAAATGTATGTTTCTGTTAAATAATGTTATGTTTGCATGTGCTCGTGGGCGCTGCAAACTATGCTATATAAATGTAACTTATAACGATAATTATGTGCTGGTGACCATAACAGCTACGTAGCCCAGTGGATAGTGTGTTGGCTTACAAACTGTATGGTCCTCGGTTCGATTCTCCGTGCAGGCGAAAGGTAAAATTTAAAAAATTTATAAAAGTGAATAATTTCTTCAACATTATTTGTATTACAGAAAAAGGTGCCAAGAACTAAAATATTTCGTGGAATTGAAAATTACGAGTATGTTGGGCAATGAGCACAATCGTCTTTGGGAAAAATTCTTCCAAGCATATAATATTTTATAATAATATAATATTTTTGGGCTCAAAATGCTTCCAAACATATAATATGTTCACATAAAGCAAACATATTAATGTTTCGGCAGTATCCAATAATATATGAGCTTCCTGCAAAATATGTTTGGAACATATGTTAAAGAAGCGATTTTGTTGAGGGTGTAGTTTCTTGAATTAAACAATTCTCGGGTAGCTTATATGTATGTTATTTTAATTTACATAAATTCTATTACACTTTTACAAAGTCCTTTCAGTTTCATATGGCCAAAAAATAATTTTTTGAAATATTTTTCTTTTGGGAAAAATGTTTACCACAGATAGACAATATTAACTTCGACAAGTATATACGGCCGCAAGTTCGGCCAGGCCGAATCTTATGTACCCACCACCATGGATTGCGTAGAAACTTCTACGAAAGACTGTCATCCACAATCGAATTACTTAGGTTGTGGTATCTTAAAACTTCTTAACATCGTTTTCTAAATTGTGATTTAGTCCATACATAGTACATATTAGACAAAAAAGTTATGTATAATTAAGTCTACAAATAATTACGAATCGATATGGACTTTTTGTACGCAGAGAGCCAGAACTGAAATATGAAGGTCGCTTATATGGGGGCTATATACAATTATGAACTTGATATGGACCAATTTTTGTGTGATTGGGGATCGATTTATCTGAGGGCCATATATAACTATAGACCGATATGGACCTAGTTAGGCATGGTTGTTAACGACCATATATTAGCACAATGTACCAAATTTCAACTCACTCGGATGAAATTTGCTCCTCCAAGAGGTTCCAAAACCAAATCTCGGGATCGGTTTATATGGGGCTATGTACGATTATGGACTGATATGGACCACTTTTGGCATGGTTGTTAAATATCATATACTACCACCACGTACCAAATTTCAAGCAGATCGGATGAATTTTGCTTCTCCAAAAGGCACCGGAGGTCAAATCTGGGAAACGGTTTATATGGAAACTATATATAATTATGGACCGATATCGACCAATTTTTGCATGGGAGTTTGAGGCCATATATTAACACCACGTACCAAATTTCAACTGAATAATATGAATTTTGGTCTTCCAAGAGGTTCCGGAGGTCAAATCTGGTGATCGGTTTATATGGGGGCTATATATAATTATGAACCGATGTGGACCAATTTTTGCATGGTTGTTAGAGACCATATACTAACACAATGTACCAAATTTCAGCCGGATCGGATGAAATTTGCTTCTCTTTGAGGCCTCGCAAGCCAAATCGGGGGATCGGTTTATATGGGGGCTATATATAATTATGGGCCGATGTGGACCAATTTTTGCATGATTGTTCGAGACCATATACTAACACCATGTACCAAATTTCAGCCGGATCGGATGAAATTTGCTTCTCTTAGAGGCCTCGCAAGCCAAATCGGGGGATCGGTTTATATGGGGGCTATATATAATTATGGACCGATGTAGACCAATTTTTGCATGGTTGTTAGAGACCATATACAGACACTATGTACCAAATTTCAGCCGGATCGGATGAAATTTGCTTCTCTTAGGGGCCTCGCAAGCCAAATTGGGGGATCGGTTTATATGGGGGCTATATATAATTATGAACCGATGTGGACCAATTTTTGCATGCTTGTTAGAGACCATATACTAACACCATGTACCAAATTTCAACCGGATCGGACGAAATTTGCTTCTCTTAGAGTCCTCGCAAGCCAAATTTTGGGGTCCGTTTATATGGGGGCTATACGTAAAAGTGGACCGATATGGCCCATTTGCAATACCATCTGACCTACATCAATAACAACTACTTGTGCCAAGTTTCAAGCCGATAGCTTGTTTCGTTCGGAAGTTAGCGTGATTTCAACAGACGGACGGACGGACGGACGGACGGACATGCTCAGATCGACTCAGAATTTCACCACGACCCAGAATATATATACTTTATGGGGTCTTAGAGCAATATTTCGATGTGTTACAAACGGAATGACAAAGTTAATATACCCCCCATCCTATGGTGGTGGGTATAAAAATTGTTGAGACTCGAGAGCTCTCTTCATTCTATATTATAGTCAATTTCCATTTGCCTAATAGTATGCTAAACTTTTGCATAGTAAATTTTTCATTAGATTATATTTTTATCTAACATCCTAAAAATATGCTTTACAAATACGAACAATAATTATCAACAATTTTAAAATTACCTATTTCACAATAATGGCATCTCTGCTTGTTAAATACACTCACACATACAAAAAAAATTTTATACCCACCACTAAGGATGGTTGTGTGGGTATAATAACTTTGCCATTCCGTTTGTGACACATCGAAATATCGATTTCTGGTGTCCGTCTGACTGTTTTATTAGCGCTGAATCCTTAAATAAAAGGGCTTTCATTCTGAAATTTGACAAGATTCGTATTTTATTTACAAGCCGGCCAAATTTGAAGATGTGCTAAGTTTGGGTAGGTTAGGTATAGTAGCAGTCCGTTAGATTTTTTGGCTCGCTTTGACTATTCAGTCCATCGTGGTACCACAAATGAATTTTACCCAAAATCTATCTTATTTTGAAGATTTTGATCAAATTTTTGTAATTATTATGAACAAAAAATGTTTCTTCGCAAGAAATGATCAATTATTTGTTTGTTTATCAAATAATAAGTAAACGTGAATTATAAATGTGTCGAAATGTTATATATGGCAAATTGCTTCTTCTGCTAAAAAGGGAGAATTTGCAATGGACTTTTGATAGTATTATAACATTATAATGACTTTATAGAAAATTTTGTCAAATATTAATTCTATAGAAATTTTGTCAATATTTTATTTTTATAGAATTTTTGTCAAATTTGTATTCCCAGAAAATTTTGTTAAATTTTTATTTCTATAGAAAATTTTGTCCAAATTTTTATTTCTATAGAAAATTTTCTCAAAATTTTATTTCTATAGAAAATATTGTCAAAATGTTACTTCCATAGAAAATTTTGTCAACATTTTATTTGTCAAAATTTGATTTCTATGGAAAATTTTGCCAAAGTTTTATTTCTATAGAAAATTTTCACAAAATTTTATTTCTATAGAAAATTGTGTCAAAATTTTGTTTCTATAGAAAATTTTATTTCCATAAAAACTTTTGTCACATTTTCATTTCTATACAAAATGTTGTCAAAATTTTATTTCTATAGAAAATTTTGTGAAAATTGTATTTCTATAGAAAATTTTGTTAAAAGTGCTATGTTGTAAATTTGTTTAGGCAAATCCCACTATCAAACACCTTTTTTTGGGAGATTCAAGTCTAATTCATTTTGGGTTTAATGAATTACCCGAATTTATTCCGATAATTGGTTGGTAGTTGTAGTTTAGTCAATGCATGGTTTTAAGCTGAAATGAAAAGAGCAATAATTTTGTTTCAATAGAAGATTTTGTCAAAATTTTATTTCGTTAGAAAATTTTGCCAACATTTAATTTCTATAGAAATTTTGTCAAAATTTAATTTCTAAAGAAAATTTTGTCAAAAATTTTTGCTCTATATAAAATTTTTTCAAATTTTTTTTCTATAGAAAATTTTCTCAAAAGTTTATTTCTATAGAAAATTTTCTCAAAATTTTATTTCTATAGAAAATTTTGTCAAAATTTTATTTCGATAGAAAAATTTGATTTCTATGGATGATTCAAAATTGTATTTCTTTAGAAAATTCTATCAAAATCTTATTTCGTTAGAAAATTTTGTCAAAATTTTATTTCTGTAGAAAATTCTGTCAACATTTTTATTTCTGTAGAAAATTTTGGCAAATGTCGACTGGCCAAAAATCCACGGCGGCGACTAAAATCAGCAGCGCGAATCGGGGATTCATTTTACGATTGTCTTTATATCTTCTTCAATTGAAGCGGACTTGGCTGTATAGACATTGTTTCTGAGGCAAAGAAGTGGAGAATTGAAGGATACAAATCTCTTTTAAAATTTAAGTTTTGCACACTTGATTCCAGGAAGCAAATCTTAATTTATTTTTTTTATTAATTTTGAAAAATATTTCATAACTATTAAAGTTTCTTTCATATAATGACACCCATTTTTAATTCGAACCACTTAACGACTTTATTGAAAAGTTTATCGACTTTTGGATAAGGAAAAAAATCTTTATATCTGAGAAATGCGTCTTCTATGCTAAGGAAAATTCGCATTCGTAAGGACATGCAATTTTCACGTCATTTTTTTTAAGTGTAGAATAATTTTTCAATATTTAATATTGGAGTTGAATAAATACATTTAATATCTTGTAATGTTGAGTTATTTGAAGCTAAAAGAATGTCCACGTGGCCAGGCAATAGCAATGTGAGTTTAGAAATTTTATAAGCGATGGCAACACTATCCCATTTACCGCCAAGGAATTAAAATAAAATTCAATTTGGCGACACGACGAAAGCCGTTACGGTATTCCGTCGTGGAGTTTGGTCTTCCCATAAGAAATCCACGTAAACAAGTATTCACCTATCGCTGTGGTTATATTTACAAACTTAAGTGTGAGTCTTGCAGCACACACTTTTGAGTTATTTTAGTTACATTCCAAATCGCCTCGTGCCGATTCCGAGTTCTTTTTACGTACATTTAAAAATTGTACAACTTGGCATGGCTACTTGCATGAACGTACTCTAAGCACATTGCACATTGTAAAAATCAATATTATCACATTCACACAAAATAAACCACGTTCTTGATATACATTTCCATGCATTACAGCACAATGATGACTCCTTAAGCTTACCTTATCATTTTCTCTTAGTATTATATCAATATAATGTGAGTTTCTGTTTTTGTTGGTATTTCATTTGTTCTCTTTCTGTTTATTGTTCTTTAGACGACGACAATAGTTTTAGTGAGCTACCGCGAGTATTAAATGTTCGTTTCGTAACATTGCAACTGTAAATGGCTACAGTGTTGTTTACAGGCATGCCAGCAATGTCCCTGTCCTTGAATTTCGAAAAGGGTTGCCATGTTATGAATAATTACAAGGAAAAAAGTAGTTTTTTTCATTGAAAAGAGGTCACTCATATTTCGTCACAAATTAGAAATGTGAATTGAGCAAACAGTTTATATTTCCAAAGAACTCTGGGCTGAAATAAATTTTCAATAGAAAAAAAATTTTGAGAAAATTTTCTATAGAAATAAAATTTTGACAAAATTTTCTAAAGATATATAATTTTGACAAAATTGTCTTAGAATTAAAATTTTCTTTAGAAATACATTATTGACAAAATTTCCTATAGAACTAAATTTTGACAAAATTTTCTAAAGATATATAATTTTGACAAAATTGTCTTAGAATTAAAATTTTCTTTAGAAATACATTTTTGACAAAATTTCCTATAGAAATAAAATTTTGACAACATATTCTATAGAAATAAAATTTTGAGAAAATTTTCTAAAGATATAAAATTTTGACAAAATTTTCTATAGAACCAAAATTTTGACAAAATTTTATTAGAAATTTTCTATAGAAATAAAATTTTGACAAAATTTTCTATAGAAATAAAATTTTGACAAAATTTTCTATAGAAATAAAATTTTGACAAAATTTTTTATAGAAATAAAATTTTGAGAAAATTTTCTATAGAAATAAAATTTTGACAAAAATTCCTACAGAAATAAAATTTTAACAAAATTTTCTATAGAAATAAACTTTTGGGAAAATTTTCTATAGAATTAAAATTAAAATTTCGACAACATTTTCTAAAGATATAAAATTTTGACAAAATTTTCTATAGAAATAAAATTTAAAAAAAATTTCTATAGAAATAAAATTTTGACAAAATTTTCTATAGAAATGAAATTTTGACAAAATTTTCGATAGAAATAAAATTTTGAGAGAATTTTCTATAGAAATAAAATTTTGAGAGAATTTTCTATAGAAATAAAATTTTGATAAAATTTTCTATAGAAATTAAATTTTGAAAAAATTTTCTTAAAAATAGAATTTGGACAACATTTTCTATAGAAATAAAATTCGGACAAAATTTTCTATAGAAATAAAATTTTGACAAAATTTTTATAGAAATAATATGTTGACAAAATTTTCTATAGAAATAAAATTTTGACAAAATTTTCTATAGAAATAAACTTTTGACAAAATTTTCTATAGCAATATCCTTGTCCTTGAATTTCGAAAAGGGTTACCATGTTATGAACAATTACAAGGAAAAAATTCGTTTTTGTTTATTGAAAAGAGGTGACTGCAATTTCGTCACAAATTAGAAATGTGAATTGAGCAAACAGTTTTTATTTTCAAAGAACTCTGGGTTGAAATAAATTTTCAATAGAAATAAAATTTTGACAAAATTTTCTAAAGATATATAATTTTGACAAAATTGTCTTAGAATTAAAATTTTCTTTAGAAATACATTTTTGACAAAATTTCCTACAGAAATAAAATTTTGACAAAATATTCTATAGAAATAAAATTTTGAGAAAATTTTCTAAAGATATAAAATTTTGACAAAATTTTATTAGAAATAAAATTTTACCAACATTTTCTATAGAAATAAACTTTTGACAAAGTTTTCTATAGAAATAAAATTTTGACAAAATTTTCTATAGAAATAAAATTTTGACAAAATTTTCTATAGAAATAAAATTTTAACAAAATTTTCTATAGAAATAAAATTTTGACAACATTTTTTATAGAAATAAAATTTTGAGAAAATTTTTTATAGAAATAAAATTTTGACAAAATTTTCTATAGAAATAAAATTCTGACAAAATTTTTTATAGAAATAAAATTTTGACAAAATTTTTTATAGAAATAAAATTTTGACAAAATTTTTTATAGAAATAAAATTTTGACAAAATTTTCTATAGAAATAAAATTTTAACAAAATTTTCTATAGAAATAAAATTTTGACAAAATTTTTTATAGAAATAAAATTTTGAGAAAATTTTCTATAGAAATAAAATTTTGACAAAATTTTCTATAGAAATAAAATTTTGACAAAATTTTCTATAGCAATATCCTTGTCCTTGAATTTCGAAAAGGGTTACCATGTTATGAACAATTACAAGGAAAAAAATCGTTTTTGTTTATTGAAAAGAGGTGACTGCAATTTCGTCACAAATTAGAAATGTGAATTGAGCAAACAGTTTTTATTTTCAAAGAACTCTGGGTTGAAATAAATTTTCAATAGAAATAAAATTTTGAGAAAATTTTCTATAGAAATAAAATTTTGACAAAATTTTCTAAAGATATATAATTTTGACAAAATTGTCTTAGAATTAAAATTTTCTTTAGAAATACATTTTTGACAAAATTTCCTATAGAAATAAAATTTTGACAAAATTTTCTATAGAAATAAAATTTTAACAAAATTTTCTATAGAAATAAAATTTTGACAAAATTTTTTATAGAAATAAAATTTTGAGAAAATTTTCTATAGAAATAAAATTTTGACAAAATTTTCTATAGAAATATAATTTTGACAAAATTTTTTATAGAAATAAAATTTTGACAAAATTTTTTATAGAAATATATTTTGAGAAAATTTTCTATAGAATTAAAATTAAAATTTCGACAACATTTTCTAAAGATATAAAATTTTGACAAAATTTTCTATAGAAATAAAATTTAAAAAAAATTTCTATAGAAATAAAATTTTGACAAAATGATCTATAGAAATGAAATTTTGACAAAATTTTCTATAGAAATTAAATTTTGACAAAATTTTCGATAGAAATAAAATTTTCCCAAAATTTTCTATAGAAATAAAATTTTGACAAAATTTTCTATAGAAATAACATTTTGGTAGATTATTTTTGGCTCGAGTGGCAACCATGATTATGAACCGATATGGACCAAGTTTTGTGTGATTGGGGTTCGGCTATATATAACTATAGACCGATATGGACCAATTTTGGCATGGTTATTAGCGGCCTTATACTAACACCACGTTACAAATTTCAACCGGATCGGATGAATTTTGCTCCTCCAAGAGGCTCCGGGGATCAAATCTGGGGAACGGTTTATATGGGGGCTATATATAATTATGAACCGATATGAACTAATTCTTGCGTGTTTGTTAGAGACCACATTCTAACACCATGTTCCAAATGTCAACCGGATTGGATGAATTTTGCTCCTCCAAGAGGCTCCGGAGGACAAATCTGGGGAACGGTTTATATGGGGGCTATATATAAATATGAACCGATATGAACCAATTCTTGCATGGTTGTTAGAGGCCATATACTAACACCACGTACCAAATTTCAACCGGATCGGATGAATTTTGCTTCTCCGGAGATTAAATCTGGGGATCAGCTTATATGGGGGCTAAATATAATAATGGGTCGATGTGGACCAATTTTTGCATGGTCATTGTAGAACATATACCAACACCATGTACCAAATTTCAGCCGGATCGGATGAAATTTGCTTCTCTTAGAGGCTCTGCAAGCCAAATCGGGGGACCGTTTTATATAAGGGCTATATATAATTATGTACCGATATGGACCAATTTTTGCATGGTTAGGTTAGGTTAGGTTAAAGTGGCAGCCCGATTAAGATTCAGGCTCACTTAGACTATTCAGTCCATTGTGATACCACATTAACTAAAAGTACCTATTACATATGGGCACTTCTAGTTTTAACCGCTGAACCTTCTTGATTATTTTTCTTTGTTGAACCAACCAGATTGTTCCAAAAACAGTAGCAGACTGCTTAAGTTAACGTTTTCCAGATCCGCCAGTAATCTGAAGCTATATGCTCCTAAAAGTTGCTTGCGCTTTACACAAAATGCAGGACACTCACACAAGAGGTGTTTAATTGATTCTTTTTCCTCCGCATCATGACAGCTCATACAATAGTCATTATACTTCGCGCCAATAGTTTTTGCAAAATCGCCTATCAGGCAGCGACCCGTTATAGCAGATATCAGGAGTGATATCTGACGTCTCGAGAACATTAGCATATCTAGTGTGCGGTTTAAGTTGAAATGGGGCCATATTTGCTTGGTGTCGTTACAACCCTTGCAATTCTCCCATCGAACATTTGCCATCATAACAGCCTTCTCACGCAGCATGAGCTTGCAGGTAGCTAGGGGCATACCAACAAATTCTAGTTCCCCTGGAATATGTAAGGTAGTCCCTAGCCTTGCCAACTCATCCGCTTCGCAGTTCCCCGGTATGTTCCTATGGCCAGGCACCCATATTAGGTGAATATTGTACTGCTCAGCCATCTCATTGAGAGATTTGCGGCAGTCGATGGCCGTTTTCGAGTTGAGGAACACAGAGTCCAAGGATTTTATTGCAGGTTGACTGTCTGAGTATATATTAATGCCCACATTTTTTGGAACATTACTTCTCAGCCAATTCGCCACCTCTCTTATTGCTAATATTTCAGCCTGAAAAACACTACAGTGATTAGGTAATCTTTTCGCTATTCGAAGTTCCAGATCATTAGAATATACTCCGAACCCCACTTGTCCATCCAATTTGGAGCCATCAGTGTAGAAATCTATATATTCTTTATTCCCCGGGGTCTGTGTGCACCACGCCTCACTGTTGGGGATTAGAGTCTCAAACTTTTTGTCGAAAAGTGGACTCGCCAAAGTGTAATCCACTACGTTAGGCACATCTGGCATTGTTTTGAGGACAGAACTGTGACCGTAACCTTTTTCCGACCACAGCGATAGTTCGCGCAACCGCACAGCCGTTGTTGCAGCTGACTGTTTGGCCAAAATGTCTAAAGGCAATAGATGCAGCACGACATTAAGGGAATTTGTTCCTGTCTTGCTGAATGCGCCTGAAATACACAAACACGCCATACGCTGAACTTTATCTAAACAAGTCGGTTTCTGAAGTGCCGGCCACCAGACTACAACACCATATAGCATTATAGGTCTAACCACTGCCGTGTATAGCCAATGCACAATTTTTGGTTTCAGTCCCCACTTTTTTCCTATTGCCTTTTTGCACGAGTACAAAGCTACAGTTGCCTTTCTCGCCCTTTCTTCAATATTAAGCTTAAAGTTCAGCTTCCTGTCCATAATAACGCCAAGGTATTTTGCACATTCACCAAAGGGAATTTCAATACCCCCTAAGGAAATAGGCCTAACCGTGGGAGTTTTGCGATCGTTGCAGTACATGACTAATTCTGTCTTTGCAGGATTTACCCCAAGACCATTGTCTTTCGCCCATTTCTCAGTCATCCGGAGGGCCCTCTGAATAATATCTCTGATTGTGGATGGGAATTTTCCCCTGACTGCCAGAGCCACATCATCTGCGTATGCCACCACTTTTATCCTTTCTTTTTCTAGAGTAACCAGAAGGCTATTTATAGCAACATTCCAAAGAAGAGGTGATAGGACTCCTCCTTGGGGAGTGCCTCTGTTCACATACCTTTGTATGTTTGCTTGTCCTAGTGTGGCTGAAATACGTCTCTTCATTAGCAGTTCGTCTAACAGCCTGAGTATACATGGATCAACATTCAGAGTTGTCAGTCCATTTAATATCGAGCTCGGATGGACATTATTGAACGCCCCTTCGATGTCTAGAAACGCCACGATTGTGTATTCTTTGACAGATAGTGAGCTTTCAATAAAGCTGACTAGTTCATGTAGTGCGGTCTCAGTAGACCTGCCCTTCGAGTATGCATGCTGTCGTTTCGAGAACAAACTTGAATCGATGCTAGTTCTAAGATAAATATCTATCATCCTCTCCAGAGTCTTAAGTAGGAATGAGGATAAGCTGATTGGTCGGAAATCCTTCGCCCTCGAGTGAGAGGCTTTTCCCGCTTTAGGTATGAAAACGACTTTTGTTTCCCTCCACTTTCCTGGGATATATGATAAGTTGATACATCCTTTATATATCACCGACAACCAGGGGATAATTTTGTCAGTTACAGCTTGTAACTCCGCCGGAGTAATTCCATCAGGTCCAGGGGATTTGAATGGTCCAAAGCTATTTAGCGCCCATCTTATTCTAGTTTCCGATACAATTTCCTCGACAGGAAACGACCGCTGAGCAACTGTGGCACCGCCAGTACATGGTTCAACCGTCTGATTTCCAGGAAAATGTGTGTCCAATAGTACCTCCAGCGTCTCCTTACTGGACGTTGTCCAATTGCCCTCCGATGTTTTAATGAAACCTGGAGCCGATTTAGTGGCTGCTAGTACCTTCCGTAGTCTGGAATCCTCGGACGTATTCTCAATACTGCTGCAGTAATCATTCCAAGAGTTATGATGAGCCTTTCTCAGTTCTCTCTTGTATCCTCTCAGATTCTTCTTGTAAGCGTCCCAGTCCTCAGGGGCTCTGGTGGACTTTGCCTTGTTAAAGAGCTTCCTGCAGGATTTCCTCATATTACTTAATTCCGTAGACCACCATGGTGGTCGATGTTTCCCCCTTGGCTTTCCTCTAGGGCATGCAGCTTTCAGTGAGATGTTGAAGGCCTTAGTAATCCGCTCCACTGCGTGTTCGATATCTTGCACATTTCTCATATTTGTCTCTGTTATTTCCGGTATCATCATATTGAACGATTCCCTATACCTATTCCAGTCAGCTTTCCTAACATTTGGCGGAAATATGATCTTGGTGATATGAACATCAAATTTGAAACTGATGTAGCGATGATCTGAGAAGCTGTGTTCACTTAAAACCTGCCACTCAGATATCATTTCATTTAGTTCTTGCGAGGCCAAGGTGATGTCCAAAACCTCTTGCCTGTTTTTAGTGACAAAGGTTGGGACATCTCCCTTGTTGCAAACTACCAGATTAGTACGCAAAATAAACTCTATTAGCGACTCTCCCCTTGCATTAGTATCACTACTTCCCCATATACTATGATGTGCATTCGCATCGCATCCCATAATGAGTTTCGCCTTTGTTTTCAGTGACTCCTCCACTAAGGTCTTAACGGCATATGGAGGCATCTCCCTGTCATGTCCCATGTAGACCGAAGATACCCAATATTTGCATTTGGCTATTTCTAAACTTGCAACGACAGTGTCTGTATTGCACATTGAGGGAAGCAGAAACAAATTGAGCTCGTTTTTAGCAATTATACAGGCTCGATTTACATCATTACCAGTATACTGCAATAGTTTGAACCCCGGAGTACTTAATTCACATATTTTGTTTTTGTAAACATATGGTTCTTGAATAAGAACTATATCTATGTCCCCTTTCATCAGGAGAACTTTTAAGGCAGCACATGCAGCCTTACAATGATGAAGATTTATCTGGAGGATCCGTAGGACCATCGAGATTTTCAACAACCGTCACATCAGCCGCTTCGATCGAGTCATCAAGAATGTCCTCTTCAGAGATATCGGTGACTCTCGCAATAACCATAGGTTCGACTTTGGTGAGTTCTGAGGCAGTAGAAGCCTCCTCACGCATACGGTATCTATCCATGTCTTCAAATGTCTTGGTATCCCCCTCGACTTCGCAAGAGGATCCGCTTACTTCTGATTCAGACAGAGGCTTGTCCATTTCTGAATCCTTTAGCTGATCGTTTTTATACACCTTCATTTGGATATAATGAAAGCCATAACATACACGGCCCTGGGACTTTGCCAGATGTGGCAAAGACTGAGTGTTCAATATAAACACTGCATGCCGTCTTGGTCCATCCACTTCATCCAAACGGCCAACCTTCCAATCAGCTGTTGGAAGATCTGGATTGCATCGTTTCAGTCTATTTAAAATAGATTCAGGGTCAGAAGGGTTTGCAGGTATCCAGGCATGTGCTCTAGGTCTAGCCGGTATGTCTTTCTTCTCGACTAACTCTAGAGCAGCTCCTTCCCAAACTTCACCAATTAGTATCAGAGCAGCTTTAAAACATTCTATAGACCTCTGGTCCTCAAATGCGACTAGCTTAAATCGTCCTTGATACCAACCAGCCTCTTGGTGTCGAGGATCTGGGCCGGGAAACTTTTCCAGTACCTGTGAGTAGACGACAGATAGAGCATTCTCAATTTCCCCCCATTTTTGCTTTGGAACCATACCGTCCAATGCTCCTTTATTAATGATAGCCATCACAAGGCTATCTTTAGCAACTGAGGCAAACGATCTTTGATCCCTTTTGGAGGATGGCAGCTCATCCGGCGATCGTTCCCTTTTTCCAGTCTCAAGAATTCCTTGAGCCCATTTTAAGGAATCGCTTTGTTTAGCCGACAACGTGCTTGGGTCGACTGATCCTAACTTCTTTAGGATAAACAAAGCATTTCTGCGTTCCTTGAATCTCTTTCGTGAGGGATTACCTCCTTTTGATGTCGTTACCTTAGAAAAAGTTCGACTTGTCAGTGTGTCGCCACCTGTCGACCCGTCTACAGGTCGACTAATTGGGCCTAACTCTTGGTCATTGCCCAGATTTATAACTCCAGTCGATACCCGTCCACTGGGCCCTGAAGTTAGCAACCCAGTGGATGACTTGGAATTTCGCTGCATGGTGGCTTAATATCCCACCACACTTGAAATTCGTAGTAGGTACCTATTACTATGAGTTTATCCGCTATTGAAAAAACACGTCCGTTCCGTTCGACGGTTGAATAGGAATTTTGCATGGTTGATAGAGACCATATAATAACACCATGAACCAAATTTCAGCCTGATCGGATGAAATTTGCTTCTTTTGGAGGAATCGCAAGCGGAGGAATTTGGGAGTCCGTTTATGTGGCGGCTATACGTAAAAGTGGACCGATATGGCCCATTTGCAATACCATCCGACCGACATCAATAACAACTACTTGGGCCAAGTTTCAAGTCGATAGCTTGTTTCGTTCGGAAGTTAGCGTGATTTCAACGGACGGACGGACAGACATGCTCAGATCGACTCAGAATTTCACCACGTCCCAGAATATATATACTTTATGGGGTCTTAGAGCAATATTTCGATGTGTTACAAACGGAATGACAAATTTAATATACCCCCATCCTATGGTGGAGGGTATAAAAAGCGCTCGATCTTGCTATAAAGTATCTAAGTTGGCAACACTGACCACGTGAGGTGAACAAAATGCACGTAGAGTACTCTTTCTCTGGTAATTACATTTTTATATGAGCCTTGATAAACAACTGTTCTCATTAATTCACTTTTGCGCTCTGACAGAAAGAGAGTGAAAAGCAGTGAAAAGTTATTCGATGCAGCCCTCTATTATGCCTATTAGGATTAGATCTTGGCTTCTATTACTTACCATTAAAATTGCCTGGTAATGAAAACAATGCATTGCACACATTTTTTTTTTTGAAATATATTTTTAATTTATTTGTAATTTTTGTTATTTTCATAGTTTATATGTTTCCGTTTTAGTTGTGGTTTTATCTCTCATCTACATCATCATCATCGTCATCATTATCATAGGGCAATGAGTTTAATTAATTACACTAATCATTATCATATTAATTATTTATATTATTCTGATTTCAGTTAGGGTTTTTGTTATGTTGTTAATAATATTAATTACATATGTTTTGATAACACTTTCATGGTTTTTGAATGAGTATTTATATTACGTTTTATTTATGTGTATTTTTATTGTCCATAATGAAGTGGACATACTTAGATTTATTTAATTATGTTAATATTATTTGTTAAATTTTTAAATTATCTAAATTATTGTTATTATTTATATTTATAGGAAAATTTGTGAAATGATAACTATTTTAGTTTAGATGGTATTTTCGATTTTTATATATTAAATTTAATGCTTAACAACTAATTTGATTTGTTATTAATAGTTTTTTTTCGTTCGAATTACATTTGATTGATTGATGGTTAGACGATTTGTATTTTTTTTTTTATTTTCATAATATTTTTTGGAGTTGTTTTTTCGAAAAAAGAAAGGCCAGTCAAAAGGCTAACTTAAAGTGGAGTTTTTGCATTTGTTGGGGGGTGGGTATTAGGAAAATCAAAATCAAATATTTTTATACATAAAAATTTTTCTAAAATATTAACAAAAATTCTACATAATTTTCTAAGACTTATATTAAATTCTATTTAGCATACAAAGGTGACCAAAACAAAAGATCTAGAGATTTTTTTACTTTCGACTATGACAAATAGAAAATCTAAATCGATATATAATGGATGGATGAAAATGTCGTCTTAATTTTATTTTGATCACCTTTATTTGTTTTTTTTTTTATTTAATTTGTTGCCTTTCCAAAAAAAGGTCTTACTTACGAAAAAATCAATTCATAGTGGCTTCAAATTTTCAATTTTACATGTTTGCAATATTTTTTGATATTTATACTTATAGGCTATTTAGGATAAATTTACAATTCCTTAATTAATTTCGTTTTGAAAAATTCTTAGAGATTAAATTTGGTATTTTTTCAATTATTTTTTAAATTTTTAAAACATTTTCTATTAAAAAAAAAAAAAAATAATAAACTGAAATTATATTAATTTTTTTTTTAATATTTCAAATAATATTAACTTAGTATTTATAATTATTTTTGTGTCCGAGTGTTTACATCTCTCTAGGTGGTTTAAAGTTTTTTTAATAAATAAAAAAAATCTCAGAATATTTTAAATTTATAGTTTACACCACTCTCATATCGTTCACATCACGTCTTTATTTTACATTTTTGTTTTATAAATTATAATTTGAATTCAAAAAATATATATTAAGATTTTATGTGTTTTTTTTTATTTTTTGTTGTATTTTATGGAAAACTGTAATTTTTACATATTCATTATGTATTCAAATTGAAGGAAATCTCTTTTTTGATGATTTTTTTTTAATTTATATATTATGAATTTGATTTCTTTATGGAGAAACGATAAAGGGGCTCATTTTTATCGTTTTTCTTTTAATCACCGATTTCTTCAATTTGAACTCATTTCGAATTGTATTGGTTTTATATTTAATAGGTTTTTGTTTTTATTTATTTTTTTCTGAAAATTATTAATTCATAGCACCGTGTTTTTTGATAATTCGTTGTTTAAAATGGAAATTATTGGTTCTTCTATACATGTGGAATGAAAATAAAAAAACAATAATGTAAAAAAAAAATAAAATAAATGTTTTGGCAATTTATGGTATAATCTAGATTGTATTTTGTTATTAAAAACATATCATCAAATATTAGGCAATAATGCATAAAAACATATGTACTAACTTATAATATCCCGTTCCACAGTATGGCGCAGGGTATACATATTTGTAGTTATTGTGTCAGTTTCAATAGCATTGGTTTGGTTGGTTGTGTGTTTTGTATCTCGGTTTGTCTATTGCTATGCTTGCATGAAGAAAACAGTTTGATAATCATTGGAAGAGCATTGTAAGCCACAGAGTGAGGTAAAGCACTGAGAATACACGAATGTATTTTGAATGATAATATTGTTGTGAGAGTGTGGTGAAAATATAATGTGTGTCAAAATTCTGCTAATGCTGTTCGAAACCTTCACATGCAAAAGTTAAAAAAAATTGCCAACGTGGTGAGTGAGTTTTATTTATATTTCGCTCTGCTGATTCCAAGATATATTGACGCATTTAGCTTTCGTAAAATGTAACGAAGATCAACTTGAAATCTATCTAAAACTCTAATAAATAGAAGAAAGTGTTTTGAAGTTTCGCGTTGACACTAAAAACCTTTAAAAGTAAATAAAAAGGATTAGAGATAATTGTTGCATAGCTTCCCAGCAAAATTTTTGTCCAAATTTTATTTCTATAGAAAATTTTTGTTTACATGTTATTTCAATAGAAAATTTTGTCACAATTTTATTTCTATAGAAAATGTTGTCAAAATTTTATTTCTATAGAAATTTTGTCAAATATTTATTTCTACAAAATTTTTTTTCAACATTTTATTTTTATAGAAAATTATAGAAAATTTTATTCTATAGAAAATTTTGTCAAAATTGTATTTCTACAGAAAATTCTTACATTTTATTTCTATAGAAAATGTTGTCAACATTTTATTTCCATAGAAAATTTTGTCAAAATTTTATTTTTATAGAAAATTGTTTCAAAATTTTATTTTTATAGAAAATTTTGTCACAACTTTATTTTTACAGAAAATGTTGTCAATATTTTGTTTCTACAGAAAATTTTTTCCAAAATTTTATTTCTATAGAAATTTTGTCAAAATTTTATTTCTATAGAAAATGTTTGTCGAAATTTTATTTTGTAGAAAATTTTGTCAAAATTTTATATCTATAGAAAATTTTTGTCTTAATCTTATTCTATAGAAAATTTTCTCCAAATATTATTTTTATAGAAAATTTCGTCAAAATTTTATTTTAATAGAAAATATTGTCAAAATTTTATTTCTATAGAAATTTTATCAAAATTTTATTTTTATAGAAAATTTTTTCAAAATTTTATTTTTATAGAAAATTGTTTCAAAATTTTATTTCTATAGAAAATTTTGTCAAAATTTTATTTCTATAGAACATTTTGTGAAAATTTTATTTCTATATAAAATTTTATTTCTATAGCAAATGTTGCAAAATTTAATTTCTATAGAAAATTTTGTCAACATTTTATTTCTATAGAAAAATTTTCAAAATTTTATTTCTATAGAATTTTTTGTTTTTTAAGTTTTATTTCTATAAATTTTTTTTATTTCTATAAAATTTTTTATTTCTATAGAAAATTTTGTCAAAATTGTATTTCAATAGAAAATTTGTGTCAAAATTTTATTTTAAAGAAAATTTTGTCACAATTTTATTTCTATAGAAAATGTTGTAAAAATTTTATTTCTATAGAACATTTTGTGAAAATTTTATTTCTATATTAAATTTTATTTCTATAGAAAGTGTTGTCAAAATTTAATTCCTATAGAAAAATTTGTCAAAATTTTATTTCTATAGAATTTTTTTTTTCTAAATTTTATTTCAATAGAATATTTTGTCAAAACTTTATTAGTATAAAAATTTTGTCAAAATGTTATTACTATAGAAATTTTGTCAAATATTTATTTCTACCGAAAATTTTTTCAAAATTTTATTTTTATAGAAATTTTGTCAAAATTTTATTTCTATAGAAATTTTGCCAAATTGTATTTCGTATTTCGAAATTTTGTCAAAATTTTATTTCTACATAATTTGTTTCAACATTTTATTTTTATAGAAAATTTTGTCAAAATTTTATTTCTATAGATTTTTTTTTCAAAATTTTATTTCTACAGAATTTTTTTTTGTCAATTTTTTTTTTGTCTATAGATAATTTTGTCACAATTTTATTTCTATAGAAAATGTTTGTCAACATTTTATTTCTACAGAAAATTTTGTCCAAATTTTATTTTTACAGAAAATTGTTGCAAAATGTTATTTTTATAGAAAATTGTTTAAAAATTTTATTTTTATACAAAATTTTGTCACAATTTTATTCTATAGAAAATGTTGTCAAAATTTTATTTCTATACAAAATTTTTTTCAAAATTTTATTTTTATAGAAAATATTGTCAAAATTTTATTTCTATATAAAATGTCGTCAAAAGTTTATTTCTATAGAAATTTGGTCAAAATTTTATGTCTACAGAAAATTTTGTCAAAATTTTATTTTTATAGAATATTTTGTCAAAATTTTATTCTATAGAAAATTTTGTCAAAACTTTTTTAGTATAAAAATTTTTTAAAAATTTTATTACTATAGAAATTTTGTCAAATATTTATTTCTACCGAAAATTTTTGCAAAATTTTATTTCTATAGAAATTTTGTCAAAATTTTATTTCTATAGAAAATTTTTTTTATATTTCTTTAGAAATTTTGTCAAAATTTTATTTCTACATAATTTTTTTTTAAAAATTTTATTTTTATAAAAAATTGTTTCAAAATTTTATTTCTATAGAAATTTTGTCAAAATTTTATTTCTATAGAAAATTTTGTCACAATTGTTTTTCTATAGAAAATGTTTGTCACAATTTTATTTTATAGAAAATTTTGTCAAAATTTTATTTCTATAGAACATTTTGTCAAAATTTTATTTCTATAGAAAATTTTTGTCTTAATTTTATTTTATAGAAAATTTTGTCCAAATTTTATTTTTATAGAAAATTTTGTCAAAATTTTATTTCTACAATTTTTTTTTCAAAATTTAATTTTTATAGAAAATTGTTTTAAAATTTTATTTTTATAGAAAATTTTGTCACAATTTTATTTCTATAGAAAATTTTTTCCAAATTTTATTTTTATTTTGTCAAAATTTAATTTCTACAGAAATTTTTTTCAAAATTTTATTTTTATAGAAAATTGTTTCAAATATTTATTTTTATAGAAAATTTTGCCACAATTTTATTTCTATAGAATTTTTTTTTCAAAATTTTATTTCTATAGAACTCTTTTCTTTTAAATGTTATTTCTACAGAAAAAAAAATTTTCAAAACTTTATTTCTATAGAAATTTTGTAAAAATTTTATTTCTATAGAAAATTTTGTCACAATTTTATTTCTATAGAAAATGTTTGTCAAAATTTTATTTCTATAGAAATTTTGTCAAAATTTTATTACTATAGAAATTTTGTCAACATTTTATTACTATAGAATTTTTGTCAAATATTTATTTCTACAGAAATTTTTTTTCAAAATTCCATTTTTTACAGAAAATTTTGTCACAATTTTATTTCTATAGAAAATGTTTGTCAAAATTTTATTTCTATAGAAATTTTGTCAAAATTTTATTTCTACAGAAATTTTTTTCAAAATTTTATTTTTATAGAAAATTGTTTCAAGATTTTATTTTTATAGAAAAATGTTTCAAAATTTTATTGTTATAGAAAATTTTGTCACAATTTTATTTCTATAGAAAATGTTGTCAAAATTTTATTTCTACAGAATTTTTTTTCAAAATTTAGTTTTATAGAAAATTATTTCAAAATTTTATTTTATAGAAAATTTTGTCACAATTTTATTTCCATAGAAAATTTTGTCAAAATTTTATTTCAATAGAAAATTTTTGTCAAAATTTTATTTTAAAGAAAATTTTGTCACAATTTTATTTCTATAGAAAAAGTTTTGTCAAAATTTTATTTCAATAGAAAATTTTTGTCAAAATTTTATTTTTAAGAAAATTTTGTCGAAATTATATTATAGAAAATTATAGGAAATTTTTGGAGATGAATAAAATCGTCATTGCAAAAAAGCTGGCTATTAGTACCTGCATCCGTGTAGGCTCCTGATTTGTTTCTAAAAGTTCGTTCCCTATGTCTCATAAGGCCACTGTGCTAACTTGACAACGTTTTCCCTTATTATTTTGCCTACAGTAACGGTACGGTCACATTGGGAAAATATTTGACAGAAATCAAAAAAAGAATTCGGTACCACAGTCAAACCAGAAAATATTTTAATCTCATATTGCATATATAACATCACAATAAGAGTATTTTTTTAAAAATGTTATCCATATATTTCGAAACTTCTCTTGGGAAAAAATTTTTGACGCTCATTTTTGTCAAATATTTGCATGGTCAATTATGCATACTCCTAAAAGTATGCTAATATTTCTAGTGGGGGTTTTACTTGATGGCAGATGACTTTCAATCTGTAAATCTTGATGGGGAAAACTATAAGTAATGGACAATACAATGAGGAAAACACTGATATAATAATTTTTTAACAATTATGGGTTAGGATTTTTCTTTTAAATTTGGTTTTGGATACTCTCAGCGGTAGGTTTACAACAAAAGAAAAATATATTTTTCTCAGGATGGAATTTTTACACAATTCTTAAAAAAAGAGTATTTTTTAAGACCCTAAATAACAATATAATGCGGAAAAATCTGGCATGGGTTAGGAAATTTTTTAAAATTTGTTTTTGGATACTCTCAGCTTAGACTTACCAACAAAGAAAAATATATTTTTCTCAGGAAGGAATTTTTAGACAATTTTTAAAAAAGTTTTTTTTTTATGATTCTAATTAACAACAAACATTGCAACGTTTATCTCTAACCTTTTTACATGCTTAAAAAATCAACATTTTTTGTCTAAAATTTTGTTCTTCACTAGAGAAAAATTTCATTTTATGTAGTTTGGAAATTAAAAAAAAATCCTTTGTTTCGCAATTAAAAAAATCTCAGTTTTTAAATCAATTGAATTAAAAAAAATATCTCCTAATATTTGATGACTTGGTTTATTAAATTTCAATGTAGTACTGTAACTATTTTATATAATTGAGTTTAGTTAACCATAATCAAAATCATTGTGTATGTATAATTTTTATTTAATTTTGTGGTAAAAAAAACCGCATAATCAATAAAGTACGTTTTTTTTGTTTGTTTGTTTAGCAACCAAATGTATTTATGATTTATATTTTTTCGTTCGTTTTTGTGGTAGGTCGGTTATTGTTATTGTTACTGCATAGTTATTTATATGTATATATAAACTTTAGTAATTTATTGTATTGGGGTTTTCTATTAATATGTAATAGTTTACGAAACCATATTTGTTATTTTAAGAGATATTTTTTTTTTACATTTCAAGGGAGGATTAGGAATAGCATATTATATAGTTTTATTTCCTGTTCAATAAATACATATAAATTTTACAAATTTATTATTTTTATTATTAAGTATTATACTAGTAAGAGTATTTTGTTGGTGATGTATGGATATTTTTTGAAAAAAAATGTAAAATGCAATTTTTGTTTTGTGTTTATATGCATATGAGAATGAATATTTAAGAAGTGTATAGGACATAAGTAGTAGTATATATTAAAAAAAATTATATTAATTAATTTTTCAATTAGTTATTATTTTTTTTTTCAAATTTTATTTTAATACACAAATATATATACACTAGTCCATACATTTTAATAATGTTAGAGACATATTTATATTATTTCTAATTTATACAATATTTATAGAGTCAGTTGTGACATTTGTTTTTTGTATTTATTTATATATGAAATTTTCTTATATATTATAGTAATTTGAAATTACATTTATCGAAAGTTTTTGTGATATTTTACAGAAACAAATGGAAGTTTGAGATTATTTATAATGATCATTTGATTTATGTCTTTTTTTTTGGATGAAGACAGACAATATGGAAAATTAGTTTATAGGAAAATTTCTTTTTGTTTTATTTATAAATATTATATATTTTCAGATTTTCTTTTCGTTTATAGTTTATATATAACAGTAACAATAGTGGAAGACTTCCGCTTAAAAAATACTTTTTAGTTTATTTTTTTATTTAATTTAATTTTATATTTTGTTTTTATCAATTAAAACTAAAAAAACCTTTATTTAAACAATTTGTTTTAGCTTATATAAATTTATTTAACAACATAATTAGTATAGTTTAGATATTTCCATATGGTTTATAGTGATCTTTAAATATAAGAATAATTTAGGAAAAATATTTTAAAAAATTTTTTAATTTTGTTTTCTTGCTCGCTTTTTTTCTAGATTGTTATAAACAAGTTTTTTACAATTTTTTTCTTTTTTTATTTCTAAGATTTTTTGTTTGTTTTGAATTATTTTTCTCTAGTTATCTACACATTCAGACATAAAAATAGAAAAATTCTTATAATTATTATTTTTTTAATATATAATGGTAAGTTTATATAAATTTTATATATTATTTTATATAATATTGATTTTTTTTGGTATTTATTTCTCTTTATTTAGATTCAGTATACATTTATTGTTTTCAATATTTCAAATATTTTTTTTATGGTTTAGGTTTTTAGTTAGTTTTTAGTTTTTTTATTTTTTTGTTGTTGTTATTTAACATCAGTCAATTAAAGTTAACAAGATTTCTCTTCTGTAGGGACATTCTTTATGTTATGTTTTTCTTATTTCCTTATTTGCATATTTGAAGTTCTGCATCATTTCCTGGCAATTATACATGTGATTGAACAAAATAAATAAATTATCAATGGCAAAGTTTTGTTATTTAAGTCCAATAAAAATTTATGCCATTTATTTTTGGTGAAACGTTTTGAGTTATTGCCTATAAAGTTTCGTTTTTGTGAAATTGAACCCTTAATGAACTTAAGATAGTTACAAAGAATAAAGTGATCAAAATTATAACTATAAACAAAAAAAAAAAAATATAAACTCTTTAGTGGGAAAATTTAATTACCCCTTGTGAAAAAAAAAAAAAAACTTTTTTAGAAATCTTATAAAAATTTCGTATGGGAAAAAGAATAAAAAAATTCAACTAAACCAAAATAATTTCTTAGCAATAAAAATAAGTTAAATGTAATTAAATTTATTTACGTTTATCAAAATTTATTAATTGATGAAGTATTTGTGGAGAAATTCGCATTAAAGCGTTAGTTTGAATTGAGTTGAGTTTTGTTTTAGTTTGAGTTACTGTTGTTTGTCTTCTTGTATATGTGTGCTTTTGTTTGGCTTTTGTTAAGTTAGCATGAGTAAGTAAATTTGAGAGTGAACTTGTGAGAGAGAATTTATAGCCAAAGAGCGAGCTAAAGCGAGTCCAACACCAACTGTGTTGGACTTGGTGGTGGGGGTGTAGTGTGGGTTTTGTGAAATTTATAAAGTTTTAGTGTGGAAAATATTTTTTTTTTAATATTGATGTTATTCTGTTAGTTTTAACACTAAACATATAAAAATAATAATAATTATTATTATTCTGTTAGTTTGATTAACTGTTGTTTGGTTGGTTTTGTGTGTATGCTGCTGTGTTTGGCTTTTGTTTTGCTGCCATGGGGAAATAAGTTTGAGAGTCGCTGGGAAAGCATTCAAGATTTCTTGTAATGAGTGAGCTATTTCACTTCTTCAATACGGAAATATATGATAACAAGTAAGGAACGTCTAAAGTCGGGCGGGACCGACTATATTATACCCCGCACCACTTTGTAGATCTAAATTTTCGATACCATATCACATCCGTCAAATGTGTTGGGTGCTGAATATATAGAGGTTTGTCCCAAATGCATACATTTAGATATCACTCGATCTGGACAGAATTTGATAGACTTCTACAAATTCTATAGACTCAAAATTTAAGTCGGCTAATGCACTATTGTAAAACACAATGATAGTAAAAAAATATGGGAAAGATTTAAATATGAAGCAATTTTAAGGAAACTTCACAAACTTTTATTTATGATTTATCGCTCGATATATATGTATTAGAAGTAGAGGAAAATTAGAGTAATTTTTACAACTTTTCGACTAAGCAGAGGCGATTTTAAAAGGGAAATGTTCGTATTTTGACAACTTTTGTCGAAATCAGAAAAACATATATATGGGAGCTATACCTAAATCTGAACCGATTTCAACCAAATTTGGCACGCATAGCAACAATGCTTATTATACTCCCTGTGCAAAATTTCAACTATATCGAAGTAAAAAATTGGCCTCTGTGGTCATATGAGTGTAAATCGGGCGAAAGCTATATATGGGAGCTATATCTAAATCTGAACCGATTTCAATCAAATTTGGTACACTTGACTACACTACTAGTTGTACTCCTAGTGCAAAATTTCAATCAAATTGGGCCAAACCTCTGGCTTCTAAGATCATATTAGTCCATATCGGGCGAAAGATATATATGGGAGCTATATCTAAATCTGAACCGATTTCAACCAAATTTGACATACAGACTACACTACTAATTGTACTTTTAGTGCAAAATTTCAACCAAATTGGGCCAACACTCTGGCTTATAGGACCATATTAGTCAATATCGGGCGAAAGATATATGGGAGCAATATCTAAATCTGAACCGATTTCAATAAAATCTAGCACACTTGACTACATTACTAATTGTACTCCACGTGCAAAATTTCAACCAAATTGGTCCTAAAGTCTGGCTTCTGGGGCCATATAAGTCCATATCGGGCAAAAGATATATATGGGAGCTATATCTAAATATGAACCGATTTCAATCAAATTTTCCACACCGGATTATACTACCAAATGTACTCCTCGTGCAAAATTTCAAGCAAATCGGGATAAAACTCTGGCTGCTGGGTCTATATTAGTGCATATCGGGCGAAAGATATATATGGGAGCTATATCTAAATCTGAACCGATTTCTTCCAAAATCAATAGGGTTCTATTCTGACCCAAAAAAGGAACATGTACCAAATTTGAAGTCGATTGGACTTAAACTGCGACCTAGACTTTGATCACAAAAATGTGTTCACAGACAGACGGACGGACGGACAGACGGACAGACGGACATGGTTATATCGACTCAGGGAACAACCCCGAGCATTATTGCCAAAGACACCATGTGTCTATCTCGTCTCCTTCTGGGTGTTACAAACATATGCACTAACTTATAATACCCTGTTCCACAGTGTGGCGCAGGGTATAAAAATAGGTAGAAATTCCATCGAAATTTTGAAAACCGGTTAAGTGTGGTTTAAAATCAGGTTTTCGGTTTAATCGAAAATGCAATTTTTTCACTAATCGGTTTCGGTTTTTGTATTGGAGTCGTGTTTATCGGTATTGGATTTGGGCACATTAGCTTCTCATATTCGGAATGTCAAATGGTAAAATTTTCGTTTGATGATATTTTCATAACCCCAACTTAAAATTTGGCAATATCGATTTCATGAACAAGAAGTTAATTTGTTAAAAATTAAATTAAAAAAATAAACTAGAATAAATAAATAAATAAAATTCGATTCCAGAGAAGCTCTACTGTTTTCGTTGTAAGAAAATTTACTTTAAAATAAAAATATAATAATACAATTAAAATAAACAAGTATATACGGCCGTAAGTTCGGCCAGGTCGAAGCTTATGTACCCTCCACCATGGATTGCGTAGAAACTTCTACGAAAGATTGTCATCCACAATCGAATTACTTGGGGTGTGGTATCTTAAAACTTCTTAACATCGTTTTCTAAATTGTGAGTTAGTCCATACGTGGTATATATTAAACAAAAAAGGTATGTATAGGTAAGTCTACAAATAATTACGAATCGATGTGGACTTTTGCACGGTACGTAGAGAGCCAGAATTGAAATATGGGGGTCGCTTATATGGGGGCTATATACAATTATGAACTTGATATGGACCAATTTTTGTGTGATTGGAAATCGATTTATCTGAGGGATATATATATATATATAACTATAGACCGATATGGACCTAGTTAGGCATGGTTGTTAACGACCATATATTAGCACAATGTACCAAATTTCAGGTCACTCGGATGAAATTTGCTCCTCCAAGAGGATCCAAAACCAAATCTCGGGATCGGTTTATAAGGGGGCTATATACGATTATGGACTGATATGGACCACTTTTGGCATGGTTGTTAAATATCATATACTAACACCACGTACCAAATTTCAAGCAGATCGGATGAATTTTGCTTCTCCAAAAGGCACCGGAGGTCAAATCTGGGGATCGGTTTATATGGGAGCTATATATAATTATGGCCTGATAGAAACCAATTCCTGCATAGTTGTTGGATACCATATACTAACATCACGTACCAAATTTCAACAGAATGGGAAGAATTTTGCTCTTCCAAGGTGCTCCGGAGGTCAAATCTGGGGATCGGTTTATATGGGGCCTATATATAATTATGGACCGATATCGACCAATTTTTGCATGGGAGTTTGAGGCCATATATTAACACCAAGTACCAAATTTCAACTGAATCAGATGAATTATGGTCTTCCAAGAGGCTCCGGAGGTCAAATCTGGTGATATGGGGGCTATATATAATTATGGACCGATGTGGACCAATTTTTGCATGGTTGTTAGAGACCATATACTAACACCATGTACCAAATTTCAGCCGGATCGGATTAAATTTGCTTTTCTTAGAAGCTCCGCAAGCCAAATCGGGGGATCGGTGTATATGGGGGCTATATATAATTATGGACCGATGTCACCCAATTTTTGCATGGTTGTTAGAAACCATATACTAACACCATGTACCAAATTTCAGCCGGATCGGATGAAATTTGCTTCTCTTAGAGCAATCGCAAGCCAAATTTGGGTGTCTGTTTATATGGGGGCTATACGTAAAAGTGGACCGATATGGCCCAGTTGCAATACCAGCCGACCTACATCAATAACAACTACTTGTGCCAAGTTTCAAATCGATAGCTTGTTTCGTTCGGAAGTTAGCGTGATTTTAACAGACGGACGGACGGACATGCTCAGATCGACTCAGAATTTCACCACGACCCAGAATATATATACTTTATGGGGTCTTAGAGCAATATTTCGATGTGTTACAAACGGAATGACAAAGTTAATATACCCCCATCCTATGGTGGAGGGTATAAAAATAAATAAATATAAAACTTGGATTGATCAAGAGTGTCACATTTTTTGTCATTTGAAAAATAAATCCTGGCGATTCCGTAGATGCCATATTCCCACCTCATTATTTAGTTAGTTTAATTAATTAGTTAGTTTAATTAAAAATAATTCTCCAAGGGTATATGAGGGAAAAAATAGCATCGATTGTTTTCATAAAAAAATTAAATTAAAAATTTAATTAAAAAAAAAAATTGAATTCGCCAAGGATATCTTGATTTTTTTTTGTTATAAGAAAAATTGATTCTAGATATCGGTAATTAATAGTGCAATGACCGATCGCACCTGAATTCATTCTTCATATTTAAGTGGTTCAAAGATGGATTTTTGTTTCTTTAATTAAAGTAATTCATTTGGAGTTCTTTGAATAAATTTAAAAAAAATTAAACATATTAATGATGATTCTTTTAAAAGTTATGATATTTTATGGCAGTATAAAAATGTTGGATACATTTAATTATCATGGAAATAATGCAGACTTCAATTACCTTCAATGTCATACAGCATAACATAAAATCCTTTCAAGTTTTGCTTTTTTGCCTATCAGTATCTAAATGATAATCATAAATCGCATAATAATAATGATAATAATAAGAAACTTAAACTATTATTTTTTATTACTAATTTTTCGTTATGTGTGTTATCTGTGGATTCTAGGAAGTGTGGCGGTGTGGCTTTTTTTGTTTACTATTTTTCTGGTATTCGTTTCATTTTTGACATTGGATTTGGTTATTTTGCTATCTGCTCATTTATGTTTGTTTGTAGTTTTTTTTTTTTAACTTGTTTGATATTTCTTTATTTAACTTTCTTTAGTCGAGTTTATTTTGTATGTTAACATTCATTTACCTTTTGGCAGTCATTCATAAATTTTAATTACAAAAAAAGTTCTTCTTTTCCTGCGTTTGAAACTTCAATTTCTCAGTTCAGTTATTATCCTTGTTAAATTATTTTTTTTGTTTAGCTACATTCCATTTTCTGTATGGTATAATTTGTTTTATTTTTTGTTACTGTAGTTTTTGTTTATTTTGAATTTTCCTATGCAAATATTATTATTTTTTAATATTACTCAAGGGTTATTTGTAAGTCGTTTCTATAATTTCTTCCTTTTTTTATGTGTTGTTACCTTTATGGCTTGTTCTTTTTTTTTTGAATTTTTCACTCTAATGTTGTTGATTTTTTTTTTTATAGTAAAAATCAACAAACAAGGGAAAAAGAGTGAATTTTAAATAAATAGGTAACCTAAATAAAACAAAAAGAATGATTGAAATAAAAAAGTTGGGTTTCTCTTTTCAGTTTTGTTTTCTGGTAGTTTTTTTTTTTGTTATTACCTTCATTTCTAGTTTTGATGTTTTCTTCAAATATTAATCCACATAATTGTGATTTTTTTTTAAGCAAAAAAGTATAGCGCACGACTAAAAAAAGTATTTACCTCTTTGTGGCAAATAAAACTTTTGTTGGCATATTTACATTTTTTTCACAATTAATTCGAAAAAATAAATTCATAGAAATTTTATATGTTAAAATTCTCTTTGGCAATAACTAAGGAAAGTTGCTTTCCGAAGATTTCTATTTAAGCATATTCCGGTATATTCAACAATTGTTTTCCTTTACTGATGAAGTTCGTGTAGACAAGTCTTAGAAAATACCTTATTTGCCCATTTTAAATGAAAATTTAAATTACGGATTTGTGTGTTAATTTTGTTCAAGTGTATATTTATGCTAATGTGAATGTTTGCAATTGAGCTGAAAGTGGGTGAAAGACAATTACATTTTAATCGTATATCGACTTTACGATTAGTCGACTCTTTGTTAAAAATGAAGAAAATTGGAAATTAGTTTTTAGGATTTATAAAATTTCTTTTGTTTTTTTTCCAAAAACCAATTCTATACGGCCACTATTTTTTTTAACCATCTAAAATAAGATTTTCTTTGTATCCATAAATAAGATTCCCCTAATTGAAATAAAATTTTGACACAATTTTCTATAGAAATTAAATTTTTCTATAGAAATAACATTTTTGAGCAAATTTTCTATAGAAATAACATTTTTGAGCTAATTTTCTATCGAAATACAATTTTTGAGAAATTTTTTTATAAAAATACAATTTTCAGAAAATTTTCTATAGAAATAAAATTTTCAGAAAATTTTCTATAGAAATATAATTTTCAGAAAAATTTTTATAGCAGTAAAATTTTCTATAGAAATAACATTTTCAAAAAAAAATTCTATACAAATAAAATTTTTAAACAAAATTTCTATAGAAATAAAATTTTCAGAAAATTGTCTATAGAAACAAAATTTTCAGAAAATTGTCTACAGAAACAAAATTTTCAGAAAATTTTCTACAGATAAAACATTTTATGAAAATCTTCTATAGAAATAAACATTTCTGAAAATTTTCTACTGGAATAAAATTTTGTGAAATTTTTAATTAGAAATAATATTTGGACAACATTTTGTCTAACAGAACAAAATGTTCAGAAAATTTTCCATACAAATGAAATTTTGTAAAAATTATTTATAGAGGTAAATTTTTGAAAAAAAAACTTTTTAATTAGAAATAATATTTGGACAACATTTTGTCTAACAGAACAAAATGTTCAGAAAATTTTCCATACAAATGAAATTTTGTAAAAATTATTTATAGAGGTAAAATTTTGAAAAAAAAACTTTCTATAAAAATAAAATTTTGAAAAAATTTTCTATGAAAATAAAACTTTGAAAAAATTTTCTATGAGAATAAAATTTTGAAAAAATTTTCTATGAAAATAAAATTTTGAGAAAATTTTCTATAGATATAACAATTTCTGAAAATTTTCCACTGGAATAAAATTTTGTGAATTTTTTGAGAACATTTGAGAACATTTTCTATAGAAATAATATTTTGACAAAATTTTCTATGGAAATAATAGTTTGACAAAATTTTCTATAGAAATAAAATTTTTGACAATATTTTCTATAGAAATAAAATTTTGATAAAATTTTCTATAGAAACAAAATTTTTGACAATATTTGCTATAAAAATAAAATTTGATAAAATTTTCTATTGAAATAAAATTTCGATAAAATTTTCTATTGAAATAAAATTTTGACAAAATTTTATATAAATTCAATATCTTTATAAATTCTGATTTTTGTGCTAGGCCCTATTATCAAAATCTATTATTACATAGTTCACCCTTTATGTAATTTTTGACAAAATTTTCTATAGAACTAAAATTTTTTCATAATTTTATATGGAAATAAAATTGTCAACAAAATTTTCTATAAAAATAAAATTGTCGACAAAATGTTCTATAGAAATAAAATTTTGTCAGAATTTTCTACAGAAATAAAACTTATGTCAAAATTTTCTATACAAATAAACTTTTGAGAAAATTTTACTACATAAATAAAACATTGAAAAAATTTTTTATAGAAATAAAATTTTGACAATATTTGCTATAGAAGTAAAATTTTCGTTAGGAATATATTATTGAGAAAAAAAACATTGACAACATTTTCTATAGAAATACAATTTGGGAAATTTTTCTATAGAAATAAAATTTTGACAAAATCTTCGATGAAAATAAAATTTTGACAAAATTTTCTATAGAAATAAAATTTTTGAGCAAGTTGTCTATAAAAATAAAATTTTGAGAATTTTTTTAAAGAAATAAAATTTTCATAAAATTTTCTTTGGATATAAAATTTTCAGAAAATTTTGTATAGAAATAAATTTTTCAGAAAATTTTCTATAGACATACAATTTTCAGAAAATTGTCTATAGGAATAAAATGTTCAGAAAATTTTCTATACAAATGAAATTTTGGCAAAAATATTTATAGAGGTAAAATTTTGACAAAATTTTCTATAAAAATAAAGTTTTGACAAAATTTTCGATAAAAACAAAAATTTTGAAAAAATGTTCTACTAAACTAAAATTTTGCGAAAATTTTCAATAGAAATAAAATTTTAACAAAATTTTCTATAGAAGTAAAATTTTGACAAATTTTCTATAGAAATAAAATTTTACCAAATTATCTACAGAAATAAAATTTTGACAAAAAATTTTCTACAGAAATAACATTTTGTGAAAATGTTCTATAGAAATAAAATTTTCTGAAAATTTTCTACTGGAATAGAATTTTGTGAAATTTTTCATTAGAAATAATATTTTGACAATTCTATAGAAATAAAATTTTTGACAATATTTTTTATAGAAATAAAATTTTGATAAAATAAAAAAAAATAAAATTTTGATAAAATTTTCTATAGAAATAAAATTCTTAGAAAATTTTCTATGGAAATAAAGTTTTGACAAAATCTATAGAAATAAAATCTATATATAAACTTCAAAGTATGTTTTTTTATTTATATGTTCCGGGTAGACTCGTAAACGTCTTGAAACGTTCAGAGGTCGTTGGGGGCGGTCATATGGTGAAAATAGGGTACTTCATTTCTGGACACCTGGTCGCGGAGGGAGACCTCCCCTTTGTCGGACTTTATGAAAATTGTACCATAGTTGACCGATTTGCTTGAAATTTTCTTTGAAGGTTGGGGTTGGCTTCTATACAAATATCCGCAACTTTATATTTCGATATTTGTGGCGGAGGGGGGCCTCCCCTTTGTTCGACAGTGAAAAACTAAAATTCTCTAAATTATTTGAGATTTACAGAGAACGTAAAATTAATATGGGGTACCTGATGGGTTCCCCCTTGCCCTACTTTTTGAGTCTTGGAACAAAATTATTCGATTTGTTTGAAATTTTCATTGAAGGTTGGGGTTGGCATCTAGAAAAAGATCCGCTATATTATATTTCTATATTTGGTTGCGGAGGGGACCTCCCTTTTGCCCGACTTTTTTTAAAGTACATTGAAAACAAAACTAAACTCCCCCAACTGAAATGTTGCGGAAACAATGTTTGAGGTTATGAAATTTATATCAGGTTCTTGATTTTTTAATATTTGGTCGGGGAAAAATAAAAGAGCATAGGGAGACATCCGCTTCTTTTACGAAAATACAGAGAAAATTGAACTTTTCCAAGTTACTTGACATTGACAGAGTACTGGGGAGAGGTTACGATATTATTATTTGATACCTGATTTTGTGATATTTGGACGGAAGAGGGACCGCTTCTTGCCCTGCTTTTTGAAATTTGGGCTTATAATTTGCTTGACATTTTCTGGGACGTTTACAAAAGATACGCTACATCACTTTTCGATATTTGGTCGGGGAGGAGGACCTCCTCTAAAACTGAAAAACAAAGAAACCAAAAATTCTTAAGTTTTCTTGAAATTTACAACGGCAGTGGGGGAAGGTTATGAACAGGGAGGCAACCTTCCTTGCCCCACACTTGAAGGAAAGTTTCAAGAATTTTCAGGGAAGGTTAAGGGTGCTATTCACTTCGGTGTTTGTCGATATTGTATCGGGGAAAATGATGTCCCTTTAAAACAATAGAGCAAAATTTAAACCTCTCCGATCTACTTGAAAGTTACAGGGTACGTGGGAGGAGGTGATTAAATTAATATATGATTTTTCGATATCTGGTTGGGGCAAGGGGAAAAGTGAGGGTTGGCCGTAAATTGGAATTCGGTACATAATTTTATGATTTTTGCACAGGCTTCTGTAAGACTTCTGTTTAGTAAAGAACTTTAATTTATATGAAATTGGCAGCCAAAGTAGAGGGTGTATCATTTTCCGGTATATGTTCGGGAAAGGAATGTTCTCCATGTCCAACATTTTAACAAATGTTAATTTTGCAAATTTTTTACTACTTTTGCTTTTTCCGATTTATTGGATGGGAAACAGTAATTCTTTGTATATTATGATAATATAGTGCTTAATTTTCAGATATGTGGAGGAGAAGGATACCTTTCCTTGACAAACCACACTTAAAATTCACAAGAAATATAGAAGATTGTCCAACTACTTGAATACAGAAGGGATACACCCTTTCCCCCACATTTTTTAAGACGAACCGTTTTACATATGCATATCCACCGTATTTGTACCCATAAACGAAAAAGCAAGTAGTCCGATTTGGTTGAAAGAATTCTAATCTTTTCGAATTTGTTTTCACCACGAAGGATATGGTTGACTAAGTTATCGCAAAATGTTCCTACAAATACGCCTCGGAAGGCGCAGCGAAGCGGGAAGGGTTTCATTCAAAGAAGAAAAAAAAACATTTTTCATACTTTCATTAATTATAACCTTCAAAATGAGATTTCTTTTAAATTTTGTAGTTTTTGGGTAAAATTTTGATAGATTATTTTTGGAAATTTTAGACCAACCAAGATTTCTTTTAGAGTTTTTTTGTTTCTTTAGCGCAACAAATTTCATCGGGGTCACACATTTCGTTTTAGGGAAAAGAAGTTGTTATTTTGTGTATGTAACTGCGGGTATGTATATGTAGCTGGGATAGCACCGAGTTAGTCATAGGCATCGTTGTCTCTTTTGCTCAGTAGGTATAGAGCGACAAAAACCCACTCTAAGGGATGAAACTTGTAGCCACTGAATCATAATTGCATTTATATTCCTGAACAATTGCGGGATTCTATAAGTGGACTGTATGGTGTTAATGTATATCTCCGCAAGAGTTTATGCAGTTATATTATATGCAAGTAGAAGAAAAAAAGTAATCCAGATTCAGTTTAATGCAGTTTATTGACAGGGGATAGCTTCTTACCGCTTCAGATTGTAATGCACAAGTGAAGTAAAATGGTTCGCACGCAGGCGTTATGATTATTTGAGTGAAATTGATTTATCTATTAGAACAACAATTCAAATATGGAGAACATATTATATTTGAGAAATATTTATCGATAAGTTCATGGATAGATAGTTGCCATATAGATATAGCCTAATTTAGAAGAATTACTTATAATATATTCGAATAATTCACTATGTTATGATAATACAAATTCGTGATATTGGATTATAATTCACATAAATTACTTCATTTGAAAGATTTAAAGAAATTTATATAGATTTTGTGGAACGCAGTTCAACATTCCGCCCCCTTTGCAGCGTTGCAAGTTAATAATTACAAGCACCAGATATAACCCAACCAAAAACTGAACTTTGAGCAATAGGCATAGAGGTGGATGTTTGGATAAGGCCCGCCAATAGAATCTTAGAAAGCTGATCATTTCCAATAACCACTTCAATATTAACCGGGTTGAAGAAATGAGGGTCAGCTAAGTCCACTATATGATTGTAAATTGATTGCAGTTTTTTGTCCTCCGTGGTCTCTGGTATTTCTACCTCAAATCGACGTTGAACCACTCCCGTGATCTGAATCTTTACTGCTGAGTCGTAGAACGATTGCAGGCTGAGTGTGCAGAATTCGTCTTCGTTTTTCCGCGTTGTTGGTAGATGATAACGTTGTACCATAGATTTGAGAACATAAGTTCGTAGGCCAGCTGAATTCAACAGTAATCTCACTTTTACAGGACCATCAGGTGTGAGAAGCCTTGCTAAAGCGGTGGGGAGGAAAACGTGAATTTTCCTTTTCCGACTCAGTCGTTCGTGTACCAATGGAGGAGTACGCAGTGAACCTTGGTTTTTGCCGGTAACGTGATGACGTGGCTGATTAGCTCTAGTCGATGAACATGTTGAATTAGGGCGACTGCAATTTTCAGTTTGGCGGTGAGAGCTTTGTGACGAGCTGGAATTATTAGTTTGGTGAGAACGGCGAGGCTTGTTGTGGTCATCGACGTGCAATAGTGTATGATGATTATTGTTACACACAATGCAAGTTTTGCGAGATCTACACCACTCACGGGTATGAGATGAACACAGGCATTTGAAGCAAAATCGCTTTTCTTTCACTTCTTGTCTTCGTTTTGTAACATCCATGTTATAAAAAGCTTGGCAGTTTTTCAATGTATGCCTCTTGAAACAAATGCGGCATTTTGGAAGGCTAGATAGTGAGCTGTAAACGTAAATTTATTAAGTTGTGAACGGTTGGAAATGTAATTTCTAAGCATTTGGTAATATACAGAGTTTTACTAATGGGCGAATCAGTGTTCCGTTTTGTGTCCGAATTTCAGCGACACGAACATTAGAATCACTACCTCTGAAAACCTTTGTAACTCTACCAAGACACCATTCATTAGGTGGAAGATTATCTTCCTTTACTATTACAAAGTCATCGACTTTCAAATTCAGTTGGGTGGATTTCCATTTGTGTCGTTTCTGCAATTCACAAATGTACTCTGTCTTCCACCTTTTCGCAAATTGTATTTGTAGTGTCTTTAGTCGTTTCCAGCGATTCATAAGTGTCAAGTTATCAGAGTATTCTTCAGGAACTGCAATAAGAGGAGCTCCCCTCAAAAGGTGACCAGGAGTCAGTGGAATCAGTTCATTGGGGTCTTCGCTGATTGGTGAAAGGGGTCTAGAATTCAAAATGCTTTCTATCCGAATCAACAAAGTGGAAAATTCCTCAAAAGTGAATTTAATATTGGAAGCCACTTTTCGTAAGTGAGTTTTCATGCTCTTCACAGCAGCCTCCCACAATCCTCCCATATGTGGGGCGTGAGGCGGAATAAATTGCCACGAAAACCCATGTGTACTATATTTTTCAGAAACAGATACTTAGACATTTCTCAAAAAATTCTCATATTCAGTTTTCAGTACCCTACTAGCACCAACAAAATTCGTTCCGTTATCAGAATAAACTTTATTAGGGAATCCGCGCCTTCCTACAAATCGAGTGAAAGTAGACAAAAAAGCCTCACTTGTCAGTTCCGAACAAACCTCTAAGTGAACAGCACGAGTTGACATACATACAAAAATTGCAGCGTATCCTTTGTGCAGCTTTGCGTTCCGAAGTCTAGATGTTTTCAAATCAAATGGTCCCGCAAAGTCCACTCCAGTATATGTAAATGGCAAGGAAAAAGTACATCTTTCAGTTGGCAGGGACGACATTATCTGGGTACGAATACGGTGTTTATAAATCGCACAGGTGTGACAGTTTCTTATACACTGTCTTATGGAACTTTTTAAGCGGACCACATAAAATTCCTGGCGAATTGCACGCAACATGACTTGGTGTTCAGAGTGGAGCAGCATCTTATGAGTGAATTCAATAAATAGCTTACAGAAACGTGATTTCTCAGGCAATATTATTGGATGTCGCTCGTTGTAACTAAGATCAGCATTCGCCAATCGACCATTTACTCGTAGCAGTTTGTACTCATCAAGTTTTGGGTTTAGCGTTAGCAATTTACTTTTTGAATTAATGGGCATGTTGCTCTCAAGTGCTTGATATTCAGATGGATAGTACATTTTTTGCGCCGAACGTATTAAATTGAATTTGACAATCATTACTTCTTCCTTAGTGATAAAGTTATTTTGTATGTTCGGCAAAGTTTGATTCTTACATTTTCTTATGAATCGATAAATGTAACATAATACTCGTAGAGCTCGATCGAAAGAAGAAAAACGATCTAATATATCCTCAGTTTGCATGTCAGTGTGGAAAGTGCATACTTTTCGATCTAGATCAGGTTCCTTGAATGTAATGGATTTTGGCCAGAATTCATCAGATTTTAAAAGCCATTTCGGCCCGTGCCACCAAAGCAAGTTAGTGCTAAGTTCCGATGCGGTACACCCACGAGTACCGATATCGGCGGGATTATCTGTCGTTGGAACATGTCTCCACGTGACGTTTCCCACATTTTCCAATATTTCTGAAACTTTGTTGGCTACAAAGGTTTTCCAATTGTATGGTGGCTTGTCTAGCCAAGCCAAGGTAATCGTAGAATCAGACCATAAATATATATCAGTTATTGAGAAAGTCAAGTTTTGAGAAACAGTTTTCAATAATCTCGACAACAGCGCTGCGCTACAGAGTTCTAATCTAGGCACACTCAACGTTTTCAAGGGAGCCACTTTGCTTTTTGATGCGAGTAAATGCGAAGTTCGAGTATTTTCCGAGGAAATGGTGCAAACATATATGCAAGCACAATATGCTTTCTCCGAAGCATCGCAAAAGCCGTGGATTTGGACCCGTTTTTCGGGGGAGTAGTGAATCCAGCGGGGGATCTTAATGAGTTCAATATCAGGAAAGTTCAAAATAAATTGGTTCCATTTCTCAAGTGAATGAGGTTTGACTTCCTCATCCCATTCAGTGCCGTCAATCCACAGTTGTTGCAAAAGGATTTTAGCCATAATTATAATCGGAGCTAACCAGCCAGCGGGATCAAATATCTTGGCAATAATGGACAGTATTTTCCTTTTTGTCAAAGGAGGAGTCGGAACAGTAATAACCGAAACTTTATAATAAAACAAGTCATTCATTGCATTCCATCGAATGCCTAATGTCTTCGCTTCACTTGTATTCTCCAGTTTCAAGAAATCTTCATTTAGAAGATCTTCGGGGGGCAAATTTTCCAAAATGTCAGTATGATTTGCTGTAAGCTTTTTCAGAGGAAATCCCGCGGAGTCAAGTAGATCAACAAGTTGAGTTAAGTAATATTTCGCTTCAGGCAAAGAATGTCCCCCAGAAAGAACATCATCAACGTATATTTGGTTCTGCAAAATGGATGACGCAGTTGGATGAGTGGATTTTCCATCTTCACTAAGTTGTAACAGTGTGCGGATGGCTAAATATGGAGCACAGTTTACTCCAAATGTCACAGTTTTTAAGGCATAATCTCGTATGAAATTAGTTTCAGAATTTCTGAATAGAATTCGCTGGAATTGACGATCGTCTTCATGTACATAAATTTGACGATACATTTTTTGAATATCGCCGTTGAAAACATATCTAAAGAAACGCCAACGCAGTATAATGTTCATTAGATCGTTTTGCAAGATAGGCCCAGTGTGCAAAATGTCGTTCAAAGAAAATCCAGTAGATGTTTTCTTTGAAGCATTAAATACCACTCGAACCTTAGTCGAAGTACGCTCCGGCTTCACTATGGCATGATGCGGTAGATAAAAGGATTGGTATCGTGAATTTTGACAGAGCTCAGTTGATACAGTTTGTTCCATATGATCAAGTTCAATATATTCAGATAAGACATTTGAGTACTCATTAAAAAGTTCTGGAGTTTTCTGTAAATTCTTCTCCATGTGTAAGTATTGTCCCATAGCGGATCGTCTGGAAGATCCAAGAGCCACTTCGGCCGGGAGATCATGACGAAATGGAAGTTTCACTTTGTATCTCCCATTCGGCAAACGACGTGTTGTCTTGCGGTAAAAATCTTCACACCAAATATCAGTGTCTGAACGTTGTTTAATTTTTGGGATTTCCTCCAGCTCCCAAAAATTCCTAACATCTTCGTTCAATGTTTCCTTTGTCGTAACCCATGAAGCGAAAGAAGTGATTGTTCGTCGCTTTGGAGGGCCACTGATAAGCCAACCAAACTCCGAGTTCTGAGCCAAGAGGCTTCCTGCTAAGTTTTTCTCTATACCCGGTTTAATAATGGTCGGTAAAACATCACTTCCCAGCAACATATCAATGGGACCAGGCCTGAAAAAGTTTGGGTCAGCCAAATCGAGTCGATCTAAGTTGGACCAATCCGAGATATACGTGGGTGCACATGGCATTAGATTTTTCAAGTTTGAAACGACCAAAGCAGAAGTGTGTAACGTAAATTTCGATTTCCGAGATTTCAAAGTGACATTGCATATTCTAGTCGAATTTTCTAAAACAGCTCCCCCAAGACCAGATATCCTCGTGAAAGATTTCTTGGTCGGAATTGAGAACCGATTAACAATTCTAGTGGAAATGAACGATTCCTGGGATCCCTGATCTATAAAAACTCGAATAGTGAAAACCGTACCTAAATGTTCCATATCAACCAAAGCAGTCGGTAGAACAGTCTCCTCATCAGAACTAGCAAAGTTTGAGTGAACGTGGGAACTGGGTTCAGAGTAAGCGTTCGCCGACGTGGTCGGCTGATCATCGGATGAGGTGTCAGCATGAAATGTTGCAACCTGTGACGACAGATTGCGTTGGTGTCTACCTCGACTTTCAGGATGCAAAAGTGAATGATGTTTCTGTTGACATTTTTGGCATAAATGATCGCTTTGACATGCTGATGTAGTATGGCCATATGAGAGACAATTTTCGCATACGCTATTTTCAGTTACAAATTTCTTTCTTTGAAATGTTGTCCAGGATTTGAATTTAGAACATGTTCGCAAAGCATGATTTTGCTTGCAAACTTTACAAGGTCTGTAGTTACTTTCGGTCTTAGTATGAAAACTTTGAGTTTTCTGTTGCATGTTGGTTGTGCTCGAGGGTTTTCTCATATCTGAGATTGACTCTAACATATCAAGCCTTTTCGAAATAAACTCATCCAACCGTTTCCACGATGGTAATTCCTTATGGTCAGTAAGCGAATTTTCCCATGCTGTTAATGTTTCATCCGGTAACCGTGATGAAACCCAGAAAACTAAAATAGGATCCCATGAAAGAATAGATATATTGTAGGCTTTCAGAACGGATAGACAATTATTTATTGTATATTGCAAGTTGCGTAAAGATTTCCCTTTTTCCGAAACCACACGCTCAGCCTCAAAAATTTTCCTCAATTGATGATTAATCAATATACGTTTATTTTCATATCGTTGGCGTAGAGCCTCCCACGCCAAATTGAAGTTGTCGTCAGTGAGCGCAAATTGTTTTATAATTTGATTTGCCTCTCCTCGCGTTTTGGCTCGCAAATGAAATAGTTTTTGTGCAGGTGAAAGTTTCGGATGTTTAATATAAATAGCAGAGAACATGTCTCGAAAACTGGGCCATTTATCGTAACCGCCACTAAATAATTCCGTATCACACGGTGGAACTTTTATTGAGAATCCCGTGTCATCCGTAGGCCTACTTTCAGGAATGGTATTTGGACGCCGTTGTTCTTCCATTCTCCTTTTCTCAATTCCGATTAAATCTAAAATAGCAGTTTTGCAAATTTTGTAAGATTTGCAAGACTCATTGAACTTTGAATGCATTGATTCCCTTTGTTCCTTAGTGAACCCCTCCTGCGTAGTCATATCACTTTCATAGACTTGCGTCAAAGTGTGCCATCGGCGTTCTAAGTCTTCCAAGTCAACTTGCAAGCTTGAATGTGTATGCTCAGATATATCGCAAGCATTAAAGTTCGCACAGTAAGTGACCAATTGGTCAGAAAAGAAAATAAACTTTTGTGAAGACATGTCTCAGCAGGATCGATATGGAATATAGTCAGCAAATATTCGAACACTCTTACAAATTTAAGAGCCGAAAGTGTGACAGCTTACTAGAGCAATTCAATAAGTATTCTTTGAGACTCTTACTTGCGACAAATGAAATAAAATCAAAGTTTAAAATTCACTAGAGTAATTCTTAAATTCAATTCAAATCCCTTTCTTCAGTTTCACAAGTACAAATATCCCAAATGAAGTAAGTATTTAAACCAGAGTAATATGAATAATGCAAATTTTATCATTCAACAAATGAAGAGTTCATATGCAACAGATGAAATAAATGAACAAGTTTTAGCTCCACTAGAGCAATTATAAAATTCCTAAATTCAGTTCAGTAATTGTTCGTATGTTTCACACCCAAAGAAAAATAAGTTTTTATTACAGAAACTTTTAAAAAATATCTAGATTGTGTAGTGTTATCTTTATTCCAATATTAAATGAGATACTTCTCGTTGTGTATCTGTGAGATACACCCAAGAGAACAGGTTTCCAATCAAGAGTAAATTATCTCTCTTAACAAAGTCTCTTTCTATAGAGCAAAGAATAATAACTAACAGATGTCTGTTGTTAAAAAAGACTATGATAAGAGAAAGCTAAGTTTACAGGTCGATGCTCGAAAGTCTACAGAGTTTTCTTTCTCCTTCTTTACAGTTCTATGAATACCGAAATACTCATGTAACATCCAATGAATTGTTTAGATATCAGAATGATGTGGATAGCTATAAATTCTCTTCAAATAGAAATTTCAGACATGAACATTTGTAAACAGTCTCTCTTTGAAATTTGGTTTCATACATTCACTCTATAACTCTCTTCCAAATTTATCCTCAACATGCATTCATAGAACAATATTTCGCCTCAAATTAACTGTTGTTGTTGCTGTTGCAGGGTATTGGACGTATCAATAATTAACTTTTGCAATATTGTTGATATTAGCATAACTTTTTTGAAATCAAACCCATGGAGAAAATAATTCGACTTCCAGTTGACTTCAACTTGTTTTCAAGGGTTCCAATCTTAAAATGACGTGTTAACACAAAATTAAATTCACGTCTTAATTCATTGTGACGAAATAAATAAATAGAAACAATTCCAATGATAGGGATTCATGATGTGAAATGAGAAAAAAAAAATTGAGTATTTACCTTTATGGGTTTCTTTTCCTTCTGTATAAGGTAAAACTTTTTTTTTTGTTTTTTGCATGTAATTTCAGTAAGCAATGAGGTTGTGGTAATACTGTTCCATTAATGTATACTCATGAAATCATACAACTTCAGTTTGGTCTAATTTCCTTTTATATCTTTTCCTTTTGTTTAAACCATTTATATTTAAAAATTCAACAACAATAAATTCCAATTCAAAAAATTCAAAATGCAGGTATATTCTTTATAATAAATCAATAAATATCCAAAAATAGCAGTGTCTTGCAACAATATGTAAATATGTGCAAAGTTCAACAGCATATCCAAAAAATTGTTACATGTACATTGAAAAAAATTTTACGCAATTTTAAGGTTTACGCAACCTATATCTTAGGATACGAAATTTGTAAAATATTGAGGACAAATTTCTTTAAAATAATGAAATTTTAATTAAATTAAGTTTATAATCTTTGCTTCAAAATTTTTCGATTAAATATATGACACGAATTTATATGTTTCCGTCACTCAGATAAAGTCGCATAACTTTGCACTTACGCCAATTTTCCTTACGATAAAGAAACATATTTTTTATTTAAAGAAATTGTCCTTAAATTAACCTTAATATTGAAACTTTAGATCTAAAAACTCTTCAAATATAGGCCAAGACTTATTTTAAAGATTTAGCGTCGGTTTAAAGTTTCTTTTCCCTTCTTTCTTTTTTGAATTATGAAAACATGTTTTGCTTCGAAGTATCCATTATAATTTGGATTTTTAAATTGGCATTTGTTATATACCGCGAAAAACGAATGAAAATTTGATAAATGAGATCTGTATTCTAATTTTAATTATTTTTTTTTTTTTTACAGATTTAAAGCCAAATAAGTCACTCAAACTTTCTTTATTTTAAAGAAGCCGCATCTTTGACTCGTAATCAATACCAAAATACTTAAGGGAAGGCTAAACTTTGGCTCAAGTAAACTCTTTTTTTTTTTTTTTTTTTTTTTTTTTTTGAGTGTAACGTTGGGTAAATTTCAACAAAATAACCAGTAAGTAATAATAGATCCTTCAATGGGCTCACCAGTACTCAAGAGGTACTTCAATTATCCTTCTCTCAAAATATTTGTGTCATTCCGCAATTTTAGGAATAGTATTTCCCATATGCAATCATTAAATACATTTAAAAAACAAGTAATATTCGCATAAAATATGACTCAGATTTACAGAAACTTGAATATGATACGACAATAAATATTTCTTTCAAAGAAAATTATTATCTTCCAGCCAAACTCTACTATCAAACTTTTCAAAATGTTTTTTCAGTTTCGGTGTATGCCAATTATGAAAATTATTTTATTTAATTTCCAATTTATCCCCTCTTCCATCTGGAGCGGTCATAAACATAATATGACTAAGTATGAAATTTGTCTTCTTTTTTTTATCAAGAAAAGAATTTAGGAACTTTCCCTCGTCTTTATTTACGCAAGCTTCTTTCCGTAAACAAGATGTTAGTAACCCAAACAATTACAATATGACTCACCGAATATAAGATGACTCACCGAATACAAGAAGACTAAACACCTTGTTGCCTTTGGTATCCACCCACAACTTAAACCGTGTACCAGGGCATCGTTAGACACTCCACCAATGGCAAGTATTGAACCAGTTCCAACACAAATACAAACTCTAGGGAAAATTTTCACTCCAATGGCCACACAAATCCCTTCTCCAACGGAAAATAGTAGGAGTTTCCAAATGGGATATTCATGCACAAAAACCAATAACTGCTTCTCCTTGTTTTTAGCAAACAACACAGTAACTTTCTAGCTTTTCTCTTATTTTCGTTAATAATCACTTTCTTCCTCTTTATTAAGTTCCTTCATATTAAATTCCATCACAAATGTAGTTCATAAATTTCCAAAATTAATTTCTCAAATTCTTGATCACGTGTGCACTTCTTGATATCAAAGTAGAATGATCACCACATATGACACTGGACTCTGATCAAGATACTATTCTCACTTCATTAATATTGGGCATTAATGAATTGAAAGAAAATCAGTGTTGCCTCACTACGTTTCGAAATCCGACTTGTGTTTTCTTATTTTTTGAACAAGTATTAAATGGAAATTTATCTTATCCATTTATTTCCCAGTAATGACAACGTGGAATTAACTTTAAATTTAAAAAAAAAAATCAAATACAACGAAAACAGTCTAAATTCAAGAAAACGATTACAATAGATAATATATGAACGAAAGTTAAATTAGGAATTTTCCTCTCGATAATCCAAGACACTTGGCAACTCTGACGGGAGACTTTCTGATGAGAGCCACAATGACAGATAAATAATTTCAATATAATATGTGACTATGAAATGAAGTAATAATTGGGCTGTATTTTGCGTTTATTTTTCTCGTTGGAATTATTTTTCTCGTTCGAATGATATTATGGTATATTTCCACTAAAGGTAACATTTAAAGAGTTCCTCTCTGGTTTGTTGTAGGTGAGTTGGAATGTTGGTAAATATGTTGCAGGTGAGCGTTAAACAACAGCCGATGTTTATTATTATTGTAGGAATGTTGCAAGAGAGAATGAATGAATGTTAAGATGTCTTTACAAATGTTAATAATGTAAGAATAATTTGATGCCAGAGCCAATGTATGTAATAAACATTACCATTAGTCATATGAAATGTCGATCATCAATGTTTACAGTATGCATGGAATATGTGGAATTTAAATGCAGACAATAAATAGACATATGATAACAGTGCAATGTTACCGGTAAGTAAAAGAAAATCAAACACAAAGCATTGACAACAGAAGATATATGTTAAACTGAAATTAATACTCCATGTAAATGTAAGTCATACGTTGTCTCTTCGTTCCGTTTTCTTTTCCTTTATTTGGCAGCATAAAGAAGCCGTAGAACAATTTTAACACAAAGTGTTGTCAGAATCTTTCCAAAGAGATAACTTCCTCTTCCATTCAAATATTTATTTCTCCTCGGAAAGAATGATCTTAATATATTCCTAAATTCACGTGTCTATATGAAACGCAGGTGAAATTTATATATTGGATACTCGTGAAGCACCAAATTAAATGAAGTAACATCGAAAAGAGTTCTACTCTCTTATCTCCACTAGCCTTGCGTAACAAAGCTTACAAATTGTGTTTAATACGCGGTGACTATGTGCTCTCTGAATCAAATTTTCAGATGGAAAAAAGCAGTAAATTCAGTGCATAATTATAACCATCAATTTCACTGTACAAAGTTAGTTGATTCCAATTTAAGTTTTAAACCAAACACTGATATCCCTGACCGTTCACAATTTAATAAATTGTACGTACCTCCTCTCCATAATATTTGGTGAAAATATGTTTGCAAATTAAAATGCAGTGGACGTGATCCAACAAAATATAGCAAATCAGTTCCTTCACTTTTCCTGACGGATCGAAAGGACCATGAACAATTGCGGGATTCTATAAGTGGACTGTATGGTGTTAATGTATATCTCCGCAAGAGTTTATGCAGTTATATTATATGCAAGTAGAAGAAAAAAAGTAATCCAGATTCAGTTTAATGCAGTTTATTGACAGGGGATAGCTTCTTACCGCTTCAGATTGTAATGCACAAGTGAAGTAAAATGGTTCGCACGCAGGCGTTATGATTATTTGAGTGAAATTGATTTATCTATTAGAACAACAATTCAAATATGGAGAACATATTATATTTGAGAAATATTTATCGATAAGTTCATGGATAGATAGTTGCCATATAGATATAGCCTAATTTAGAAGAATTACTTATAATATATTCGAATAATTCACTATGTTATGATAATACAAATTCGTGATATTGGATTATAATTCACATAAATTACTTCATTTGAAAGATTTAAAGAAATTTATATAGATTTTGTGGAACGCAGTTCAACAATTCCTTTAATAAGAAACCTTTCACGTATTAAAGTTGAAAATTCGTCAAAAAACAACTTAAAGGTTAAAAGGTAAACTTATAGGTGTCTAAGGTAGTTTCAGCCTCCATTAATGCTGATCTTATTGTCGCGAACTTTGGTTCAGATTAGATTTTAATTTAAGGTCAAGAGAGAAGTTCACCAATGTGGTATTACAATGGACTGAATAGTCTAAGTGAACCTGATATATCTGGCTACCACCTAACCTAACCTAACCTAAGGTCAGGAGAGACAAATAGTGTCCGAACTAATTATGAATATTTTCTAAAAACATAAACCTTAGTAATCATTTGACAATGAGTCTAGATTGGGATTTTATCTAAAATGAAAATATAAAAATCCTTAAAAATGTTCATAAACAACCACCATTTTTTTCTCAAGAAATACATTTTGACTTGCATTTTCCCATTTTTGTGGATATGATATATGGCCTATATAAAGAAAATACGAATTTACATAATTTTATGTGCGATTCATTCAAATAAGACCATTTCGTATTTGTTTTTTTTTTTTATTTATCTTTTGATACCCATTTCCAAGTTTATTTGCATACTTCATACGAATTTTTGGCTTCAGGGGTTTTTTTTTTTATTTTTATAGCTTTCCATTTTTGTGGGTTTTGTTTTGATAGAGGCCTTAATTGTTTACATTTTGAAAGAGGATTTTGAAAAGGATTTGAATGTTATTGCAGCCCTTTTTTTGTTATTATTATTATTATTGTTCGTGGTTGCCATTAGATTAATAAAGATATTAACTAAAAAGTGAAGGTATTCAATTGAATTAGGCTTTTGTGAAATTTTATTTACTTTGGTATTTATATTTTATAGTCATTGATGTAGGTGGACTTGAGGCGTAATGGGAAGATGTGATTAAAAAAATTAATATTCTTTAGAGAGTTTAAGTTATTAAGATATTTAATACAATTTTTCATAGCACCCCTAAATCGTCCACAACTATTTGGGGTGTTTACCTAACATATTCAAATGTTAGCAAAAAATCTAGGAATGTGGGCAATTATAAATAAAAAGGTGGACTTGAGACGTAATGGGAAGATGTGATTAAAAAAATTAATATTCTTTAGAGAGTATAATTTATTAAGAAATTTAATATAATTTTCCATAGCACCCCTAAATTTTCCACATTTGGGGTGTTAACCTAACATATTAAAATGTTAGGGAAAAATCTAGGAATGTGGGCAATTAGAAATAAAAGACCAGCATTTTGTATTATATATTAAATTGGACCTTTGCCAATTGATTTTTGGCTTTATGATTTATCAAAAAACAAAATCACAATTTAAAATGTTGGAAAAAATCGACCAGAAAAGATGACAATTAGAACAAAACACCGGCGTTTTTTTATTGTATACTAAATTGGCAATAAAAATCAATGACTTTATGATTTATAGAAAAAATAACAAAGGCTTATTGTTTGTTTTTTTTTTTTTTTTTTTTTTTTAATTTTTAATACTCGTATATTCTCCTTTTCATATTATCCATTGGCCTTTTTAATTAAATAATGAATGAAATTATTTTATATGACATGCAAGCAATTTACATTAATATCCATTTGTTATATTTGCCATTAATCATAGTTAAATAGAAATTGATATTGTTTATCATCATCATCATTTCAGTGAGGATGATGGAAGATAAACTCGTTGGCAATATCATGATAAACAAGTATATACGGCCGTAAGTTCGGCCAGGCCGAATCTTATGTAGCCTCCACCATGGATTGCGTAGAAACTTCTACGAAAGACTGTCATACACAATCGAATTACTTGGGTTGTGGTATCTTAAAACTTCTTAACATCGTTTTCTAAATTGTGAGTTAGTCCATACGTGGTATATATTAGACAAAAAAGTTATGTATAGGTAAGTCTAATAATAATTACGAATCGACATGAAAATTAAAATATGGGAGTCGCTTGTGTTATCTGGGGGCAATATAGAATTATGAATTTGATATGGACCAATTTTGGTGTGATTGGGGATCGATTTATCTGAGGGCTATATATAACTATAGACCGATATGGACCTAACTAGGCATGGATGTTAACGGCCATATACACAATATACCAAATTTCAACTGACTCGGATGAAATTTGCTCCTCCAAGAGGCTCCAAAACCAAATCTCGGCATCAGTTTATATGGAGGCAATATATTATTATAGACTGATATGGACCACTTTGGGCATGGTTGTTAAATATCATATACTACCACCACGTACCAAATTTAAACCAGATCGAATGAATTTTGTTTCTCCAAAAGGCACCAGAGGTCAAATCTGGGGATTGGTTTATATGGAGGCTATATATAATTATGGACCGATTTCGACCAATTTTTGCATGGGTGTTTGAGGCCATATATTAACACCACGCACCAAATATCAACTGAATCAGATGAATTTTGGACTTCCAAGAGGCTCCGGAGATCAAATCTGATGATCGGTTTATATGGGGGCTATATATAATTATGCACCGATGTGGACCAATTTTGGCATGGTTATTAGCTACCTTATACTATCACCACGTACCAAATTTCAACCGGATCGGATGAAATTTTCTTCTCTTAGAGGCTCCGCAAGCCAAATCTGGGATCGGTTTATATGGCGGCTATATATAATTATGGACCACGTACCAAATTTAAACCAGATCGAATGAATTTTGTTTCTCCAAAAGACACCAGAGGTCAAATCTGGGGATTGGTTTATATGGAGGCTATATATAATTATGGACCGATTTCGACCAATTTTTGCATGGGTGTTTGAGGCCATATATTAACACCACGCATCAAATATCAACTGAATCAGATGAATTTTTTACTTCCAAGAGGCTCCGGAGATCAAATCTGGTGATCGGTTTATATGGGGGCTATATATAATTATGCACCGATGCGGACCAATTTTGGCATGGTTATTAGCGACCTTATACTATCACCACGTACCAAATTTCAACCGGATCGGATGAAATTTTCTTCTCTTAGAGGCTCCGCAAGCCAAATCTGGGATCGGTTTATATGGCGGCTATATATAATTATGGACCGATGTGGACCAATTTTCGCATGGTTGTTAGAGACCATATACTAACACCATGTACCAAATTTCAGCCGGATCGGATGAAATTTGCTTCTCTTAGAGGCCTCGCAAGCCAAATTTGGGGGTCCGTTTATATGGGGGCTATACGTAAAAGTGGACCGCAATACCATCCGACCTACATCAATAACAATTACTTGTGCCAAGTTTCAAGTCGATAGCTTGTTTCGTTCGGAAGTTAGCGTGATTTCAACAGACGGACGGACGGACGGACGGACGGACGGACGGACATGCTCATATCGACTCAGAATTTCATTACGACCCAGAATATATATACTTTATGGGGTCTTAGAGCAATATTTCGATGTGTTACAAACGGAATGACAAAGTTAATATACCCCCAATCCAATGGTGGAGGGTATACAAATATTAAAAAAAAAAATTATTAAAATTACAAGCTAGCTAATAATTTTTAGAATAGTATATGGACAAAATTTAAATATTATAAAAATATTTTATTATGAATTAGCCTGTTGTGAGATTTTAGTGTAATAAACATTGAAATTTTACTTTTCGGATAAACGATTTTTTCCCAAAAAAAAAAAAAAAAACGAAAAGTCAAAGTCAACTTTTGGTAACCTAGGAATTCAATTATATATAGTGAAACCTCTCAGCAGTGGACACATACGATCGTTTACATTTTGTCCACATCTCGGGAGGTGTCCAAGTTTTAGAGGGTAATTTTGCTGTGGTCATATTGAAAATGTCTCTTGGAAACTGTCTACGTTTGAGAGGTGTCCGCTTTTTAGAGTGTTCAACTTTGAGAAGTTTCACTGTATGTAAATTCAAATATCGACTAATTCACTTTCAATGAAAAAGTCGACAATACGGGTTTGACTTGAAAGGGAATTTTGATTCGAATCCCCAATGATTTGTATGGCTTATAAAAGTCTCAGCAAAAAATACTTCGGCAGTAAGAGTTTAGTTGCGCTTTTTGGTATACAATAAATTAGGCAGTGCATCCACACTGCATGAATCGGTGGCAATAATGTAAACGTGTAATCAAACTAGTTTATGATCATTCGTTTACGTTATTGCAACCAATTCATACAGTATAGATGCATGAAAGGTAGTACTGTTTTCCTTCACGCCAACAATACTATACTCAAGATTTTATATCACTTCTGAGCAATATTTCTATTACAATGAGCAATCACGTCAGCGCTATGTAGAAGCTGCTCTAAATCGGGACATCGCCAACAAAAATCAGCGCTGATTCGGTTGTTTTGTAGGCAGTTGGTACTGTCTAGAGAGATACAGGGATATATAACCCACACTGAAGAAAATATTGTCTTGAGGCCAAAAATTTGATGGCCTTAAAATACGAACGCGAATTTTGATTAGCATGGAAGACGCATTTCTCTGGTATAAAATTGTTGTCCTCTTCGTTGGCTAAATAACCAAGCAAAATTGTCGCACATGCAGCTCGAATACCACCAAAATATCCTTGATAAGCATACCTTTGTTATAAAATAAACTTTAAAACTTTTATCCTGAAAAACGAAATTTTTCTTTTTATACCAAAATAACACCACTTATTGGACATCCCTATATTTCTCAATTGATTGTTAAATGACATTGATGCCTATTTTTGCGAACATGGTGACGTATGATATACATATCACGTATAAATTATACGCAACCATGGCCGATGAATAGTCTGATATTGATGTTGTATCACACACACACACACACTATCACACAAGCTCACCTAAAACGTTCGTGTAAGTTAATAGCAAGTAAATTTCATAAGCTTACAGTTTGTTTCTCTCATTCATGAGGTTTTCTGCCTATGTTTTGTCATTCTCAGAGCAGAGTGAGTATAAAAGTGGTGAGTTTCATGAGGAGATTTATTGGGCTGAGGTGATCCCGCCAGTAAAAAGTAATAGCAACGACAAAAAATCATTCGTAATGGTTAATGGTGTGATGGATTTGTGACTTGAATGAAGCGAGGAGTATAGACAGTACCTGAGATATAAACATTCCCACAAAAAATTATCGTTAAGGCGAGATCTGAGTCTAGATTGCATTTAATAACGGATAAAATAAATTCGTTTTTTTTAATGCACAGAAATATTAAACCATTCACCACTAGCGTGGTATAGGCTATAATAACCCTGTAAAAGTCACTTAAAACCAAACTTTTTTGCAATTTGAAGGTATTTTCTACCCAGTGTTCGTACTATTTTCTAGGATCTTTTCCCCAAATTGAGACTCTTTGGTATTCCCAATTTTAATTAAAATTCCTCACAAAAATCCCTAACAATCCCTAGTTTATATTTTATTATTGAAAAAAAAAAAAACTGAAAAAATAAAAATTAAATAAAATCGAAAAACTATGAAATGTTTGTTATGTCATTTTGCGAATTACAATAAAATCAAGATTCCGAAACACAAAACCAGGAGATGGGTGTTCAAACTAACAGATACAAGTCAAAATTATTTATGGTTATAAAGAGTTTTTTTATCTTATGTCAAATTGATTTGAGTTTTCATATTTGTTTCATTTTGGCTATTGATTTCAATGGCTAATTGTCGAAAAATTCCATGGCTGGAATATTTCTATGAATAAGCAAATTTCGTCGATTTTGGTTGGCTTCAGTTGGGCCAATATTTTTTTCGGGAAAATTCCAAGTGCCCTACCAATGATACATACTGTATTTTCGTCATTTGTACAATTTAGATTTTTTTTATTATTTATTATTTATATACATTTTATTAATTTTCTTGGTATTTTAATTTTATAATTTTTCTGAATTTTCTTCTGAATGAATTCTGAAATAATTAGGTTTAATTTGGCAAAATTAATCTTTTGTATGGCTTTAGCAAAAATATTCGGCTATGTGGTTATATCAACACCTAAACTCTGCAAACATTTTCTATCGAAAGTGTATCGAAGTAGTTTCGCCATGAAAGATAAAACTTTTTTATCGAGTTAGAGTCTTTGTTGGGGAACAAATGACTAAAAGAAGTCAAAAAAGCGAACGCTATTAAAAAAAAAATTAATAAATAAATAAAAATTATGATCGCTCGCACCGAGCCTTGAACTTAGAACCTTTCGTTTTCAAGTCAGAGGCTCTCCCTCTGTGCTACCCACGCTTTGTTGGTTAATAGTGGCTTTTTACATACATGTACTCTCATAGAGGGTTTATTGAAAAATTAGCTACGTCGACATAAGGAGTTTATATTTAGATTTTTGATCGCTGTTAGAGTCGAATTTGTTTCGCAACGGAAACACCCCACGCGATAGTTGTATTTACTGTTGTTGTGGTTGAGATATTACTACCAGAAAACTTCTTAGCGATTGGAAGTAGTGACATTTTTGCGAAAGACGATAAAACAAACACTCAATTGCTTGCAGGGTATATTGATGTTGCATCAAACCCACACTATCACACAAGCTCACCTAAAACTTTCACTCGAGTAAGTTAATAGCAAGTAAATTTCATAAGCTAACAGTTTATTTCTCCCATTCCCGCGTTTCTGTACCTATGCTTTGTCATTCATAGAGCAGAGTGAGTATAAAAGTGGTGAGTTTCATGAAGAGATTCATTGAGTTGAAATGTCCCCGCTAGTTTGAAAGCAATAGCAACAACAACATTTTATAATGGTTAACAGTGTGATGAATTTGCAACACGAATAAAGAGAGGCGTCTAGTTACAGTATCTGAGATATAAACATTCTCACAGAGAATTATCGTTATACGAGATCTGGCACTAGATTGCATTTAATAACGTATAAAATAATTTGGTTTTTTTTAATGCACAGAAATATTTTTACCCTTCACCACCAGAGTGGTACAGGGTATAATAACGCTGTAACAATTTCTTGAATCCAATTAAAGTCAAACTTTTTCTAATTTAAATGTGACTTGTACTCAGTGGCAACACTAAATTCCCAAGTTTAATTAAAATTCCTTTTAAAAATCTCTAATAAATTTTTGACATTTTTTTGTTGAAAAAAAAACAAAGGCAAAAATAAACTTATTTTATGTTTATTTTTGCCTTTGGTTTTTTGAAAAAAAAAAACAAAAAAAAAAAAAAATATGAAATTGTTGTTATGCTAATTTTCGAGTTGCAATAAGATCAAAATTTCGAAACACAAAAGCAGGAGACGGTTGCTCAAAATATCAGAAAAGTCTGAATTAATTATGGTTATAAAGTCATCAAAATTTTAAATAAATAAAAAAAGAAATAAAATTGAAAGCTCGATCAATACGAAGGAACCACATTCTATATTTATGGAATATTTTGTCCAAATCATTAATGTACATTCATAACCGAGTCCTCACAAAATAATATAACAATGTTATACACATTTCTTAGCCAAGTAGAGTAAGTTGTTAAATTGTATTGTATGTTAAATTGTTAATTGTATATATTAAATTGTAATAAATTGTAAATGCCGTGGAATAAAGAAGAGGATTTTGTTTGAAGATTCGCTGTAATTCTTTAATCCATTTTTTTTAAGAATGTAGCAAAAAGAATTAAATATAAACCATTACTCCACACATGATTTATTATACTGAACAATTTCCGAACGATCCCTAAATTTCTAGAAATTTCCTACCAAATCTCAAAGGGTCCAATACAAAAATTTCGTGCCCATCGACGAAAAATATCCCCAATTTGCGGACGAATCCCCAATACTGGCAAATATTGTTTCTAGCTTATTCAATACTTATGAAGTCTTGAGCCATTTGAGTTTTGTCCAAATTTACTTCTCCATAAGTAATTAGTGATCTTTTTGCTCATTCAAAGCCACAGCCAAACTAGCAAACGTTTTTAGCTCGTATTGGAAATATCACAATAAGAGTATTTGCTAAAAACGTTATACAAATATTTCGAAAGGGCTCCTGGATATTCATTTTGGGCACATATTTCCATAGTGTCACTATACGTCATAGAAAACAAGTATATACGGCCGTAAGTTCGGCCAGGCCGAATCTTATGTACCCTCCACCATGGATTGCGTAGAAACTTCTACGTAAGACTGTCATCAACAAATTTCAACTCACATGGTTGTTAAACATCATATACTACCACCACGTACCAAATTTCAACCAGATCTGATGAATTTTGCTTCTCCAAAAGGCACCGGAGGTCAAATCTGGGGATCGGTTTATATGGGAGCTATATATTATTATGGACTGATAGGAACCAATTCCTGCATAGTTGTTGGATACCCTATACTAACATCACGTACCAAATTTCAACCGAATGGGAAGAATTTTGCTCTTCCAAGGTGCTCCGGAGGTCAAATCTGGGGATCGGTTTATATGGGGCCTATATATAATTATGGACCGATGTCGACCAATCTTTGCATGGGTGTTTGAGCCCATATATTAACATCACGTACCAAATTTCAACTGAATCAGATGAATTTTGGCAATTTTTGCATGGTTGTTAGAGACCATGTACTAACACCATGTACCAAATTTCAGCCAGATCGGATAAAAATTGTTGCTCTTAGAGGCTCTGCAAGCCAAATCGGGGGATCGGTTTATATGGGGGCTATATATAATTATGGACCGATGTGGACCAATTTTTGCATGGTTGTTAGAGACCATATACTAACACCATGTACCAAATTTCAGCCGGATCGGATGAAATTTGCTTCTCTTAGAGGCCTCGCAAGCCAAATTTGGGGGTCCGTTTATATGGGGGCTATATGTAAAAGTGGACCGATATGGCCCATTTGCAATACCATCCGACCTACATCAATAACAACTACTTGTGCCAAGTTTCAAGTCGATAGCTTGTTTCGTTCGGAAGTTAGCGTGATTTCAACAGACGGACGGACGGACGGACATGCTCAGATCGACTCAGAATTTCACCACGACCCAGAATGTATATACTTTATGGGGTCTTAGAGCAATATTTCGATGTGTTACAAACGGAATGACAAAGTTAATATACCCCCCATCCTATGGTGGAGGGTATAAAAATGTTAAATACGCAAAAAATCATAAACAAATATTTGTAACTAAAACTGTCCATTTAGATTTGAGTTTTTATATTTGCTTCAGTTTGGCTTGTGAATGCAGTGGCTTTATCAATCGATTGGCGTAAGTTACTTTTAAATAAATCGACAGCAGCGGAAACGTAAGGCAGGCGCCTGAGCATGTGTGCGTTGATGGTCGCGATATTTTAACAGCCAATCAATCCATTCCGAAAATGTATGTATCAAAGATGCACTATGCACAGGAAGGTCAATTGTCAAAAAATTCCTTGGCTGGAACATTTCCATCAATAAGCGAATTTCGACGATGTTGGTTGGCTACATTTGGGCAAATAGTTCTTTTTTCAGATTTTGTGGTAAATTCCAAGTGCCATACCAATTATACAGGCTTAAGAATTATTTTTCGTCATTTTAACTTTTTAGAGCAGTGTCCTGTTTTTTGTCCAAATTTTTATTATTATTATTTTTTTTTAATTTCGGAGTGTATATTTCTAAATTTTATAATTTTTCTAAATTTTCTTCTGAATGAGTTCTGAAGTAAATAGGTTTAATTTGACATAATTAATATTTTGAAAGGCTTTAGCAAAAATATCTGACTATGTGGTTATATTAACACCTAAAACACTCAATGCCCTTTACATTCTCCCACCCATCCACTATCTGTAACATATACAAAGTAAAATCATATTACTCTCATTGCATTTAACTCACTCTCTTGCTCTTTAGTCACATAAACTATGTTTCCCCTCGTCAGTATAAAAAAAGAAACATAACATAAACCAGTGATGGGCATAGAGACTAAGCGGCGTTATGCTCTTACTCTCTCAAACATTATCTTGGGCAATTTATAGGGAGTATGGTAATATTATTAGTTATGAAAGGGATCTTTAAATAAATAAGATGGATAAAATATGCACTAACTTTCTTCAAAAATGTAATAAAATGAATTAGAGAACTTAATATCGAAGTAAACTTGGTCTGTTTTTAATTCCAAATTCAATTAATATTTGTCAAAGTACACAAAGAGAGCAATCATACGGACTCTCATAGAAACAAAAATGTCTCTCGGCCCATCTCTGACATAAACCCACACCCACACACTCATCAAAACAACAGCTTCTCAAACTAATAAAACAACGTCAATATTTTTAGAAGTATACTAATGTCTCCACTAAAATTAAATCAATTAGAAACATTACTGCGATTCGACATAACTATCAAAAATTTTCTTTTATCATTATTATGCTCTTATTATGTATTATACGTATTACTTTATAATATGTGTTCACCTATGTCACTACTCCACGCTGTGGTCAAAACATTGTTGCTAGGCAAAAAAGACTTTATAGCAATTTTGATGAGTGTTAGTGACAAAAAGTAAAGTTCACCGAAGAAGAAGCCATTTTTATTTACTTTATTAAAAAAACATATCGATACCGATAATTTTCAAATTATTTCCTGCAAATATGGCTGTGTCAATAACAACTTTAGTTAATGGGTTTTTTATATTTGCGGTTCGTAAACAGAAACCACAACAAACAACAAAAAAACCTATATCCGTGGCATTTGGTCAATTTTTAAACCAATAAATATTGCATTAAAAAAATCGTATTTACATAATTAATATTAATTATTGTACACGTATGCATATTACACTCATTATAATAAATATTTTGCAATTGCACATTCCAAGAGGATAATATCCATTATATGACATTACCTTCATAATACCATATATATAAATCAATTTGTTAATAAGCTAACAAAAAAGAATCAAACATTAAATTTCAATGAATATTTTTTTTTTTTTTTTTCAATGAAAGTGATAAAGCTTTTTGCAGTAGGTTGGTTTTTTTAACTACCATATCAGATTTTTACTATTTAAAATTATTTATAAAGGTGAGATTAACATTTTAAGTTTTAATTAATTTGTATGTATTTTTAAAATTTGGGTTTAAAACTTCATTAAAATTCCTACATAATGTAGAAGTTCGTAGAAAAAAGCTAAAGTATCTGTTATAATTTGTATTATCAATCTCATATTTATTTTTATGTAAATTACTTTGTTAATATATCTTTGTTAAAAGCATATAAATTCGTTAAAATAGAACTGTATCCTCATTTTAATTTTACAAAACCTAGATTAAAAGCTAAGCGATATAGCTTCCAAAGAAAATTTCTTAATTTAAAAGAAACTGAATTTTTAGATCGGAATCTATACCAATATCCTTAAGGGAAGGTTAAAATCTTTGGATCTAAATAAATTTGTTTTATGTTTTCTTGAGTATATGATCTAATTTACAATTCTCATCATTTAGTGTTTGCACTTGAAAGAAATATCTCCTTCATGGTAGATAGGTTTATCACATTCTTTTCCTGGAATATACACCTCACCCTAACTCATTCATGTAAATTCCACACATATTCTCTTCAAAGCGCTCTCATATCTACCTATATTCCACATTACTTATGTATGTGAGAGAGTATGTGTGTTTTTTCACTTCTTCTCTTTTTCTACATACATATATTCATAATCACAAAGAATCAATTTGTTTTGGTTAATCATCCGTTAAATAGGCCTATCAAAAAAAAAAAAAAAAATGCCTAAATGTACGATTTGAATTATGTTTGTTGAGTTGGTTCATCATGATTTACAAAGGCCATGAAAACTGTATACAAATTAGTATTTAGAAAATTCATATGAAATATGATATTCATATTGGAGTTACGGTTGCAACTGGAGCCAAATATAATCTAACAAAATGTGGAGACAATTTCATCAAAAAACTACAAACAAGAAAATCTTATTTTGCAAAATTTTATTTCTATAGAAAATTCTGTCAAAATTGTATTTCATGAGAAAATTTTGTCTTTTTATTTCTATACAAAATTTTGTAATTTTATTTATATAAGACAATTTTGTCAAAATTTTATTTATATAAGACAATTTTGTCAAAATTTTATTTCTATAGAAAATTTTGTCAAAATTTTATTCTATAACAAAATTTCACAAAATAAAATAGAAAATTTTGTCAAAATTTCATTTCTATAGAAAATTTTCTTCAAATTTTATTTCTATAAAAAATTTTCTCAAAATTTAATTTCTGTAGAAGATTGGGACAACCCAATTTTATTTCTGTAGAAAATTTTGTCAATTTTTTTTCTATAGAAAATTGTGTCAACATTTTATTTCTATAAAAAATTTTGTCAAAGTTTTATTTCTATAGAAAATTTTGTCCCAATTTTATTTCTATAGTATTTTGTCAACATTTTTTTTTTTTCTTAAAATTTATTTTCTTAAAATTTTATTTCTATCGACAGTTTTCTTAAATTTTATATCTATAGAAAATTTTGTCAAAATTTTATTTCTATAGAAAATTTTGTCAACATTTTTTTTTTGTAGAAAATTTTGTCAACATTTTTTTTCTGTAGAAAATTTTGTCAAAATTTTATTTCTATAGAAAATTTTTTGCTAAAATTTATTCCTATAGATTTTTTTCAAAAATTTATTTCTATAGAAAATTTTCTGAAAATTTTATTTTTATAGAACATTTTTTTGTAAAATTTATTCCTATATAATTTTTTTTTCAAAATTTTATTGATTTAGAAAACTTTGTCAAGATTTTATTTCTATAGAAAATTTTGCCAAAAATTTTATTTCTATAGAAAATTTTATCAAAATTTTATTTTTATACAAAATTTTGTCAAAATTTTATTTCTATTGAAAATTTTCTCAAAATTTTATTTGTATAGAAAGTGTTGGCAAAATTTTATTTCTATAGACAATTTTGTCATTTTGTTTATTTCTCATACTTTAATTTCTATAGAAAATTTTGTCAACATTTTATTTTACAGAAAAAGTTCTTCAAATTTTATATCTATAGAAAGTTTTGTGAACATTTTATTTCTGTAGGAAATTTTGTCAATATTTTATATTACAGAAAATTTTCTTAAAATTTTATTTCTATAGAACATTTTGTGTAAAAATTTATTCCCATAGAATATTTTTCTATGGAAAATGTTGTCAACATTATTTTCTATAGAAAATTTTTTCAACATTTTATTTTACACAAAAATTTTCTTAAAATTGTATTACTATAGAAATTTTTTTGTAAAAATTTATTCCTATAGTTTTTTATCAAAATTTTATTAATTTCTATAGAACATTTTTTGTAAAAATTTATTCCTATAGTTTTTTTTTTCAAAATTTTATTTCTGTAGAAAATTTCGTCAAAATTTTATTTCTATAGAAAATTTTCTGAAAATTTTATTTTTATAGAACATTTTTTTGTAAAATTTTATTCCTATAAAATTTTTTTCAAAATTTTATTTTTATAGAAAATTTTGTCAAAATTTTATTTCTATAGGAAATTTTGTCAAAATTTTATTTTTTCAGAAAATTCTCTTAAAATTTAATTTCTATAGAACATTTTTTGTAAAAATTTATTCCTATAGAATTTTTTTTTTTCAAAATTTTATTTCTATCGAAAATTTTGTCAAAATTTTATTTCTATCGAAAATTTTGTCAAAATTTTATTTCTGTAGAAAATTTTACCAAAATTTTTATTTCTATAGAAAATTTTGTCAAAATTTTATTTCTATAGAAAAATTTGTCGAAATTTAATTTCAATAGAAATTTTTTTTACATGTTATTTCTTTAGAAAATTTTGTTAAAATTTTTTTTTTGTAGAAAAATTTGTCAAAATTTTATTTCTGTAGAAAATTTTGCCAAAAATTTTATTTTTATAGAAAATTTTGTCAAAATTCTCTTTCTATAGAAAATTTTGTTAAAATTTTCTTTCTATAGAAAATTTTGTTAAAATTTTATTTCTATAGAAAATTTTGTCAAAATTTTATTTCTATAGAATATTTTGTCAAAATTTTCTTTCTATACAAAATTTTGTCTAAATTTTATTTCTATAAAAAATGTTGTCAAAATTTTATTTCTATAGAAAATTTTACCAAAAAATTTTATTTCTATAGAAAATTTTGTCAAAATTTTATTTCTATAGAAAAATTTGTCGAAATTTAATTTCAATAGAAAATTTTTAAAAATTTTATTTCTGTAGAAAATTTTGTCAAAATTTTATTTTTATTCAAAATTTTGTCAAAACTTTATTTCTATAGAAAATTTTGCCAAAATTTTATTTCTATAGAATATTTTGTCAAAATTTTATTTCTATAGAAAATTTTCTCAAAATGTTATTTCTATAGAAAATTTTGTCCCAATTTTTTTTCTATAGAAAATTTTGTCATTGTATTTTTTCTCAAACTTTAATTTCAATAGAAAATTTTGTCAAAATTTTATTTCTACAGAAATTTTTTCAAAATTTTATATCCATAGAAAATTTTCTCAAAATTGTATTTTTATACCAGTTTTGGTAGGTTAAGTTATATGGCAGCCCGATGTATCAGGCTCACTTAGACTATTCACCACAGTGGTGAACTTCTCTTTTATCACTGAGTGCTACCCGATTCCATGTTAAGCTCAATGACAAGGGACCTCCATATTATAGCCGAGTCCGAACGGCGGTCCACATTGCAGTGAAACCACTTAGAGAAGCTTTGAATCCCTCAGAAAAATCACCAGCATTACTGAGGTGGGATAATCCACCGCTCGAAAACTTTTTGGTGTTCGGTCGTAGCAGGAATCGAACCCACGACCTTGTGTATGCAAGGCGGGCATGCTAACCATTGCACCACGGTGGTACAATTGTGCCAAGTGTGGCAACCGTGATTGAAGTAGGAGAATGAAATTAAGAAATTGGTTCGTATTTCATTATGTGTTTATGGTCAATAATACAGTGTGTGGTTTAAATTATTGAAAATTTCCCACAACCGGGCCAAAATATTTCAATAAATGATGAACATTATATAAGTTTGTATTTATCACTAATTTTGGCCCTATTTAGTACTTGTTTTGGTTTCCGTGTAATACCTTTAATCATTTAAATTGTTTTTACCTAAATCCTTCAATATGTAAATAACTCACATATATCTACAACTAGTGATAGCCGCAAGCCCCGGGGCCACCAACATTTCCATTAGTACAAATGAAAAACCACTAAAAATATTAATATTTTTATAAATTCAGTATAAGGTTTCGTGGGTATTTTTTTCAGAATTTTTGTTATTGCAAAAATATGTTGCGGAATATTTTGTTGATTTATTTTCGGTCGAATGTTGTAGGTGATTTATTTATTTATTTTGTGGCTACAACTCAATTCAGTTACTCTTTAATCTGGGCAATAGTTTTATTTGTATGTGTATTTTTGGTTTTTTGTTTTTGGCCACATTCGTGGCAGAATCAACAATTGAAATTTTTTTTTCAATTTCATTGGTATTTTAGTATTGAACTAAGGCAAAAATACATGGTTTTCATGGTTATTTCATTTATGGGGTTTTTTGTTTTAAGTTTTTATTTCATTTTTATTTTTGACAAAGAGAAATTATTCGTTGGTATTGTTGTGAAACTTTAAATTGCATTCATTTGAGGACTTAAATCAATTTAGATTTTTTGTTGATTTTTTTTTTAATTTAATTTAAAAATAATAGAAAAATAAATTTAAACAATTTTTTGCAAATATTATTTACATAACTAAGTAAAAAAGCTCTTTAGCCTTTCGAGGAATATGAATGAATTATTTAACCTGCATTTTCGGTTTTGTTTTTGTTTCGGTCTTGTATATTTTGATTTAATTCATTGCCTTGAATAACCACAGAACAACCATCATTTAATGGAGATGGAATCAAACAAAACACCGTTCATTTTGTTGGCATTTTGCCCATGTCAGTGTGTTAGTGACATTCGTTATCTGGCATTTGAAATCATGAGGATGTTGGTAGCCAAAAATTAATTATGTGCTGCAGGTGAAATTTTAGAGCGTTTTCATTATATCTGGGGTAAAATCAAGAAAATAATGAAATGTATGAAGTGAGTAAAAATTGATGAATGCATGGAGTTTAACATGAGTCGAGTGTATCATCTTTTCTTCGTGTTTGCAAAAAATGGTCAATTATGTGGTGATTTGAAATAATTGAGCTCACAAATATTTGAATATTTGAAAAGACCATTGTTATTGTATGCCCGGATATCAAGAAATACAATTTTGATAAAATTGTCTATAGAAATAAAATTTTAACAAAACTGTCTATAGAAATAAAATTTTGAAAAAAAAATTTTCTGTAGAAATAAAATTTTGACAAATTTTTCTGTAGAAATAAAATTTTGTATAGAAATAAAATTTTTACAAAATTTCTTATAGAAATAAAATTTTGACAAAATTTCTTAAAGAAATAATATTTTGACACAATTTTCTATTGAAATAAAATTTTGACAATTTTTTTTTATGGAAATAAAATTTTGACAAAATTTTGTATAAAAACAAGTAAGGAAAGTCTAAAGTCGGGCTGGGCCGACTATATTATACCCTGCACCACTATGTAGATCTTAATTTTCGATACCATATCACATCCGCCAAATGTGTTGGGTGCTATATATAAAGGTTTGCCCCAAATACATACATTTAAATATCACTCGATCTGGACAGAATTTTATAGACTTCTACAAAATCTATAGACTCAAAATTTAAGTCGGCTTATGCACTAGGGTGGAACACAATATTAGTAAAAAATATGTGAAACATTTACATCTGAAGCAATTTTAAAGAAACTTCGCAAAAGTTTATTTATGATTTATCGCTCGATATATATGTATTAGAAGTTTAGGAAAATTAGAGTAATTTTTACAACTTTTCGACTAAGCAGTGGCGATTTAACAAGGAAAATGTTGGTATTTTGACCATTTTTGTCGAAATCAGAAAAACATATATATGGGAGCTATATCTACATCTGAACTGATTTCTATCAAATTTGGCACACATGACTATATTACTAATTATACTCCTAGTGCAAAATTTCAACCAAATTGGAACAAAACTCTGGCGTCTGGGGCCATATAAGCCCATATCAGGCGAAAAATATATATGGAAGCTATATCTAAATCTGAACCGATTTCAATCAAATTTGGCACACATTACTATACTACCAATTGTACTCCTTGTGCAAAATATCAAGCTAATCGGGATAAAACTCTGGCTTCTGGGTCCATATAAGTGCACATCGGGCGAAACATATATATGGGAGCTATATCTAAATCTGAATCGATTTCAACCAAATTTAGCACGCATAGCTACAATGCTAAATCTACTCCCTGTGCAAAATTTCAACCAAATTGGGCCAAAACTCTGGCTTGGAGGACCATATTAGTCCATATCGGGCGAAAGATATATATGGGAGCTATATCTAAATCTGAACCGATTTCAATCAAATTTTGCACACTTGACTATACTACTAATTCTACTCCTAGTGCCAAATTTTAACCAAATTCGGCCAAAAATCTGGCTTCTGGGGCCATATAAGTCCATATCGGGCGAAAGATATGTATGGGAGCTATATCCAAATATGAACCGATTTCAAATTTTGCACACTTGACTATACGACTAAGTGTTATGTTTGTACAAAATTTCAAGCAAATCGGTATAAAACTCTGGCTGCTGGGTCCATATTAGTGCATATCGGGCGAAAGATATATATGGGAGCTATATCTAAATCTGAACCGATTTCTTCCAAAATCAATAGGGTTCTATTCTGACCCAAATTAGGAACATGTGTCAAATTTGAAGGCGTCGGACGGACGGACGGATGGACGGATGGACGGACATGGTTATATCGACTCAGGGACCCACCCTGAGCATTATTGCCAAAGACACCATGTGTCTATTTGGTCTCCTTCTGGGTGTTACAAACATATGCACTAACTTATAATACCCTGTTCCACAGTGCGGCGCAGGGTATAATAAAATTTTGACAAAATTTTGTATAAAAATAAAATTTTGACACCTGGTCGCGGAGGGGACTTTCGGAAAATTGGACCAAAGTTGACCGACTTGCTTGAAATTTTCATTCATTGGGGTTGACATCTTTACAAGGATCCGCAACTTTATATTTCGATATTGTGGACGGCGGAGGGAGACCTACCCTTTGCTCGCCTTTTTTTAAGTACAGTGAAAAAAACTAAACTTCTCTAAATTATCTGAGATTTACAGAGAACATGCGGTGAGGTTATGAAATTAATATGGGGTACCTGATGGGTTCATATGTGGATGGGGAGGGGGACTTCCCCCTTGCCCTACTTTTTGAAACTTAGAACAAAATGAGATTTGCTTGAAATTTTCATTGAAGATTGGGGTTGGCATTTAGACAAATATCCGCTACATTCTTCTTCGATATTTGGTCGTAGAGGGGGACCACCCTTTTGCCCGACTTTTTTTTAAAGTACATTGAAAACAAAACTAAACTCCCTGACTGAAATTTTACGAAAAAATGTGTGAGGTTATGCAATTTATATCGTGTTCCTGATTTTTTAATATTTGGTCGGGCAAAAATGAAAGGGAATAGGGCGACATCCGCTTCTCTTAAGTACATACAGAGAAACAATTAAACTTTACCAAGCTACTTGAAATTTACAGAGGACTGGGGCGTGGTTACGATGTTAATATTTGATAACTGATTTTGTGATATTTGGACAGAAGAGGGGCCGCGCCCCTTGTCCTGGTTTTTTAAATTTGGGCTTATAATTTGCTTGACGTTTGCTGGGACGTTTACAAAAGATTCGCTACATCACTTTTCGATATTTGTTCGGGGAGGAGGACCTCCTCTAAAACTAAAAAAAAATTCTTAAGTTTTCTTGAATAGGTTATGAACGGGGAGGCAACCTTCCTTGCCCCACACTTGGAGGCAAGTTTCAAGAATTTTCAGGGAAGGTGCTATTCACTTCGGTGTTTGTCTATATTGTATCGGGGAAAGTGACGTCCCTTTAGAACAATAGAGCAAAATTTAAACTTCTCCTATCTACTCGAAATTTAAGGGAACGTCCCACGGAGGTGATTAAATTAATACATGATTAAATTAATATATGATTTTTCGATATATGTAATGACAAATACGCGTCGGAGGGCGCAGTGAAGCGGGGTGGGTTACGCTATTATTCTATATAAATTAAATTTTCTATAGAAATGACATTTTGACAAAATTTTCTATAGAAAAAAATGTTGACAAATATTTTTATAGAAATACAATTATGACACAATTTTCTTTAGAAATCACATTGTAAGAAAATTTTCTATAGACATAAAATTTTGACAAAATTTTCTATAGAAATAAAATTTTGACAAAATTTTCTATAAAAATAAAATGTTAAATAGATTTTCTATAGAAATAAAGTTTTTACATAATTTTCTATAGAAACAAAATTTTGACAACATTTTCCATAGAAATAAAAATTTTGACAAAATTTTCTATAGAAATAAAATTTTGACAAAAATTTCTATGGGGAAAAAATAGAAATAAAATGTTGACAAAATTTTGTCAAAATAAAATTTTGTCAAAATTTTCTATAGAAATAAAATTTTGACAAAATTTTCTATAGAAATAAAATTGTGGCAAGGTTAGGTTAGGTTAGGTTATGTGGCAGCCCGATGTATCAGGCTCACTTAGACTATTCAGTCCATTGTGATACCACAGTGGTGAACTTCTCTCTTATCACTGAGTGCTGCCCGATTCCATGTTAAGCTCAATGACAAGGGACCTCCTTTTTATAGCCGAGTCCGAACGGCGTTCCACATTCCAGTGAAACCACTTAGAGAAGCTTTGAAACCCTCAGAAATGTCACCAGCATTACTGAGGTGGGATAATCCACCGCTGAAAAACTTTTTGGTGTTCGGTCGTAGCAGGAATCGAACCCACGACCTTGTGTATGCAAGGCGGGCATGCTAACCATTGCACCACGGTGGCTCCCGTGTGGCAAAATACTCCATTGAAATAAAATATTGACATAATTTTCGATAGAAATAAAATTTTGATAAAATTTTATATAGAAATAAAATATTGACAAAACTTTCTATAGAAATAAAATTTTTGGCAAAATTTTCTATAGAAATAAAATTTTTACAAAATTTTATAAAGAAATAAAATTTTCAGAAAATGTTATACACAAAAAAAATTTTGTCAAAATTTTCTATAGAAATTAAAGTTTGAAAAATAAATAAAATGACAAAATTTTCTATAGAAATAAAATTGGGACAAAATATTCTATAGAAATAAAATTGTGAGAAAATTTCCTATAGAAATAAAATTTTGACAAAATTTTCTATAGAAATAAAATTTTGACAAAATTTTCTATAGAAATAAAATTTTGACAAAATTTTCTATAGAAATAAAATTTTAACAAAATTTTATATAGAAATAAAATCTTGACAAATTTTTATATAGAAATAAAATTTTGATAAAATTTTGTCAAAATTTGCTATAGAAATAAAATTTTGACAAAATATTCTATAGAAATAAAATTGTGGCCAAATATTCCATAGAAATAAAATATTGACATAATTTTCGATTGAAATAAAATTTTTGGCAAAATTTTCTATAGAAATAAAATTTTTACAAAATTTTCTAAAGAAATAAAATTTTCAGAAAATGTTGTACACAAATAAAATTTTGTCAAAATTTTCTATAGAAATTAAAGTTTGAGAAATAAATAAAATGACAAAATTTTCAATAGAAATAAAATTTTGACAAAATATTCTATAGAAATAAAATTTTGGCAACATATTCCATAGAAATAAAATATTGACATAATTTTCGATAGAAATAAAATTTTTACTAAATTTTCTATAGAAATAAAATTTTGGCAAAATTTTATACAGATATATAATTTTGACAAAATATTCTACATAAATAAAATATTGGCAAAATATTCCATAGAAATAAAATATTGGCAAAATATTCCATAGAAATAAAATTTTTACACAATTTTATAGAGAAATAAAATGTTGACAAAATTTTCTATTGTAATAAAATTTGTCAATATTTTATTTCAATATAAAATTCTGTCAAAATTTTATTTCTGTAGAAAATATTGTCAAAATATAATTTCTTTAGAGAATTTTTTGCAAAATTTTATTTCTATAGAGAATTCTATAGAAATTAAAGTTTGAGAAATAAATAAAATGACAAAATTTTCCATAGAAATAAAATTGGGACAAAATGTTCTATAGAAATAAAATTTTGAGAAAATTTTCTATAGAAATAAAATTTTGAGAAAATTTTCTATAAAAATAAAATTTTGACAAAATTTTCTATAAAAATAAAATGTTGACAAAATTTTCTATAGAAATAAAATTTGGCAAAATTTTTTATAGAAATATAATTTTGACAAAAGTTTTTCAAAATAAAATTTTGTTAAAATTTTCTATAGAAATAAAATTTTAACGAAATTTTATATAGAAATAAAATTTTGACATAATTTTCTATAGAAATAAAACTTTTGGCCAAATTTTCGAAAGAAATTTTGTTAAAATTTTATATAGAAATAAAATTTTGACAAAATTTTCTATAGTGTTTAAACTTATGTGTATCGAGAGATGAAGTCTGGAGAGATTGAATTCACTCTTACCAACCTCTGGAGTGATAGTGGACTGTATAGGGAATAGGCCTCTGGAATTTACTTCCCACCAGCAGGGACGATAACAAAAGGGAGAGGAGATCAACCATGGAATGTTTTGCCAAACATAATATCTCAGGGAAGAGTTATTATGGGCAAGTGAACCAAAAGACAATAAAGGAATATTAGGGTTCTATTTTTACAGGTTTATTGAGTCTGTTCTATGCTCACCGTTGAAGTATAAAAAGCAAGTGGCCAAATTGTAATTCAATGACTTGCCACGAAATATCTTAGTACTAAATTCGTAATTCACAATAGTATCTTAATGTTATTTCAATTATTCAAATGGTATCGTAAAACTACAACATTTCCACATATGAGTAATGGCTTATAAGTCTAAACTCATAAGTTTGGACAATAGAAATACAATTTTTGGCAAAATTTGCGATAAAAATAAAATTTTTACAAAATTTTCTAAAGAAATAAAATTTTTACAAAATTTTCTAAAGAAATAATATTTTTACAAAATTTTCTAAAGAAATAAAATTTTCAGAAAATGTTATACACAAATAAAATTTTGTCAAAATTTTCAATAGAAATTAAAGTTTGTGAAATAAATAACATGAGAAAATTTTCTATAGAAAAAAAATTGGTACAAAATATTCTATAGAAATAAAATTTTAGAAAATTTTCTATACAAATAAAATTTTGAGAAATTTTTCTATAGAAATAATATTTTGACAAAATTTTTTATAGAAATAAAATTTTGACAAAATTTTCTATAGAAATAAAATTTTGACAAAATTTTCTATAGAAATAAAATTTTGACAAAATTTTCTATAAAAATAAAATGTTGACAAAATTTTCTATAGAAATAAAATTTTAACAAAAGTTTCTATAGAAATAAAATTGTGATCAAATTTTCTATAGAAATAAAATTTTTTTATAAAAATTAAATTTTTTATAAGATTTTCGATAGAAATAGAATTTTGGCAAATTTTCCATAGAAATAAAATTTTGACAAAATTTTATATAGAAATAAAAAAAAATTTGCAAAAATAAAATTTTTACAAAATGGTCTATAGTTTTGAAAAAAATTTTCTATATAAATAAAATTTTGACAAAGTTTTATATAGAAATAAAATTTTGACAAAGTTTTATATAGAAATAAAATTTTGACTAAATTTTCTATAGAAATAAAATTTTGACTAAATTTTCTATAGAAATAAAATTTTTGGCAAAATTTTCTATTGTAATAAAATTTGTCAATATTTTATTTCTATAGAAAATTCTGTCAAAATTTAATTTCTGTAGAAAATATTGTCAAAATTTCTTTTCTTTAGAGAATTTTGTCAAAATTTTATGTCTATAGAGAATTTTATCAAAATTTTATTTCTATAGAAAATTTTGTCAAAATTTGATTTCTATAGAAATTCACTTTTTTACTCTCTTATTTGAATTTTCAACTAGACCACCACTACAGTCTTAAAAAGTGTCTATGGTTTCCTCCTATAGGAACAGAATCTCCATTATTCCCATTGACCATCGCATTCCTTCATCATATGAAGTCTGCTGACATCCATCAAAATGATGAAGAGCACAAAAAAATATGTAAGATTTATTGCGAAAATATATGGTATCATAAAAAGAATTTGGAAGGGATTTCTTCCATGGAATTTTTGCTTCCGATGAAATTTCAAGGATATTCTTCATTCATCGAAAGATGGAGAACAATGTTCAAGTTTCTTTTATTTTCTTGGAATTTTGTTAATATTCTCTTTCCTCCATCGAATAATTATTTTTCATATCACATGAATTTTTGAATAGTTGTAGTCTGTCATATTGGTTATTTATTATATTTGGTGGTAGCTGTACGATGATTCCATTTTTCCTTTGCTTTAATATCATTTTATTTTCTCTTTTATCTCTATTTGGAATGTGGAGAATGAGGATAAAACATTCAGCTAAATGAATAAATAAATATGGTTTTTGCGAACCATAGTATGAATGAATGAACAACGAAGCAACGAATGATCGTTTGAATGAATAAATTTCCGCGAAAAAAAATCAATTTGTTTATAGATTCCACTTCAATTGTTTCATATTGTACAATTTTCATGAATATATATTCAATAGCATTGTAATACATACATATATAATGTGTGATGTCCTTTTTGTTTTGTGAAATATTTTATATTGTTTCAATTTAACAATTTTCTCTTGTTTTTTTTCTTGATATTGGCAGAATCGACACAATATTTTATTTACATTTTAATATTTTAGAAGGTAAATTTAAATAATTTACTTCAAAGAATATGTTTGCATTTTAAGAGTTTTTTTCTGTGAAATTTTTTCTCAATTTTAAGTTGAAAGCAAATCGTGGATAAGGTGATGAAACTCAACGAATATGATTGGGCTGAGGGTTTGGATGGCATAGGGACAGAATCATCCAGTATGAGTTACTACAGCGATAGATTTTACACTTTACTGCAATCCCTTAATCTTGTTTTGTTACTTAACTAATGCAGCAGGAATTCGAAATTTATTTTTGAAGCATTGCTGAATTTACCTGAATGATAAACTGACTTATCAAAATAACAACTAGATGACCAATAAAAAAATTGTATCATATCTTCGATACATTTTCTTAGATAAATATTAAAATTAAATATTAATTGTTTATTTCAATTTTCTGTAACTTCAAAGAAAACAAAATATATTTATTCGATGTATACACAAGTTTTACAAACATCTTTCACTTTGAATCAATTTCAATTTACATTTTCCCCATCAATATGGTAAATATGAATATATTTACAAGATATCTATACATCAATTGAAACATGTATTTATTTAAGACAAATATATTCATATATATTTGCATACTCAATTTAGTTCAAAGAAGAAAATATTATATACATATACTATTTATTTTGAATCAATTCCCCCCATCTGCCCATCTTTCATTTACTGCCCAAAATAAATTTAAATCTTCTCTCGAAAAGACCAAAATAAAAATAACCACAATTTGCAATCCTCTTAAATGAAACCTGAGTGAGACTATTATCATTTTATTTGAAAAATAAAATACCAATAGACTCAAAATAATATTACTGAAATTTTCAACAATATCAAATTTTGCTCTGCAATACAATATGATTTAATTAAATGTTTACTCTTAATGATAATAAAACTGGCATAATTATTATTACCTACTATTGTTATGAATAAATCAACATGGGAGAATAGTTTTGCATTTTCAAAACAACAAAAAATGCTTCAAAGCTAAAGTCATTAAAGCTTAACCATTATTCTCCACTTTTAGTTAGCTTTGTATGCCTTTTAATTTCCATATATATATTCAAGTGTAAGGCAAAGAGATTCTTAAGCTTCTGTCAAGTGCAGACATATCATGTCATAAAGAGGAATTTAATGTTTTTGTTGCTTGGTCGTGTATAGTTAATTGTACGTGTGTGAGTGTTCTACAAGCATGGTGTATTACAAAAGCCAACAAACACTTCATATTCGTATTCAACGACCAGTAAGTACAATGATACATTGAGAGAATGAGAGAGGGAGAGTGACAGTGAGAGTAATATTGGTAAGGTCCAGCTTATATGTGGGCATATGTTCCAGTGTATGACATGAAATAATGGCAACAAACAGCAAACATATGTATGTATTTATTGAAAGAAAATATTCACATTCACATGTAGGTAGGTAATGTGTTGACTTTCTCTACATATAGCCATGAGAGTATAGCCACATAATAGAATATTAAAAGAAGCCCCTATTTGGGCCTATTGTGAAACAAAAAAAAAATAATTGCTTTTACACAGAAAAAATGTAATCAAAATATTTCTCATTAAAAAGTTGACTGAAAGTGTGTGACTAAACTATTGTGATCAAAAATAAAGTCAATTAAAAAATTATTGCAAATTTTTATGTTTCTAATTGAAATATTAATTATCCCAATGAAAATTAATTGAAAAATATTTCTAAATAAAAAAAAAATTTTAATACTTAAAAGTTTACTCAAATCTATGGAAAAACTATAAATATAATCGAAAAACACTTCAGAAAATGCTAAATTATATATAATTTATATAAATCAAAAACGTTATGGTGAATGGAGATGAAGTCCAACTAAATAATTGATTGCCTCAATTAAAAAATTACGGATTTTACCGATCAACACGACTTAAAGTTTTAACTGGATCAGATAAAAAAATAATCGAAAGTGTCCAAGAGTTAAATTTTAAATTGAACTTTTAGTTTTTGTGATTGAAAAAAAACAACGCAATCAAAAATTTCATTGGATCAATTAATTTCTTAATTGAGTCTGCAAAAAGTTTTTTATACCTACCACCATAGAATGGTGACGGGTGTATAATAAGTTTGTCATTCCGTTTGTAACACATCGAAATATCGATTTCCGACTATATAAAGTATATATTCTTGATCAGGGAGAAATTCTAAGACGATATAACGATGTCCGTCTGTCTGTTGTAATCACGCTACAGTCTTCAATACTGAAGCAATTGTGCTGGAGTTTTGCACAAACTCGTCTTTTGTCTGCAGGCAGGTCAAGTTCGAAGATGGACTATATCGGTCCAGTTTTTGATATAAAGGGTGATTCTTTTGAGGTTAGGATTTTCATGCATTAGTATTTGACAGATCACGTGGGATTTCAGACATGGTGTCAAAGAGAAAGATGCTCAGTATGCTTTGACATTTCATCATGAATAGACTTACGATCTGCCACAACGTCGAATTTTCAGTGAATGGGCCCTAGAAAAGTTGGCAGAAAATCCGCTTTTTTATCGACAAATTTTGTTCAGCGATGAGGCTCATTTCTGGTTGAATGGCTACGTAAATAAGCAAAATTGCCGCATTTGGAGTGAAGAGCAACCAGAAGCCGTTCAAGAACTGCCCATGCATCCCGAAAAATGCACTGTTTGGTGTGGTTTGTACGCTGGTGGAATCATTGGACCGTATTTTTTCAAAGATGCTGTTGGACGCAACGTTACGGTGAATGGCGATCGCTATCGTTCGATGCTAACAAACTTTTTGTTGCCAAAAATGGAAGAACTGAACTTGGTTGACATGTGGTTTCAACAAGATGGCGCTACATGCCACACAGCTCGCGATTCTATGGCCATTTTGAGGGAAAACTTCGGAGAACAATTCATCTCAAGAAATGGACCGGTAAGTTGGCCACCAAGATCATGCGATTTGACGCCTTTAGACTATTTTTTGTGGGGCTACGTCAGGTCTAAAGTCTACAGAAAAAAGCCAGCAACTATTCCAACTTTGGAAGACAACATTTCCGAAGAAATTCGGGCTATTCCGGCCGAAATGCTCGAAAAAGTTGCCCAAAATTGGACTTTCCGAATGGACCACCTAAGACGCAGCCGCGGTCAACATTTAAATGAAATTATCTTCAAAAAGTAAATGTCATGGACCAATCTAACGTTTCAAATAAAGAACCGATGAGATTTTGCAAATTTTATGCGTTTTTTTTTTTTAAAAGTTATCAAGCTCTTAACAAATCACCCTTTAGTCCCCATATAAACCGACCTCCCGATTTGGGGTCTTGGGCTTATAGAAATCGTAGTTTTTATCCAATTTGCTTAAAATTTTAAACCTAGAGGTATTTTATGACCATAAAGAGGTGTGCCAAAAATGGTGAGTATCGGTCCATGTTTTGGTATAGCCCCCATATAGACCGATCTCCCGATTTTACTTCTTGGGCTTATAGAAACCGCAGTTTTTATTCAATTTACCTGAAATTGGAAATCTAGAGGTATTGTAGGACCACAAATACGTGTGCCAAAAGTTGTGAGTATCGGTCCATATTTTGGTATAGCCCCAATATATATACCAATCTCCCGATTTTACTTCTTGGGCTTATAGAAACCGCAGTTTTCATTCAATTTACATGATATTGGAAATCTAGAGATATTGTAGGACCACAAATACGTGTGCCAAAAATTGTGAGTATCGGTCTATGTTTTGGTATAGTCCCCATATAAAACGACCTCCCGATTTGGGGTCATGGGCTTATAGAAACCGTAGTTTTTATCCAATTTGTCTGAAATTGGAAATCTAGAGGTATTTTAGGACCATAAAGAGGTGTGCCGAAAATGGTGAGTATCGGTCCATATTTTGGTATAGACCCCATATAGACCGATTTCCCGATTTTACTTCTTGGGCTTCTAGAATCCGAAGCTTTTATCCTATTTGCCTGAAATTGGAAATCTAGAGGTATTTTCGGGTCATAAAGAGGTGTGCCGAAAACGGTGAGTATCGGTGCATATTTTAATATAGCCCCCATAAGAACGATCTCCCGATTTAACTCCTTGGGTTTCTAGAAACCGAAGTTTTTATCTGCTTTGCCTGAAATTGCAAATATTCTGGTATTTTAGGCTCACAAAAACGTGTATCGGATTAAGTTTTTATCGGTCCATTTGGTAATGCCTCCATATAGACCGACTTCACTTCTTGAGGGTGTAGAAGGCGCACTGATCATGAAAATTGCTTGAAACTCAATGTAAAATTTCAAGATTTTACTTCTACAGATTTAAGATTTCAAGTCAAGACGTTATTTTATAATTTTCTGGCACACTTACAAGAGATGTTAATGATTCCTCTAAAACTCAAACAAAAATGGTTCTTATAAATCCAGAATCTGATATAGTCCTCATAGGTGAAATTTTTAAATTTATCTTCGGGGAGTGTCCTCAAGTCCTCAAGCCCTCCTGAAATTTCAAGGGAAACCCTAATATTGGTTCATGGTGGTGGGTATTTAAGATTCGGCCCGGCCGAACTTAGTGCTGTATATACTTGTTCTTATTAATTTTTATCAATTTTATTAGGATCTACATCCTGTAAAAAAGCTATTGACGAAGAATTAAATCGCTTAATTTATAACTGCCGAGTTATTCCATTTAACCTTCTAATGCCCAATCCAGCCTTTAGGCGGGCTTCATTAAATAAGGAAACTTTTAGTAAAACACACCTTAAGACAACAAAAATTAATAAAATAAAAAGAAAACTTAGTTGAACCTATTCAGGAGTCTTTGCAGCAAATACTGAATTTTACCGTATAAATTTTTCTTGATTAGTTTTCTTGCTTTTGTGTCGTTAACATTGAATAACATTGGGGCATTAGAGGGTTAAGTGTTTTCTCATATATGGTGGTGGTTAGAAATGCACCACCCCATGGGCGTTGGTGTTTTTAATACACCGTTAAATATTTGCAAAAAAAAAATAGAAACAGATAGAGAGAAAGAGAAGTTACTGAGGCCATATTCTAGTACCTCTCTTTAATTTGAATTGAAAATAGCGTTTCTGAGGTGGAAATAGAGTAGAGGAAATAGAGAGAGAGAAAGAAGGAGGAGTTTCTGAGACCATGTTTGTAGTATATCTCTTTAATTTGAATTAAAAATAGAGTTTCTGAGGTGGAAAGAGAGTACGATATTTTTATTGATTTTTTCCTTTAGGTTGATCTCTCAGTAATTTTTGTGTTTCTAATAGACAAAGAAATTCCATCTATCTAAAAAAAAGGAGAAAAGAAATATAATACCTCATTTTTTAATATTTGTCATAGAGGTGAACGTTAACCTTTGTCCCGGGAGTTTTTAATTAACTAGTAACTGAACCGATTTAAGCGTAATTTTCATGTCAAATTGTAAGAAAAAAGAGATTGTTAGAGATGCCGCTAGAGATTGTAATTAAAAATCTACTTTTCGATTTTTAAATTTACTCTTATTAAAAAAGGCGACTTTATACTTTTAACTTCACAAATGTTCCCTAAATAACGATTAGTAAATATATCTCGTCACTGAGTCGATTTTCAATTGATCGATATTATCTTGTATTATTTGAAACTAGAAATTCCTTAAGCTTCAGTTTACAAGGACCTTGGAATGATGAAAAAATCAGAATATTGCAGTACCAAAAAAAAAAAAAACTTACAACTTCTTTGTTTATAAAATTGTCTCATTTGCTTGTTTTTTGTCAGTAAACCTTTAACATCCAGTAAAACTTTGTAACAATTATGAAAAATGCAGCCAATTTATAGATTCGATAACAAATTTATCAATTTTTATTTTTATTTAGTGTAATTCATAAATATTTCGAAGATTCTCTACGCAGAAATATATTGTACAAATAAAATTTTAGTCTAATAGGATCCATATGTAATAAGTCTAAGCTTAAGACCCCAGTAGTGTAAGCTTACAATTATATTTACAACTTCTTTGTTTATAAAATGGTCTCATTTATCGGTAAACCTACAACATCCAGTAAAACTTTGTGACAATTATGAAAAAATGCAGCCAATTTATGGATTCTATAACCAATTTATCAATTTTTAATTTATTTATTGTAATTCATAAATATTTCGAAGATTCTCTACGCAGAAATATATTGTACAAATAAAATTTTAATCTTATAGGATCCATATGCAATAAGTTTTAGTTTAAGACCCTGGTAGTGTAAGTTTACAATTATATTTATAATTTTGTTGTAAATGTAATAAATAAATAAGTCTGTCGACTCAATTCTATCTCTGCATCAGTTTACAAGGCCCTTATTTGTCAATATCGGAATCTCTTCATACGAAATATTCATTTTCACTCCAATTCATTGCAATACCACTCTTTCTCTCTCCTTCTCTCCCTCTCTCACTCCTTCTCTATGTCAATGTTTTACAAGTAATTTATTTTTAATAAATATAAAACCGGACACAAACTGTAGGGATTATCTTAATGGTTCATCTGGGCTGAACAAATGACGGCGGAGAGAGCGAGAGAGTGAGTGTGAAGTGGATCCCAAACTCCAAGATATATAGCTATGAAGTGCTATGGCATTCGGTAAACTCAACATTGTCCCTCCAAAATACTTGATGGCGACAATTTATGGTGGCATTGCACAACAAAACTATTTATCTACCCTCTTCCCACACACATGCAATCAAACAAAAAGAGAAAGAAATTCTGCAAATAAACCACTACAACAGAGAGAAAAAAAAACAACAAATCAACCATTAGCAAATAAATGGCTTGTGTAATTTCTTTTGGGTTAATGGCCATGAAGTGGACATTAAAACACACATGCGAAGGAGTAGTCAAACATTGTTCTAAGTAAACAAAAATAATGTTAATGTTTACTTGTGACCATATGCCATCTATGGATTATCGGAAAGTACATTTAGGGATTATAGCAAGGAATTTTTAGAAAAAAAATGTTTAAAAAGGTATCACTAACCGGCTGGGATCTTCTTTATGCTTCAGCTGTGCTCTCCCATTGTGTTAAATAATTTAAATTATTGTTTAATAATATTTTTCTAATCTTTTGCCAAATTTTATAAAAATCTGGTAAAATTTTGAGACTTGGTGTCAAATTGAAATAATATCGTTTTACAAATAAAAGTAATAAACCCATATTTGTAAAAACTGGCTGATACATACATTATATGGGAGTTATGTCTAAATCTGAACCATTTTGTCTGAAGCTTTGAAAATGTTAGGAGACTCATAAGACAATGAAATTTGAAGAAGTTCGTTGATAAATCACTATTTAACCGTAGAACGTCATCAGATGACAATGCTTAACCCTTTCACTACCGAAGTAAAAGTAGCCATTGAAAAATTTATTTTTCTTCAAAACTTGTTTATTCTAGTGTTAAATAGTACAAAACGACAATTTTTGGGTGTGTACTTACGTTAGTGTGTGTGTAGTAAGATGTCCACCTGAGTGGACATTGGTAGTCAACGGAGTCAATTGACTTGTAATTAATTTTATTTAATATGTATCTTTCTACTAAGTTTAAAAATAATGTTTTCTTTCTTATTTTTAGTAGGTTTATAGTATGAAATTAGGCGCTAAATAAGAAAAATATTCACATTTTCATTTTATTCTATTAAATTAACTATATTCATTTCATTATTCCTATTCAAAAATAATGTTATTCATTTTTCTATTCATTTCGAAAACATAAAAAAATTGTTTTGCTACCACTAGATATATCTTATTTATATACATGTATTAGAATGTAGTATTATTTCATATGATAGGTGTAAAAACATGGATTTCGAAATTTTGGGTATCTCTCCCAAAAAATCTGTCCACCGTGCTTACAAGGGTAATGCATACACAATAGATATTATATAGATGAGCCATGGGTGTCAAACTGTGTTTGACAATTCGGAAGATTAAGAATAAACGAAAAAAATAAGAGCACGCTTACATTCTCTTTCGTTTCCCTTTTTGTAGTTTGTCAATTTTACACAAAATTAGAACGTTTATGATGCACCAGTGGATTTATAAATAAATTAATATATTAAAAGTTCATATTTGAGCAAAGAATTGTGACCAAAACCGAGAAAATACAAAATTTAATTTTGAGCAGCATTTCTGTTTACGAACAACACAAAAGCAAATGCCAGAAAATGAATGTTTGGAACTGACTCTTAACGAAAAAATCAAAACGAAATGTCAGAAAATTAATTTTTGGAACTGACACATTTTTTTAAAGAGAATAGTGGATCATCTATGTAAAATCTATTGTCTATGGGGTAATGTGCAGTAGACCTTCTCAAAGTCGTGCACATTACTCTTATAAGCTTTGTTGGAGTATGTTAACGGTATTGTTTTATTTTTACACTACAAATATTATATAAAATGTTTTTTTGTTTTGCGACCATGAAACTGAGATTTTTGAGTGCTTGATGCTTACTTCCTTAAATTGGGTCGAATTCTATGAAATCTCAAACTCGTCGAAATAGTTTTACAATACATATGGAATTTGAAGTACCCTATATAAACTCTGTTTTACAATAAATTCGAATTTTGCCATTTCATGTTACATATTTTTGTCTAATACTATTTAAATGGCTGTATGAACTTTGCAACCTTTGACTACCGATGTCCATTATAGAGGATATGACTTAATCGACTTACCCTGTCTATACCGTATACCCAATTTTCAATTTTTTATGTCCTTTTTGTTAAATAACACTTCCTATCATACAGAAAAAATCAACAATTGTATACTATAAATAGGACACCATAACTACTCAAGGGCAATATCAGAAATTACAAAAAATGGGGATTTCACGTTTTTCATAGAAAAAAACTTGCATAAAATTGACGAAACACATATTGGACTATATAAAACTGGCAAGTTAATATTAGAAGGACCCCCTTAACTTACTCCAACAAAAATTTTAAATAAAACGTACAAGGATAACGAATAATCAACGCTCAAAGTCATGTCCTTCCAGGTGGATATCAGTAGTGAAAGGGTTAATTTAATTTTGGATCTAAATTGTATTTTGGTCGATTGCAATAGACAAATTTATGTTATTCTTATACAAAGATTTCATGAATTTTTGTTTAATAGTAATTAAAAATGAACTGAAAAAAATTAAACTGAGGTTTGGTTTATTTGTTTTTGATCATGATGCAATTTAAAGCATCTTGAAGTAGGCCGTCAAAAAGGACGAAAGATGACTTTAGTGTACAAAAAATAAGAATAACCTTGCAGGGTTAAATATTCATATATGGCAGCTATATCTATATCTTAACCGGCATTATTTTTTTTTTTTTGTTAAAAATCAATCGAGATTATCTTTGAACAAAGAAAAATACTTGTGACAAAATTGACGACGATAGCACTTAATTTGCGATCTGAACTTTGAGCATAAAAATAAATGAACATACAGACGGTCATAGCTAAATCATCTTTGGAATTGATTCTTACAATCAAGGCAGTGTTGCCAACTCCCTAAGGGCAAAAAGCACCAAAAATATATTATAAATTCTAACATACCACTTCCCACCACAAAATCGAAAATTAAATGCTCTACTTCCGAAGATGTATTATAGAACTTTTGTGTATTGAATTTGTAATTTTATGAAGTTATGAACCGCTATTCAACTTCATACTCCGTGATCAGTTTTAATGCATTCATCCAATTCATTTTGATCAGTGATGTCTTTCAACTTTCAAAATATTAATATATGGAAGGAGTCTATTGCTTATTTCAGTTGTGCGTGCTTTTGCTAAATAACAATATTAATTAAAAAACAAGTATATACAGCAGTAAGTTCGGCCGGGCCGAATCTTAAATACCCACCACCATGAACCAAATATTAGGGTTTCCTTTGAAATTTCAGGAGGGCTTGAGGACTTGAGGACACTTCCCGAAGATAAATTTAAAGATTTCACCTATGAGGACTATATCAGATTCTGGATTTATAAGAACCATTTTTGTTTGAGTTTTAGAGGAATCATTAACATCTCTTGTAAGTGTGCAAGAATATTATAAAATAACGTCTTGATTTGAAATCTTAAATCTATAGAAGTAAAATCTGGAAATTTTACATTGAGTTTCAAACAGTTTTCATGATCAGTGCGCCTTCTACACCCTTAAGAAGTGAAGTTGGTCTATATGGAGGCATTACCAAATGGACCGATAAAAACTTAATCCGATACACGTTTTTGTGAGCCTAAAATACCAGAATATTTAAAATTTCAGGCAAATCGGATAAAAACTACGGTTTCTAGAAACCCAAGGAGTTAAATCGGGAAATCGTTCTATATGGGGGCTATACCAAAATATGGACCGATACTCACCATTTTCGGCACACTTCTTTATGGTCCTAAAATCTCACTAGATTTCCAATTTCAGACAAATTTGATAAAAGCTACGGTTTCTATAAGCCCAAGACCCCAAATCGGGAGGTCGTTTTATATGGGGACCATACCAAAACATGGACCGATACTCACAATTTCTGGCGCACGTATTTGTGGTCCTACAATACCTCTAGATTTCCAATTTCAGGTAAATTTAATAAAAACTGCGGTTTCTATAAGCCCAAGAAGTAAAGTCGGGAGATCGGTCTATATGGGGGCTATACCAAAATATGGACCGATACTCACAATTTTTGGCACACGTATTTGTGGTCCTACAATACCTCTAGATTTCCAATTTCAGGTAAATTGAATAAAAACTGCGGTTTCTATAAGCCCAAGAAGTAAAATCGGGAGATCGGTCTATATGGGGGCTATACCAAAACATGGACCGATACTCACTATTTTTGGCACACCTCTTTATGGTCATAAAATACCTCTAGATTTCAAATTTCAGGAAAATTGGATAAAAACTACGATTTCTATAAGCCCAAGACCCCAAATCAGGAGGTCGGTTTATATGGGGACTATATCAAAACCTGGACCGATATAGCCCATCTTCGAACTTGACCTGCCTGCAGACAAAAGACGAGTTTGTGCAAAATTTCAGCACGATTGCTTCATTATTGAAGACTGTAGCGTGATTACAACAGACAGACAGACAGACAGACAGACAGACAGACAGACAGACAGACAGACAGACGGACAGACGGACATCGTTATATCGTCTTAGAATTTCTCCCTGATCAAGAATATATATACTTTATATAGTCGGAAATCGATATTTCGATGTGTTACAAACGGAATGACAAACTTATTATACCCCCGTCACCATTCTATGGTGGTGGGTATAATAATCAATACCACCTTCATAACAATCAAATTCTATATTTGGCAATAAAGTTGAGTTTCTTAAGCTCTTGCAAGTTTAATCCAAATTTTTGTATCAATTAAACTTAATACTGTTCAAAATGAAAAAAGCACTAAATGAAAATGCCAGAAAGCAGCAAGGTGGTGCTTTTTTTGAAAACGCACCAAAAAGGCAATTTGGTGCTTTTTAGAAATCAAAAAGCACTACATTTGGTGCTAAAAGCACCAAATTGGCATCACTGATCAAGGTATACTAAGCGATGACTATTAGGTTACTCTTTCTCAGCATTACATACAAACACACAAACCTTATACTCTTCACCATAGTAGTGGTGAAGAGTATTAAAATTCATAATATTGCATCCCTATACAATTTAAACATGAAAGTAACCCATTAGCTAAGCCACCACTCAACAACAGCAACAGTTGTGTAAATTTAGCTCAGCTCACGGCAGTGAACCCACACATACATACACACACACTGCAAGCCTATGTAGTGCTATATGTTTTCTTCGATCCACCCTACTCCAAGTTGATTTTGCAAATACTTCAACAGAATTGTTTATGGGTAAAAAATAAAAATAACTATGACATAAATTCTGAACATCTGTGTCATTATCGGTTGTTTATGATCCCTTGTGGTTGGTAGTAAAACAAACTGACCTTGATAACTATCCTCCTCCATAGTCACTGCAATGTTCTCAATATAAAGAAAAAATACAAACAAATCCTTCTTGGTAAAAATAAAGAACAACTGATGAGTTTACTGAATGCAAAGGATAATAAAGCATGGGCTACAGTAAACCATAAAGCAGGAGACAAATTCAAAAGGTACACTGTTAGAAAAATATGTTTTTAATATGTTCCGATATAAACAAAATGTGTTTCGGGCACAATTTTTAAACACAATATATTTAAGTGCAAACATGTAATGTTCCTAAACTAACACAAAATGTTTGGGACACATATGTTAATATGTTAGAATATATTATGTTTGGGGCATGAATGTTTCATAAAAATAATATGTGTGAATGTAAACATATATAAATTTACAAATTTCGAGTAAACATATATATGTTGTGATACTTTATTCAAAGAGCGCCAGAGAGAGAGAGAGTTAGTATAGAGAAATAAATAGAGATGGAAACCGGGATGGTTGAATAAAAAGATATCAACATAACACAGCGATAGAATGAAATGAGAGCAATTTCTGTGAAACCGCTTGTATGTTGGTTCGGAAAACTGTTTCATGATAAGGCCATAAATTTTATATGCTTAAGTCTAATTACTATTTAATTTGAATATTAGAATGAGTATTCAGAATAAAGAGAATATACATTCGGAACCAAGAGAATAGACATTTGAAAGAAAAAACAGCATATTTGTATTACAGAAAAAGATGCGAAGAACTCAAAAATTTCGTGGTAGTGAAAATTATGTGAGGGAATGAGCACAATCTTCTTTGGGGAATTCTTCCAAACATATACTATTTTTGGAATCAAAATGCTTCCAAACATATAATACGCTCAGATAAAACAAACATATTAATGTTTCTGCAGTATCCAATAATATATGTGTTTCCTGCAAAATATGTTTGGAACATATGTTAGAGAAGCGATTTTTTTTGAGGGTGTAATTGAAATTATTTTTTTTTTTTAATAAAAAAATAGTAATAATAAAAAATTAAATGAAAAATTATAAAAATAAATAAAAATCCCAAAATTATTCGCTTGGGTTAAGTTGTGAATTTACATTCTTCATTTTCTTACCATTAGTAACAATAATACATTTTATTGGAAGCATATGAATGTTTGGTTCTAAAAGTTTCGTTACAATGAAGTAAATAAAAATAAACCAAAAAGCAAAAAGCTAATGCTTCATATAAATACCAAACGTTTAATAAAAAATAGCATTTATTTGTTAAAGTTCTAACTATTTTTGTTATAAATAAATAAATATCAAACATTTATCTCCAAAAATATATCATTTATTTTTTAAAGCAAATCACTAGAAAAACAAAAACAAATAAAAAAAAACTCACATCACTTTGGATAGAATTTGAGTTCAATTTGTTTGGCATCTCATAAGAGAATATGCATTTCCTAGCATTAAACAAAATTAAAATCAATAAATACATAAAAAATATACTAAATTAAATAAAATAAAAACCATTTCCTAAACTAAAAAAAGAAGAAAACTATAAACGCTTTTAAAAAACTACCAAATATTTAATAAAAAACAAAAATAAATTTATTTGTTAAAGTGCTTAACATCAGAATAAAAACTCACATCAGTTTGAATAGAATTTCAATTAACTTTTATGGGGATTTCATATTTGCAACTTTGAATATAAAAAACAAATTCCAAAACATAAAAAAATAACAATCAATAAAAGGGAAATCTTAAAAATTATTCACATTAGATAACTTGTGGAACACAAAAAAAATGTTTTTTTGACTAAATAAAATTTTTAATTGAATTTAAAACTCATCTAAGATCCTCAAATTTAAATTAAATTTAATTTAATTGGAAAAATGTTCGTGCAATTTTTTCAGTGAACTTTAAAATAAAAATTTCTAAATTTAAAATTTTTAAATTTTAATTTTCTAAATTTTAAATTTGTAAATTTTAAATTTCTAAATTTTAAAATTCTACATTTTAAATTTCTTTTGGCTTAACCTGTATGCATTTTTTAAGCAATAATTTTTATTTTATCATAAACGATTGTTGGTGGTTTGCCACAAAAAAAAAACTTACGTATAAATATGAATTTTTTTATTTAACAAAAACACAGCAAATTTTGTGTTAATGTGTAAATTTGTTGTATTAAAAAAATAAATAAAAATTAAAAAAAAAAAGAAAAAAACAAAACAAATAAATATATAAAAAACCTAAACCGTAAAAAAATAAACCAATAAATTAGACAAATTAAAAAATATTCGCATTGGATAAATTTTACTTATTCAATTTTAAATTTGATTTCGCTTAACTCGTAGAGGTTTTTATGTTTATTTTTTTAATTTATTGTGTATATAAGAACAGATTGTTTGCTTTTTAAAATATTATTATTACAAAAAACATTTTATTTCATATAAATACCAAATATTTAATTTAAAACAATAAAATTTATTTATTTAAGTTCAATCCCAAAGAATAAAATAAAACCCACATTACTTTGAGTACTATTTTATTGGCCTTTCATGAGTGACTTCGTGTTACCTAATATTAAAACTAATAAAATAAATAAATAAATAAAATGCTAAAATTAAAAAACAAACAAAAGATTTAATTTAAAACAATAAAATTTATTTATTTAAGTTCAATCCCAAAGAACAAAATAAAACCCACATCACTTTGAGTACTATTTTATTGGCCTTTCATAAGTGAATTCGCGTTATCTAATATTAAAACTAATAAAATAAATATATAAATAAAATCCTAAAATTAAAAAAACAAACAAAAGAAGCAAAATAAAATATTGTGAAACAAAATTAAACACTTTCAGAAAACTACCGAAAATTTTATAAAAAAGTAAAAAAAAAAAAATAAACGAATAGAATAGATGGAATTTCAGTTCGCTTTTGTTGACATTTCATATGTGCAATAAGTGAATTTGCGTTTCCTAGTATTAAAATAATCAAATAAATAGAATAATCAAGCTGTATATCTTGAGGATGAACAAAATATACTTTTAAATGGTTAAAACAACATTTAAGGAGAAAATTGATTTTTTAATTATTGACATTGTAGTGTTAGATTGAGTAACTCTCGTTTAGTTGGTTGTGTGTGGCTATTGTTATGCTGGCATGAGAAAGTAAGTTTGAGAGTCATTTCATGAGTAGTGACAATAAGAGAGTGAGCTAAAACAATAAAGAGTATTACAATTGAACTTTGAATGCATATACTGATGGGAATATGGTCGAAGAACGAAATTGTGTAAAAATTTTGCAAAGTAAGAATATTTTTATCCCAAGAAAGATAACAAAATCTTGCTAGTGCTCTATAAGTTGACTAGTAGGAAAAATATTGACGTTCTTGTACTATTTTGAGTAACTGTTGATTGGTTGGTTGTGTGTGCCTCTTGTTATGCTGGTATGGAGATGTAAGTTTGAGAGTAACATAATTGAGAAATCATGGATAATAAGAGGGTGAGGTTTACGATTGTACTTTATATCCATATACTGATGGGAATATTTTTTTTGGGTTTGAAAAGATCAATTAACCCTTATACTACGTTGGGTATTAGGTCGTATTTTTCATCACCGAATTTCTTACTTTTGGATTATAATTAAAAGTTCTTACTACTCAGCATGAATTGAGCATATGTTACCAATTAATGCACTGAGTGATAGAAATTGTTAATTATATTAGGTGTTGAAAAATACGATATGGGTCAGTAGTAAGCTTGAAAGTCTTTATATAAATTCCAAATAAAATAAAAAAACCAATCCTAAATAAAAAATAAATAAATAAAACGTGGGGAAAAAATTAAACACTTTCACAAAATTACCACAAATTTAATTTAAAAAAAAATCAATAAAGAATTAATGAATAAAACTTCAATTCGCTCTTGTTGACATTTAATTTGTGCTACTTTTTAATATAAAATAAAAAAAAAAAAAAAAAACAAATTCTAAAACTTGAAAAATCATAAATAAGCAAAAAACAAAACAGAAAAATATTTTTTTTGCTACTTCTTAATATAGAAAAAATATAAGCAGTGGATAAATTGTTGAACCTAACTTTTTAAATTTTAAACTTATACTTTCACAAAACTACCACAAATTTAATTTTAAAAAAATCAATAAAGAATGAATGAATAAAATTTCAATTCGCTTTTGTTGACATTTAATTTGTGCTACTTTTTAATGTAAAATAAAAAACAAATTCTAAAACCTGAAAAGTCATAAATAAGCAAAAAACAAAACAGAAAAATTAATTTGTGCAACTGTTTAATATAAGAAAAAAGATTAGCATTGTATAAATTGTTGAACCTAACTTCTTAAATTTTAACATTGCTTTGCTTTGCTGTATACACTTTGCTTTCGTTGAATTTAGGCAATCATTTTTATAGTCTAATAAAAAGTTATTGACTCTAGAAAAATTATTTTATTTTTATTTAAAATATTTTATGAAAAAATTATAATATAACGTTTATATGTTAATGTGTATACCATGAAAAAAAAATAATAATAATTATAAAATTCACAGCACTTTGAATAGAATTTCTATTAATTTATATTATTTTATTGGAATTTTATACGGCAATAAACAATTCGTAGTATGTTTTTCCATAAAAAAAAAAACAAACAAATAAATAAAAATCACAAATCTTAAATCCTTAAAAAAAAAACAACAAAGAAATATTATAAAGAAATAGAAAAATAAAAAAAACAAAAATTTTGTATAAAGTTTTAAAATTTAATTTTTCAATTTTAAATTCGATTTCTTAAATTTTCTTTATTGTGTATATCACAAAGCATGATTGGCTCTCTTAAAATATTTTATTACAAAAAATTGGAAATATTTTCATATAAATACCAAAACATCAATTTTAAAACAAAATAGCATTTATTTGTTAAAAGTTGACACCATCAGTAAATTCAAAATAAAGCTCACATCACTTTGAATAGAATTTCAGTTTCAATTTTATTGGCATTTCATATGTCAATTTGCAATTTCTAGTATTTAAAAAAAAAAAAAAAAAATTAAAAAACACACAAATCCTACAAATCATCAATCGGAAATCAAATACTAGCTCGATAGAAAACGAACCAACTAAAACCTCCCCCGTTTCAACATTTTCGTGGCTCCAATTTAGTTTGAAATTGAATAGAAAGAAAAAACAAGCAAATATCCACAGAACGCACAAAATAAATAAAAAAGTGTGAATTTCCACATCAAAAGTGCATTTTAAATGACACTTTCACACTGAATTGCTTTTAGAGTGGGCAAAACTAAAATGCAAAATAGAGAACCACAGTTGTGTGGCAAGGTTTGCAGATGGAACCAAACAACAACAAAAAAAAAAAAACTAAAACACAATTCTAACTCAACCCCATTGAAAAGTCCTTTTATAGACAAAAACACAAAAAGCCTCAAAAGACCGCTCTGGCAATAAATAAAATAGGAACAAAGAATAACGTCTAAAGTTCAAGAGTGGTGAGTGACAAAGAATAAAATAAAAAAAAAAAGATGAAAAAAAGAACAATGCAATTTAAATTGAAATTCTGTTGTAAACGACTGGTAAAAGTCTATGCAGACGGAGGAAATGTCACACCAAATATCATATCTTGGCTTTACTAAGTTCTAGTTAATGGATTTAGTAGATAAAGCTTTAAGCATTAAACGATTTTGTTGTCATTGTTGCACACCTACTTTAGCGTTCAAGAGATGCTAGGTAATAAAAAGAAAACAAGAGAGCAAAAGAAATTAATTTAATCGAAATGGTCAGATGTTTTAGATTCCCATTTCAGATTGGAGAGAGAAAAAGAAACGACTGGCTGCGAATGTCATATACCATCTGTCGTTGTTTTACTTCAACGAGGATTTGGTGACGAACCGATCGAAAAGTCGATATAGATTTATTGTTAAAAATAATCAAAAGATGATTGATAGACTTTTGAGTATTTGTTTTAAAAATGAGTCAAATTAATCGACTTGTGATGTCGATCAAAATTGACTACTCAAAACATATTAACGTAGTTCCATTAGTTTGAGTAGCTGTTCTTTGGTTGTGCAAGGCTTTTGTTATGCTGGCATGGGGAAGTAAGTTTGAAAGTCATTAGAAGAGTCATTGGCAATAAGAGAGTGAGTTAAAACAATGAGAGTAATACGATTGTATTTTGTATGAATACACTGGGGGGCAATATAGTGGGGATAAGAATTCTTAGGCACAAAATCAAATCAGTTAGTCGGATATTTTTCAAAGGCGTTAATTCTAAACATTTTTTCAATGTGGGTATATGGGATATTTTTATTCCAGAAAGATAACATTTATCCGGCTAGTGCTCTACAAATTGACTAGTCGAAAATTTTTGATGTTGTTGTTTTAGTTTGTGTTACTGTCAGGGATGGAAAATACAATTTTTAAGAAAGTACAAAAAGGTATTTTTTGAGCGAAAAGGTACTTTTTACTAAATTTCAACAAAAATTTCACTGGAAGATTATTGTCAAGAGCTCCTTTAGACTGAATTTTAAAGAAAATAAAATTTTGACAAAATTTTCTATAGAAATAAAATTTTGAAAAAAAATTCTATAGAAGCAAAATTTTGACAAAATTTTCTATATAAATAAAATTTTGATAAAATATTCTATAGAAATAAAATTTTCCAAAAAATGTTTATAGAAATAAAATTTTTCAAACATTTTCTATAGAAAATAAATTTTGCAAAAATTTTTCTATACAAATAAATTTTACAAAAATTTCCTATAGAAATAAAATTTTTACAACATTTTCAATTGAAATAAAATTGTGACAAAATTTTCTATGGAAATAAAATTTTGCAAAAATTTTATATAGAAATAAAATTTTGCCAAAATTTTCTACCGAAATAAAAAATCGATAATATAGAATCGCATTATTTTTTCGGCTAAAACATTCTTTAAATTCAATAAAATTCTGTTTTTGACTAGGCTTTTATAAAATCGAGATTTTCTTCCCGCATGAACTTATCCGTTTTGCCATATTTGTAAAAGACTATTAATAAGGTTGATAAAGACTTTCTCAAAATATTAAAATATTTTGTCAAAGCTATTGTACCATAAATCTGATATCGACTCAAAAATGTCTACACAAAAGGTACTAAATCATTCGCGGGGGTACTACGGTACTGACCGGGGTGAAAAAGTATTGAAAAAAGTACTATAGTACTGCATTTTCCATCCCTGGTTACTGTTGTTCGGTTGGTTGTGGGTGGGTTTTATTATGCCGGCATGAGAAATTGACTATTGACAGTATGATAGTGAGCTAAAACAATGATAGTACACAGAGAATACAGATTGGTTGTGATAACCGAATTTATTGCCAACCTCCTTTTGGCAGTTGCACCAACTATCAGTTGGCAGTTGTGTCACCCGACAAATTCGGTCGACTCAATCGAATTATGGGAACTCCAACTAATACTATATATGGAGTTGGTTGTATCAGACGATGGAATTTTTCGTTGTTCCCTTCATTTGGTTGTGTCACCCATCCCCAATTACAAATTAATTTCATTTAAATTTTATTTTTTTTATTTGGTTTAAATACGTTTAAATATTTGTATTAAAGATGTATAGCTAAATACAATGTATGATAACAATTAATGTCCTTAAAATGTTTTGGCGGTTGGGCAAACAAAATTTAATACACATCCCATTATGACCTTCAGTTGAAAGTCGACTTTTTTAAATATTAAAATGCATAAAAATGGACCCGTATTACTAGTTTTTGCATATAAGTTATTTTTGGTCGCTATAAGTTATTTTGGTCTGTGCCTACAGACACGTTTGGACAAGCAAGCCAATTTTGAAATCAAAAGTGATGAACTTCTTCTTATTGCTGAGTGCGTCCCGATAGTGTGTTAGGCATTATGAAAAATAATCTGGCCCATGGCCCTTTGTATCCACTTGGGTCTGTTGTACAACGTTGACATATTGGATTATTGTTTAAAATTAAATCAAATAAAATTAGTTAGATTTAGGCGCACTCATGTGTATATAAACAGTTCAGAACCTACCAATTTATTCACAATGACATCTCTGTGAGGTTCCAAGTACACAAAGCATCCTGGAGATATGTCATTAAATCCGATTGGGGTACGTATGATTTTTATGCCCTATAATATACCCAACATAAATGATCCACTCCTATATCGTTACGTATCTTTTACTTACGTCCTCAAAATAATGCTTTGAACAACATTGTGGATGCCACTTTGTAGCGCTTTAAAAATCGTCATTTGTTACGTTTAATTGAAAAACAAAAAAAAAATATCTTCTTTGAGAACCAAGTAATTAACAAAAATTGAAGTGACATTTAAAAATATTTCAAATATGATTCGGTTGTGAATACTGTATGTCAGTTCTGATTGCTAAATGGCAGTTACGAAATTTATTTAAAGTTGGTTGTGCCAACAGAATTCGAAACAAATGCTTCAAAATATATAGATTTTGTTGCTTCAACCATTTGTCTTGTATCACAAACGAAATTCTATTGAAATGATTGCCAAATGATAGTAAGCATAAAAAGATGATTGCATTAAAGAAAATAGGTGGACACACCTAATATATAATTCTAAATGTAGAATTTTCATTATCAGAACCGATTTCCAACCAAATTGTTCTCTGTGTGTAGTACGATTGAGCTTTGTATGTATATATGGGAATATGGTAGGGACGAAATTTTTTTAGATGCAAACATATCAGTTGGTTGGATATTTTTCAAAGGTCTTAATACTACGAATTTAGGAAAGCTAACAAAATAAATCTTGTTGACATTCTATAAGTTGACTGGTGGAAAAAAATTGTTTCCTTTGTTTGAGTAGCTGTTGTTTGGTCGGTTGTGTGTGGCTTTCGTTATGCTGGTATTGAGAAGAAAGTTGGAGAGTAATTGAGCAACCATTGCTAATAAGAGTGTGAGGTAAAGAAACGAGAGTATTACGATCGTATTTTGTGAAGGAAATAGGGTGAGGATGAGATTTTTTTTAGGTGCAAACAAATCAGTTTTGTCGGATATTTTTCAGAGATGTTCATAATAGAAATTTTGTAGGGCTATGAGATATTTTTATTCCTGAAAGATAACCAGATCTATTTGGCTGATGCTATATAGTTAAAATACTAATATTTTATTCAAGGTATATTTAAACAAATATGGAGCAACTGCAGTTTATGGGCCCCTCACCGAATTACTTAAAATTAATATATGTTGTGTCATTCGGTGAGCTGATTCTAACATAGTGACCCATACCCGGGGGAAGTACCCGGGTCTTGAGATATAGCCCTCCAACGGGTCAATAAAAACGTGATATATCTTTTTTGTTTTTTGCCCAATCTTGACAAATTTGGTATCATATGAAAGCTTATTCAATGCACTTTTATACTTTATATATTCCTTTTATATTTAACTTAGTTTGGGAGATATAAATAAAAAAAGAAAATTTTTACCCAAATTTTTTGTTATTTTCGTTATATCTCGAAAAGTCTTCGATTATAACATTTTTTATATACAGATTGAAAGCCTATATTTTGGCCTTTTGATTGATGTACAACATGTCTTTATAGGTCCACTTTCAGCAAAGTTATGGAGTTTTTATTCTGAGTATTACTGAAATAATTTTTGTATGTTAATACTTATAATTAACCCAAGGGGGGAGAGTAGCCGGCCTTCGGCCGGGGTTTAAGACTTTCTCCTATGGACAGAGTCCAAAGTGGGCTAACGCAGACCCAAGGGGGAAATGTAGCCGGCCTTCGGCCGGGGTTTAAGACTTTCTCCTATGGACAGAGTGCAAAGTGGGCTAACGCAATCCCAAAGGGGGAAATGTAGCCGGCCGGACAGAGTCCAAAGTGGGCTAACGTGGACCCAAGGGGGGAGAGTAGCCGGCCTTCGGCCGGGGTTTTCTCCTATGGACAGAGTCCAAAGTGGGCTAACGCAGACACAAGGGGGGAAAGTAGCCGGCCTTCGGCCGGTGTTTAAGACTTTCTCCTATGGACGGAGTCCAAAGTGGGCTAACGCAATCCCAAAGGGGAATGTAGCCGGCCTTCGGCCGGTGTTTAAGACTTTCTCCTATGGACAGAGTCCAAAGTGGGCTAACGAAGACCCAAGGGGGGTAAGTAGCCGGCCTTCGGCCGGGGTTTAAGACTTTCTCCTATGGGCAGAGTCCAAAGTGAGCTAACGCAGAAAGAAGGGTGGGGGAAATGTTTCAGTAATAATCAATATTTTTTGTTCCTACTCAGAACAAAAGCTCAATAACTTTGCGAAAAGTGGACCTATACATCAATCAAAAGGCCAGAGTATAGGCTTTTAAAATATGTGCAGAAAACCATAGGTTATAATCGAAGACTTATTGAGATATAACGAAAATAACAAATAATAAGGGTAAAAATTTTCTATTTTTATTTATATCTCTCAAACTATATTTCATATTTATAAAAAGTTTATTGCGTATAAAAGTGCATTAAATAAGCTTTCATATGATACCAAGTTTGTTAAGATTGGACAATAAAAAAGGAGATATTATTGGCCCTTTGGAGGGCTATATCTCAAGACCAGGGCATTTCCGGGACAAAAATTTTACCTTGTTAGAATCAGTACATCAGACTACATAACATATATTAATTTCAAGCAATTTGGTTAGGGGCCCATAAACTGCAGTTTAGCCAAAAATATTATCAGTCCCCATGTTATTTAAAATGAACAAAAAAAAAGAAAAGATTTTTTAAAAAAGTTTATTGCGTATAAAAGTGCATTAAATAAGCTTTCATATGATACCAAGTTTGTTAAGATTGGACAATAAAAAAAGGAGATATTATTGGCCCTTTGGAGGGCTATATCTCAAGACCAGGGCATTTCCGGGACAAAAATTTTACCTTGTTAGAATCAGTACATCAGACTACATAACATATATTAATTTCAAGCAATTTGGTTAGGGGCCCATAAACTGCAGTTTAGCCAAAAATATTATCAGTCCCCATGTTATTTAAAATGAACAAAAAAAAAGAAAAGATTTTTAAAATATATTGCAACGTTTTTGAGATATAGAATTTTAAGTTTTTAGAAAAATTAAAGACTTTTGAAATTTCCAATTTTGTTATAGCAACACCAAAAAAGCCGCAAGAATTTTACTTTAATTTTTGCAATAATTTTATATGAGGTTATAATCATTCGATATACCGACAAAAGTTAAAAATCCCTGAACCTAGTACAAGAATTCACTGATAAGTAACTGTTGTTTGGTTGGTTGTGTGTGGCTTTTGTTATGCTGGCATGAGGAAGTAATTTTGAGAGTCATTTCAGAAGAGAGTGAGCTAATACAATGAGAGTAGTTCAATTTTACTTTGTATGCATTTACTGATGGGAATATGGTAGGCACGAAATTTTGTAGAAATTTTGCAAAGTAGGGATATTTTTATTCCAGAAAAATAATAAAATCTTGCTAGTGATCTATAAATTGACTAGCCGAAAAAATTTTGACATTGTTGTGCTAGTTTGAGTAACTGTTGTTTGGTTGGTTGTGTATGCCTCTTGTTATGCTGGTATGGGGAAGTTAGTTTGAAAGTCTGGGTAATTTTTGGTAGTAAGAGAGTGAGCTAAAACAATGAGAGCAATACGATTGCATTTTGAATGCATATACTTAGAGAAATGTGGTGAGATTGAGAATGAGATGCAAAAAGAGAGGTTAATCGGATATTTTTCAAAATCGTTGAAGAAAGTAAAATATATTTTCTTTAAACAAATAAAAAAACCAAATTATTTCACTACAAAAAAGTGAATTTTCTATAGCACTAAAGCCAATTTAACTCTATTTTAAATCGTGAATTATTAAGTTTTGAGAATATTTCCTTGATATTAATAATTTTTCGCATACATTGGTTACTTCATATAAAAGTGAGGAAAATTTTATACACAAATGAAATATAAAAGTTGGCTAAATTTCCAAGAAAATAATTTTGAATTTCTTAAAACATGTACAACAAATGCTTCCATGTCGAACTACGGCTAAATAAATAAGACATGACTTTTTTTCCTTGTAAAACCTAAGTTTTCTTTCTTTAAAATAACATATTAATGATAAGTAACAAGGAACATTTGTGATTTTCACTTGTGTAACACGAACTTAATATCAAACTTTAAAGAAATAAATCGTCTTAATGGTTCCTCTAGGTAAACGTTTTCACCGATATTTTAATATTAATATAAAATTATATAAATTATTCATTATTCAATATACTCGATTTTCGAGGGCCGGATAGATAAGTAAATTTAAAAAGCATGTAGCAGCAGACACGAAAAAATATTATGGACATGTCTGTCATCTTTTCTATATATTCCATATGCCAGTTAGGAACTTAACTTCTAAAAATTTTTCAGTTAAAGTTAACCGGAGTGAAGATATTTCGATTTTACTTTCTGCTAACTGGGAGTTAAAGTCTAACGGAGATACATGAAAATGGCCGTTAGTATGTTAAAAAATAAAATTGCAAAACACATATATTAAATTTTATTTTTAAAAAATTGTTTTCTCATAGTCTCTTCTTTTATACTCCTCGTTCACCGTTTCTAAGTTTATTTTGTTTCAATCTCATTCAAATGAATTGTAGCTATATTTTAATTTTCTCTGGCAATAAAAAAAAACTAATACCAGAAAACTTTCTAAAAGCAAATATTTTAGTTGTAGTCGGTTTAGCTCTTTTTTTTTTTTTGCCAGCATTTTATTTTATCACTAGCTATGAAAAAATATCTTTTATGACTTTGAAAAAAATTTTTTTTCTGATATCTAAAAGTATTGTATTGTGGAAAAGGATAATTGCTTTTGCAATTCAACTTATATGATTTATTATTTTCATTGCCATGGTAGGTGTTTCACTCCGTAGCTGGGAACTTTGTTAATTTCAATAGGTATGTTGCTTACCATTTTGAAATTAAATTAGAAATTCTATAACATTCAATAAAGTTTACCCTCGTAAGCTTCCTACAGAAATAAATCATGAATATTCTAGAAAACAAATTCAATTTATAGCCTGGATTTTTATATGAAAAAACAATTTTTTCTTAATACTAAAAAACACTTTTACAAATATGTCAAAATGTAGATAATTTTTAATGTTGATATTTTTATATCGCTGAAAGGTTTTTTAAATTTTCTATTTTTATGTTAGCCGGATGTCAATGCAACTTCAACTTCTCCGATTTCGTAAATGTGTGTTTATCAAATAGAGGTTAAAATCTTAAAATTCTCCACTTTATAAAAATTTATCCCAACAAATCTACAAGTTTCTTATATTTCTTAATCACCCCCAAAAGTATGCTATAATTAATTCGTTGTTAACTTTTAACTTTTACCTCTATCCACTATCACCAGCAGATTAAGGAAACAACGTATCTGTGTGCTTCCGCATATGCGATACGTCAGCTATTTGCTTGAATTGAACTTTGAGTATTGTAGCCTTAGTACTCTTCAAACCAATATCAAGTTATCGATACAACGAATGGTACTTTACGTGATGTTCATATTCTTCTCGCTCTCTCTCTCTCTCTGAGTATGTGTATATGAGTGTGTGTTGTTTAGTTGTTGGCTCCTTTCATTTGCCCTTAAATGAATGCTCTGAAAAAATGCATGAATACAAGCTGCACACCATTCTCATTCCCCCATATACCCTCAAAGGAGAAATAAAAAACAAAAAACACAAAAAAATGCAAATTACTTGTTCAACTCCCCAACCATCTTTCACACATTCTTGTTTCAATCGAACCTGTAATTGGAATTGAATTTGCATATGCGATCATTGTAAAATGCCATGGAATTGTTTCCATGGCAAAGTGTTTGGGAGTCACAGAGTCTTTACAGATGCAAAAAAAAATATTTCTGTATGGATGAACCTGTTGTAGAGATGGTCGTCCTTGCTTGTTCATTGAGTTATATGCACATAGTTTGCCAAATATTCGGTTCGATTTTCCGTTTTTGCAATTGAAAAGTGAACAAAAAAAAAACAAACTCAACTCTAAAGTCGCCTTAATGATACTGACTTTGAGTGGGATTAACGTTTTTTTTTTTTGGCGGAGAATTTTGATTTTTGATAAAATATCAATATTCATTGATTAGCGTGAATATTATTACATATTTTCCTCTAAATTATGACATAAATTTGACCATAATTGATTTAGTGGGATTTCTTATTTTCGTCCTAACTACCTACTAAAAAATAGGTATGGGTACTCAGAAACGGTTTATCCGAATCGAAGAATGCTTACTGAATAAAAATGGAGAAGGAGAGCGTCTGAAGTTTCAATAAAAATTTTGTCAAAACTGTAGAAAATTTTACAAAATTTTCATTTCTATAGAAAAAAATTTGTCATAATGGTATTTCTATAGGAAATTTGGCCAAAATTTTATTTCTATAGAAAAATTTGGACAATATTTTATTTCTGTAGAAAATTTTGTCAAAATTGTATTTCTCTAGAAAAAATATTAAAATTGTATTTCTATAGAAAAATGTTTGTCACAATGTTATTTCTATAGAAAAATGTATTCAAAATTGAATGGAATAGGAAACTTGGCCAAAATTTTATTTCTATGTTATAGAAAATTTTCTCAAAATTTTATTTCTATGGAAAAAATTTTGTCGAAAGTTTATTTCGTATTTTTGTGTGTTGTTGACCTATTTTATGATTATTCTGATTATTAATTTTGTTCGGCTTGAGGTCATAGAAGCAATCGATTATTGATGTGTTTTAATATTTATTTCCAATATTTTGATTGTTTCTATGACCTCAAGCCGAACAAAATTAATAATCAGAAAGTTTATTTCTTTAGAAAATTTTGTCTAATTTTTATTTCTATAGAAAAAAAATTTTATCAAAATTTTATCTCTAAAGAAAATTTTTCTTAAAACTTTATTTCTAAAGAAAAATTTCTTAAAATTTTATTTCTATAGAAAAAGTCAAAATGTTATAAAAAAATGTAAAATTATATTTCTATGGAAAATATTGGTAAAATTTTATTTCTATAGAAAATTTTTTCAAAATTTTATTTCTCTAGAAAAAATATTAACATTTTATTTCTAACAAAAATTTTCTTAAAATTTTATTTCTATAGAACAAATTTTGTCGAAATTTTATTTCTATAGAAAAAATTTTGTCGAAAGTTTATTTCTTTAGAAAATTTTGTCTAATTTTTATTTCTATCGAAAAAAAAATTATCAAAATTTTATCTCTAAAGAAAAATTTCTTAAAACTTTATTTCTAAAGAAAATTTTCTTAAAATTGTATTTCAATAGAAAAAGTCAAAATGTTATTTCTGTAGGAAAAATTTTTTCAACATTTTATTTCTAAAGAAACGATTTGTCAAAATTTTATTTCTATGGAAAAATATTGGTAAAATTATATTTCTATGGAAAATATTGGCAAAATTTTATTTCTATAGAAAATTTTGTCCAAATTTTTGTTCTCTAGAAAAACTATTAAAATTTTATTTCTAACAAAAATTTTCATAAAATTTTATTTCTATAGAAAAAATTTTGTCGAAATTTTATTTCTATAGAAAAAATTTTGTCGAAATTTTATTTCTTTAGAAAATATTGTAAACATTTTATTTCTTTAGGAAATTTTTTTTCAACATTTTATTTCTAAAGAAACGATTTGTCAAAATTGTAATTCTATAGAAAATGTTGTAAAAAATGTATTTCTATGGAAAATATTGTAAAAATGTTACTTCTTTAGAAAAAATATTATCCAAATTTTATTTCTATAGAAAATTTTGTACAAATTTTATTTCTATAGAAAAAATTTTTGTAAAAATGTCTGTCACAAATTTGGCCAACATTTTATTTTTATAGAAAATTTTGTCAAAATTCTAATTCTCAAGAAACAATATTAAAATTTTATTTCTATAGAAAAATGTTTGTCTAAATGTTATTTCTATAGAAAATTTTCTAACAATGTTATTTCTAAAGAAAATTTTCTCAAAATTTTTTTTCTATAGAAAAAAATTTGTCGAAGTTTTATTTCTTTAGAAAATATTGTAAACATTTAATTTCTATAGAAAAAAAAATTGTAAAAATTTTATTTCTAAAGAAAACTTTTCTCAAAATGTTATTTCTATAGAAAATGTTGTCCAAATTTTATTTCTATGGAAAATATTGGTAAAATTTTATTTCTATAGCAAATTTTGTCAAAATTTTATTTCTATAGAAAAAATTGTAAAAATTTTATTTATAGAGACAAAAATGACATTTTTATAGGAAATTTGGACAAATTTTATTTCTATAGAAAATTTTGTCCAAATTTTATTTCTATAGAAAATTTTGTCCAAATTTTATTTCTATAGAAAATTTTGTCAAAATTTTAATTCTATAGAAAATTTTGTCAAAATTTTATTTCTTAAAAATTTTTGTCGAAATTTTATTTCGGTAGAAAATTTTTTAAAAATTTATATCTAAAAGAAATTTTGTCAAAATTTTATTTTAATAGAAAATTTTATCAAAATTTTATTTCAAAAAAAAATTTAGTCAAAATTTTATTTCTATAGAAAATATTGCCAAAATTTTATTTCTCTAGAAAATTTTATCAAAATTTTATTTCGATAAAAAATTTTGTCACAATTGTATTACTATAGAAAATTTTTTCAACATTTTATTTGTATAGCAAATTTTGTCAAAATTTTATTTCTATAGAAAAATATTGTAAAAATTTTATTTATAGAGACAAAATTTTGTCAAAATGATATTTTTATAGGAAATTTGGACAACATTTTATTTCTATAGAAAAATTTTGCCAAAATTTTATTTCTAGAGAAAAATGTTGCCAAAATTTTATTTCTATAGAAAATTTCGTCATATATTTATTTTTATAGAAAATTTTGTTAAAATTTTATTTCTATAGAAAATTTTGTCAAATTTTATTTCTATAGAAAATTGTTTCAAAATTTTATTTCTAGAGAAAAAAATTGTCAAAATTTTATTTCTATGGAAAATTTTATCAAATTTTTATTTCTAAAGAAAATGTTCTCAAAATTCTCAAAAAGGGTTTAAAGGCGGAGAGAAATTTGCGATTGTGTGCGAATCCATATGACCAGTCTCTTTATATACTTCGATAAATGTTACTTGGAATTGTATTTCTGAATGTATTTTCTCAAATTTTAGTTCTAAAGAAAATTTTCAAAAATTTTATTTCTAACGAAAGTTTTCTCATATATTTCAATAGAAAAAAAAAATTGTTAAACATTTATTTCTGTAAAAAAAATTGTCAATATTTTATTTCTATTCAAAAAAATTTGTCAACATTTTATTTCTATGGAAAATATTGACAAAATTTTGTCACAATGGTGTTGCTATAGAAAAAATTTTGTCAAAATTGTGTTTCTATCGGAAATTTGGCTAAAATTTTATTTCTATAGAAAAGTTTTGTCAAAATTTTATTTCTAACGAAAATTTTCTCTAATATTTCAATTGAAAAAAAAATTCTTAAAATTTGTTTTCTGTAAAAAAAATTATCAAAACTTTATTTCTATTCAAAAAATTTTGTCAACATTTTATTTCTATGGAAAATATTGACAAAATTTTATTTCTATAGAAAATTTTCTAAACATTTTATTTCTAAAGAAAATTTTGTAGAAATTTTATTTCTATAAAAAGTTTTGTAAAAATGTTATTTCTTTATGAAATTTTATCCAAATTTTATTTCTATAGAAAATTGTTTCAAAATTTTATTTCTATAGAAAATTGTTTCAAAATTTTATTTCTGGAGAAAAAAATTGTCAAAATTTTATTTCTATGGAACATTTTTTTCAAAATTTTATTTCTATGGAGAATTTTGTCAAATGTTCATTTCTAAAGAAAATTTTCTCAAAATTCTCAAAAAGGGTTTAAAGACAGAGAGAAATTTGCGATTGTGTGCGAATCCATATGACCTTCGCACACAATCGTACTTTATGTTCTTCGATAATTGTTACTTAAAATTGTATTTCTTTAGGTAATTTTCTCAAAATTTTAGTTCTAAAGAATAATAAAAATTTTACTTCTAACGAAAATTTTCTCAAATATTTCAATAGAAAACAATTTTCTTAAAAATTTATTTCTGTAAAAGAAAATTGTCAAGATTTTATTTCTATTCAAAAAATTTTGTAAATTTTTTTTTCTATAGAAAATTTCTAAACATTTTATTTCTAAAGAAAATTTTGTCGAAATTTTATTTCTATAAAAATTTTTGTGAAAATATTATTTCTTTACAAAATATTGCCACAATTTTATTTCTATAGAAAATTGTTTTAAAATTTTATTTCTAGAGAAGAAATTTGTCAAAATTTTATTTCTATGGATTTTTTTTCAAAATTTTTATTTCTATGGAAAATTTTGTCAAATTTTCATTTCTAAAGAAAATTTTCTCAAAATTCTTAAAAAGGGTTTAAAGGCAGAGAGAAATTGTGTGCGAATCCATATGACCAGTCTCTTTATGTACTTCGATAAATGTTACTTGAAATTGTATTTCTACAGGTAATTTTAGTTCTAAAGAAAATTTTCTCAAATTTTAGTTCTAAAGAAAATTTTCTCAAATTTTAGTTCTAAAGAAAATTTTCTCAAATTTTAGTTCTAAAGAAAATTTTCTAAAAATTTTATTTCTAACGAAAATTTTCTCAAATATTTCAATAAAAAAAATTTTGTTAAACATTTATTTCTGTATAAAAAATTGTCAATATTTTATTTCTATTCAAAAAATTTTGTCAACATTTTATTTCTATGGAAAATATTGACAAAATGTTGTCACAGTGGTATTGCTATAGAAATTTGGTTAAAATTTTATTTCTATAAAAAAGTTTTGTCACAATTGTATTTCTATAGAAAATTTTGTCGTATATTTATTTCTATAGAAAATTTTGTCAAAAGTTTATTTCTATAGAAAATTTGGACAAAATTTTATTTCCAGACAAACATTTTGTCAACATTTTAATTCTAAAGAAAATTTTGTAAAAATTTTATTTATAGAGACAAAATTTGTCAAAAATTTATTTCTATGGAACATTTTTTCAAAATTTTATTTCGATGGAATATTTTTTCAAAATTTTGTCAAATTTTCATTTCTAAAGAAAATTTTGTTAAAATTCTCAAAAGGGGTGTAAAGGCAGAGAGAAATTTACAATTTTGTGCGAATCCATATGACCAGTCTCTTATGTACATCGATAAATGTTACTTGAAATTGTATTTCTAAAGGTAATTTTCTCAAATTTTAGTTCTAAAGAAAATTTTCAAAAAATTTTATTTCTAACGAAAATTTTCTCAAATATTTCAATAGAAAAATTTTTTCTTAAAAATGTATTTCTGTACAAAAAAATTGTCAAGGTTTTATTTCTATTCAAACAATTTTGTCAACATTTTATTTCTAAGAAAATTTTGTCAACATTTTATTTCTATGGCAAATATTGACAAAATTTTATTTGTATAGAAAAAAATTTTGTCAAAATTGTATTTGCATAGAAAATTTTCTAAACATTTTATTTCTAAGAAATTTTTCTAAACATTTTGTTTCTATGAAAATTTTGCCGAACTTTTATTTCTTTAGGAAATTTTGCCAACATTTTATTTCTATAGAAAATTTGTCAAAATGTTATTTCTATGGAAAATTTGGTCCAATTGGTATATCTATAGAAAATTGTTTCAAAATGTTATTCCTAAAGAAAAATTATTGTAGAAATTTTAGTTCTTTGGATTTTTTTTTTCAAAATTTTATTTCTATAGAAAATGTTATCAAAATTTTTGTTTGTATAGAAAATTTTGTCAATATTTTATTTCTATAGAAACTTTTTTCAAAGTTTCATTTCCAAAGAAAATTTTCTCAAAATTCTCAAACCAGGGAAATTTGCGATTATGTGCGAATCCATAAAACCACTTTCTTTATGTATGTTACTTCGATAAATGTTGCTTGAACTTTGGAACAAAAACAAGTCTACTACAAGATAAGGCTTTCTAGTTTTTTTTCGAAAGGTTTTCAAAGATGTTTTTGCTTTTATGACTAATAATGTATATCTAAAAATGTCTCTTGAAATCATGGAAAACAGGTGCGAAAAAAATTTGGGTGGCATATTGCTGTTAAATACAAAAAAAAAAAAAAAACAGCTAAATTTAGCAAAAATGCTAAAATGGCAACACTGCATATTAGGGGTTAAATCAGGGATGAGAGCAGAGAGAAATTTGTGATTGTGTGGGAGTCCATATGACCAATCTTTTCGATAAATGTAACTTGAAATATGCAACAAAAAATAAATTCAGGCTCTGAAGATTTTTCTTTAGCTATTCGAAAGGTTTTCAAAGTCGTTTTTCTCATGATTTGTAATACTCTCGTATTCCCTATGGCTTTCTAAACAGCTCTCTTGAAACCATGGGAAACAGGTGCGAGAAAATATTTGGTGGCATATCAAATATGGATTTTGTGTTCTTGCTTAGCAAGAGAACATTTTGGAGAGTGAGAGCGAAACGCCACGTAGTCTCTTTGCCCATTTTTGGTTTGAATTAAATTTGTGCTCAAGAGAAATTATAGATAATTTCTTATTTCATAACAAAATTTCATAGAATTAATATAGTTTTAATGTTTAAAATTTAAATTAGCTTTTTTCTGCTTATTAAAGATTCTAAGATTGTCTGTTTTATTCCAACTATGAGAAACTGTGTTTTTTTGCTTTGAGAGAAATATTTTATTTAATTTACTGAAATATTAATTTAAGAGAAACCTCAGTTATAGAGCTTACCCAACTGAAATAGATAATCGAAAAATATCGAATGAAATCGAATAAGAAAAAAGAAATTAAAATTAGCAAATACATGTCACAGCCTTTTAATGCTTTTAAAATGAGCTTTTTTCCTTTAACCAATAGAAAATAATAATAAAAAATTCTGACTTACAAATAACTCCCATATGGAGGTTTTTTTCCTACATTTTTCAATAATAACTGAATATGAAAGAATATTAAATGTCAAAATTAATATTTCGTTTCGTTATTTTTTTTTTTCAAAACAAAATTTTTATATAGAGTTCTACTTAAATTGATGAGTTTTTTTTTTTGATTTGGTGAAATGTTTCACATGTCCTTAGATAGTCCACAAATTTTTAATCATTTCGTATGATTTTAGATCGAATAATTTTTAATTTTGGTTTGGTGTTGTTTGTTTTGTTTTTCAAAATTGCGAGTTGAATGAGTTTTGATTGCATGCTTTTGATAAATAAATTACGTTTTTTTTTTTTTACATTTTGTAATCACTTACGAAACCTGGGGCAAGGAGAAATGATCCCCTCTCACGTTACCATCACCGTCACCATCATCGTCATTAGTGTAGTTATGTGGTGGGCATTTTGTTTTCGTTCAATAACAAAATTTAAGCAAATAACCAAATCTAACGTCGCAAATGATACATGTTATAACCCATGGGTGTGCTGCCCATAGCACGTTCCGTTGCCTTTTCGATACTGGCATGAACGCACCGATAACAGCACACATAGGCCAAACATCACTTGAAGAGTATACGCCGAAATGCCCGGCGGAAGTCCTTATTGAAAATGGTGTAGATGGCCGGATTCAGCGCCGAATTCATGTAGCCCAACCAAAAGGCAATGGCAAACGCCGAATCCGGTATATGACAATGAGTACTACACGCCGGCATCAGGATATAGAGGAAGAAGAAGGGTAGCCAACAGGCTATGAATGAGCCCATGATAAGGCCCAGAATTAGAGTGGCCCGTTTCTCCTTTTTGCGGGCTATTCGTCGTTTCTCCTTTTCGGGATCACGAGGCTTCTGGGGTTTGGGTATGGCAGGTTCGAGCTCGGCTTTCACAATTTCCGCCTTTGTTGTTGCCGTTGTGGGCGTCGATGAGGAGCCTCCATCTTTGGCACTTGCTGCTGCAGCAGCGGCCGCCGCTGCTTTGGCTTCATTTTGTCGTCTATTATTGGATTTACGTCCAAAAATAGGCTGACATAAACGAAATTTCAAAGGTTTCACCACAGCACAACGACTCACTACACCCGAGTCCGAACTCGATGGATCAAATTCACTGACCATATCGGTATCTATGCCCACCGATAGGGCTCTACAACGTCCGGCAATCGGTGAGACTTTCAGTTCATTGGTGGCCGTCGATAATGTCGTTGTGGGTTTGGTATTGAGCAAAGTTGTCGTTGCCGTCAATGTTGTTCCAGCCGTAGCTGTTGTTGGCAACGAGCCATTGTTGTTGTTATTCATTGCCGCCGCCAATGCTGTGGTCGTTGATGTGCTATTATTATTGGCAGCCATTGATGGAGGCACCGGAACATTTATTGCCCCATGCCCTGTGGTTATTGTACTCACACGCAACGATGAGGCATCATTGCAATTGGACGTTGAGTTATTCGTCGTTGGGCTATCTAGGTTGGCAGATGGTGCCATTGCATTGTCTGAACTCACTGACCCCACTGTCGCTGCTGCTGCATTGGGATACATTAGGGGATGTGGTTCCATTTCGGCTGCCTCCGATGTTGATATATCCGAGGCTAGATCGCAGGTAACTGTGGGTATTTGCATTGGTAGTGCTCCAGCACTATTCGGTGGTGTTTCTATGGTGGCTATTTGGTGTTGTTGATGTTTTTGTAATGCCGAACTGGAGGATGGCATTGGTATGGTACCTTTTTTATTGGCGGTGGTAAAGCTGGTAACCTGAAAATGAGAAACAGAAGAGAGAGAATGGAAGAGAATTAGAGATGTTTTGGGTTTGTTTTACTAAGGAGGGAGCGGTAAGAGAGTTACTTTTACCTTCTCCCTAAAAAGTTTAAGATTTTTGATAATTTTGGTATTTTATTTGCAGGGCTATAATATTCTGAGTTTATTTATTCGTAGACGCGAAAAAATAGAAATAAACAGAGATTTTCCGGCCTACTTTTCCAACACAGAGTCATTCGGCTGTACTGTTCTTTACGGAGACCTTCGGGTCTACTGTTTCCCCACAGAGACCTACAGCTCTACTGTTCCACAACAGAGTCCTTCTGGCCTACTGTTCTAACACAGATTCCTTCGGGCCAACTGTTCCACCGGGCATACAGATTCCCTACAGAGAACTTCGGGCCTAGAGTTCCTTCATTGAGACCTTCGGGCCTACTGTTACACCAAAGAAAGCTTCTGCCCTACTGTTCCCCAACAGAGACTTTTGGGCCCACTGTTCCAACGCTGAGAGCTTCGGGTATACTATTATACCACAGAGACCTTAGGACATACTATTATACTACGGAGACCTATGGGCCTACTCTTCCACCACGGAGACCTTCGAGCCTACGGTCCCACCGAAGAGTTCTTCGCAGAGACCATAGGTCTTACTGTTCTCTACGAAGACCTTCGGGCCTAATGTTCCACCATAGGAGACCAACGGGTCTACCGTTTCACCACAGAGACCTTCGGGCCTACTGTACTGTTGCACTACAAAGACATTCATGTCTATTGATCCACCACAGAGACCTTCGACCTATTGATCCACACCCGAGACCTACAGGTCTACTGTTCCCCACAGAGACCATCGGGTCTTCTATTACACGTTCGGGCTCATCCGTCCACCACAGTGACCATCGGGCCTACTATTCCACCAAATAGACCTTAGGGCCTTCGGTTCCAACATAGAGAGCTTCGGACTTACCCGTCCACCATAGAGACCTTCATACCTACTGTTCCTTCGGGCCTAATGTTCCACCACAGATAAGTTCAGGCCTACTTATCCACCACAGAGACCTTCGGACCTACTGTACTGTTGCACCACAAAGACATTCATGCCTATTGATCCACCACAGAGACCTTCGACCTATTGATCCACACCCGAGACTTAGATTAGGTGGCAGCCCGATGCATCACGCTCACTTAGACTATTCAGTCCATTGTGATACCACATTGTTGAACTTCTCTCTTATCACTGAGTGCTGCCCGATTCCATGTTAAGCTCAATGACAAGGGACCTCCTTTTTATAGCCGAGTCCGAACGGCGTTCCACATTCCAGTGAAACCACTTAGAGAAGCTTTGAAAGCCTCAAAAATGTCACCAGCATTACTGAGGTGAGATAATCCACAGCTGAAAAATTTTTGGTGTTCGGTCGAAGCAGGAATCGAACCCACGACCTTGTGTATTCAAGGCGGGCATGCTAACCATTGCACCACGGTGGCTCCCACACCAGAGACCTACGGGCCTACTGTTCCCCACGGAGACCGTCGGGCCTACGGTTCCACCACGGAGACCTTCGGGCCTACTGTACTGTTGCACCACAAAGACATTCATGCCTATTGATCCACCACAGAGACCTTCGACCTATTGATCCACAACCGAGACCTACGGGCCTACTGTTCCCACAGAGACCATCGGGACTTCTATTACACCTTCGGGCTCATCCGTCCACCACAGTGACCATCGGGCCTACTATTCCACCAAAGAGACCTTCGGCTTTCGGTTCCAACATAGAGAGCTTCGGACTTACCCGTCCACCATAGAGACCTTCATACCTACTGTTCCTTCGGGCCTAATGTTCCACCACAGATAAGTTCATGCCTAGTGATCCACCACAGAGACCTTCGACCTATTGATCCACACTCGAGACCTACGGGTCTACTGTTCCCCACAGAGACCATCGGGCCTACTGTTCCTCCACAGAGACATTCGGGCCTTCCATTGCACCTTCGTGCTCATCCGCACACCACAGTGACCATCGGGCCTACTATTCCACCAAAGAGTCCTTCGGGCCTTCTGTTCCAACATAGAGAGCTTCGGACTTACCCGTCCACCATAGAGACCTTCATACCTATTGTTCCTTCGGGCCTAATGTTCCACCACATATAAGTTCAGGCCTACTTATCCACCACGGATACCAACGGGTGTACCGTTCCACCACAGAGACCTTCGGGCCTACTGTACTGTTGCACCACAAAGACATTCGTGCCTAGTGATCCACCACAGAGACCTTCGACCTATTGATCCACACCCGTGAACTACGGGTCTACTGTTCCCCACAGAGACCTTCGACCTATTGATCCACACCCGTGAACTACGGGTCTACTGTTCCCCACAGAGACCATCGGGCCTACTGTTCCGCCACAGAGACATTCGGGCCTTCCATTACACCTTCGGGCTCATCCGCACACCACAGTGACCATCGGGCCTACCATTCCACCAAAGAGACCTTCGGGCCTTCTGGTCCAACATAGAGAGCTTCGGACTTACCCGTCCACCATAGAGGCCTTCATACCTACTGTTCCGTACAGAAACCTTTGTACATATTGTTCCACCACAGAGACAATCGGGCCTACTGTTCCACCATAGAGACCATCGGGCCTTTTGTTCTACCATAGAAAACGTTAGGCTTACTCTTCCCAACAGAGACCTTCGGGCCTACTGTTCCACCACAGAGACCTTTAGACCTGTTGTTTCGAAAATAGAGACCTTTGGACTTACTGTTCCACCACAGACCCCTTCGTCCTACTGTTCTACCACAGGGACATTCGGGTCTACTCTTTCCCCACAGAGAAGTTCGGGCCTACTCTTTCCCCACAGAGAAGTTCGGGCCTACTGTTCCCCACAGAGGTCATCGGGCCTATTGCTCCCCGAAGAGACTTTCGGGCATACTGTTCCGACCAGAGACATTTGGGCCTACTGTCCTCCACAGAAGGCTTTCGGGTCTATTGTTCTCCACAGAAGGCTTTCGGACCTACTATTCCACCACAGAGACCTTCGGGCCTACTGTTCGCTCGTCGACTAGTAGCTGTAGCTACTGCCCATACCGAAGTTGATACCATACCGCTTATACATCAGTCAAGTGTAGCAACCCTAAAACCCATCTGGAAACCTAGGATATCATCAGCAGTTCCCGATATCCTACAAATCGACGAATTCAAAGCTTCCCAATCGCCAACGAAACGAACTACTCAGCAGCAGCCAATCATCTACGGATGCAATTGCCTCCAATTGTCAACGAACCATCAACTACCGATTATCAACGAGTCGACATTATCCTCCACTACTGATCATCAACGAACCGCATTTCTAATTGACTACCCATAATCGACGTTCTTCCCTACTACCGATTATAAACGAACCGAATTTCTCATTGAGTACCAATTATCAACGAAAAGAACGAATTCCCCGTAAATAACAGAATCTATATCAGCCGACCTTCTCATCCACCAACGATCATCAACGAATTTCTCATCAAATACCGATCAAAAAGCAATCGAAGAATCTAACTACGATTACGATAATCTGACGATTATCTGTGAACCTAATTCCTTCTTCTTCTCAGCGATGATATCAGTTTTCAATTATTAAAAAATCGCCGGCATTCCGATTATATAGACCGAACTTAGCACCAACTATGGACCGAACTTAGCACCAACTAGAGAGAAGTTCACCACTGTGGTATCACAATGGACTGAATAGTCTAAGTGAGCCTGATACATCGGGCTGCCACATAACCTAACCTAACCTAACCTAGCACCAACTAGCGAACATCCGAAGTTCTCATCACTACGAATACACAACTTTGCAATCACCAACGAACCGAACTACTCAGCAGCATCGATATCGTCTACGGATGAAATAGCCCCCAAATTGTCAACGAACTATAAACTACCAATTGTAGACGAGCCGACGTTCTCATACTTTACCGCTCATCAACGAATCGAATTTATCGCCAACTATTGATCATTGACTTCTTCTTCTCTACTACCGATTATAACAAAACCGAAGTTCTCATCAACTATCGAACATCGATAAATCGAAGTTCTCATCATCAAATTACTCATCGACCTGCAATTATCAAAGAAACGAATTCCCCATCAATAACCGAATCTCTACGAGCGGACGTTCTCATCCTCCAACGATCATCAAAGAACCGAATTCTCAATAACTAACGATCATAAAGAAAGACGATTATCTGGAAACCGCATTCCTTCGATTATTTCCAGTTTTCGATTATTTACAAATCAATGGAATCCCGATTATAAACGAACCGAGCTTGTCATCAACTAGCGAACATGGATCAAGCGAAATTCACTACGAATACACAACTTCCCAATCACCAACAAACCAGACAACGAACCGATTATCGACGAGCCTACGTTCCCATCTATTACCGCTCGTTAACGAACCGCATTTCTCATCAACTACAGATTATCGACGTTTTTTCTACTAACGCTTATAAACAAACCGAACTTCTCATCATTCACCGAACATCGATAAACCGAATTTCTAATCGATTATCAATTATCAAGGAACCGAATTCCTTCTTCATCTCAGCGAAAATACCAGTTTCCGATTATCTACAAATCACCGCTATCCCGATTATAAATGAGCCGAAGTTTTCACCGACTACTAATTATCGAAACGAAATCCCCATCATCATCCAACTGAAAAATCGACCCTACGGAAAATTGGTGCAAATTGACATGAATGGACTTATCATAGGACTAGTACCAGTGCTCCAGTTTATCACATTTTTTTAAATTTTTATATAATTTATTGATTTCTACACTCGCTTGGAATTAAAATCTAATTGGATCTACACTTCTACTAAAATACAACAATCAGAATTATCTATTGTTCAACATATTGGAAAAACTTGTCCTTTCTGGTGCGATTCGGATGCTTAAAATGATACAGTTTCCTAAGAGTTTGTCCCAGACTAGTTCATGAGGACCAGTCTATGGGGTAGTCCTTCTAAGTTTTTCCAGGACGTGTCCTTTGGAATGAGTTCAAGTCCTGTCCTATCGTGTAAATTTACCCCGCCAAAGACAAATCCATGTTAAAGTGACCCGATACTTCCATACGTTTGGACCAGAACTGGGCCTGGTTCAAACACACCAGGTACTAGTCCTGTACCGATCCAGGGGTTGATCCATTTCCCGTAGGGGGAGTACTTACAACCTGACGATTATCTGTCAACCGTATTCCTTCTTCCTTATTCTTCTTTATTCCAAAACTTTAGTGAGTCCTTACGGAGACCCTGGATGTGACTGAACTTACCTCAGCCGTCGAAAAAAAAATTTAGGAATTTTTTCCCATTTTAATTAAAACTAATTTACACGAATATTGGACCATTTTCATAGACTTGGTGGAAGTTTCTGAGGCGGGTATTGAAGAGTCTTAAAATTCGGAATAGATTACATCCAAGTTGATTTTTTTTTACAAAAAAATGCTCTAAAAACTTTCCTGTTTTTAATTTTTACAACGATGTTTTTCTTATTTTCGATTTTTATTAAAACAAAATTTAAAAAATCATCTTTATTCTCATAGACATCAAATTCAGAACAAATAATGTCACATACATTTTGTGTATTATACAAAATTTTCTAATAAAAATCAAAATTTTTGAAATTTTTTTCAAAAAAGCTTTTAGAATTTTTTCATTTTAATGGCATTTTCTCTACAATGCACATCCAATTATTAAAAAAAAAAATAATATAAAAAATTCCAATTACTTTCACCATAGTAATAAATTAACTTTTTTCCTGAATCGTATATGTTCATATGCCACGTATCGTATATCCAAGACATCTTCGACCTTGGCGTACATAAACTCAATACCCATATGGTGAAAAGCAGCTGTTCATTACTCACGAGTTTTTACACATGGATCAATTTCCTGTTTTCAAAAATATAGACGCGTATAAATCTACAATGTCACTCATTTTACTCACAAAGTCCTACGGCCCCTCTCACCCTCATGGAAATGAGACCTAACGAAAACATCGAGGACATGTCCTCGACTCGACTCCTTCATAGACTAGCGTGTATGTATTGTAGTCATGAGCCCAGACTTTGTGCAATCTATCACAATATGGACCAGTATAGAGTCTGCCAAAAAGGATGCTTGCTTCCATGCCTGCCTGTATGACTGACTGAATGGCTGGCTGACTGAAATACAAGCGAATGAATGAATGCAAATGTGTTATATAAATTCACACTAATTGGATTTCATTCCCAAACGAAATATGTCAGCGTTTTTTCCCTCGCTCGATTTTATTTTTTTTACCTTCTTTTGTTTTACTCATTGATCTGCTGTCAGAAATGCGTTATTAAGAGGCTTTTCCTCGATGCTTATTATGCAGCACAACAGTAACTGCTTAAGTTAAAATGACGGAGTAGGTTTGCACAGTGGAAGATAAATGCGCAGGTATTTATTGGAAAAAGATCTAATACGAATTTTGTAAAAAATTTTATTTTTATAGAAAATATTGTCAACATTTTATTTCTATATAAAATGTTGCCAAATTTTATTTCAATAGAAAATCTTATTAAAATTTTATTTCTATAGAAAATCTTATTAAAATTTTATTTCTATAGAAAATTTTGTCAAAATTTTATTTCTATAGAAAATTTTGTCAAATATTTATTTCTATAGAAAATTTTGTCAAAATTTTGTTTCTATAGAACATTTTATTTCTAGAGAAAATTTTTGTCTATATTTTATTTCTATAGAAAATTTTGTAAAGATTTGATTTCTTTGCAAAATTTTGAAAAACTTTATTTCTATAGATAATTGTGACAATTTTTTTTTCTATAGAAAAATTTTAACAAAATTTTATTTCAATACAAAATTTTGCCAAATTTTATTTCAATAGAAAATTTTGTAAAAATTTTATTTCTATAAAAAGTTTGCCAACATTTTATTTATGTAGAAAATTTTGTCAAACATTTTTTTCTATAGACATTTTTGTCAAAATTTAATTTCTATAGAGTATTGTGTCAATTTTTTTTCTATAGAATATTGTGTCATTTTTTTCTATAGAAATTTTTGTCACAATTATATTTTTATAGCAAATTTTAACAAAAATTTTGTTTAATAAAAAATTTTAACAAAAATTTATTTTTATAAAAAATTTTGTTACAATTTTATTTCTATAGAAAATTTTGTTAAAATTTAATTTCTATAGAAAATTTTGTAAAAACTTTATTTCGTTGGAAATTTTTCAAAAACTACTTCTATAGAAACATTTTTCAATATTTTATTTCTATAGATAATTGTAACGCATTGTTTGTCTATAGACAATTTTAACAAAATTTTATTTCTGTACAAAATTATGCCATATTTTGTTTCAATAGAAAATTTTGTCAAACATTTTTTTTTATAGATAATTTTGTCAAAATTTTATTTCTATAGAAAATGTTAACAAAAATTTATTTTGATACAAAATTTTAACAAAATTTTTTTTAATAAAAAATTTTGTCAAAATTTTATTTCTATAGAACTTTTTTTTTCAAAATTTTGTTTCTATAGAAAATTTTGTCAAAATTTTATTTCTATAGAATTTTTTTTCAAAATTTTGTTTCTATAGAAAATTTTGTCAAAATGTTACCTTTACATAAGATTTTATAAAAATTTTATTTCTTTATTTCTTTTCCAAAATTATTATTTTATTTCTTTTCCAATTTTTTTGTTAGATAATTTTAAAAATTTGTTTCTATTAAAAATTTTAACAAAATTTTAATTCTATACAAAATTTTACCAAATTTTATTTCTATACCAAAATTTTGCAAACTTTTATTTCAATAGAAAATTTTGTCAAAATTTTATTTCTATAGAAAATTTTGTCAATTTTTATTCTATAGAAAATGTTGTCAAAATTTTATTTTTATAGAAATTTTTTTTTTCAAAATTTTGTTTCTATAGAAAATTTTGTTTCTATAGAAAATTTTGTTAAAATTTTATTTCTATAGAAAATTTTGTTAAAATTTTATTTCTATAGAAAATTTTTTCAAAATTTTATTTCTATCGACAATTTTGTCGCAATTTTATTTCTATAGGAAATATGGTCAAAATTGTATTTTTATTCAAAGTTTTTATCAAAATTTTATTTCTATAGAAAAATTTTGTTAAAATTTTGTTGCTATAGAAAATTTTGTCAAAATTTTATTTCTATAGAAAATTTTGTCAAATTTTTATTTCTATAGAAAATCTTGTAAAAATTTTATTTCTATAGAAATTTTTGTCAAATTTTTTTTCTGTAGAAAATTTTAACAACAATTTATTTTTATGGCAAATTTTAACAAAAATTTATTTTTATAAAAAATTTTGTCAAAATTTTATTTCTATAGAAAATTTTTTCAAAATTTTATTTCTAAAGAAAATTATTTCAAAATTTTGTTTCTATAGAAAATTTTTTCAATTTTTTTTTATGGAAAAATTTGATAAATGTTATTTCTATAGAAATTTTTTTCAAAATTTTATTTCTATCGACAGTTTTGTCACAATTTTATTTTTATAGAAAATATGTTCAAAATTGTATTTCGATTCAAAGTTTTTATCCAAAATTTCATTTCTATAGAAAATTTAGTCAATTTTTTTTCTATAGAATTTTTTGTCAAATTTTTTTTCTGTAGAAAATTTTAACAAAAAATTATTTTTATAAAAAATTTTATCAAAATTTTATTTCTATATAAAATTTTTTCAAAATGTTATTTTTACACAAATTTTTTCAAAATTTTGTTCCTATAGAAAAATTTATTTCTATAGAAAATTTTGTCAAAATTTTATTTCTATAGAATATTTTGTCAATTTTTTTCTATGGAAAATTTTGTCAAAATTTGAGTTATATAGAAATTTTTGTCAAAATTTTATTTCTATAGAAAATTTTCACAAAAATTTATTTTATTAAAAAAATTAAAAAAAAAAATTATTGTTATAAAAATTTTTGTCAAAATTTAATTTTTATAGAAAATTTTTTCAAAATTTTGTATCTATAGAAACACAATTTATTTCTATAGAAAATATTTATTTCTATAGAAAATATGGTCAAAATTTTATTTCTATAGAAAATTTTGTCAAAATTTTATTTCTGTAGAAAATTTTGTCAAAATTTTATTTCTATAGAAAATTTTGTCAAAATTATATTTCTATAGAAAACCATGACAAAATTTGATTTCTATAGAAAATTTGGTTAAAATTTGATTTCTATATAAAATTTTGTGAAAATGTTACCTTTACATAAGATTGTATAAAAATTTTATTTCTTTGGAAGTTTTCCAAAAACTTTATTTCTATAGAAAAATTTTTCAAAATTTTATTTTGTTAGATAATTGTAAAAATTTGTTTCTATTAAAAATTTTAACAACATTTTATTTCTATATAAAATTTTGCCAAATTTTATTTCTATACAAAATTTTGCAAACTTTTATTTCAATAGAAAATTTTGTCAAAAAAGAAAATTTTGTCAAAATTTTATTTCTATAGAAAATTTTTCAAAATTTAATTTTTATAGAAAATTTTGTTAAAATTTTATTTCTATAGAAAATTTTTTCAAAATTTTATTTCTATCGACAATTTTGTCAAAATTGTATTTTTATTCAAAGTTTTTATCAAAATTTTATTTCTATAGAAAATTTTGTCACAATTTTATTTCTATAGAAAATATGGTCATAATTTTATTTCTATAGAAAATTTTGTCAAAATATTATTTCTATAGAAAATTTTGTCAAAATTATATTTCTATAGAAAACTATGTCAAAATTTGATTTCTATAGAAAACTATGTCAAAATTTGATTTCTATAGAAAATTTGGTTAAAATTTTATTTCTATAAAAATTTTTGTCAAGATTCTACTTCAAAATGAGTTAATAATCGAAAGTAGAAGAAAATTGATGGAGGATTCCGGGATGCTCTTAATAAGAAATACTTGTTGAATTACTTGCAATTTTTTTGCTGAGATTTTCGAAGTAAGCATAAATTATTCCTTTGGTTATTTTCGAATTTTATATTTTATTACAAGGGCCGCAAGTGCCTTTTCAATTTCCCCCAGTGTTCGCTAACACACCATTGGATGTGTTACTATTGATGAATTTGCCCTTCGAAGCATGTAAAACGATTCCCATCAGTTCCACTCTTCTCACCCGTGAATATTTTTTTAGGGCGAATCATGTCCTTCAAGGCATTGCTACTTTCATGCAAATCTTAAGACAAGTAATTCTTCCTTTTTTTCAAGATTCTAGCCTAAGGCTGAGCTTTTCTTCAACAGAAGATTATTTTCGGAATATTTGCAAATGCTTTGCAAATAATCATTAAAGCATCTGATTAAAGATATGTTGTTGTTGTTGTTTTCGTTGTGGTGCTCAATGTTGCCAGGATCCCTCATCCTTGGCCACAAGCAATGACAATGGGATTTTGCAGATTATCAGTAAATACGAATATGAGAGTAGTCATTGTGTGTTGGTGGGAGAGTATGTCGGTGTGTGTGTGTGTGTGTGTGTGTGAGTTTGTGCTCCTCTCATGAGTTCTCTGTAATGTGGTTGTATAAGAATACTCATTGGGGATACTTGAACAGTTCATTAAAATGTTCATATGATTGATTACAATCAAAATATTTTTGTATGCTAGGATTATGGAATTCGTTTTTGCCATCGTATTTATGTATGACTGAAAAAAGATGGGGTGTGGGGCGCGTGTTCGTTTTTAATGAAATACGGAAAAGAACAACAGCATTTATTCTTGTCAATATTATTAAGTGTTTTTTTCTTCTCGTTTTAGGACGATGATTGATGTCGATTGATGTGTAAGGTAGATGAATTTGATTATCTTTAGGGTTTGTATAATGTTCAACAATTTCCAATTCATTGTTAATTAATAGAGTAGTGAATATATTTGGTCCGTATGGAAAAAGCCGTAATGTTTTCACTGCAATTGGGAGATTGGTCCAAAAATTAATCAGCAATAGAAATAAAATTTTAACACAATTTTCTTTCGAAAATAAAATTTGAACAAAATTTTCTATAGAAGTAAAATTTTGATGAAATTTTCTATACAAATAGAATTTTGACAAAATTTTCTATAAAAATAAAATTTGATAAATTTTTCTATAGAAATAAAGTTTTGAATTTTGGGAGCCACCGTGGTGCAATGGTTAGCATGCCCGCCTTACACACACAAAGTCGTGGATTCGATTCCTGCTTCGACCGAACACCAAAAAGTTTTTCAAGGATGGATTATCTCACCTCAGTAATGCTGGTGACATTTCTGAGGGTTTCAACGCTTCTCTAAGTGGTTTCACTGCAATGTGGAACGCCGTTCGGACTCGGCTATAAAAAGGAGGTCCCTTGTCATTGAGCTTAACATGGAGTTGGGCAGCACTCAGTGATAAGGGAGAATTTCCCCAATGTGGTATCAGAATGGACTGAATAGTCTAAGTGAGCCTGATACATCGGGCTGCCACCTAACCTTACCTAAGTTTTGAATAAATTTTCTATAGATATACATTTTTTACAAAGTTTTCTATAGAAATACAATTTTATGAAAATTTTCTTCAGAAATAAAATGTTGACAAAATTTACTATACAATTTTGACAAAATTTTCTATCGAAATAAAATGTTCACAAAATTTTATATAGAAATATAATTTTCACAAAATTTTATATAGAAATTAAATTTTGACAAATTCTTTTACAGAAATAAAATGTTGGTAATATTGTCCATAGAAATAAAATTTTGACAAAGTTTTCTATAGAAATAAAAGCTTGACACAATTTTCTATGGATATAAAATTTTTACAAAATTTTCTAAGGATATATAATTTTTTACAAAATTGTATATAGAAATAAACTTTTAACAAAATTTTCTATAGAAATAAAATTTTAGTAAAATTTTCTATAGAAATAAAATTTTAGCAAAATTTTCTATATAAATAAAATTTTAGCAAAGTTTTATATCGAATAAAATTTTGACAATAGTTTTTATAGAAATAAAATTTTGACAAAATTTTCTAGAGAAATAAAATTGTGATGAAATTTTCTATAGGAATAAAATTTTTTATAGAAATTTTCTATAAAAATAAAATTTTCTATAGAAATAAAATTTTTACAAAATTGTCAATAGAATAAAATTTGGACAAAATTTTCTATAGAAAAACAAGTATATACGGCCGTAAGTTCGGCCAGGCCGAAGCTTATGTACCCTCCATCATGGATTGCGTAGAAACTTCTTCTAAACACTGCCATCCACAATCGAATTACTTAAGTTGCGGTAACGCTTGCCGATGGCAAGGTATCTTAAAACCTCTTAACACCATCTTCTAAATTGTATGTAAGTCCATACGTGGTATATATTAAATCAAAAAAGATCGATCCAATACGTATATAATTCAGTTTGACAAAGTAGACATAAAATTTTGACAAAATTTTCTACAGAAATAAAATTTTAACAAAATTTTCTATAGAAATAAAATTTTCTATAGAAGTAAAAATTTTGACAAAATTTTCTATAGAAAGAAAATTTTGACAAAAATTTCTACAGAAATAAAATTTTAACAAAATTTTCTATAGAAATAGACTTTTGACAAAATATTCTATAGAAATAAAATCTTGGTAGATCAAGGCCGTATTCAGGGGGGGGGATGAGGGGGATCAAACCCCCCCCGAAATGAATGAATATTTTTATGTAAATAAATACATATATTTTTAGCTGCATAGAAAAATCTTATCGAAGATGTTGAAGAAAAGCTGGAGGTTTTATTTTGAAAAACGCTTACCTATAAAACTTGCACAAATCATAGAATACTAGTTGAAAAGCCCGTCAAACGACGGTCGAAAAAAACAAATTGTTTTTGTTCTCGCACCACAAATTTCATTTTTGGTAAATGTATTTCTGCTTTTTATGTGTGTTTGTTGTTCTTTTTGTGAACATGACTCGCTTTGTTTGGCCATAGAACAACAACGAAACAGCCAAACACACGTGTGTAAATGAAATGGAGCAAAACCTGCGAAAAGAACCTGCCTAATTTAGCGATGGAAGCAATAAAGGGATATATCCAAACGTGCATATTTTAAAAATTTTGGTCACTTTGCCAGTTACTCAGGGATGGAAAATAAAATTTTTAAGAAAGTACAAAAAAGGTATTTTTTGCAATAATTTTCTATAGAAATAAAAATTTCCATTCGTTTTGTTTTGTTATTGTTGGTTTTGATCTTTAAGCATTGTTGTTTTTTTGTTGCAGCTTAAAACCATACATTGACTAAACTACAAATGTAGTTTAACCAACAGAGGAACAGAATGTTTGTCAAATTTATTTGGGCAAATACCTATAGACTGCAAGATGGTTGGATGGTTTCGGAATTACCACATTCCTTATCAGCATCCTCTATTTGCAGCAAAACTATCAACCAATTATCAGAATAAATTCAGGCAGTTCATTAAACCCAACAATGAACCACACTTGAACCCTCCGAAAAAAGGTTTTGTATGATAGCCGGCTTATGCCGAAATAATTTTGCAAAAAAATTCTATAGAAAAAGAATTTTGCAAAATTTTTTCTATAGAAATAAAATTTTGCAAAAATTTCCTATAGAAATAAAATTTTTACAAAATTTTCAATTGAAATAAAATTTTGACAAAATTTTCTATAAAAATAAAATTTTGCAAAAATTCTATATAGAAATAAAATGTTGACAACATTTTCTACAGAAATAAAAAATCGATAATATAGAATCGCATTCTTTTTTCGACTAAAACATTCTTGAAGTTCAATAAAATCCTGTTTTTGACTATGTCTTTTACAAAATCGAGATTTTCTTCCCACATGAACATGTCTGTTTTGCCATATTTGTAAAAGACTAGTAGCAAATAAGGTTGATAAAGACTTTCTCAAAATATTAAAATATTTTGTCAAATACCATAAATCTGATATCGACTCAAAAATGTCTACACAAAAGGTACTAAATCATTCGCGGGGGTACTACGTTACTGACCGGGGTGAAAAAGTTTTGAAAAAAGTACTATAGTACTGCATTTTCCATCCCTGCAGTTACTACGTGCTCATCCGAACGTTCATTTTCAACAATGAAGAGATTCATGGCTGAACAAGAAGGTTAAATCATGGGGCCATATGATTAAAATTTTTTTATTTCGACCAAATTTGAAGATGTCAAAATCATATGTTTATGGTGATTGCAGCTCTCCAAATGACACTGCATAGCAAATGCATCTCAAACAAACTCGCGCATTCATAGCTGGAGAATTGTTGACTTGAGTATCTTGATAACATATTCCAGACCCAAAATACCACGCACATCAGTTTTTAAACTGCATCATAAACTGTTTTTATTAATAGATGGCGAATATCCATTTGACTGACTTCCATTATTTACTTTGGTCTCATATCGGCGTTCCTCGGATGAATTATCCACTTCACAATAACTCATAGGTGACGCAATTAAATTTGAACCTTTATTTTTCTCTGGATTTGAATTATTTTTTCAGGACAATTGAAAGAATAAATAATTGCCACTTTTACCAATGCCATGCGATTCTTTTATCAGCTGATTTTGACTTCTTAAAATTGTAAACAACATATTGAAATTTGTTGTTTTTGTTATCGTGATTCAACCTCCTTATTCAGCCATGGAAGAGATTAAAGACGTATCTTAGAAATTCGACTAGCGAGAGTAGACTCAAAGGATTGGCATTAATGTCGGTTCATCGCCGAATAAATGTGCCGACTGAAGAAGTCATTGATATATTTGCCGCCCAAAAATCCCGTCGGTTCAATTTAATATTATAAAAATATTGTATACACACCTATGCATAATTAAAATTTTCTACACATGAGATTATATGAATATTTTTTTTTAAGTTGAACCCCCCCGAATTAAAATCCTGGCTACGGCCTTGTGGTAGATTATTTTTGGCTCGAGTGGCAACCACGATTATGAACCGAATAACATTTGAACAAAATTTTCTATAGAAATAAAATTTTGACAATGATGAAAATTTTATTATGAACCGAATAAAATTTTAACAAAATTTTCTCTAGAATCATATCATAGATCATATAACAATATCATGTACCAAATTTCAGGCGGATCGGATGAAATTTGCTTCTCTTTTAGGCTCCGCAACCCAAATCTGGCGATCGTTTTATATGGGCGCTATACATAATTATGGACCGATGTGGACCAATTTTTGCATGGTTGTTAGAGACCATATACCAATACCATGTACCAAATTTCAGCCGGATCGGATGCAATTTGCTTCTCTTTGAGCCTTCGCAAGCGAAATCTGGAGATCGGTTTATATGGGGTCTATATATAATTATGGACCGATGTGGACCAATTTTTGCATGGTTGTTAGAGACCATATACCAACATCATGTACCAAATTTCAGCCGGATCGGATGCAATTTGCTTCTCTTTGAGGCTTCGCAAGCCAAATCTGGAGATCGGTTTATATGGGGTCTATATATAATTATGGACCGATGTGGACCAATTTTTGCATGGTTGTTAGAGACCATATACCAACATCATGTACCAAATTTCAGCCGGATCGGATGCAATTTGCTTCTCTTTGAGGCTTCGCAAGCCAAATCTGGAGATCGGTTTATATGGGGTCTATATATAATTATGGACCGATGTGGACCAATTTTTGCATGGTTGTTAGAGACCATATACCAAATTTCAGCCGGATCGGATGCAATTTGCTTCTCTTTGAGGCTTCGCAAGCCAAATCTGGAGATCGGTTTATATGAGGGCTATATATAATTATGGACCGATGTGGACCAATTTTTGCATGATTGGTAGAGACTATCTACCAACACCATGTACCAAATTTCAGCCGGATCGGATGAAATTTGCTTCTCTTTGAGGCTACGCAAGCCAAATCTGGGGATCGGCTTATATGGGGGCTATATATAATTATGGACCGATGTGGACCAATTTTTGCATGGTTGTTAGAGACTATCTACCAACACCATATACCAAATTTCAGCCGGATCGGATGAAATATGCTTCTCTTAGAGGCTCCACAAGCCAAATCTGGGGATCGGTTTATATGGGGGCTATATGTAATTATGGACCGATGTGGACCAATTTTTGCATGGTTGTTAGAGACCATATACCAACACCATATACCAAATTTCAGCCGGATCGGATGAAATATGCTTCTGTTAGAGGCTCCACAAGTCAAATCTGAGGGTCCCTTTATATGGGGGCTATACGTAAAAGTGGACCATTTTCAATACCATCCGACCTACATCGATAACAACTACTTGTGCCAAGTTTCAAGTCGATAGCTTGTTTCGTTCGGAAGTTAGCGTGATTTCAACAGACGGACGGACGGACGGACGGACGGACGGACATGCTTAGATCGACTCAGAATTTCACCACGACCCAGAATATATATACTTTATGGGGTCTTAGAGCAATATTTCGATGTGTTACAAACGGAATGACAAAGTTAATATACCCCCATCCTATGATGGAGGGTATAAAAATTTTGACAAAACTTTCTATAGAGCTAAAATTTTGTCAAAATCTTCTTTGGAAATAAAATTTTGATAACACTTTGTACAGAAAAAATTTTTTGACAATTATAGAAATAAAATTGTGACAAAGTTTCCGCAAGAAATAAAATTTGGACAAAATTTTCTATAGAAATAAAATGTTGACAAAACTTTCTATAGGGATAAAATTTTGACAAAATTTTCTTTAGAAAAAAAAAATTTTGACAAAATTTTCTATGGGTATAAAATTTGTTACAAAATTGTATATAGAAATAAAATTTTTACAAAATTTTCTTTAGAAATAAACTTTTTATACAATTTTCTGTAGAAATAAAATTTTAGCAAAATTTTCTATATTTTGATAAAATTTTGTATAGAAATAACATTTTGACAATATTTTTTATAGAAATAAAATTTTGACAATATTTTTTATAGAAATAAAATTTCGACAAAATTTGCATAGTAAGAAAAATTTTGATAATTTTTTTTTTATAAAAATAAAATTTTTAGAAAATTTTCTACAGAAATAATATTTTGATGAACTTTTCTATAGAAATAAAATTTTCTATAGAAATAACATTTTCTATAGAAATAAAATTGTGACAACGTTTCCGCAAGAAATAAAATTTGGACAAAATATTCTATAGAAATAATATTTTGACAAAATTTTCTACAGAAAAAAAAATTTTGACCAAAATTTTCGATTGAAATAAAATTTTGACAAACTTTTCTATAGAAATAAAATTTTGACAAAATTTTCTATAGAAATAAAATTTTGACAAAATTTTCTATAGAAATAAAATTTTGACAACAATTTTCGATTGTCGTAAAATGTTTACAAAATTTTCTATAGAAATAAAATTTTGACAAAATTTAACAAAAATAAATTTTTGTTAAAATTTTCTATAGAAATAAAATTTTGACAAAATTTAACAAAAATAAAATTTTGACAAAATTTTCTATAGAAAAAATTTTTACCAAATTTTTGATAGAAATAATAGTTTGATAATATTTTTTATATAAATAAAATTTGCAGTTTGGAACGCCGTTCGGACACGGCTATAAAAATGAGGTCCCTTTTCATTGAGCTTAACATGGAATCGGGCAGCACTCAGTGATATGAGAGAATTTAACAAATGTGGAATCACAATGGACTGAATAGTCTAAGTGAGCCAGATACATCAGGCTGTCACATAACCTAAGCTAACCTAAATTTTGACGAAATGTTCGATGGAATTAAAATGTTTACAAAATTCTTGATAAAAATAAAATTTTGACAAAATTTGCTATAGAAAAAAAATTGAAAAAAATTTGCAATAGAAATAAAATTTTCTATAGAATTTTAAAAAAATTTTCTATAGAGATAAAAGTTTGACCATATTTTCATAGAAATATAATTTTTAAAAAATGTTCTATAGAAATAAAAATCTTAAAACATTTTCTATAGAAATATAATTTTGACAAAAGTGCCTATTGAAATAAATATTTTTCCAAAACTCTCTATAGAAATAGAATTTTGACAAAAGTTTTTATAGAATTAAATTTTTACAAAATTCTCTAAAGAAATAAAATTTGGTAACATTTAACATAGAAATAGAATTTTGAGAAAATTTGCTATTGTAATAAAAGTTTGGCAATAGTTTCTATAGAAATTAAAGTTTGGCAAAATTTTATATAGAAAATTACATTTTGGGAAAATTTTCTATAGCAATAAAAAATTAAACAAAAAAATTCTATAGTAAGAAAATGTCGTTAAAAATTTATAATATATTTTCTATAAAATTGTGATGAAATTTTCTACAAAAAAAAATGTTGATGAAATTTTCTATAGAAATAAAGTTTTGATTAAATTTTCTATAGAAATAAAATTTTGACAAAATTTTCGTTAAAAATGAAATTTTGACAAAGTTTTCTATAGAGGTAAAATTTTCACAAAATTTTCTATAGAAATAAAATTTTGACAAAATTTTCTATAAACATAAAATTGTCTATAGAAATAAAATGTTGACAAAATTATCTATAGGAATACAATTTTGATAACATGTTGACAAAATTTTCTCTAGAAATAAAATTTTGACAAAATTTTCTACAGAAATCAAATTTTGAAAAAAAAAATTCTATAGAAATAAAATTTTGACTACGTTTTCTTTAGAAAATTTTTACGAAAGACGGTACACTTATTTGTGCACACAAAATTCCACTATATTAAAATTTTCTATAGAAATAAAATTTTGACAAAATTATATATAGAAATAAAATTTTGATAACATTGTGAAAAATATTTCTCTAGAAATAAAATTGTGACAAAATTTTCTATAAAAATAAAATTTGTATAGAAATAAAATTTTGACAACGTTTTCTTTAGAAAATTTTTACGATATACGGCACACTTATTTGTGCACACAAAATTCCACTAAATTAAAATTTTTTATAGAAATAAAATTTTGACAAATTTTGATAACATTTTGACAAAATTTTCTCTAGAAATAAAATTGTGACAAAATTTTCTATAAAAATAAAAAATGTGCACACAAAATTCCTCTAAATTTTGAATTTCAGGAAAATCAGAAAAAATTGCGATGTCTAGACGCTCAAGACCTCAAAACGATTTGATTAGTATTGAAGATCTATAAAAATCTGATATAGCCCATCTTCAAACCTGCCTGCAGACAAAGGATGAGTTTAAGCAAAATTTCAGGATGATAGCTTCATTATTAAGGGCTTCAGCGTGATTATAACAGACAGAAAGACGGACATAGCTATATAGTCTTTTAATTTCTCAGAACAAAATTAAGGCCTTATGAACTTTTTTTCTAACGATTATCATACTTGGTCTACTGTCCCTAATGTCAGCCATAGAATTAGAACAAAAGCGGCCAACCACTATACAATGGAAAAACTTTTAATCAATTTATCGCAATCGCTTTTAATGAAAAAGTTCCTTAATGTTCCTTTGCTTTATTTCTAAGTTGTCATTGTGTGTTAGACTCTATCTCATCTTCGAATCGAAAACGTTTGTGTTGGGCAAAACTATTCCCCGATGAAGAAAATGGCCGCGAAGGATGTTCTCTAGAGAATTCCATTTGAAAATGGGGACAAGTACAATAATGCCATTGAAAAAACAGCATTTCATTGTTGGCTAAAGTTGAAGATAGTTTTCCTTTTAGTTTCAAGTGTCGACGCAAATGATTTCCTTCTAACGATAATGAATTGTAAACCAGGCAGAAAAATGATAGAAGAGTAGAAGAAGAAAAGTGGAAAGCCATCAAACCATATTGCACAAGGTAATCATTGTACCAGAAGATCAGAATAAAGACTGTCGGGGTATGTGTTGTGGTGTGGTGGGATGCTGTGATTGTCCAGGTGAACAATACAAAGAGTTTGTTATGAACACAAAGAGTTGAGTTGAAATTATCTGCCTTGACATTATTTGTATCCCACAATGTGGATAAATGGAACAGATAGGTTTTTATAGTAGAAGAATTTTGCCATGAACTTGCTAGTAGCCATAGGAGAGAGAGAGAGAGAGAGAGAAAGAGAAAGAGAGAAAACTAACCTGTTCAAAACAAATATGCTTTGAACATGGGATCTCTGAGGGGTTCTAATTAAAACAAATGCATATGGAACAACTACGTCCTATGTACTTAAATATCTCTAGATATCACTAATCTCTAGCATAGTGTTTACACTTGACTTTATTACATTCCCTTTCCATTCATGAGATAAGAGAAAAGATCTATATGAACCAGCGATGCTAAGAAACACTTATGTGTGAGGTGAGGGTCTATTCAAAGGGTTGCAACTGCATGTGTGCTGCATGTTCACTTGGGATCGTTTGTTAGGTGATAAGAAAGCTAGAAGAATGATAATAGCTTAAGATTCTCATTATTCTAGATGTAAGTTTTTAGTCAATAAAGTAATTAGTATTCAGTTAGAATCCAAGCCGAACAGTACGGTGTTTTATTAGAGATTTCAAATGGATCTCACTGCAATTGTTGCCAATGACAACTAATTTTACACCAAAGTTGGGCTAAGGCGTACTAAATGTTGGCATAACAATCTTACTGAGCATAGCATCTTTGTGCTTGTTTCCGGAACAGTTGCCATAGTTGGTAGAATTCTACCAAGAATGGTAGATTTTTTACTGTTTGGTATAATATTTTCGTAAAATTTGCAAAATATTAGCAAAATTTTTTACAAAAATAAAATTTTGGCAAAGTTTTCTATGGAAATAAAATATTGTCAAAATTTTCTATATAAATAAAATTTTATGAAAATTTTGAAAAAATTTTCGACAGAAACAAAATTTTGACAAAATTTTCGACAGAAATAAAATTTTCGGAAAATTTTCTATAGAAATAAAATGTTGACAAAATTTTCGACAGAAATAAATTTTTGTCAATATTTTTGATAGAAATAAAATTTTAGCAAAATTTTCTATAGAAATAAAATCTTGGCAAAATTTCTTATGGAAAAAAAATTTTTACAAAATCTTCGACAGAAATAAAATTTTGACAAAATTTTCGAAATTAATAAAATGTTTGCAAAATTTTCTATAGAAATAAAACTTTGACAAAATCTTCCGCCGTTTGGTCCTGATCTGGTACCGAATGGCTTTTTTTATACCCTCCATAGGATGGGGGGTATATTAACTTTGTCATTCCGTTTGTACCACAAGGAAATATTGCTCTAAGACCACCATTTTCAATAGAAATAAAAATTTTCTATAGAAATAAAATCTTGAAAAAATTTCCTATAGAAACAAAAGTTTTGCAAAATTTTCGACAGAAATAAAATTTTGAGAAAATATTCGAATTTTGCAAAATTTTCTATAGAAATAAAACTTTGACAAAATCTTCTGCCCTTTGGTCCTGATCTGGTACCGAATGGCTTTTTTTATACTCTCCACCATAGGATGGGGGGTATATTAACTTTGTCATTTAGTTTGTAACACATGAAAATATTGCTCCAAGAGCCCATAAAGTATATATATGGTGTTGCTATGTATATGGATGGTATTGCAAATGGGCCATATCGGTCCACTTTTACGTATAGCCCCCATATAAACGGTCCCCCAAATTTTATTTGCGGATCCTCTAAGAGAAGCAAATTTCTTCTGATCCGGCTGAAATTTGGTGTCAGAATATGGTCTCTAACAACCATGCAAAAATTGGTCCACATCGGTTCATAATTATATATAGCCCCCATATAAACCGATCCCCCTATTTGGTTTGCGGAGCCTCTAAGAGAAGCAAATTTCATCTGATCCGGCTGAAATTTGGTACATGGTGTCAGAATATGGTCTCTAACAACCATGCAAAAATTGGTCCACATCGGTTGATAATTATATATAGCCCCCATATAAACCGATCCCCCTATTTGGTTTGCGGAGCCTCTAAGAGAAGCAAATTTCATCCGATCCGGCTGAAATATGGTACATGATGTTAGTATATGGTCTCTAATAACCGTGCAAAAATTGGTCCACATCGGTCCATAATTATATATAGCCATAATTATATAAACCGGTCACCAGATTTGACCTCCGGAGCCCCTTGGAAGACCAAAATGCATCTGATTCAGTTAAATTGGTATGTGTTGTTAATATGTGGCCTCAAACACACATGCAAAAATTGGTCGAAATCGGTCCATAATTATATAGGCGCCATATAAACCGATCCCCAGGTTTGACCCCCCGAGCCCCATGGAAGAGCAAAATTCATCCGATTCGGTTGAAATTTGGTACGTGATGTTAGTATATGGTATCCAACAACCATGCAGGAATTGGTTCATATCAGTCCATAATTATATATAGCCTCCATATAAAACGATCCCCAGATTTGACCTCCGTTGCCATTTGGAGAAGCAAAATTCATCCGATAAGGTTTAATGCCAAAAGTGGTCTATGTCAGTCCGTAATCATGTATAACCCCCATATAAACCGATCCCGAGATTTGGTTTTGGAGCCTCTTGGAGGAGCAAATTTCATCCGAGTCAGTTGAAATTTGGTACACTGTGCTAGTATGTGGCCGTTAACAAACATGCCTAACTAGGTCCATATTGGTCTATAGTTACCCAGCAAAACAAGCGTCGCCAAAAAAGTGATGAAAATATTCTCTTTGGATCCGGAAGTGGTGCAAAATTGACGCAGAAGCGATGAATTTAACATGGGCTTGTCATAGGAGGGAAGTCCTCCATTTCAACCGCCGTTGCATTGAATTTGCATCACTCTTTAGGTGTGATCTGACTTCAATGTTTTGGATGTAAATTAAAAAATTCTGTGATATTTTGTCAAATAAATAACTTTTATAATTTTTTAAAATTTTTAATGGATTCTAACGCTTGTCGGAAGCGTTTGACCTCAAATATTTTCAAAAATTCACAATTTTTTCAGATTGGATTTAGCATTTTTTTACACAAAATTTAAATGATTTGTACCATTTTATGGATTCTTACTCTGTTTTTAACGTATTTGAAACAAAAAAAGTTAAAATTATCCATCAAAAGTATGAAAAAACCATGTTATAAAAAATTGAATTAAAAGAACTTCCTGGGTAGTTAAAATAAAGAACATCATTGGGAGTGCATCTTCTGGAAGTGCTTTTAAAGTTGTGCCTTTAGAAGAACTTCCAAATCTTTTTGCTGGGTATATATAGCCTTCAGATGAATCGATCCCCAATCACACAAAAATTGGTCCATATCAAGTTCATAATTGTATATAGCCCCCATAATTCAATTCTGGCTCTCTACGTATCGTACAAAAAGTCCATATCGATTCGTAATTATTTGTAGACTTACCTATACATAACTTTTTTGACTAATATATACCACGTATGGACTAACTCACAATTTAGAAAACGATGTTAAGAAGTTTTAAGATACCACAACCCAAATAATTCGATTGTGGATGACAGTCTTTCGTAGAAGTTTCTACGTAATCCATGGTGGAGGGAACATAAGATTCGGCCTGGCCGAACTTACTGCCGTATATACTTGTTTTGGCAACTAAAGTAGTCATTATGCGTTCAGAATGCATTTCCAAGCTATAGACTCTAGCTCTTGAGACACCACTCAGTGATTATTGACGATTCTTTAGTCTCAAAATTAAATTTTAATAAACAGGCAGTTAGAAAAGAAGAGAGAACATTTTTTGTTCTCATACACATATATTCGAAATCTAGATTGCTTTTGTTACACCAAAACCGCATCCCCTGTTTTTCGTCTACGTTAATTAAAACACATTGATCACCTCCTCATTGCCAACTTTGTGACAAAATAAAGAAAAGCCTACAATGATCTCATCTTGCTTCAATGCTAAACTAAACTGATGATTCCCATAAACATACGGACAATTTCATGTTGGTTTCGTTCGTTGATACCCACCACACACTATAATGAGGAAAATCCATTTGAAAAAGCATCCAACTAACTAACCAAATATTCTACCAAGCAAATGATTGTTTCAATAAATTCTCTACAACATGTCCTCGGAGAATTTACTCCCTTTGTGAGCATTAGCTGCATTGTGGTCACCCACTACTATCATCGTTTTTCGTTTTAATGGTGTTTATTTCCACCATGGAATGGAATGGGATGGTTGGAAGCGGGGGGAGGCGATGGAAGGCACTTGTATGAAGAATCCCAAGAATTTAATTTAATTTTTGAACTGGAAACAATTGTTGGCATAACCCCTTAAATATTTGCAATATCTCTTCTTGAAAGCTGTTACGCTCCTCTTACCTCGCTCACTCTCCCTCTCTCTTTCTTGGCTGTGGCTGTGTGGCAATGCGTAACTGTGTGTGTGTATGTGTGGTGGTGGTGAAAAAAATTGTTTCTGCAAATACGAAGTCATTTAACATTCACAAATGTAAGTGGAACTTGATTAAACTCAGATGTTTGCTACAAGGTTTTTGTTTTTGTTGGTTTTGTTTGGAACAGTGGGATGGAAATTGAAAATTACAAAATTTGGCTTATTCATTTGATACATATTGAAGATAAATTATTATAGCCTCCACTGCAGGGCTATCTTTTTCATTCCGTTTGTAACACATCGAAATATTGGTCTCAGACCACATAAAGTATATTGTAGTGAAGTTCGGAGTCGGTCCAGTTTTGAGTCAATCTACCATTGTCCTTCTGTCCGTCCGAAACAAGCTATCCACTTGAAACTTGACTCCAGTAGTTGTCGTTAATATAGGTCGGATGGTATTGCAAACTGGTCCATATCTTTTTGGTATAGCCCCCATATAAACCGACCCCCACATTTTGGCTTGCGGTGTCCTTTGCAAATTTCATCTTAGTCCATCGCCTCTAACCAAATTGGTCCATATCGGTTCATAACTATATATAGGCCCCATATAAACAGATCCCCAGATTTGAATTCTGGAGCTTCCTGGAATTCAAATCTAGGGATCGGTCATCCAATCCGGTAGATGTGACATTAGTATATGCCCCCTAAAAACCGTGCACATGTTGGTTCATATCATAATATACTAATACCCAGATTTTATTTCTTGGAAAAGCAAATTTCATACGATCCGATTGAAATTTAATATGTGGAGGGTACATAAGAATCGGCCTCGCTGAAGTAATGTTCCCTTATGACACTTTGAAATTTGTGTCCATGTTTGAGTGTTGATATTAAAAACCCCACCACCTCTGAAAGCATTGGTTTGCATTCCATTCACCGTGTCAATATAGATTTGGAGTCGTGAAGCGGTACTTTTGCTTTGGACAATATATCCTTTTTCGCGAATTTTTCCCCAAGGGATTTTTAAGAGTCCATAAACGCTGGTTTGAAACGCTATAATCTTTAATGGCACTTGAATTCAAGAAGCGTCTATATGGCGAGTACTTAGATTAAGGCATTTTGCAACACCTCTCTTTGTGTCGATTTTTACTCGTCTAACTTGGGGTGATTATGATCCGATATGTACTTCGATTCAGCACCTGATTTTGTTTTCTGTGAGTCTTCTCTTTAGTATTCTCGTATATCTGTCAATATCAGTGCTCCCACATAGGTTTTGAATAACAAACACAGCATAACGGTATAACTGCTCTTCAATATATTTATGTTATTTACGTATGGAAATCAGAGAATTCATGAGAGAGTATGCAATTAATGGTGGTGAAAAAGATTTCGGATGTTAAGTACATGGATATATGGAGCCTCTACTCTCTCATATTCTATAGAATATGAGTAAATATTGTAATATACTCTCTAATGAATATAATTTTTCTTTCTGTGATATTGAACATGAAGACCCTCGATTGAAAGCTAAGACAGTAGAAATTTCAAAAGGTGTTTTTCATTGGAAGTTACGTATGTGCATATATTAGTTTTGGATGACCGAGGTATTTCGAAAATGGATATCATGAAGGATAAAGTTACAAAAATCCGTGACCTAGTGTTAGCAGACCTTCCCTATTGAAATTGCAATAGATAGTTGAAATATTATTCATTTGAAATGTTTGCGTATGTTAAATCCCGTATGAAAATTTGGCCATTAGAAAGATATTGAAAGATGCGGAGAACCCATAATCTCCGTATACTCAAACAACAGACATAACATTTCAGAGTAGTGTTTTGGATGTTTAAGCGCATTACGAAATAGTTTTTTTGTTGATTGATTGATGAGGTGGATTGACTATCTACACAATAGAACAAAAATCTGATATTTATAGTATAGGATTCAAATTTATTTAGAATTAGATCCAACAATAGACACCTACGACCATAGCACTTTTAAACCAGTGGACGTTGTCTTACGAACGAGGTGTGGAGGACTGTGATGATCACCGAATTCTGATGATGACCGATAAAGACCTTTCACAAGGTCACAATGTGTGCCGCTGTGTTAATACGAGCATATATGGGCAGAATTTCAAAAAATTACTTTTATTGTTTGTACATTCTTTTGGTTTAAATCTTGTTTTCTATTTCGAAAATCGAAAATACCCATGTCGTAAAATGATAAAATATTTCCTATGTTTTACTGTACGTAGCAGCATACAAAACTTACAAAGCATATTTACATGCTGTGGCTTTTATTTCGTTGGCAACAAAATAGCAATACTAGTTCCTAGTCTATCCTATTAAAAATTCTCTTTCTTGTAGGTATTTCACTTTGTATGTTTTTTTTTCATTGCCATTAATCCTCAAAGTGAATGCAAAACAAAAAAAAAAAACAAGAAAAAAACTTAAATCCCACCGTGGATTTCGGCTCCACTTTAAGGCTATGCATTAACTCATTCACCATCTGAAAACCTCTCAAAGCCATTGTAATTCTTTGCATTTTTTGTTGCTGTTGTTGTTGTTTTTTTAGAAATAGAGCAAGTGCGTACAAATTGCAAACTCTCTATTTACCATAGTGCGTATAAAATTGTAGCCATTCCATGTGCAAATGTATTTGTATAATGGTGGTGTTGATTATGAGGTAGATTCTGTTCTGGCATCAATTGTGGTTGGCCCCAAAGAGTGTTTACTTTGCAATTTTATTCTCTTTTCTCTTGAATATGGGGGAGGGGGGAAAGCAAAGCAAAATGAAACCGTACAAATAGCCAACATACTCGTAGTTGACGATCTGCCATTGTCATACACACAAAAACACACACAGGCATGGGCAAATGCAAATATTCTTGTTTGCTTGTACAACAAAGCTATGGTCTCCCCATATGTGGTCACTCTCACTTTTCACGTTTCATGCTTTTAATGCAAGAACGCACTATAAGAGATACAATAGACGAAACATTATTTTTATACCCTCCACTATAGGATGGGGGGTATATTAAGTTTGTCATTCCGTTTGTAACACATCGAAATATTGCTCTAAGACCCCATAAAGTATATATATTCTGGGTCGTGGTGAAAATCTGAGTCGATCTGAGCATGTCCGTCCGTCCGTCCGTCCGTCCGTCCGTCTGTTGAGATCACGCTAACTTCCGAACGATACAAGCTATCGACTTGAAACTTGGCACAAGTAGTTGTTATTGATGTAGGTCGGATGGTATTGCAAATGGGCCATATCGGTCCACTTTTTCGTATAGCTCCCATATAAACGGACCCCCAAATTTGGCTTGCGAGGCCTCTAAGAGAAGCAAATTTCATCCGATCCGGCTGAAATTTGGTACATGGTGTTAGTATATGGTCTCTAACAACCACGCAAAAATTGGTCCACATCGGTCCATAATTATATATAGCCCCCATATTATCCGATCCCCCGATTTGGCTTCCAGAGCCTCTAAGAGAAACAATTTTCATCCGATCCGGCTGAAATTTGGTACATGGTGTTAGTATATGGTCTCTAACAACCATACAAAAATTGGTCCATATCGGTCCATAATTATATATAGCCCCCATATAAACCGATCCCCCGATTTGGCTTGCGGAGCCTCTAAGGGAAGCAAATTTCAACCGATCCGGCTGAAATTTGGTACATGGTGTTAGTATATGGTCTCTAATAACCATGCAAAAATTGGTTCACATCGGTCCTTAATTATATATAGCCCCCATATAAACCGATCCCCCGATTTGGTTTGCGGAGCCTCTAAGAGAAGCAAATTTAATTCGATCCGGCTGAAATTTGGTACATGGTGTTAGTATATGGTCTCTAACAACCATGCAAAAATTAGTCCATATCGGTCCATAATTATATATAGCCCCCATATAAACCGATCACCAGATTTGACCTCAGGAGCCTCTTAGAAGACCAAAATTCATCTGATTCAGTTGAAATTTGGTACGTGATGTTAGTATATGGCCTCAAACACCCATGCAAAAATTGGTCGATATCGGTCCATAATTATATATAGGCCCCATATAAACCGATCCCCAGATTTGACCTCCGGAGCACCTTGGAAGAGCAAAATTCTTCCCATTCGGTTGAAATTTGGTACTTGATGTTAGTATAGGTATCCAACAACCATGCAGGAATTGGTACCTATCAGTCCATAATAATATATAGCTCCCATATAAACCGATCCCCAGATTTGACTTCCGGTGCCTTTTGGAGAAGCAAAATTCATCCGATCTGGTTGAAATTTGGTACGTGGTGGTAGCATATGATATTTAACAACCAAGTGAGTTGATTTGTGGATGACAGTCTTTCGTAGAAGTTTCTACGCAATCCATGGTGGAGGGTACATAAGATTCGGCCTGGCCGAACTTACGGCCGTATATACTTGTTGTATTTTGTTTGTAAATCGAAAACTCAAAGTCGAACTTTTATAATTTGCAACAACAAATGTTTTATATATTTTTAAAAGTCTAAGCCAATTGACGTTTGCTAATGGTCACAACTTTTTATAACCAAAATCGAAGAGTTGCAACAAAGTCAAATTTCAGTTAAAAGGTTAACGTGATGCAGCTCTTTTTATACCCTGCCACACACTGTAGAACAGGGCACTAAAAATTAGCTAGTTAGCATATGTTTGCAACAAGCATAAGGAGACGAGATAGGCACATGATGTCTTTGGAAATAATGATCATGATCAGCCCCTGAGTCGATATAGCCATTTCCGTCTCTGCGTGTGTTGTTCTTAGTGGTGCAGAACCCCTTGTTGGCCACTTGTCTTTCCAGAAATCAGGATACTAATCACCGAAAACGAATCACCTTTCACCATGACAATGCGAGCTCTCACACAACTGCATATGTGAGCACTCTTAACATTGATTTGATGAGTCGTCCCTCGTATAATCCTGACTTGGCACTGAATGACTTCTTCTTATTCCCATACGTAAAAAATAAAAAGAGATGCCAACGTTTTTCAACACCTGAAGAAGCGGTTACTGCATGCAGAATGCATGCTTTGGAGACACTCAATCAGAGTGGCGAAAGTGCTTCGACTATTGGTTCAAACGCATACAGAGGTGTGTACTTCTTAATGGGGAATATTTTGAAAAAATAATTTTCGATAATTAATATTTGTTTTTGTTCTCCAATCCCGAAATATAAAAGGCAACCCTCGTATATACAGAAAATTTTCTAAGAATTTTTCTTGATAACTCGCTATTCTGGCAATATCAGTGTCACAGCATAACAATCTTTGTGAAATGAGATATATTTTGAACTACAACCATAGCATATGGACATAACATCTCTTTTGCATATTTATCTACAGAGATTACAAGAGAGAGAGAGAGAGTATGCCATTAATGGTGGAATATTATTGGTGTGTTGAGTATATGTGTCGATAGAACGGTTGCTCTCTCTCTCTTATATTCAATAGAATATGAGTAAGTATGGGGCTATATTCTCCAACCATTATTTTCGACTAAAATTTGTGTTTTTTGTTTCTTCATTTTCGACATCGCGACCCACTCCAATGTAATTACAAACGAGTTAGACTCATGCCGAATTTAGTGTTTGAGCAGCGTTAATTGCTTGTGGTATTTCAAGCAAATGTTGATGTTGTCATTGCACCGACATAGAACTGAAGAGACCTGTAGCCTTAGTCTAACAATGCTTGAATATTTTGTGGGTATTCATGTGCGAGAATGCAATGCAATGCATAAATGGGTGTATTGGTGAGTGAGTGAGATTGTGGCACTAACACCTTGTCACATTTTTTTTCCTCTCTTTAGCAATGCTACGAAATAACCAATCTAGTGTGTGTCCACAATGATGTTTGTGAATGCAATGATCATCTTTTGTGTGATGATTATACTCCAATTGCTATGGCAAACTTAAGCATTTGTCATTGACCAATGACTTGAATTAGAATCGGTGAATTAAACATGGAGCAAATACGTGAAGTGAAATTGGAAGAGTAAGATTTTTTCGTATTTTTTGTTTCTATAAACATCACAAACTATTCGGAGCTTTAAGGTGTTAAAAGTTAATGGAATGGCGAATATTTTTTTAAAACTATTTAACATAAACCAGCTCATTAGATTTAAGATATTTGGCTTTACTATTGGGAAATATTTATATCTAAACCAAATTTTTACACAATTTCTCATATTTTGATTTTTTTGAATTGACCAAGTTTGGCACAAATTGCTAAAATGTTCATTCTACTCTCTGTCGAAAATTTCAAGTACATCGGAAAGAAATTTTGACCTACGATGGTCATATGAGTGTAAATTGGGCTAATGATACATATGGGAGTTATATTTAAATTGAACCGATTTGAATATGGAATGCTGTGAACCTCTGAAAGGTGGACACTCACGGTCTCCAAAATTGTGTCCCCATTTAGGAGGTGTGCACTTATGAAAGGCTAATTTTAATGTGTTAATATAGCAAACGTCCCCAAACAACTGTCCACATTTGGGAGTTATCAGAGTGTCCAATTTTGAGAAGTTTCACTGTACATAATATGAATGTTAATTCTACTCCCTGTGCAAAATTTCAAGTAAATCGGAGTTAAACTTTGGCTTCTGTGGTCATATGAGTGCATCTCGGGCAAAAAGTATATATGGGTGGTAACATATATCTAAATCTGAAAAGATTTCAACCAAAGTTTTCATGCAAATCCCTGTGAAAAGTTCCACGAAAGTAGGAATAAAACTTTAGCCGCTTTGGTCATTTGAGTGTAAATAAGGCAACTACTATACGGGAGCTTCATTTAAAACTGGTGCGATTTTGATCACACAAATCTGTTCACAGACAGACGTTCATTGCTATATAGACTTAGAAGCACTCTTGTCATTCATGCCAAAAAAAATGTACCAAAATTTTAAAAATTTTTGGTAAAATATATACCAAATTTCAATTTTTTTTTTTTAAATTTAAAATTTTTCATATTATTATCTCTACTTTTAGCGATAATTCTTTGGGAGCAAAAATGTGGCTGGAATTGTAAACGTATTGTATTAACGATTTTAGCTTGCACCAGACAGAGAAAGTTACTACTTTTATACAAAGAGAGAACTTACAATAGACTTTTATTGTATGACGAAAATTAGAACTTTTTAAAATATTGTATTTACAGAAAATTTTCTGACAATTTCTATAGAATAGTTTTCTCAAATTTTATTTCTATACAAAATTTTCAAAATTTGATTTCTAAAGAAGCTTTTCTCAAAATTTTATTTCTATAGAAAATGTTGTAAAAATTTTATTTATAGAAAATTTTTTAAAAATTTTATTTCTATGGAACAATTTATTTCTATAGAAAATTTTGTCAAAAGTTTATTTCTATAGAAAATGTTGTGAACATTTTATTTCTTTAGAAAATTTTGTTAAAATTTTATTTATATAGAAAATTTTGTCAAAATTTTATTTTTATAGAAAATTTTGTCAAAATTATATTTTATAGACTTTTATTGCATGACGAAAATTAAAACTTTTTAAAATATTGTCTTTACAGAAAATTTTCTCACAATTTCTATAGAATATTTTTCTCAAATTTTATTCCTATACAAAATTTTCAAAATTTGATTTCTAAAGAAACTTTTCTCAAAATTTTATTTCTATGGAAAATGTTGTCAAAATTTTATTTATAGAAAATTTTTGTAAAAATTTTATTTCTATAGAAAAATTTGTAAAAATTTTATATCTATAGAAAATTTTGTCAAAATTTTATATCTATAGAAAATTTTGTCAAAATTTTGTTTCTATAGAAAATTTTGTAAAAATTTTATTTCTACAGAAAATGTTGTGAACATTTTATTTTTTTTTTAGAAAATTTTGTAAAATTTTATTTTTATAGAAAATTTTGTCCATTTTATTTTTAAAGAAAATTTTGTCAACATTTTATTTTTATAGAAAATTTTGTCAAAATTTTATATTTATAGAAAATTTTGCCAAAATTTTGGTTTTATAGAAAATTTTGTCCAAATTTTATTTTTATAGAAAATTTTGCCAAAATGTTATTTTTATAGAAAATTTTTGTTCCCATAGAAATTTCTCTCAAAATGTTATTTCAATAGAAATTTTTCTCAAAATATTTCTATAGAAATTTTGTCAAAATTTTATTATAAAAAATTGTCTCGAAATTTTATTTCTAAAGAAAATTTTCTCAACATTTTATTTCTATAGAAAATGTTGTCAACATTTTTTTCCTGTAGAAAATTTTGTCAAAATTTTATTTCTATAGAATATTTTCTCAAAATGTTATTTCAATAGAAATATTTCTCAGAATATTATTTCTATAGAAATTTTGTCAAAATTTTATTAAAAAAATTTCTCGAAATTTTGTTTCTAAAGAAAATTTTCTCAAAATTGTATTTCTATAGAAAATGTTGTGAACATTTTATTTCTTTAGAAAATGTTGTGAACATTTTATTTCTTTAGAAAATTTTGGTAAAATTTTATTTCTTTAGAAAATTTTGGTAAAATTTTATTTCTTTAGAAAATTTTAGTAAAATTTTATTTATATAGAAAATTTTGTCAAAATTTTATTTTTAAAGAAAATTTTGTCCAAATTTTATTTTATAGAAATTTTTTTCAACATTTTTTGTTTATAGAAAATTTTGTCAAAATTTTATTTTTATAGAAAATTTGGTCCAAATTTTATTTTTATAGAAAATTTTGTCAAAATTTTATTTTTAAAGAAAATTTTGTCAAAATTTTATTTTTATAAAAAATTTTTGTTCCCATAGAAATTTCTCTCAAAATGTTATTTCAATAGAAATGTTTCTCAAAATATTATTTCTATAGAAATTTTGTCAAAATTTTATTATAAAAAATTTTCTCGAAATTTTATTTCTAAAGAAAATTTTCTCAACATTTTATTTCTATAGAAAATGTTGTCAACATTTTTTTCCTGTAGAAAATTTTGTCAAAATTTTATTTCTATAGAATATTTTCTCAAATGCTATTTCAATACAAATATTTCTCAGAATATAATTTCTATAGAAATTTTGTCAAAATTTTATTATAAAAAATTTTCTCGAAATTTTATTTTTAAAGAAAATTTTGTCAAAATTTTATTATAAAAAATTTTCTCGAAATTTTATTTTTAAAGAAAATTTTCTCGAAATTTTATTGTTATAGAAAATTTTGTCAAAATTTTATTTTTAAAGAAAATTTTGTCCAAATTTTATTTTATAGAAATTTTTTTCAACATTTTTTGTTTATAGAAAATTTTGTCAAAATGTTATTTTTATAGAAAATTTTGTCCAAATTTTATTTTTATAGAAAATTTTGTCAAAATTTTATTTTTAAAGAAAATTTTGTCAAAATTTTATTTTTATAAAAAATTGTTGTTCCCATAGAAATTTCTCTCAAAATGTTATTTTAATAGAAATGTTTCTCAAAATATTATTTCTATAGAAATTTTGTCAAAATTTTATTATAAAAAATTTTCTCGAAATTTTATTTCTAAAGAAAATTTTCTCAACATTTTATTTCTATAGAAAATGTTGTCAACATTTTTTTCCTGTAGAAAATTTTGTCAAAATTTTATTTCTATAGAATATTTTCTCAAATGCTATTTCAATACAAATATTTCTCAGAATATAATTTCTATAGAAATTTTGTCAAAATTTTATTATAAAAAATTTTCTCGAAATTTTATTTTTACAGAAAATTTTGTCAAAATTTTATTATAAAAAATTTTCTCGAAATTTTATTTTTAAAGAAAATTTTCTCGAAATTTTATTGTTATAGAAAATTTTGTCAACATTTTATTTTTAAAGAAAATGTCAAAATTTTATTTTTAAAGAAAATTTTGTCCAAATTTTATTTTATAGAAATTTTTTCAATATTTTTTGTTTATAGAAAATTTTGTCAAAATTTTATTTTTATAGAAAATTTTGTCCAAATTTTATTTTTATAGAAAATTTTGTCAAAATTTTATTTTTAAAGAAAATTTTGTCAAAATTTTATTTTTATAAAAAATTGTTGTTCCCATAGAAATTTCTCTCAAAATGTTATTTTAATAGAAATGTTTCTCAAAATATTATATCTATAGAAATTTTGTCAAAATTTTATTATAAAAAATTTTCTCGAAATTTTATTTCTAAAGAAAATTTTCTCAACATTTTATTTCTATAGAAAATGTTGTCAACATTTTTTTCCTGTAGAAAATTTTGTCAAAATTTTATTTCTATAGAATATTTTCTCAAATGCTATTTCAATACAAATATTTCTCAGAATATAATTTCTATAGAAATTTTGTCAAAATTTTATTATAAAAAATTTTCTCGAAATTTTATTTTTACAGAAAATTTTGTCAAAATTTTATTATAAAAAATTTTCTCGAAATTTTATTTTTAAAGAAAATTTTCTCGAAATTTTATTGTTATAGAAAATTTTGTCAAAATTTTATTTTTAAAGAAAATGTTGTCAAAATTTTATTTTTATAGAAAATTTTGTCAAAATTTTTTATTTATAGAAAATTTTGTCCAAATTATATTTGATATACTTTTATTGTATGACGAAAATTAAAACTTTTTAAAATATTGTCTTTACAGAAAATTTTCTCACAATTTCTATAGAATATTTTTCTCAAATTTTATTTCTATTCAAAATTTTCAAAATTTGATTTCTAAAGAAATTTTCTCAAAATTTTATTTCTATAGAAAATGTTGTCAAAATTTTATTTATAGAAAATTTTGTAAAAATTTTATTTGTATGGAACAATTTCTCAAAATTTCATTTCTATAGAAAATTTTGTAAAAATTTTATATCTATAGAAAATGTTGTCAAAATTTTATATCTATAGAAAATTTTGTCAAAATTTTATGTCTATAGAATATATTCTCAAAATGTTATTCATATAGAAATTTATCTCAAAATGTTATTTCAATATAAAATTTTATCCTAATTTTATTTCTATAGAAATTTATCTCAAAATGTTATTTCAATAGAAATTTATCTCAAAATATTATTTCAATAGAAATTTTTCTTCAAATTTTATTTCTATAGAAAATTTTCTCAAAATTTTATTTCTATAAAAATTTTTCCCAAAATTTTATTTCTATAGAAAATTTTCTCAAAATTTTATTTCTAAAGAAAATATTCTCAAAATTTTGTTCCTATAGAAAATTTTCTCAAAATTTAATTTCTAAAGAAAATTTTCTCAAAATTTAATGTCTATCGAAAATTATCTAAAAATTTTGTTCCTATAGACATTTTTCTCGAAATGTTATTTCTAAAGAAAATTTTGTTAAAATTTTATTTCTATAGAAAATTTTGTCAAAATTTTATTTCTATGGAAAATTTTGTTAGAGTTGTATTTTGTAAACATTTTTTTCTATAGAAAATTGAAGTACCTCTTAGTTGGAGAGGAATATTTTGGAAAATCTACCAAAACATCAAGAATTCTACCACTCTATGAAACCTTAAAAATCTACCATTTTCGGTAGAATTCTACCAACTTTGGCAACCGTGCTTAGAAGCCTGCCCTTACAATTATTGCCAGATACACCGTGCATCTATCCCATCTCCTTTTGAGTGTTAAAAACATCCCGATTCACAGTGTGGCTCAGAGTATAGAAAAATCTAAAAATAGGATTTTTTTTGTCCCTAGAAAATAGAAAAGGAAATTACATTTAAGCCATAGGATTAACTAGCTTAACTGCCCCATTCCCCTTACATTTAAAAATACCCTCGTAATCCTTAACATTAAAAATGTCTGTCTATTGTCCTCAGGTTATGTGGATTGTTGCTCATCTTAAATCAAATTTGAAGTTTAAATTCCAACTGTCAACATAATCGCCTTTATTTATTTTTTTGGTTACATTAATATCACAAAGACCTGGTAGCTTCTGGCATTCACTACTTGTTCCAACATTCAACCTCCTATTTTTGGAATGCCAAAGGCACGTGCTTGATTTTAGATTTAGTTGCATTTAAATCTTCAATATTGTTTGTCAGGTGTTCGTTTGTTTGTTTGCATGGTCGTTACTTTATGTTAGTATTTGTGTTGACTGACTGACTTACCTGTTCGTTGTTTGTTTTGCGCGGATGTTTTTTAATGCCGCGTCTCGCACGCGCCTTGGCGGCAAAATAAATTCGTATATAAACGAAAACCATTATGCAGCTGGGAATGTAGAAGGAACCCAACGCTGAATACAGTACATATCCAATATCTTCACTAAGCTGTAAGTCCATAAAAATGTGATTGGGGGGAGAGAGAGAAAAAAAAAAATAAAATATAAAAATGGGCATTAAAATGTATGTCATAAATTTCAAATGAAGTTTTAATATTGTATTCCTTAAAAATATGTATGTGTGTAGTATGAAAATTTTTATCTCACAAATATATAAAATTTATTTTTCATTTTAAAAGTTATTTTGTGCGATCTTTAAGTAAATTACATAAAGGTAATCCATTTCGAGTTAATATATCAGGTGTCGTAAAAAAGAAATGCATTATTTTTTTTTGTACATAAAATTAAAGGTTTTATTTATGGTTCTAGTTTTGTTTGTTTTAATAAATTTTTGCCATTTTAAAGATAATTTTATTATATCTTTTTATAAAAGCTCTCGTTTTTATTGGCGAAAATTTGAAATATTCGATTTTCTTTAGCTTCTCTTAAAGAGAAGGTTTTACCAGAAGAGACCTTACATTATCTCTCTTTCGTTTTTTTCTCTTACTATCTAGTTTAGAAACTTGTTTCTCGCTTTTGCTTAGCGGAATTCAAATTTTGATTATTTCCTTACCATAGAATTTTCTAACAATTTTCTTTGAACTCAAAGCGATCCTTTTGCCAAACCTATTCTGTTGCCTCTCTTGACCCCCTTCCCTCACGACATATTTCATATGTGTGCAACAAAATTTAATCTAACCACAAATCCTATGTGGATTTTACACACTCTCTCCCTCTCTATCTTACCTTACCTCATAGATCTTATAATACATAGTTACCTCATAGATCTTATAATACATAGTTGATCCACTATTCTCTTTTAAAAAAATGTGTCAGTTCCAAAAATTAATTTTCTGACATTTCGTTTTGATTTTTTCGTAAAGAGTCAGTCCCAAACATTAATTTTCGTGCATTAGCTTTTGTGTTGTTCGTAAAGAGCAATGCTGCTCAAAATTAAATTTCGTATTTTCGCGGTTTTGGTCACAATTTTTTGTTCAAATATGAACTTTTAATATATTAATTTATTTATAAATCCTCTGGTGCATCATAAACGTTCCAATTTTGTGTAAAATTGGCAAACTACAAAAAGGAAAACGAAAGAGAATGTAAGCGTGCTCTTATTTTTCTCATTTATTCTTAATCTTCGGAACTTTCAAACATAGTTTGACACCCATGGCTCATCTATGTATTATAAGGTATATGCTTTTACTTTAGAAACTGGATTCTCCCTCAAGAAATTTGCGAATTCGTTATGCATTCGCAAAGCCTATTTCGTGCATCACTTGACCCCCTTACAACAAGACACCTTTTGTATGTATGCAAAAAAAAAAAAAAAAATTATTTGATCAAAATCATTTATTGGAGTTTGCAAAGGCCTGGACTTATCTCTCACTTTCTCTTACTTTGTCGCCTAGAAGCTTGTTTCTCCCTATCGCCGAAATTCAAGAAATATAGGATATTTGCTTAACGTAGACATTTTCTTTGAGTAGAAAACGAATTATTTTTGCATTCTCCAAATCTACCTTGTTGCTTCTCTTCACCCCCTATCCCGCAAATTTCACGTTTTATATGATCGCAACAAAATTCAAGTCAACTAAAATCCTATATTGGAATTTGGAAAAGCCTGACTTTGTCTTTTGACTCTCTCTCCCTTAGTATTTAAAAATTTCTTAGAACACCTACATCGTTGCTTCACTTGTCCACCACATGATACATGTAATAGGTGTGCTACAATATTAAATTGTGTATTCAAAATCATACATTGAGTTTTCAAAGGCCTGCGTATATCTCTCTCACTCTCTTTATTACTATTTAGTTTAGAAACTTGTTTCCCCTATTGTCTAACGGGATTATTGCATTCACCATACCTACCTCTTTGCTTCACTGACACCTCTCCACAACATAACATATTTAATATGTGTGCAACAAAATGAAATGTAACCAAAGTACAATATTGGGTTTAGCAAATGAATGAATACTACTTACTCTCTCTCTCTCTCTCTCTCTCTCTCTCTCTCTCTCTCGCTTATTTTCTAGTTTAGAAAATTGTTTCTTCCTATTGCTAAGCGGAATTCAATCGTTTCTCCCTATTGCCAAGCGAAATTAAAGAAATTTTGAATAATTCCCTAAAATAGAATTTTCTTTGAGAACAGAGTGATTGTTTTTGGCATTCACAAAACCTACCTCGTTACTTCACTTGACCTCGCTCCCTCTCCACCCCATGACAACTTTCATATGCGTGCAACAAAATAAAATCTAACCAAAAATCCTCTGTAGGATTTTGCTAAGACCTGACTTTATCTCTCTCGCTCTCCCTTTCTCTTCTAGTTTAGAAACTTGTTTTTGCCTATTGCCTAGCGGAATTCAAGAAATATGAAATGTTTCCTTAATATATAATTTCCTAGAAATTTTCTTTGAGCACAAAGTCTCTTTTGCATTCACCAAACCTACCTCGTTGCTTAACTTAACCCCACCCTCCACCTCTCCAGCACAAGAGACATTTCATGTGTGTGCAACAAAATTAAATTTAACCAAAATCCTATATTGGATTTTGGCTTTAGCTATTCATTCTTAGATTTTTTCTCCCTCTCTCTATCTCTTTTGAGAGCAACAATAAATATTGAGGAAAATTCCAAGAGCTTAGAGTATAATATATAAAATATATATTGTAGCTTGCTTACCAGAAACTATAAATCCTTGCTATGTTCTTACATGGCAAAAGTTTACTAATGTGAATAAGGTTAGGCTAGATGGCTTGGTTAGTTTGTTGTACACTATCTTTGGTCTATGGCATCGTTCCACTGGTTTCTTCTTTTTTTCTTTGTTGAACTAAAGCGATTTGTTCTTGTTGTTGCTCTTGTTTATCACTAAATTTTCGGTAGTTAAACAAAGTTGGGTGACCAAACAATCGACCAAGCAAACCATGCAATAGCAAAAACAACAACAACAGAATCTACTTCTCAGTTCAAAGAACTTGACGTAAGCAGCTTTCTTTCTCCTTCTTTGGTCTGGTATCAAATGATGGCATAAGTACGAGTTGCAGTTAATCTTTCTATCTCATAAAACTTTTATAATATTGAGAGGATTTTCTTCATGGCAATATCATGGCCAATGCATTTTAAACTGCATGTTTGAGAGATAAACTTTTATGGTAGTTAAAAGTTATGTGTATAGGAGATATGTTATCTATGGCTTAATTGACAAATTGTTTAAGATTATGAACATTAAAGTGAAAATATCATAGTTTTGTGAAATTTTTAATAAATATTTTTCTATGATGTCGTAAATATAATTTTAAGCTAATACCTCAAAATAAGAGGATTTTCTAAATCAAATTTTAATTTAAAGAAAATTTTACAAAAAATCTACCAAATTTAAAACAAAAATTTCTTTCGAAGTTGTTGGTCTAATTTTGGGGTAATAATTGTTTTCTTCGAAAGAAATTATTAATTATTTTCTTTTAAAATTTTGTTTAAGTATTTGTAATATTATATATTATGATCTCTCCTATTAGGGACATTTTTATTTCTATAGAAAATTTGGCAATTTTGTCGAAATTTTATTTTCTTAGAAAATTTTGTCAAAATTTTATTTCTATACAAAATTGTATTTCTATAGAAAATTTTCTCAATATTTTATTTCTATAGAAAATTTTGTCAAAACTTTATTTCTCTATAGAAAATTTTGTCAAAATTTTATTTCTATAGAAAATGTTCTCAATACTTTATTTCTATAGAAAATTTTGTAAAAATTTTATTTCTCTATACAAAATTTTGTAAAAATTTTATTTCTCTATACAAAATTTTGTCAAAATTTTATTTCTATCAACAAATTAGTCAAAATTTTATTCCTATTTAAAATTTTGTCCATATTTTATTTCGATAGAAAATATTGTCAAAATTTTATTTAATTTATTTATTTTGTCAAATTGTTTTTTCATAGAAGATTTTGTCAAAATTTTATTTTTATAGAAAATTTTGTCAAAATTCTATTTTTGTAGAAAATTTTGTCAACATTTAATTTCAAGAGAAAACTATGTCAAAATTTTATTTTCATAGAAAATGTTGTACTATTTTTTTTCTATAGAAAAGTTATTTCAATAGAAAATTTTGTCAAAATTTTATTTCTAAAAAAAATTTTATCAACATTTTATTTTATTTTTTATTTATTTATTTATTTATTTATTTATTTATTTATTTATTTATTTATTTATTTATTTATTTATTTATTTGTATATTTCTACACAGCAAGACAATGTCTTATAATTATAGTGCAGATTTCATTAGTTGAAATAATATCCATCTTAATTAGGATTACAATAATTCATAATTCTATAGAAAATTTTGTCAAAAATGTAATTCTATAGAAAATTTTGTAAAAATTTTTTTTCTGTAGATAATTTTGTCAAAATGTTATTCCTATAGAAAATTTTGTCAAAATTTTATTTCTATACAAAATTTTATAAACATTTTATTTCTATAGAAAATTTTGTCAAAAATGTATTTCTATAGAAAATTTTGTAAAAATTTTATTTCTCTAGATAATTTTGTCACAATTTTAAAGTTTGACAACATTTTATTCCTATAGAAAATTTTATTTCCATAGAAAATTGTGTCAACATTTTATTTCTATACAACATTTTACCTACATTTTATTTCTATAGAAAATTTTGTCAAAATTTTATTTCTATAGAAAATATTCTCAATATTTTATTTCTATAGACAATTTTGTCAAAATTTTATTTCTCTATAGAAAATTGTGTCAAAATTTTATTTCTCTATAGAAAATTTTGTCAAAATTTTATTTCTCTATAGAAAATTTTGTCAAAATTTTATTTCTATAGATAATTTTGTCAAAATGTTATTCCAATAGAAAAGTTTGTCAAAATTTTATTTCTATAGAAAATTTTGTCAAAATTTTATTTCTATAGAAAATTTTCTCAATATTTTATTTCTATGGAAAATTTTGTCAAAATTTTATTTCTATAGATAATTTTGTCAAAATGTTATTCCTATAGAAAAGTTTGTCAAAATTTTATTTCTATAGAAAATTTTGTCAAAATTGTATTTCTATAGAAAATTTTGTCAAAATTTTATTATTATAGAAAAGTTTATCAGAATTTTATTTCTAGAGAAAACTATTTCAAAATTTTATTCCCATAGAAAATTTTGTCAAAATTTTATCAACATTTTATTTCTATAGAAAATTTTGTCAAAAATGTATTTCTATAGAAAATTTTGTAAAAATTTTATGCCTATGGAAAATTTTGTCAAATTTTATTTCTATAGAAAATTTTGTTAAAATGTTATTCCTATGGAAAATGTTGTCAAATTTTATTTCTATAGAAAATTTTGTCAAAATTTTATTTCTATAGAAAATTTTGCAAAAATTTTATTTTTACAGAAAATTTTGTTAAAATTTTATTATTATAGAAAAATTTGTCAGAATTTAATTTCTAGAGAAAACTATGTAAAAATTTTATTTCCATAGAAATTTTTGTCATATTTATACCCTTCACCACTACTGTGGTACAGGGTATAATAAGTTTGTGCATTTGTATGTAACGCCAAGAAGGAAAAGTCTGAGACCCATCGTTTAGTATACCGATCGTCTTAGAATTAAATTCTGAGTCGATTTAGCGATGTCTGTCTGTCTGTCTGTCTGTCCGTCTGTCTGTCTGTTGATGTATTTTTGTGTGCAAAGTACAGCTCGCAGTTTTAGTCCGATTGTCCTAAAATTTGGTATGGGGTCCTGTTTCGGCTCAAAGACGATCCCTATTGATTTTGGAAAAAATCGGTTCAGATTTAGATATAGCTGCCATATATATATTTCACCGATCTGGTCATAATTGGCGTGTATATCAACCGATCTTCCTCAAATTCCGTACATCCCAATATTTTATGAGTCTCGAAAAACTTGCAAAATATCATCCAAATCGGTTCAGATTTAGATATAGCTCCCATATATAGCTTTCGCCCGATTTACACTCCTTTGTCCACAGAGGCCAATTTTTTGTTCCGATTTAGTTGAAATTTTGCATAGGGAGTAGAATTAGCATTGTAGCTATGCGTGCCAAATTTGGTGGAAATCGGTTCAGATTTAGATATAGCTCCCATATATAGCTTTCGCCCGATTTACACTCATATGACAACAGAGGCTAATTTTTTGCTCCGATTTAGTTGCAATTTTGCACAGGGAGTAGAATTAGCATTGTTGCTATGCGTGCCAAATTTGGTTGAAATCAGTTCAGATTTAGATATAGCTCCCATATATATGTTTTTCTGATTTCGACAAAAATGGTCAAAATACCAACATTTTCCTTGTAAAATCGCCACTGCTTAGTCGAATAGTTGAAAGAATGACCCTAATTTTCTTAAACTTCTAATGCATATATATCGAGCGATAAATCATAAATAAACTTTTGCGAAATTTCCTTAAAATTGCTTCAGATTTATATGTTTCCCATATTTTTTTACTAACATTGTGTTCCACCCTAGTGCATTAGCCGACTTAAATTTTGAGTCTATAGATTTTGTAGAAGTCTATCAAATTCTGTCCAGATAGAGTGATATTTAAATGTATGTATTTGGGACAAACCTTTATATATAGCCCCCAACACATTTGACAGATGTGATATGGTATCGAAAATTTAGATCTACAAAGTGGTGCAGGGTATAATATAGTCGGCCCCGCCCGACTTTAGACTTTCCTTACTTGTTTTTTTTCTATAGAAAATTAATTTTTATAGAAAATTTTGTCAAAATTTTATTTCTATAGAAAATTTTCTAAAAATTTTATTTCTCTATATAATTTTGTCAAAATTTTATTTCTATAGAAAATTTTGTCAAAATTTTACTTCTATAGAAAATGTTCTCAAAATTTTATTCCTTTTTGTCAAAATGTTATTCCTATAGAAATTTTGTCAAAATTTTATTTCTATAGAAAATTTTGTCAAATTTTTATTATTATAGGAAAGTTTATCAGAATTTAATTTCTAGAGAAAACTATTTCAAAATTTTATTCCCATAGAAAATTTTGTCACAATTTTTATACCCTTCACCACTACTGTGGTACAGGGTATAATAAGTTTGTGCATTTGTATGTAACGCCAAGAAGGAAAAGTCTGAGACCCATCGTTTAGTATACCGATCGTCTTAGAATTAAATTCTGAGTCGATTTAGCGATGTCCGTCTGTCTGTCTGTCTGTCTGTCTGTCCGTCTGTCTGTCTGTTGATGTATTTTTGTGTGCAAAGTACAGCTCGCAGTTTTAGTCCGATTGTCCTAAAATTTGGTATAGGGTCCTGTTTCGGCTCAAGGACGATCCCTATTGATTTTGGAAAAAATCGGTTCAGATTTAGATATAGCTGCCATATATATTTTTCACCGATCTGGTCATAATTGGCGTGTATATCAACCGATCTTCCTCAAATTGCGTACATCCGAATATTTTATGAGTCTCGAAAAACTTACAAAATATCAGCCAAATCGGTTCAGATTTAGATATAGCTCCCATATATAGCTTTCGCCCGATTTACACTCATTTGCCCACAGAGGCCAATTTTTTGCTCCGATTTAGTTGAAATTTTGCACAGGGAGTAGAATTAGCATTGTAGCTATGCGTGCCAAATTTGGTTGAAATCGGTTCAGATTTAGATATAGCTCCCATATATAGCTTTCGCCCGATTTACACTCAAATGACCACAGAGGTCAATTTTTTGCTCCGATTTAGTTGAAATTTTGCACAGGGAGGATAAATAGCATTGTAGCTATGCGTGCCAAATTTGGTTGAAATCGGTTCAGATTTAGATATAGCTCCCATATATAGCTTTCGCCCGATTTACACTCATATGACCACAGAGGCCAATTTTTTGCTCCGATTTAGTTGAAATTTTTCACAGGGAGTAGAATTAGCATTGTAGCTATGCGTGCCAAATTTGGTTGAAATCGGTTCAGATTTAGATATATCTCCCATATATAGCTTTCGCCCGATTTACACTCATATGACCGTAGAGGCCAATTTTTAACTCCGATTTAGTTGAAATTTTACACAGGGAGTAGAATTAGCATTGTTGCTATGCGTGCCAAATTTGGTTGAAATCGGTTCAGATTTAGATATAGCTCCCATATATATGTTTTTCTGATTTCGACAAAAATGGTCAAAATACCAACATTTTCCTTGTAAAATCGCCACTGCTTAGTCGAAAAGTTGTAAAAATGACTCTAATTTTCCTAAACTTCTAATGCATATATATCGAGCGATAAATCATAAATAAAATTTTGCGAAGTTTTCTTAAAATTGCTCCAGATTTATATGTTTCCCATATTTTTTTACTAACATTGTGTTCCACCCTAGTGCATTAGCCGACTTAAATTTTGAGTCTATAGATTTTGTAGAAGTCTATCAAATTCTGTCCAGTTCGAGTGATATTTAAATGTATGTATTTGGGACAAACCTTTATATATGGCCCCCAACACATTTGACGGATGTGATATGGTATCGAAAATTTAGATCTACAAAGTGGTGCAGGGTATAATATAGTCGGCCCCGCCCGACTTTAGACTTTCCTTACTTGTTATACCCTCCACCATAGGATGGGCGTATATTAACTTTGTCATTCCGTTTGTAACACATCGAAATATTGCTCTAAGACCCCATAAAGTATATATATTCTGGGTCGTGGTGAAATTCTGAGTCGATCTAAGCATGTCCGTCCGTCCGTCCGTCTGTCCGGCTGTCCGTCCGTCTGTGGAAATCACGCTAACTTCCGAACGAAACTAGCTATCGACTTTTAAACTTGGCACAAGTAGTTGTTATTGATGTAGGTCGGATGGTATTCAAAATGGGCCATATCGGCCCACGTTTACGTATAGCCCCCATATAAACCGATCCCCAAATTTGGCTTGCGGAGCCTTCCGGAGCAGCAAAATGCATCCGATCCGGTTGAAATTTGGTACGTGATCTAAGTATACGGTCTCTAATAACCATGCAAAAATTGGTCCATATCGGTCCATAATTATATATAGCCCCCATATAAACCGATCCCCAGATTTGACCTCCGGAGCCTCTTGGAGGGGCAAAATTCATCCGATCCGGTTGAAATTTGGTACCAGATGTTAGTATACGGTCTCTAAAAACCATGCAAAAATTGGTCCATATCGGTCTATAAATATATATAGCTCCCATATAAACCGATCCCCAGATTTGACCTCCGGAGCCTCTTGGAGGAGCAAACTTCATCCTACCCGATTGAAATTTGGTACGTGGTGTTAGTATATGGTCTCTAACAACCATGCAAAAACTGGTCCATATCGGTCCATAATTATATATAGCTCCCATATAAACCGATCCCCAGATTTGACCTCCGGAGCCTCTTGGAGGGGCAAAATTCATCCGATCCGTTTGAAATTGGGTACCTGATGTTAGTATACGGTCTCTAACAAGCATGCAAAAATTGGTCCATATCGGTCCATAATTATATATAGCTCCCATATAAACCGATCCCCAGATTTGAACTCTGGAGCCTCTTGGATGAGCAAAATTCATCCGATCGAATTGAAATTTAGTACGTGGTGTTAGTATATGGTCTCTAACAACCATGCAAAAATTGGTCCATATCGGTCCATAATTATATATAGCTACCATATAAACCGATCCCCAGATTTGACCTCCGGAGCCTCTTGGAGGAGCAAAAGTCATCCGATGCGGTTGAAATTTGGTACATTTCGTTAGTATATGGCCTCTAACAGCCATGTAAAAATTGTCAAATTTTATTACTATAGAAAGTTTTGTCAAAATTTCATTTCTATAGAAAGTTTTGTAAAAAGTTTATTTCTATAGCAATGTTTGTCAACATTTTATTTCCATAGAAAATTTTGTCAAAATATTATTTCTATAGAAAATTTTGTAAAAAATTTATTTCTGTAGACAATTTTGTCAACATTTTATTTCTATAGACAATTTTGTCAACATTTTATTTCTATAGAACATTTTGTCAACATTTTATTTCTATAGAAAATTTTGTCAACATTTTATTTCTATAGAAAATTTTGTCAAAATTTTATTGCTATATAAAATTTTGTCAACATTTTACTTCCATAGAAAATTTTGTCAACATTTTATTTCTATAGAAAATTTTGTCAAGTTTTTATTTCTATAGAAAATTTTGTCAAAATTTTATTTCTATAAAAAATTTTGTCTGAATTATATACGTATTTAATCGGCCTTTTTTTTGTTTAATATATACCCCTTATGGACTAACTTACAATTTAGCAGACAGTGTTAAAAAGTTTTACTATACCTTGCCATCGGCAAGTGTTATCGCAACCCAAGTAATTCGTTTGTGGATGACAGCCTTTAGTAGAAGTTCCTACGCAATCCATGGTGGAGGGTACATAAGATTCGGCCTGGCCGAACTTACGGCCGTATATACTTGTTTTTCTATAGAAAAGTTCGTTAATCAATGGAAAATTTTGTCAAAATTTTATTTCTATAGAAAATTTTATTTCCATAGATATTTTTATGTCTATATAAAATTTAATTTAGTTGGAGAGAATATTTTGAAAAATCTCCAATTAATGAAAAGTCTACCATTTTTTGTTATAATTCTACCATCAGCAATATCCGTATCTATGAGTCCATAAAATGAATGAAGTTTTCAGATTTTGAGTGAAAATCTAATTTTCTCCATTAATTTGATACTTTAACTATATAGCCTTCATAGAATGGGATAAGTACTAAGACTATATTGACACCTTTTTGACATAAACACCTGATTCTGTATAATAAAATCATTGTAACGAATCTCCCATAAAACTTTATTCTATACATTTTATTTAACAATTTCCATAAAAAACAGGGTGCAAACATAAAGGACGACACCATATATTATGGTGACAAGGTTAATTTATATTCCTATGACTTCATGATTAGCCACCGGATATATTTCAAATAACTTATTTGGTGCCTTTTGTATTCGATTTGTCAATAAAATTGGAAATAAACAACAACTGCTCGAATAAAATGTCATTGGTGTGTAATGTTAGACATCAATGAGATAATAAAATTGTCCATATTAATTTTGTGGCCTATGGCTACAATGGGGATCAATCTCATTTGTAGCATTAACATAATTGCATCGATATCTTTCATGTGATTCGTTTATTCCAATCACTTGATTTATTTATCTCATATCCCCCATGGCTCTCTCTCCATCTCCCCCTCTCTGTTTGTTACATGAGAAGTATTTAGAAGCATTTCTTTATGTGCTGATTTGCCTCAGCTATTTTAACTACCACTACTACTACTACAGTATTCAATGTTTATATTTTGGAGTCAATTCTCAAGTTTCTCTTATTGCGCCATACTCGTATACAACTGTCAATAAAATTGTCCTTAACAAGAGGTATTAAGTGTCTGTGCTCTTTGGGTATGTGTACATGATGTGATAGCATTGAGCAAGTTCTAGAGTAGGATATGCTGCAGTACTCACTCAATCTATCAACACAAAGCCCTACACCGCTCTCCCCTTTTGCCTTTGCACCTAAGTGATGAGATGACGATTTATTATGATTTCGTTTCGTTAACAATTCCCTGGATGAATTGTGTGCCATAGTAAAATTTTGCTATAAAATGATGGTGAGATGATGACGAAATCATCATTGATGAGCTACAGTGGTTTAATAAATTGTTTAAATTTATTTTAAAATGTCTCCAAGAAGAAAATATGTATAGATGGTGACATTTGCAGCGAATCTTGTACTGGCAGTCAGTGAAAATTGGGCAGATACAATTTGAGATAGTATACAGGGAGGTCTCTGCATAAACGGGTAAGTACGAGTAGGCGAAGACCAGAAATCGACCATATACACTAAAAAAAAGTGAAGCCTGTATTTCCCTAAAGCCAATTAAGGAAATACAGGAGCCACCGTGGTGCAATGGTTAGCATGCCCGCCTTGCATACACAAGGTCGTGGGTTCGATTCCTGCTTCGACCGAACACCAAAAAGTTCTTCAGCGGTGGATTATCCCACCTCAGTAATGCTGGTGACATTTCTGAGGGTTTCAAGCTTCTCTAAGTGGTTTCACTGCAATGTGGAACGCCGTTCGGACTCGGCTATAAAAAGGAGGTCCCTTGTCATTGAGCTTAACATGGAATCGGGCAGCACTCAGTGATAAGAGAGAAGGTCACCAATGTGGTATCACAATGGACTGAATAGTCTAAGTGAGCCTGATACATCGGGCTGCCACCTAACCTAAACTCTATTTTAGTTCATGGAATTATTATGTTTGGAGAAAGTTTTCCTTACTAAAATAAGTTTTTGCGTAAAATTATTCACAAATGAAGCATAAAGATTTACTTAATTCGTGTCTCCCACGAATTAAGTAAATCTTTAGCTTCTCCAATAGTTAATTATTTCTTTAAATTTGTACATTTTTCTACATATTTGTCCATCTTGAAATTCGTATGCCAATAAAGACATTTTTAAAATTTTGAACTCCAATTTTTTCAAATTTTTTTTTCATATTCAAAATTTTCTTTAACAAGTGAAAAAAACAAATTATTATATCTGATCAATATCCTTAAATTTATCGAAAACTATTTACTTATTTTGTAAAATCGGCGTGACATCTCCGTTTGTAATACAGTTCAGTTATATTTTCTAAAATTAACCAAAATTTTCTAAAATTAATCAAAACTTTCTATAGAAATAAAATATTGACAAAATTTTCCATAGAAAAAAAATTTGGACAAATTATCTATGGAAATACAATTTTGGCAAAATTTCTATTGAAATAAAATTTTGGTAAGATTTTCTATGGAAATAAAAATTGAACAAAATTTTATATAGGAATAAAATTTGGACAAAATTTTCTATAGAAATAAAATTTTGACAAAATTTTCTTTAGAAATAAATTTTGGACAAAATTTTCTATAGAAGTAACATTTGGAAAAAATTTTCTATAGAAAATTTAGGACACAATTTTCTATAGAAAATTTAGGACACAATTTTCTATAGAAACACAATTTGGACCAAATTATCTATGGAAATAAAATTTGGACAAAATCTTCTATAGAAATAAAATTTGCACAAAATTTTCCATAGAAATAAAATTTTGACAAAATTTTCTTTAGAAATAAATTTTGGACAAAATTTTCTATAAAAATAAAATGTGTATAAAATTTTCTATAGAAACAAAATTTGGACAAACTGCTTTATAGACATAAAATTTAAACAAACTCCTTTATAGACATAAAATTTGGACAAAATTTTTTAGAAATAAAATTTTGCCAAAATTTTCTATATAAATAAAATGTGGACAAAATTTTCGATGGAAATGGTATTTGGAAAAATTGTCTATAGGAATAAAATTTTAGCAAAATTTTCTATAGAAATAAATTTTTGACAAAATTTTCTATAGAAATAAAATATTGATAGAATTTTGTATAGAAATAAAATTTTATTTTCTAAGAAAATAAAATGTTGACAAAATTTTCTAAGAAAATAAAATTTTGACAAAATTTTCTATAGAAATAAAGTTTTGACAAAATTTTCTATAGAAATAAAATTTTGACAAAATTTTCTATAGAAATAAAATGTTGATAAAATTTTGTATAGAAATAAGATTTTGACAAAATTTTCTAAGAAAATAAAATTTTGACAAAATTTTCTATAGAAATAAAATTTTGACAAAATTTTCTATAGAAATAAAATGTTGATACAATTTTGTATAGAAATAAAATTTTGACAAATTTTTCTATAGAAATAAATTTGTGACAAAATTTTCTATAGAAATAAAATGTTGATAAAAATTTGTATAGAAATAAAATTTCGACAAAATTTTCTTTGTAAGGTCCTTTAGATTCGAAATTTAGAAAATAAAATTTTGATAAAATTTTGTATAGAAATAACATTTTGACAAAATTTTCTAAGAAAATAAAATTTTGATACAATTTTCTAAGAAAATAAAATTTTGACAAAATTTTCTATAGAAATAAAATTTTGACAACATTTTCTAGAAATACAATTTTGCCAAAACTTTATACAGAAATAAAATTTTGAGTAAATTTTCAATACAAATAAAATTTTGAGAAAATTTTCTATAGAAACAAAATTTTGAGAAAATTTTCTACAGAAATAAAATTTTGAAAAATTTTCTATGGAAATAAAATTTTGACAAAATTTTCTATAGAAATAAAATTTTGACAAAATTTTAACTAATTTTTTTAACAACATTTTCCATAGAAATAAAATTTTGACAAAATTTTCTAAGAAAATAAAATTTTGACAATATTTTCTAAGAAAATAAAATTTTGACAAAATTTTCTAAGAATATGAAATTGTGACAAAATTTTCTATAGAAATAAAATTTTGACAAAATTTTCTATAGAAATAAAATTTTGACAAAATTTTCTATAGAAATAAAATGTTGATAAAATTTTGTATAGAAATAAAGTTTTCTAAGAAAATAAAATTTTGACAAAATTTTCTATAGAAATAAATTTTTGACAAAATTTTCTTTAGAAATAAAATGTTGATAAAAATTTGTATAGAAATAAAATTTTGACCAAATTTTCTAAGAAAATAAAATTTTGACAAAATTTTCTATAGAAATAAAATTTGGACAAAATTTTCTATAAAAATAAAATTAATGAAAATCATTGGTAATAAAATCTGGACAAACTTTTCTATAGAAATGAAATTTGGACAAAATTTTCTATGGAAATACAATTTTTTATAGAAATAAATTTTTTTATATAGAGACAAAATTTTCTATAGAAATAAAATTTGAAAAAAAATCTATGGAATAAACTTTGGACAAAATTTTCTATGGAAATGATATTTGGAAAAATTGTCTATAGAAAACAAGTTTTAGCTAAATTGTCTATAGAAAACAAGTTTTAGCTAAATTTTCTATAAAAATAAAAATTTGAACAAAATTTATAAAAAATTGAAAAAAAAAAATAAAATTTTGACAAAATTTTCTTTAGAAATAAATTTTGCACACAATTTTCTATAGAAATTAGATTTTGGCAAAATTTTCTATGGAAATAAAAGTTGGACAAACTTATCTATAGACATAAAATTTGGACAAAATTTTCTACGGAAATAAAATGTGGACAAAGTTTGGTATAAAAATCAAATATTGCCAAAATTTTATATAGAAACACAATTTTGACAAAAATTTCTATAGAAATAAAATTTGGGCAAAATTTTCTATGCAAACAAATTTGGGAAAATTGTCTATAAAAATAAAGTTCTATATATATATTTTTTTTTATACAACTAAAATTTTGACAAAATTTTTTATAGAAATAAAATTTTCTATAGAAATAACATTAAAAAACATTTCATAGGAAATAAAATCTGGACAAAATTTTCTATAGAAATGAAAATTTTTATGGCAGTAAAATTTTTGAGAAAATTTTTATAGAAATAAAATTTGGACAAAATTTTCTAAGAAATAAAATGTGGACAAAATTTTCTACGGAAATGGAATTTGGAAAAATTGTCTATAGAAATAAAATTTGAACAAAATTTTCTATAAAAATAAAATTTAGACAAAGTTATCTATAGAAATAAAATTTGAACAAAATTTTCTATGGAAATAAAATTTGCATACAATTTTCTATGGAAATAAAATTTGGACAAAATTGTATATAGAAAAATACAGTTTGGACAAAATTTTCTATGAAATAAAATTAAAAAAAAAAATCTTCATTGGAAATAAAATTTGCATAAAATTTTCTATGGAAATAAATTTGGAGAAAATTTTCTATTTAAATAAAATTTGAACAAAATTTTCAATAGAAATAAAATTTGTACAAAATTTTTTATGGAAATAAAATTTGAACAACATTATCTATAGAAATACAGTTTGGCCAAATTTTCTATAGAAATAAAATTAAAAAAAAATGTTTTCTTCATTGGAAATACAATTTGCATAAAATTTTCTATGGAAATAAATTTGGAGAAAATGTTATATTTAAATAAAATTTGAACAAAATTTTCTATAGAAATAAAGTTTCTACAAAATGTTATTTAGAAATAAAATTTCGACAAAAATTTCTATAGTAATAAAAGTTGTACAAAATTTTCCATAGAAATAAAATTTTGACAAAATTTTCTATAGAAGTAAAGTTTGAAAACAACAAATTTCATTGGAAGTAAAATTTGGACAAAGTTTTCTATAGAAATAAAATTTGCACAACATTTTCCATAGAAAAAAAATTTTGACAAAATTTTCCATAGAAATAAAATTTTGACAAAATTTTCTTTACAAATAAATTTTGGAGAACATTTTCTATAAAAATAAAATTTGAACAAAATTTTCTACAGAAATAAAATTTGAAAAAAATTTTCTATAGAAATTAGATTTTGGCAAAATTTTCTATGGAAATAAAATTTGAACAAAATTTTCTATAGAAATAAAATGTGGATAAAATTTTTTATGGCAATAAAATTTTTATAGAAATAAAATTAGGACAAAATTTCCTATGGAAATAAAATTTGGACAAAATTTTTTATAGAAATAAAATTTGGACAAAATTATCTGTAGACATAAAATTTGGGCAAAATTTTCTACGGATATAAAATGTGGACAAAATTTTGTATAGAAATAAAATGTTGCCAAAAATTTATATAGAAATACAATTTTGACAAAATTTCCTATAGGAATAAAAGTTGCACAACGGTTTCTATAGTAATAAAATTTGTGCAAAATTTCCTATAGTAATAATATTTGGACAAATTTTTTTATGGAAATAAAATTTTGGCAAAATTTCTATAGAAATAAAATTTCGACAACATTTCCTATAGAAATAAAATTTTGCAATATAATTATTTTTTGTTTTGTAGTTTTTTGGTTAAATTTTCTCCAAATTTTGGTTGAGTATTTTTGGCTCGAGTGACACTAAATGTCGCCCAAATTTTATCTATATTTGGAAAGTGCCCACTTATGGCAGGTTATTTTTAATATAAAAGGCGTCTCATGAAAATTATCCACTTTAGATTTTCATTTTCTCCAGGGATATTTCATTATCCATCCCACTGTTCGAAAAAGGGGGGAATTACGAGTTGCCGTAAATCATCAGCATCATCACCATCATCAAGCGAGTAGTTTAATATCACTTGAATACACTCAGGATTTTTATATATGGTAGTTTATTGCAAGGACTTTTGAGGATAAGAAACCAAAAAAAAAAAAAAAAAACTCAAATCCAAGATGAGTATGAAAAATATTTTGGCAAACCATATTCCTTAACAATCGCATTAGAATGGAGAATGCCAATAGAGATGGCGATGGTGATGATTATGAGAACGATGGCAGGGATGGTGATATTCCAGTGATGGTCTTCACCCTTCACCATAGCCATCATAACGAAGAAAGCTTAACGAAATGCTAACTAACGCTATAAATCGTTGTCATCGTTGGGGTATGTCCACAATATGAAGTTCAGGAGTATGCTGAGTTCTGAGTTCTCGTTAAGACTAACAAGACTTCAAAGGATTTTATTATCCTTTTTCGGTTCGTTTGATATTGTTTGGATTTTAGATGGGAATGTATAAACTTTGTAGAAGAGAAACGTATAGGATAAGGGCTTTGGGTCCACGGAAAAATAATGATGATGACGATGATGATGGCAGGGAAGAATTTGGGAAATGCCAATCTCAAAGATGTACAACGTCAATAACACCAACAAATAGCTGGCAAAATCATATTAAGTTCAAGTAGACTATAGTGCAACTTTGCAACTATACAACCACAATCACACACTCTCTCTCTCTCTCGCACACACACAGATACATCTTCTCGTTCACTTATATATCCTTCTTGCACACATATTGCATTTGACAATAACCATTTTTCGAAAGCGAAAGGATGATAGGATTACGTTAAGGATTCATGTGAGCGTAATAAGATCTGGTCTTTTTGTTGTTGTTGCTGTTGTTGTTTACCAATAATCTGCATTTTGCATTCAAAGCTAGTGTACAAAATCTCATTTTACAGCAATAAAAATGACATCTAAGAATAGAATAGAAAATAAACCATCCACAGGATGATGCTGCGTATGCCTTACCATCATCTTCAATACCTTTGGCCTTATGCTGATGATAACTGCTCAGTGTTGGGGCATAAATGCATTTTAAATTGTGACAAGGTCATCATGACAGCACGATATTGACGAGAGAATAGTGCAATGCTTTTAGCATAAGAAAAAGAAAGGAGAAGTGTCGGAAAGTTACACTAAGAAAAATAAATTGAAATCACACAGGTGACGTTTTTCGGTTATCTTAAAATACGAATTTCTCTTACCAAAGTTCATGGAATTTTGATTGAAGGCATTGTGAATCGAGTTTAAAATGCGTATATTTACATATTGAAAGCGGAAATTATTAATCGAATAGAAAAGAAGTTCGAGATCGAGATTTTATACTCTACTAGCCTTCCCGGCACTCGAAAATCGAGTGCATTGTAAGCCATTAACGGGTGGTATAAAGGTCCTAGATGATATGGAACTCTAGTGAACTTTATATCCACATATCACACAAATTACACACTTAGCTTCTTTAGTTTTTAAAACAGTCTACTCTAAATTCAGTAATTGATATTGTTCTTCTAATATAGTGTGTGCAAGTTAGTGTTTGTTTGATGTTACTCATTTAAGGTGGATGTTAAGTTCGAGTTCAGCCGCTAAAATCGAAAATAAAGCAGTAAGAACAGAAAGAAATTATATCTTTGGCAAAATTTTATTATTGGGGAATGGTCCAAAGTATAAATTTCGAAGTATATTTTTCGAATTAATTATTGAAGAAAATCAACCGTGAAAAATTTGCTATTTTAGCGCCATAATGCGAACTTAATACCAACTTTTATATAAAAATTAAAAAAGACAATTCGCTTACACTAATTTAAAAACAATTTCCGTATTTTAAACCAACATACTTTAAATAAAACAAATAGAAATATTTTCGCCACTGTAATGAAATTAAATTTTGAAATTAAAAACAATTAGAATTCAATCAAGGTTATTAAATAAAAGAGACTCTCAAAGATACTAATATGATGAATTTTTAATGCAATTTCCCTACATTTTAATTTTGAGTCCACATTGAAATTTTTTTTGGAAACTTAAAACTCAGGAGATTAGTATATATGTATTCTATATTGCTCCTGTACTGAAAGCAATTCTCACTCCTCAACACACTAATGTGCCCAGTGTTTAGTTTTATAACAACCTATCCTATTAAAATTGTCTTCTCAGTATCCGAATCCTAAGAAATAAATTCAAAATTGAATTAGATATTTCCGTTGTCCCGTCTTTATTATTAAAGCCCGATCGTCTTCAATTTGGAATTGATCTTTAGTTTGTTACATTTATTGATTTTGGACAAATAAGTTAAAATTTCATAGTGTCACGTCACCAACCTGTCAACAGTTAAGTCATGCAAACCGATCTTTAGTAAATTTTCCTAATTCCCACATCAAAATTGTTTTATCCCCAGTTTCATGTTTGCAATGTAGTGGGACTCGAGAATCTTAAAAATGATATCCTTAAAGTTTTAGAGATAATAATATCTTACACATTCCACTAAAGCCAATCTAACTTTATTTTAGTACATGGAATTGGAAAAATTTTCCTTTACTCTAGCAATTTTGGCATACGTTAATTAAATTAACTAAAAAAAGAGGAAAAATCATACACAAATGAAGCATAAAGATTTGCTGAATTCGCACTTCTCACAAAATAGTTCATTATTTCTTTAAATTTGTAAATTTTACTACAAATGCGCCCATCTTAAACTTCGTATGACTTTAAAAACATTCTTGCAAGTTTTAATTTCAATTTTGTTCTTCAAACTACAAAATTTTCTTTAAACAGTAAAAAAAAATTAATTATGTCTAATGTATGTTCTTGACTTTGTCGACAAATATTTACTCATTTTTGTGATATCGGCGTGATGTCAGCGTTTTTAATACTGTTTAATTAAATTTTTCTAAAATTAACCAAAAATTTTCTTCCTGGTGGGTTCATTGTTTTTATTAAATATATTCGCCAAAGATAAAAATGTTGGTTTTATGGAAAAACATAATTATTTACACAAACATTTTATAAGAAAGATATTTTTTTATACCCTCCATCATAGGATGGGGGTATATTAACTTTGTCATTCCGTTTGTAACACATCGAAATATTGCTCTAAGACCCCATAAAGTATATATATTCTGGGTCGTGGTGAAATTCTGAGTCGATCTAAGCATGTCCGTCCGTCCGTCCGTCCGTCTGTTGAAATCACGCTAACTTCCGAACGAAACAAGCTATCGACTTGAAACTTGGCACAAGTAGTTGTTATCGATGTAGGTCGGATGGTATTGAAAATGGGCCATATCGGTCCACTTTTACGCAAAGCCCCCATATAAAGGGACCCTCAGATTTGGCTTGTGGAGCTTCTAACAGGAGCATATTTCATCCGATCCGGCTGAAATTTGGTATATGGTGTTGGTATATGGTCTCTAACAACCATGCAAAAATTGGTCCACATCGGTCCATACTTATATATAGCCCCCATATAAACCGATCCCCAGATTTGGCTTGCGGAGCCTAAAAGAGAAGCAAATTTCATCCGATCCGGCTTAAATTTGGTACATGGTGTTGGTATATGGCCTCTCACAACCGTGCAAAAATTGGTTCACATCGGTCCATAATTATATATAGCCCCCATATAAACCGATCCCCAGATTTGGCTTGCGGAGCCTCAAAGAGAAGAAAATTTCATCCGATCCGGCTGAAATTTGGTACATGATGTTGGTATATGGACTCTAACAACCATGCAAAAATTGGTCCACATCGGTTCATAATTATGTATAGCCCCCATATAAACCGATCCCCAGATTTGGCTTGCGAAGTCTCCAAGAGAAGAAAATTTCATCCAATCCGATTGTAATTTGGAACATGGTGTTAGTATATGATCTTTAACAACCGTGCCAGAATTGGTCCATATCGGTCCATATTTATATATAGCTCCATATAAAACGTTCTCCAGATTTGACCTCCGGAGCCTCTTGGAGGAGCAAAATTCATCCGATCCGGTTCAACTTAGGAACGTGGTATATGGTCTCTAACAACCATACCAAAATTGGTCCAATCACACAAAAATTGGTCCATATCGGTTCATAATCATGGTTGCCACTAGAGCCAAAAATAATCTACCAAAATTTTATTTCTATAGAAAATGTTGTCAAAATTTTATTTCTAGATAAAATTTTGTTAAATTTTTATTCGGTTCATAATAAAATTTTCATCATTGTCAAAATTTTATTTCTATAGAAAATTTTGTCAAAATTTTATTTCTATAGAAAATTTTGTTCAAATTTTATTCGGTTCATAATCATGGTTGCCACTCGAGCCAAAAATAATCTACCAAGATTTTATTTCTATAGAAAATTTTGTCAAAAGTTTATTTCTATAGAAAATTTTGTTAAAATTTTATTTCCGTAGAAATTTTTGTGAAAATTTTCTTTCTATAGCAAATTTTGTCAAAATTTTTATTTCTATAGAAAATTTTGTGAAAATTTTATTTCTATAGAAATTTTTTTTTTTTAATTTTATTTCTGTAGAAAATTTTGTCAAAATTTGATGTCTACTTTGTCAAACTGAATTATATACGTATTGGATCGATCTTTTATGATTTAATATATACCACGTATGGACTTACATACAATTTAGAAGATGGTGTTAGGAGGTTTTAAGATACCTTGCCATCGGCAAGCGTTACCGCAACTTAAGTAATTCGATTCTGGATGGCAGTGTTTAGAAGAAGTTTCTACGCAATCCATGATGGAGGGTACATAAGCTTCGGCCTGGCCGAACTTACGGCCGTATATACTTGTTATTATCTTTTATTTATGAAAACTTCGTTTGCAGATTCAAGGGAATTTCAATAGTTTTGGTAAAAAGATAATTTTGAATATTAAGGAAAAACAGTAATGCAATGACTTTCCAGTTATCCAAAATATGTTATTATTATATCAGTCGCATATCCATATATTGCATTTTTATAGTAGCAATCACATACAAATTAAATCGAAGCAGTGTAATTTATTGTTTTATATTTTCTTAAACAAAATTAGAGTAATATTACTTTGAAAATTTACTACTGATCATATTAAAACGTAAAAAATACAACCACCCACCACACTCCCCCACCCACTCTAACTATTTCCATCGTTTACGTATACAAAATACAATTATGTTACTCCCATAGCTTTAACTCACTTTCTTCTCACTGTCACTGCTCTCCAAATGACTCTCAAGCATAATTCCCCATGCCAGCATACAAAACTACACACACACCCACAAACCAAACAACAACTCTCACGCTCTCACTCTCAAACTACAACACAACAACGTCAATAATTTTAGAAAAATGCAATTTACTCCATGCATCCATGCATCAATTTAAAAAACTAAAACAATTCGCCATATCTACAGAAAATTACCTTTCATTTGATACCAAATTTACCACACAATACCCTCTCACACGCCCACAATATGTACCCAAAAAAAAGTGTAGCGTATTAATATATATATGAATTGGATTTTATTATTGTTAAATATTTTACAATTGCTTTGAATTGCTTCATTAGGAGGTAATCCACTATAAGAATTCTTGAAATTTTAAATTAATTTAATTATTGGTCACAGATATTCTGCATGAAAATTATGACAATTTATACTAATTTATTAATATGACAAAAAAAGTTTATAAATAATTAATTATTAAATGCACAAGGTCACCGACTCCTCCGAAAAAAAAACATATAATATGAAAAATGGTAAATAAACAACATCTGTATACCACTTTTTTTTTCAAAAAAAGAAGTGTTTTTTAGGGGAAAAAAATTAAAAAATACGGTGTGAATTAAACTAAGTTTTTATAATTTTCAAAATACATAAGAAAATATTTTTTAAAATTTCATTATATTTAATTTTGGAACAAAACATGATTTGTATCCTATTGTCAAAACACTTTCTTTACATACAGTATGTTTACACTACCAACATTACTTTGATCTCTGGTAAAGCGTGATACGGTCAAAATTTGGTCAAGGGAAAACGCGTGTAAATCGGTGAAATCGTTTATTTAAAAAATCAAATTAAATTTCTTTTTATACCCACCACCATAGGATGGGGGGTATATTAACTTTGTCATTCCGTTTGTAACACATCGAAATATTGCTCTAAGACCCCATAAAGTATATATATTCTGGGTCGTGGTGAAATTCTGAGTCGATCTGAGCATGTCCGTCCGTCCGTCCGTCCGTCCGTCTGTTGAAATCACGCTAACTTCCGAACGAAACAAGCTATCGACTTGAAACTTGGCACAAGTAGTTGTTATTGATGTAGGACGGATGGTATTGCAAATACGCCATATCGGTCCACTTTTACGTATAGCCCCCATATAAACGGACCTCAAAATTTGGCTTGCGAGGCCTCTAAGAGAAGCAAATTTCATCCGATCCGGCTGAAATTTGGTACATGGTGTTAGTATATGGTTTCTAACAACCATGCAAAAATTAGTCCACATCGGTCCATAATTATATATAGCCCCCATATAAACCGATCCCCCGATTTGGCTTGCGAGGCCCCTAAGAGAAGCAAATTTCATCCGATCCGGCTGAAATTTGGTACATGGTGTCAATATATGGTCTCTAACAACCATGCAAAAATTGGTCCACATCGGTCCATAATTATATATAGCCCCCATATAAACCGATCCCCCGATTTGGCTTGCGAGGCCTCTAAGAGAAGCAAATTTCATCCGATCCGGCTGAAATTTGGTACATGGTGTTAGTATATGGTCTCTAACAACCATGCAAAAATTGGTCCATATCGGTTCATAATTATATATAGCCCCCATATAAACCGATCACCAGATTTGACCTCCGGAACCTCTTGGAAGACCAAAATTCATCTGATTCAGTTGAAATTTGGTATGTGGTGTTAATATATGGCCTCAAACTCCCATGCAAAAATTGGTCGATATCGGTCCATAATTATATATAGGCCCCATATAAACCGATCCCCAGATTTGACCTCCAGAGCCCCTTGGAAGAGCAAAATTCTTGCCATTCGGTTGAAATTTGGTACGTGATGTTAGTATATGGTATCCAACAACCATGCAGGAATTGGTTCCTATCAGTCCATAATTATATATAGCTCCCATAAAAACCGTTCCCCAGATTTGACCTCCGGTGCCTTTTGGAGAAGCAAAATTCATCCGATCTGCTTGAAATTTGGTACATGGTGGTAGTATATATTTAACAACCATGCCAAAAATGGTCCATATCAGTCCATAATCGTACATAGCCCCATATAAACCGATCCCGAGATTTGGTTTTGGAGCCTCTTTGAGGAGCAAATTTCGTCCGAGTCAGTTGAAATTTGGTACATTGTGCTAGTATATAGCCGTTAACAACCATGCCTAACTAGGTCCATATCGGTCTATAGTTATATATAGTACTCAGATAAACCGATCACCAATCACACAAAAAATGGTCCATATCGGTCCATAATTGTATACAGCCCCCTTATAAGCGACCCCCATATTTCAATTCTGGTTCTCTACGTACAAAAAGTCCATATCGATTCGTAATTATTTGTAGACTTAACTATACATAACTTTTTTGTCTAATATATACCATGTATGGACTAAATCACAGTCTTTCGTAGAAGTTTCTACGCAATCCATGGTGGTGGGTACATAAGATTCGGCCTGGCCGAACTTGCGGCCGTATGTACTTGTTCAAGTTCAATTAGTATAAAATTCAGGAAAAATATTCAGTTAGGCTTTCGCTTTTCCAAATCCTCACGCTTGACACCTGCCATCAGATTTTGTACAGCCACCTTGTCCACCTTCTTCGCCGCAGAAATCCAGTTTGCCTTGAACTGCTGCTCGTCCTTAGTAGTTTTTTTGGTCCTCTTAAGTTCCAATTGACAATAGCCCAGTATTTCTCAATTGGGCGGAGCTCTGGCGTGTTGGGAGGGTTCTTGTCCTTGGGAACCACCTGCACGTTGTTCGCGGCGTACCACTCCATGGCCTTTTTATCGTAATGGCAAGATGCCAAATCCGGCCAAAACAGTACGGAACAACCGTGTTTCTTCAGGAAAGGCAGCAGACGTTTATTCAAACACTCTTTCACGTAAATTTCTTGGTTGACAGTCCCGGAAGCTATGAAAATGCTGCTTTTCAAGCCACAGGTACAGATGGCTTGCCAAACCAGATATTTCTTTGCGAACTTTGACAGATTTGTGTGCTTGAAAATATCTGCTACCTTTCCCCTTCCTTTTGCCGTATAAAACTCCTGTCCCGGAAGCTGCTTGTAGTCGGCTTTGACGTAGGTTTCGTCGTCCATTACCACGCAGTCAAACTTCGTCAGCATCGTCGTGTACAGCCTCCGGGATCGCGCTTTGGCCGTCGTATTTTGTTCATCATCGCGATTTGGAGTCACTACCTTCTTGTAAGTCGATAGTCCGGCTCGTTTTTTGGCTCGATGCACGGTTGTAGACGATACACCCAGCTTATTTGCGGCATCTCGGAGAAAGAGGTTAGGGTTTCGCTTGAAATTACCGGCAACTCTCTTTGTCGTCTCAGCGGCTTCCGGTTTTCGATTTCCCCCCGATCCAGACTTCCTGGCCCCCAACACTTTAATTACATTTGTAACGGTTGATTTGGGAACTTTTAGCGATTTTGCCAGCTTTGCGTGCGTGTAGCTCGGATTTTCGCGATGCGCGAGTAAAATTTTGATTCGCGCTCTTCTTGCTTTGACGGCATTTTGACAACTGAAGAGTGAATTCCAAAATCAAAATAGGAGCAACATTCTACACACACACACACCTTCAAAATGAGGGGTGTTCAGGTTTTTTAAATGCAAAATTGAAAGAAATACGTCAAGTTTATATTGACCAAATGTTGACCGTATCACCCTTTAAATATTATTTAACTTCCAATTTGTAGTTTTTATACCCTAAACCACATAGTGGCCAGGGTATAATATGTTTGATCGACCACCAGAATGTGCCTACCAGAAATATTGATTTTATACCCCATAAAATATATACCGATCGACTCAGAATCACCCCCTGAATCGATCTAGCGCTTGGTGTCCGTCCGTCCGTACGTCCGTCTGTCCATGTATTTGTTGTTCACAGGATTCCGGTCGCAATTATTAACCGATTTTGATGAAATTTGGTACAGGGAGTTTTTTGGACACAAGGACGAACGCTATTGAATTTGGAAGAAATCGGATCAAATTTAGATATAACTCCCATATATATGTATCGACCGATTTCGACAAATGGGGTCACGTTGCGCGTTTTTTCAAATGGATCGTCACCAAATTTGGCAAAAGGTAATCTTTTCCATCGCCCTTCAAGTCTGCAAAATTTCATCCAAATCGGTTCAGATTTAGATATAGCTTTCATATATATGTATCGCCAGATTTTCCCAAATTTGGCCACAAAACCTTTATTTATCAACCGATCTTACCCAAATTTGGCTAAATGTAGTCTTCTATAGCACTAACTATATGTGCAAAAAATCATCGAAATCGGTTCAGATTTAGATATAGCTCCCATATATATGTATAGCCCGATTTTTCCCAAATTTGGCCATAGAACCCTTATTTATTAACCGATCTTACTAAAATTTGGCTAGATCCAGTCCTCTATAGTACTAACCATATGTGCAAAATTTCATCGAAATTGGTTCAGATGTAGATATAGCTCCCATATATGTATCACCCGATTTTGAAAAATTCGCCCCTAATAACCTTATGTTTGACCATACAGGCCTCATTTCTTAACTGATCTTACTCAAATCTTGCACAAGGTAACCTTTTGTGGTATTAATCAAACCCGCAAAATATTATGCAAATTGGTTCAGATTTAGATATAGCTTCCATATATATGCATCGCTCGATTTTCCCAAAATTTGGCCATAGTACTCTTATTTATTAACCAATGTTACTCAAATTTCAAATTTTGATGTACTTCCCGATCGTACTTATACGTACTTGTAGCTTTTACATAAGAATATTGCTCGATTTTTACAAATTTGTATTTATTACCCACACTCATTTAACGATTTTCTCTATTTTAATAATGAGCTCAATATTAGTGGCATACTAACTCCGTAGGTGCAATATCAACACACTCAGTGTTGCTAGAAGTAGGGGAAATTCCCTATATGTAGGGTTTTTCTAATATTTAGCGTCTTGTAGAGACGTAGGGCCACAATGTAGGACATTTTCACTCAATACTATTTGTAATAATGTTTACATTTTGGTGGCTCTAGAGGAGGAAATTAGAAGCCGGCAAGGCTTGACCTTTAACAATGTGTGGTAAACTTTATTTCTGTAAAAAATTTTGTCAACATTTTATTTCTATAGAACATTTTGCCAAAATTTGATTTCTATAGAAATTTTTTTTTAAATATTATTTCTATAAAAAATTTTCTCAAAATTTTATTTCTGTGGAATTTTTTTCTCAAAATTTTATTTCTATAGTATTTATTGTCAAAATTTTATTTCTATAGAAAAATTTCTCACAAAAATTTGTTTATAGAAACTTTTTCCAAAATTTTATTTTAATAGAGATTTAACAAAAAAGATTACTAATTTGGGTACAATTCTACCAACTGTGGTAACCGTGGTGGTAATACAAATTTATATTCTAAGTTGTATACGTTGCATATTCATGTTTTAAGATAATAAAGTACTTAGAACCATTTTTGTTTTGTAAAATTTTTTAAATTTAACGAAAAATATAGTAGGGAAAATTGTTTGGGAATGTATGGGAAAGTAGGGAAATTTTTTTGTCCTTGTAGGGTAAACCGAACATTTTCCCTGGCAACATTGACTATGAGCTATAGTCAGATTGACACAAAGCACCCATAGACATGTACCCCTTAATTTTCTTAACTATGCAACTGCGGTTTATCTCCCAGACCTATATGTTACCCCACAAATGCTTAAATATGAATACTAATTCTGTAATGGTGGTTTAGGGTATGATATAGTCGGCCCGCCCGACTTTCTACTTTACTTACTTGTTTTTTTTTTTTTTTTTTTAATTTTTGGTCAAAATTTGATTTTTATGTTTGACTGCAGATTACTCAGAAGTACAACATATTTTCCGGAAAAAAATATTTTCGAAAAGATTGGTATATGTATTAAATACAAAAAATTGTAAGACGTAAGAATTTTTTTCTCTTTGCATCTTAAACGATACAGTGCGAATTTAAGGGTTAATGATTTCTATCAATTTTATCAGGAAATAAAAAAAAAACGTTCACGGTACACTTACATATAAATAACATTAAAGCGGAAACTAACAACAACAACACATAATGCTTAACATTAAACACTATGCTCGTCTGTTACTGATATTGCATTGATTTCCCTCTTGTTTTCTCTGATGTTGGCTACTTGCATATCTACTTGTTTTATTAATGATGTGCCTGTATATGTGAGCAATGTTATCTGTATCTGATTTATAGTTGATTCTCTTCTCCGATGGTACATTATTGATGTACAACCAGGGCTGCCAATTTTGCCGATTTATCGGCATTTTGACGAGTTTTTACTCAAAAAATAGCAAATGCCGATTTTCCGATTTTTGCCCCAAAAATGACGACATAAGCTCGGTTCAAAAATTTGGACTACAAGCAGTTCGTTTACACATTTAGAGCCAGCAAAAGAGAGAATACATTTGACAATAGTCAGAGAAATTTCAAGTTTTTGTTAGAGATTTCATACATGTAGGAGCTATACCTAATTTTACATCTACAGTACAATTCTGGATGAGCTCCTTGAATAATGGACTGTTAAGCAATTGCGGTTTAAGAGTCTCCAGGAATTGTAAAATACCAAAAAGAGAAAATAAGATTTCAGGTTTTGTCTGGAACTTTATTGCGATGGCAGCTAACCAAGTATGATCACGGTTGCCACTCGTGCCAAAAATAATCCACCAAAATTTGAAGAAAATTGTATCAAAAATCTATCAAATTACAAAAATATCTTGAAGTTGTTGATAAAATGTTTGTGGTTAGTATATACAAAAATGTTGATTTATTCCATAGAAATATTTTATATGGAATTTATGGAAAATTTTGTTAAAATTTTATTTCTACAGAAAAAGTTGTCAAAATTTTATTTCTATAGAAAATTTTGTCACAATTTTATTTCTATAGAAAATTTTCTATAGAAAATTTTGTTAAAATTTTATTTCTACAGCAAAACTTGTCAAAATTTTATTTTTATGGAGAATTTCGGCAAAATTTTATTTCTGTAGAAAATTTTGTTAAAATTTTATTTATATAGAAAATTTTGTCAAAATTTCATTTCTATAGAAAATTTTGTTAAAATTTCATTTCTATAGAAAATTTTGTCAAAATTGTATTTCTGTAGAAGATTTTGTTAAAATTTTATTTATATAAAAAATTTTGTCAAAATTTTATTTCTAAAGAAAATTTTGTCAAAAATTTATTTCTATAGAAAATTTTGTCAAAATTTCATTTTTATAGAAAATTTTGTCAAAATTTTATTTCTATAAAAAAATTGTATTTCTGTAGAAGATTTTGTTAAAATTTTGTTTATATAAAATATTTTGTCAAAATTTTATTTCTATAGAAAATTTTGTCAAAATTTTATTTCTATAGAAAATTTTGTAAAAATTTTATTTCTACAGAAAATTTTGTTAAAATTTTATTTATATAGAAAATTTTGTCAAAATTTTATTTCTACAGAAAATTTTGCAAAATTTCATTTCTATAGAACATTTTGTCAAAATTTCATTTCTATAGAAAATTTTGTCAAAATTGTATTTCTGTAGAAAATTTCGGCAAAAATTTATTTCTATTGAATATTTTGTCAAAATTTTATTTCTATAGAACATTTTGTCAAAATTTTACTTCTACAGAAAATTTTGTCAAAATTTTATTTCTATAGAAATTTTTTTCAACATTTTATTTCGACAGAAAATTTTGTCAAAATTTTATTTCTATAGAAAATTTTGTCAAAATTTCATATCCATAGAAAATTTTGTCAAAATTTTATTTCTATAAAAAATGTTGTCAACATTTTATTTCTATAGAAAATTTTGTCAAAATTTTACTTCTACAGAAAATTTTGTAAAAATTGTATTTCTATAGAAAATTTTGTCAACATTTTATTTCTATAGAGAATTTTGTCAAAATGTTATTTCTATAGAAAACGTTATAAAGCCTTTATATCTGTAGAAAATTTTGAAACATTTTTATTTCTATAGAATATTCGTGCAAAAATTTATTTCTATAGAACATTTGTGCATATTTTTTTCTATTGTAAATTCGTGCAAAATTGTATTTCTAAGAAAATTTTGCAAAATTTTATTGTTAATAAAATTTTTGCAAATTGTCAAATTTTGGAAAATCGGGCAACATTATTAAAGGTCGTTATTTTTATTTTTAAATAAAAAACTTACTGATGTAAAACTATATATTAAACAAATATATTTTTTATTTTATTTTTTTGAATTGCATAGCATTGCAGAAAAATGTTTTTTTTTTATTTTATTTTTATACAAGACTGAATTCATTATGGTTTTGTTGTTGAAATGCATGTTTTTAACCAAAAAATTAGTTTTGTTTTAATATATTAACATTGCAGATTTTTTTACGATTTCTAAAATGGAACTGACGATTATGACGATTTTTTCGGAAAAAAGTGACGATTATTCTTGAAATTTTATTCCAACTGTGTACAACATTTCTAATGTTAATCGCTTATTGTTGCTGCTCTATCTCTTTCCCTATCCAATACTCGCACATCGTCACAGTTAGGGTGATGTGAGATTGATGGAAAGAGAGAGAGAGAGAGAGAGTGCAGCAACAGTAAGCGAACTAAAATTAGAAATGTTGTACATCTACAATGTATCATCAGAGAAGAGAATCAACTATAAATCAGATACAGAAAAATATTTTCGAAAATAGTGCTATATGTATTAAATACATAAGACTTCATTTCATAGAATTTGGTCAAAATTCTCTTTGTATCTTAAACGATACAGTGCGAATTTAATGGTTAATGATTTCTATCAATTTTATCAGGAAATAAAAAAAAAACGTTCACGGTACACTTACATATAAATAACATTAAAGCGGAAACTAACAACAACAACACATAATGCTTAACATTAAACACTATGCTCGTCTGTTACTGATATTGCATTGATTTCCCTCTTGTTTTCTCTGATGTTGGCTACTTGCATATCTACTTGTCTTATTAATGATGTGCCTGTATATGTGAGCAATGTTATCTGTATCTGATTTATAGTTGAAAAATTGTATTTCTGTAGAAGATTTTGTTAAAATTTTATTTATATAAAATATTTTGTCAAAATTTTATTTCTATAGAAAATTTTGTCAAAATTTTATTTCTATAGAAAATTTTGTAAAAATTTCATTTCTACAGAAAATTTTGTTAAAATTTTATTTATATAGAAAATTTTGTCAAAATTTTATTTCTACAGAAAATTTTGTCAAAATTTCATTTCTATAGAACATTTTGTCAAAATTTCATTTCTATAGAAAATTTTGTCAAAATTTGTATTTCTATAGAAAATTTTGTCAAAATTGTATTTCTGTAGAAAATTTCGGCAAAAATTTATTTCTATTGAAAATTTTGTCAAAATTTTATTTCTATAGAACATTTTGTCAAAATTTTACTTCTACAGAAAATTTTGTCAAAATTTTATTTCTATAGAAAATTTTTTCAACATTTTATTTCGACAGAAAATTTTGTCAAAATTTTATTTCTATATAAAAAATTTTGTCAAAATAGTATTTCTATAGAGAATTTTGTCAAAATTTTAATTCTATAAAAAATTTTGTCAAAATTTCATATCTATAGAAAATTTTGTCAAAATTTTATTTCTATAAAAAATTTTGTCAACATTTTATTCCTATAGAAAATTTTGTCAAAATTTTACTTCTACAGAAAATTTTGTAAAAATTGTATTTCTATAGAAAATTTTGTCAACATTTTATTTCTATAGAGAATTTTGTCAAAATGTTATTTCTATAGAAAACGTTATAAAGCCTTTATATCTGTAGAAAATTTTGACACATTTTTATTTCTATAGAATATTCGTGCAAAAATTTATTTCTATAGAACATTTGTGCATTTTTTTTCTATTGTAAATTCGTGCAAAATTGTATTTCTAAGAAAATTTTGCAAAATTTTATTGTTAAAAAATTTTTGGCAAATTGTCAAATTTTGGAAAATCGGGCAACATTATTAAAGGTCGCTTTTTTTATTTTTAAATAAAAAACTTACTGATGTAAAACTATATATTAAACAAATATATTTTTTATTTTATTGTTTTGAATTGCATAGCATTGCATAAAAATGTTTTTTTGTTTTATTTTTATACAAGACTGAATTCATTAGGGTTTTGTTGTTGAGATGCATGTTTTTAACCAAAAAATTAGTTTTATTTTAATATATTAACATTGCAGATTTTTTTACGATTTCTAAAATGGAACTGACGATTATGACGATTTTTTCGGAAAAAAAGTGACGATTATTCTTGAAATTTTATTCCAACTGTGTACAACATTTCTAATGTTAATCGCTTATTGTTGCTGCTCTTTCCCTATCCAATACTCGCACATCGTCACAGTTAGGGTGATGTGAGATTGATGGAAAGAGAGAGAGAGAGAGAGAGAGAGAGAGAGAGAGCAGCAACAGTAAGCCAACTAAAATTAGAAATGTTGTACATCTACAATGTATCATCAGAGAAGAGAATCAACTATAAATCAGATACAGATAATATTGCTCACAAATACAGACAAATAATTATTAACACAAGTAGATATACAAGTAGCCAACATCAGAGAAAACAAGAGGGAAATCAATAAGGCAATATCAGTAACAGACGAGCGTAGTGTTCAGTGATGCCAATTTGGTGTGTTTAATGTCTTAAAAAAAGTACCAACTTGTTGCTTTCTGGTCTTTTCATTTAGTGCCTTCGGTGATTTTTTTTCAATTTAAACAGTAATGAGTTTAATTGACAACATCTTTTCATACAAAAATTCTGAAACGACTGTCAAAAGCTTAAGTAACTCAACTATATTGTCAAATATAGAATTTGATTGTAATGAAGGTGGTAATGATCCTTTTTTTATCAATATTGTTATTTAGGGTATTCTTTTGAAAAGTATAGCAACGAGTGCAGAATTTCTAAACTTGATAAAGATGTTATTAAAAACGTTTGCATTAAATCATATATGAATGAATCCTTTTTTAAATACGTATAATTTTTATACCCTCCACCATAGGATGGGGGCATATTAACTTTGTCATTCCGTTTGTAACACATCGAAATATTGCTCTAAGACCCCATAAAGTATTTATTTTCTGGGTCGTGGTGAAATTCTGAGTCGATCTGAGCATGTCCGTCCGTCCGTCTGTCTGTTGAAATCACGCTAACTTCCGAACGAAACAAGCTATCGACTTGAAACTTGGCACAAGTAGTTATTATTGATGTAGGTCGGATGGTATTGCAAATGGGCCATATCGGTCCACTTTTACGTATAGCCCCCATATAAACGGACCCCCAAATTTGGCTTGTGATTGCTCTAAGAGAAGTAAATTTCATCCGATCCGGCTGAAATTTGGTACATGATGTTAGTATATGGTCTCTAACAACCATGCAAAAATTGGTCCATATCGGTGCACTTTTACGTATAGCCCCCATATAAACGGACCTCCAAATGTGGCTAGCGATTGCTCTAAAACAAGCAAATTTCATCCGATCAGGCTGAAATTTGGTACATGGTGTTAGTATATGGTCTCTAACAACCGTGCAAAAATTCGTCCATATCGGTCCACTTTTACGTGTAGCCCCCATATAAACGGAACCCCAAATTTTGCTTGCGATTGCTGTAAGAGAAGCAAATTTCATCCGATCCGGCTGAAATTTGGTACATGGTGTTAATATATGGTATCTACCAACCATGCAAAAATTGGTTCTTATCGGTCCATAATTATATATAGCCCCCAATATAAACCGATCCCCAGATTTGAACTCCGGAGCCTCTTAGAGGAGCAAAATTCATCCGATCCGGTTAAAATTTGGTACGTGGTGTTGGCACATGGTCTCTAAGAACCATTCAAAAATTGGTCCATATCAGTCCATAATTATATATAGCCCCTATATAAACCGATCCCCATTTGAACTCCGGATCCACTTGGACGAGCAAAATTCATCCGATCCGGTTGAAATTTGCAACGTGGTGTTAATTTATGGCCGCTAATAACCATGCCAAAATTGGTCCATATCGGTCTATAGTTATTTATAGCCGATCCCCAATCACACAAAAATTGGTCCATATCCGTTCATAAACGTGCTTGCCACTCGAGCAAAAATAATCTTGCAAAATTTGTCGAAATTTTATTCCTATAGACAATTTTGTCAAATTTTATTTCTATAGAAAATTTTGGCAAAATTTTATTTCTGTAGAAAATGTTGTCAAAATTTTAAATCTTTTGAAAATTTATTAAAATTTTTTTTTCTATAGAAAATTTTGTCAAAATGTTATTTCTATAGAAAATTTTGTTAAAATCGTATTTCTATAGAAAATTTTGTCCAAATTTTGCTTCTATAGAAAATGTTGTCAAATTTTTTTTTGTCAAAATTTTATTTCTATAGAAAATTTTGTCAAACTTAATTATTTACGTATTTAATCGGCCATTTTAAGTTTAATGTATACCACGTATGGACCACGTGGTATATATTACGGTATTAGGAAGTTTTAAGATACCTTGTCATCGGCAAAACTTACCGCGACCCAAGCAATTCGATTGCGGATGACAGTCTTCAGTAGAAGTTTCTACGCAATCCATGGTGGAGGGTACATAAGCTTCGGCCTGGCCGCACTTACGGCCGTATATACTTGTTGTTTTTAATATTGTATAAATAATTTGCCAATTAGCCTCATTAATGTCTTATGGCGCGAGACAGATTTGTATTGTACCAAAGGTGAATTTTAAGTTTAATGTATACCACGTATGGACCACGTGGTATATATTACGGTATTAGGAAGTTTTAAGATACCTTGTCATCGGCAAAACTTACCGCAACCCAAGCAATTCGATTGCGGATGACAGTCTTCAGTAGAAGTTTCTACGCAATCCATGGTGGAGGGTACATAAGCTTCGGCCTGGCCTCACTTACGGCCGTATATACTTGTTGTTTTTAATATTGTATAAATAATTTGCCAAATAACCCCATTAATGTCTTATGGCGCGAGACAGATTTGTATTGTACCAAAGGTGAATTGTTCAATAAAATAAATTTAAAAAAAAAAATCATAAAAGCATTCTTAATTGAAATAAGAAATAGAGTCCCTCCCAATATTAGTATTTCCAAATTTAATATAGACAAATTTATTTCTCCTCTGAAAAAACATATTTTAAATTATGAAAGTCATTGTGATCAAAATGAATTGAATGAAAGTAAAAAAGCATAACAACATTAAAAAAATTTCATATCAGAAAAATGTGTTCTATGCTAAACGAACCATTTCAAGGAAATCTTTAGCCTTACGACAATATTTTTTCCGGTGTACCAATCCTTCTGAATGTTTGGTATGACAAATGAATTTAGCACATCTTAGTTATCTATCACAAATTTTTTGGAGATTGTCTAAGGTATTATAGTTGCGGGCTTGCACATTTTGATTTTTTTGAGTTATAATCCAAATGTGACTAAACACAAAATGCTGATCTTGAAAAAGTCTAAATAACAATAAAATATGGAAGTTTGTCATAAACATTAAATTTCTATCAATTGCAAAGAAATCTCAAACGTTTGTTTTTTCCGCTTTTCATCCTTTTTCCTAAGTTTTCAATTTGCATTTCCTGAATGTTCATTTCATGATTTGATTTTTTAATAAATTATGTCCTCTTTCATTTTGTTGGTTGCTCTTTTTGATTTTGAACTTCCTCGACAATCAAGCTGTTCTCCCTCCACTCTGCTATCATCGTTGGGATAATCACCAACGTAGACATCGTCGTCAATTCGTAGAACTATCATCATCCTTAGATAACAAAGCAGAATAAAAACAAAAACAAAAAAAAAACTAGTCAAAGAACAGTTGAACAGTTGAATCTGTTGCAGATGCAATGTTAATATTTTTGTTTTTCTCTTTAGTATTCATTTGATGCTTCCTCTTCTGTTTTAGTTTATTTTTGTGGCCTTTTGTGAATTTTTTTTTGCTTTATTTTTTCTCGATTCTATTTCCCTTTATCTCTCTTTGAGAAAGTGAGTGAGTGTGTGATAGAGAGAGGGTGAGAAAAAGAGCGTTTTACTTCGTTATTGCTCTTTGAGATTTGTGATTACCTTGACTGCATCCGGATAAAAGTTTTTCTGTTTTGTTTTAAATACGACTTGAATTTGATTGCTGACTGAATATGTTGGCCGATGTGATGACATTAAGGATGTATGACAAAAAAAAAGTGAATTTAACTCTAAAGAAACTACGATTACATTTTAAGGAAGGAGCCTTGTAAAGTACATTAAAGTGAAGAGTGAATTTGAAAGATATCACATCCGTAAATGCTTCAATAAAAGAGAAATATGAGCAAAATATTGCCCTGATATGATGTGAAATTCAACATCAATTTAAGTATACGCAAGAAACAAATTTCTAGTAAAATTATCATAATCTTTGGTTTAATTGTCAGAAATATTTATTTTAGATCCCTTAAATTTTATATCGATAACCTCAGAATCACCTCAAGAGACGGCCTCGACCTTGATGTTCATCCATCTGTCCAATTATTTGTCATTCGCAGGATTTCGGTCGCAATTCTGAACTACCTCTAAATTTCCTGTGTCAGGGTGCTCAAGAAACCAACTCGGTACTTTATTTACATGCGGGCTACGTAAGAACCACTGGACAAGACAGAGCTATACCTATACTCTAAAAGGACTAAAACGAAGTTTTGTAGGCAAGACTATCTAACTTGGACAAGTAAATGTACTGAAAACATCAATTGAGAAAAACCACAGAATTTGGGCACTGGTGGATATCAATGTAGAGAAATTGCAACAATGAAATTATACTACGGGTCCAACGGACATCTTAAAATTTGGATAAAATTTTCTATAAAAATAAAATTTTGACAAATTTTTCAAAAGAAATAAAATTTTCACAAAATTTTCAATATAACATAGAAATAAAATATTCACAAAATTGCCTTTAGACATATAATTTTCTATAGAAATAAAATTTTGAAAAACTTTCTATAAAAATAAAATTTTGACAAAATTTCCTTTAGAAATAAAATTTTCTATAAAAGTAAAATTTTGACAAAATCTTCTATATAAATAAAATTTTGAAAAACTTATTATAGAAATAAAATTTTGACCAAATTTTCTTTTAGAAATAAATTTTTTACCAAAATTTCTACAGAAATAAAATTTAGACAAAATTTTCTAATGAAATAAAATTTTGACAAAATTTTCTATAGAAATAAAATTTTGACAAAATTTCTTATAAAAATAAAATTTTGACAAAATTTTCTATATAAAAAAAATTTGACAAAATTTTCTATAAAAAAAATGACAAAATTTTCAATATAAATAAAATTTTGACAAGATTTTCTATATAAGTAAAATATTGACAAAATTTTTTATAGAAATAAAATTTTGACAAAATTTTCTATAAAAGTAAATCAATATAACATAGAAATAAAATATTCACAAAATTGCCTTTAGACATAAAATTTTCTATAGAAATAAAATGTTTAAAAACTTTCTATAAAAATAAAATATTGTCAAAATTTCCTTTAGAAATAAAACTTTGACAAAATGTTCTATAAAAGTAAAATTTTATCAAAATTTTCTATATAAATAAAATTTTGAAAAACTTATTATAGAAATAAAATTTTGACCAAAATTTCTTTTATAAATAAATTTTTTACCAACATTTCTACAGAAATAAAATTTTGACAAAATTTTCTAATGAAATAAAATTTTGACAAAATTTTCTATAGATATAAAATTTTGACAAAATTTTCTATAGAAATAAAATTTTGCCAAAATTTTCTATTTAAAAAAATTTTGGAAAAATTTTTTATAAAAAAAAAAAAAATTGACAAAATTTTCAATAGAAATAAAATTTTGGCAAAATTTTCTAAAGAAATAAACTTTTGACAAAATTTTCTATAAAAGTAAAATTTTGAAAAAATTTGCTATGGAAATAAAATTTTGAAAAACTTTCTATAAAAATAAAATATTGTTACGTTTTTATATTGAGGCGTGCTATAGAAATAAAATTTTGAAAAACTTTCTATAAAAATAAAATATTGTTACGTTTTTATATTGAGGCGTGTTTAATAACCCGATAATTAAAACACAGTTCTTTTCAAATAACGACAATCTACAATTTATTTGTTTAACTGATTGGTTTCACTTATTTGCTCTACGATGTGTACTGTATAAATTTTGGCTTACGACTGACTTGACAGCTCTCTCCGCCAGGGGTTTATATACCGAGATATGACGATTTCGAATGTTCTCGCTAATTGGCCTGCAACCTTCTAGATTAATCTACTACTATCTGGTACGCACATATTTATCGGCTTATGTTCATTGTCTTGGCTATCTAGAACTTTCTATCGGGCGTTATTGTACAGGTGATATGGCATACATACTTTTAGGCTTATGCTCATTATCTTGGCTAATAATCTAGTGCATTCTACTATCTGGTAGATGTCGTGCAGGCATAACACAAGTGATTATGGTCATATTACTACAATTATAACAATAAGTAAAACAAAAGGCGTTACTTTTACAATGAACGATTGGAAAACTAAGAACACAAAAGATGTTTAGGAAAGTACTAGAAAATAAAGAAATGTCTCTAACAAGTTATGACGTAATTTTATCGTTACAATTTGAAATTTAAATTAACGGAAACTAATTTAAATAAACTTAAATCTAAAACAAGTAAGTAAAGTCTAAAGTCGGGCGGGGCCGACTATATTATATCCTTCACCCCTATGTAGGCCAAAATTTGTGTTACCATCGCAACTACTTCACATCTGCTGGAAGCTATATAAAGGAGACAATTCTACATCTACAAAATCTCTAGAATTAAAATTTAAATCGGCTAACGCTATCCAGTTAATTGTAGGAAACTTCCATTGAAAATGGGTCTAAAATGTGTAAAAGTCTACCATATTTCCCCAACTCTGGTGTACGTACATATGGGAGCTATATATAATCTGAACCGAGTTTGACTAAATTTGACATGTATAGTTAGAATAATAATTCTGCTATCTATGCGGAATTTCACGTAAATGGGAGTATAACTTTGGCTCCCCTGGTCATATGAGTGCAAATCGGACGGAAGATATATATGGGAGCCATATCTAAATCTGAATCGATTTTGACCATATTTGGCACATAGTATCGTTAAAAGTACCGCTTGTGCAAAATTTGAAGTAAGTCAGGGCAAAACTCTGGCTTTTGAGACCATATAAGTCCAAATCGGGCGAAAGATATATATGTGAGCTATATCTAAATCTGAACCGCTTTTAACAAAATTTGACACACTTAACGATATTATTAAACGTACCCCTTGTACAAAATTTGAAACAAATCACGACAAAACTCTGGCTTTTGTGGCCATATAAGTTCAAATCGGACGAAAGATATATATGGGAGCTATATCTAAATCTGAACCGATTTGGCTGATATTTTGCAAGATTTTCGAGATTCATAAAATATTTGGATGTACGGTATTTCAAGAAAATCGGTTATGAAACACGCTAACTATGACCAAATCGGGGATAAATATATATGGCACCTATATCTAAATCTGAACCGATTTTTTCCAAAACCAATAGCGATTGTCTCTGTCCCAAAAAATGGCCCTATGCCAAATTTGAGGACGATCGGACTTAAATTGTGAGCTGTACTTTTTGCACAAAATTACATATACAGACAGACGGACGGACAGACAGACGGACATCGCTACATCGACTCAGAATTTAATTCTAAGCCAATCGGTATACTAAAAGATGGGTCTATGACCACTATTTCTTGGCGTTACATACAAATGCACAAACTTATTATACCCTGTACCACAGTACTGGTGAAGGGTATTAATATCACATTCGTATCAATATTGACAAAATTTCCTTTAGAAATAAAATTTTGACCAAAATTTCTACAGAAATAAAATTTTGACACGATTTTCTATATAAACTAAATTATGACAAAATTTGCTATAGAAATGTTGACAAAATTTTATATAGAAATTAAATTTTGACAGAATTTTCCACAGAAATAAAATTTTGATAAGGTTTTCTGTAGAAATAAAATGTTGACAAAATTTTCGGAAACGAAATAAAATTTTAAGAATATTTACTATAGAAATAAAATTTTGACAAAATTTTCTGTAGAAATAAAATTTTTACAAAATTGTCTATAAAAGTAAAATCTTGACAAAATTTTCTATAGAAATAAAATTTTGAAAAACTTTTTATAGAAATAAAATTTTGAAAAACTTTTTATAGAAATAAAATTTTGACCAAAATTTCCTTTAGAATTAAAATTTAGAAAAAATTTTCCATATAAATAAAATTTTGACAGAATTTTCTATAGAAATAAAATTTTGACCAAAAATTTCCCTTAGAAATAAAATTTAGAAAAAATTTTCAATATAAATAAAATTTTGACAGAATTTTATATAGAAATAAAATTTTGACAAAATTTTCTATAGAAATAAAATTTTCACAAAATTTTGTATAGAAATAACATTTTGGTCAATTTGAGGAATAAAATTTCGATATAAATAAAATTTTCTATAGAAATAAAATTTTGACTACATTTTCTATAGAAATAAAATATTGACAAAATTTTCTATAAAACTAAAATTTTGACAAAATTTTCTATAGAAATAAAATTTTGACAAAATTATCTATAATATAAAATTTTGACAAAATTTCCAATAGAAATAAAATTTTTACAAAATTTTCTATAGAAATAAAATTTTCACAAAATTTTGTATAGAAATAAAATTTTCACAAAATTTTGTATAGAAATAACATTTTGGTCAATTTGAGGAATAAAATTTCGATATAAATAAAATTATGACAAAACTTTCTAAGGAAATAAAATTTTTACAAAACTTTCTATAGAAAAAAAAAATGACAAGAATTTTCTATAGAATAACATTTTGACAAAACTTCTCTATAGAAATAAAATTTTGACAAAATTTTCTATAAAAATAAAATTTTGACAAAATTGTCCATAGAAATAAAATTGTGACAAAATTTTTTACAGAAATAAAATTTATACAAAATTTTCTATAGAAATAAAATTTTGACAAAATTTTCAATAGAAATAAAATTTTGACCAATTTGAGGAATAAAATTTTGATATAAACAAAATTTTGAGAAAATTTTCTATAAAAATAAAATGTTGACAAAATTTTCTATAGAAATAACATTTCGATCAATTTGAGGAATAAAATTTCGATATAAATAAAATTTTGACAAAACTTTCTAAGGAAATAAAATTTTGACAAAACTTTCTAAGGAAATAAAATTTTGAAAAAACTTTCTATAGAAAAAAATTTGACAAGAATTTTCTATAGAATAACATTTTGACAAAACTTTTCTATAAAAATTAAATTTTGACAAAATTTTCTATAAAAATAAAATTTTTACAAAATTGGCTATATAAGTAAAATTGTGACAAAATTTTCTATAGAAATAAACTTTGACAAAATATCATAGAAATAAAATTTCGACGAAAATTTCTATAGAAATCAAATTTAAACAAAATTTTCTATAGAAATAAAATTTTGGCAAATTTTTCTATTGAAATAGACTTTTAACAAAATTTTCCATACAAATAGATATTTGACAAAATTTTCTATAAAAATAAAATTATGAAAATATTTTCTATATAAATAAAATTTTGATCGAATTGGCTATAGAAATAAAATTTAGACAACATTTTCTATAGAAATTACATTTTGAGAAAATATTCTATAGAAATAAATTTTTTACAAAATTTTCAATAGAAATAAAATTTAGACAAAATTTTCTATAGAAATAAAATTTAGACAAAATTTTCTATAGAAATAAAATTAAGACAAAAATTTCCATAGAAATAAAATTTAGACAAAATTTGGTATAGAAATAATATTTTGAAAAAATTATTTTTCTATTTTCTATAGAAATAGAAATACAATTCGTGAACAGTTGATCAGATATTTTAAAACTGATTTGACTTCAGTTTAACAGAATTTTAATTTATAAGATTACCATTTTAAAGTCGAATCACCATCTCACCCAAAGGACAAAAAATTTGCTAATAGTAACGAATTTTGTTGCCGGAAAATTTATCGACTTAGGGTCAAATAAGAAAATAATTGTACGTAAATATGAAATCTTTGCACCTACTCCTCTTCAAATTTAATTTGATATTATTATTCTATTATTTTAGATGACTTTTGTTTTTAGTATGTTTCTTTAAAGTTTTTGTTTTTACTTATATATCTTTCTTTATTTTGGAGAACTTTAATTGCCTATAAAATAAAAACACATTTTTTGCGTGATCTTGGGTATTTTATTGTAGAAGTTGTTTGAATGGGTTGTGCTTATGATGGTGTTTTCTTGGCTGCTTTTTTCAAAGTACTACTCACCATGAAAAACAATTGACTTATTGTCAGGCAGACAATAGCCGTGTTTTCTTTATATAACTACAAAAAAAAAAAAAACAAAACAAAAGAGCAGGAAAGCTACAAAAAATTTATTTGAAGGGAATTTCGAAAAATAAAAAATATGAAGAAATTAAAAAAGAAAAAAAATAATAAATGTATAAAAATATTTTTTTTTAAGCTTTATATAAAATTATTTTTTTTAGCACTATAATAAATTAATTTCTGCTTAAACTCAAGAGACGAAAAATAAAAAAAAATCTACAGAAACGAAATTACTACAAGACAGAAAGAGAAAAAAATGAAGAAATAAGAATTAATAAAATTTTTATAGAATTATTTGTTTATTTTTTTAAGGTTTATATAAAAATATAATTTTTGGGCACCAAATGGTGTTAGAGAGCTGACCTTTTAAGCTTGATTTATAAAAAAAAAAAAAATAATTCGGAGAAGTTACAGCTTTTTAACAATGAATGAAAAAAGTCGCCACATTTTTATTATTTTGTAAGAAAAAGGGATTTTCATAAGTGACTTTAGTTTTTTTAATAAATTAATTTGGTCAGCTAATTGTTTAATTGAATACGATTTCAGTTTCAATCAATATTTTAATTGGTACTATTTGTTGGTTATAAGTTGTTCTGCAATCACATGATTTTTTATACCCACCACCATAGAATGGTGACGGGGGTATAATAAGTTTGTCATTCCGTTTGTAACACATCGAAATATCGATTTCCGATTATATAAAGTATATATATTCTTAATCAGGGAGAAATTCTAAGACGATATAACGATGTCCGTCTGCCCGTCTGTCCGTCTGTCCATCTGTCCGTCTGTCTGTCTGTCTGTTGTAATCACGCTACAGTCTTCAATAATGAAGCAATCGTGCTTAAATTTTGCACAAACTCGTCTTTTGTCTGCAGGCAGGTCAAGTTCGAAGATGGGCTATATCGGTCCAGGTTTTGATATAGTCCCCATATAAACCGACCTCCCGATTTGGGATCTTGGGCTTATAGAAATCGTACTTTTTATCCAATTTGCCTGAAATTTGAAATATAGAGGTATTTTAGGACCATAAAGAGGTGTGCCGAAAACGGTGAGTACCGGTCCATATTTTAGTATAGCCCCCATAAGAACGATCTCCCGATTTTAATTTTTGCGCTTATAGAAACCGCAGTTTTTATTCAATTTACCTGAAATTGGATATCTAGAGGTATTGTAGGACCGCAAATATGTGTGCCAAAAATTGTGAGTATCGGTCCATATTTTGGTATAGCCCCCATATAGACTGATCTCCCGATTTTACTTCTTGGGTTTATAGCAACCGCAGTTTTTATTCAATTTACCTGAAATTGGAAATCTAGAGGTATTATAGGACCACAAATACGTGTGCCAAAAATTGTGAGTATCGGTCCATACTTTGGTAAGGTCCCCATATAAAACAACCTCCCGATTTGAGGTCTTGGGCTTATAGAAACCGTAGTTTTTATCCAATTTGTCTGAAATTGGAAATCTAGAGGTATTTTAGGACCATAAAGAGGTGTGCCGAAAACGGTGAGTACCGGTCCTTATTTTAGTATAGCCCCCATAAAAACGATCTCCCGATTTAACTCCTTGGGTTTCTAGAAACCGTAGTTTTTATCTGATTTCCCTGAAATTGTAAATATTCTGGTATTTTAGGCTCACAAAAACGTGTATCGGATTAAGTTTTTATCGGTCCATTTGGTAATGCCTCCATATAGACTTCACTTCTTGAGGGTGTAGAAGGCGCACTGATCATGAAAATTGCTTGAAATTCAATGTAAAATTTCCAGATTTTACTTCTACAGATTTAAGATTTCAAATCAAGACGTTATTATATAATTTTCTTGCACACTTACAAGAGATGTTAATGATTCCTCTAAAACTCAAACAAAAATGGTTCTTATAAATTCAGAATCTGATAAAATACTCATGGGTGAAATCTTTAAATTATATTCGAGAAGTGTCCTCAAGTCCTCCTGAAATTTCAAAGGAAACCCTAATATTCGGTTCATGGTGGTGGGTATTTAAGATTCGGCCCGGCCGAACTTAGTGCTGTATATACTTGTTTTCTATTAAATTTAAGAAATTTCCACTTGGATCTAAACTAAAACACGACTATAGTATGACCATCCATCAATCTCTTCAGTCATGTTGTTGTCTATCTTGATGTCTGTTTGTTTGTTTTTATGTCAAAAGACGTTATCCTTTCGCTTTCTGTCGACACAACCACAAGGCCGACTAACCGCCTAATGTAAGAGGTGGATGTTTCATGCCCCATAAACGAAGACCATAAAGTGAAAATCTTCGTTTTCTTTTCATCTTCATCCCCCCCTCCCCCTAACCCAAACAATTCGTTTTCATTCATTTTTTAATGTCTTCACATTTCATGATAATGATGATGGTGATGTTGGTTGCATGCATGGCTGCTTGGTTAAATATGCAAGCGATGTTATTAAGCTTTCGCGTTAATTTTTCCTCATTTTCTATGAATTTCTTTTAACACATTTTTCTGAGGAACTGTCTCATAAAAAAGCGTTAACATGAATTTTCACTGGCAAACATTTTAATAACTTATTTCGCAAATAACATACTCATACATTTAATTGTTTTTTTTTTTTTTTACGAGTGGTACACAAAAAACAAATGTCTAGGTAATTATAAATTGAATTCAATGTTTTTCCTATTTTGTTAAAATTTAAAATCATACATTTTTGACAAAATTTCCAGATATATGATACATATAGGGTATATTAGCTAAAGCTCCTACGAAATTCCTATAAAATTTCTATGGACATGACATAGTGAACAAATTCTTATAAATACAAAATTTTAAAATTGTAAAAAATTTCCTATTAATAAAAAATTATGACATCATCCCAAATACATACATTTAAATATCACTCGATCTGGACAGAATTTGATAGACTTCTACAAAATCTATAGTCTCAAAATTTAAGTCGGCTAATGCACTAGGGTGGAACACAATTTTAGTAAAAAAAATATGAGAAACATTTAAATCTGAAGCAATTTTAAGGAAACTTCGCAAAAGTTTATTTATGATTTATCGCTCGATATATATGTATTAGAAGTTTAGGAAAATTACAGTCATTTTTACAACTTTTAGACTAAGCAGTGGCGATTTTACAAGGAAAATGTTGGTCGAAATCAGAAAAACATATATATGGGAGCTATATCTAAATCTGAACCGAATTCAACCAAATTTGGCACGCATAGCTACAATGCTAATTCCAGTCCCTGTGCAAAATTTCAAATAATCGGAGTTAAAAATTGGCCTCTGTGGTCATATGAGTGTAAATCGGGCGAAAGCTATATATGGGAGCTATATCTAGCTCTGAACTGATTTCAACCAAATTTGGCACGCATAGCAACAATGCTAATTCTACGACCTGTGCAAAATTTCAACTAAATCGGAGTTAAAAATTGGCCTCTGTGGTCATATGAGTGTAAATCGGGCGAACGATATATATGGGAGCTATATCTAAATCTGAACCGATTTCAACCAAATTTGGCACGCATAGCTACAATGCTAATTCTACACCCTGTGCAAAATTTCAATTAAATCGGAGTAAAAGATTGGCCACAGTGGTCATATGAGTGTAAATCGGGCGAACGATATATATGGGAGCTATATCTAAATCTGAACCGATTTCAATAAAATTTGGCACACTTGACTATAATACTAATTGTACTCCTAGTGTAAAATTTCAACCAAATTGGGGTAAAACTCTGGCTTCTGGGACCGTATTAGTCCATATTGGGCCAATGATATATATGGGAGCTATATCTAAATCTGAACCGATTTCAATAAAATTTGACACACTTGACTATAGTACTAATTGTTCTTCTTGTGCAAAACTTTAAGCAAATTAGGGTAAAACTCTGGCTTCTGGGGCCATATAAGTCCATATAGGGCGAAAGATATATATTGCAGCTATATCTAAATCTGAACCGATTTCTTCCAAAATCAATAGGGTTCTATTCTGAGCCAAAACACATACTTGTGCGAAATTTGAAGTCGACTGGACTAAAACTGCGACCTAGACTTTGATTACAAAAATGTGTTCACGGACAGACGGACAGACGGACAGACGGACATGGCTATATCGACTCAGGAGCCTACCCTGAGCATTTTTGCCAAAGACACCATGTGTCTATCTCGTCTCCTTCTGGGTGTTGCAAACATATGCACTAACTTATAATACCCTGTTCCACAGTGTGGAGCAGGATATAAAAAGTATATCGTTAGGAGTAAATGGATGTACAAATTAATTAAATTTCTACATTACTCAGATGTATAATAAATTTCCAGAATCTCTTCCATTCTAATGTACATTTCCATAAATATTTCAAAACTGAATAGTATTTAATATTTTAGACTTCAATGTCATCGCATCTATTCTTCCTTTCTAGCCCAAAAAAAAAAAAAAAAAAAAAAACAAATAATTCCTTAAACCTTTTCAATGACATCCTGTGGACAATGCAACTTTGAAGTCTATTTCTTTATTTGTCCAAGTTCTTTGTCTAAAGTCTGAATGGCTTTGCTGCCTTAACTTTATTACCTTTCTTGGGAAATTGCATTGTACTTTGCTGTGGACTGCTAATTCTTGAATTCCTGCAATTTCTCTTGCAATAAAAAGCTTCGACTCTGTTCTCTTCAATTTTTGTGTTGTGTATAATTGGTTTAGTTTCTGTTCCTGTTTCTATTTACCTAACATTGTTCTTCAACAGTTCATCCGGCAGATTGTGTCCGGATCTGTATTCTTCAATTGTATATGAACATTTATCTGGGTCTTTTTTTCTGTTCTCCCTTTACGAATACAGTGGGAGATAAGAGGGCATGTTGTGCAGATAGAGTAAAATTCGTTTCGTTCGTTTACAAATTCATCAAGACTTAGTGTAGAAGTTTTTCTGGGAATTAAAAATAGGTTTGTCTTCAACATATTGTCCTTTGAATAATAATCTATATTTTTGCAGGGAAATCTTTGAGTCAAATAAGCCATTTTTGGGGTGAATGGCTTACTTGACCCAAAGATTTTAATTTTCCCTCAAGGTTTTTGATATTGATTCTGAGCCAAAGATAGAAATATATTTTTTTTGGAAGCTTGCGAGCTTTTAATTTACGCCTTCTAAAATTGAAATAAAGATCCCGATCGCATTAATCGAATTTTTATTCTCTTTTTTGCGATACAAAGCTTCCTTGCTTTAAATAAAAGTTTTCGTAATTTAAAGACATAAGAGTTTAATGGAGAGAGACAAATTTCCATGGCTCATCCATAAATTTAATAAAAAATAAAAAAAATTGAAATAAACAAGTAAGGAAAGTCTAAAGTCGGGCGGGGCCGACTATATTATACCCTGCACCACTTTGTAGATCTAAATTTTCGATACCATATCACATCCGTCAAATGTGTTGGGGGCTATATATAAAGGTTTGTCCCAAATACATACAATTAAATATCACTCGATTTGGACAGAATTTGATAGACTTCTACAAAATCTATAGACTCAAAATTTAAGATGGCTAATGCACTAGGGTGGAACACAATTTTAGTAAAAAAAATATGAGAAACATTTAAATCTGAAGCAATTTTAAGGAAACTTCGCAAAAGTTTATTTATGATTTATCGCTCGATATATATGTATTAGAAGTTTAGGAAAATTACAGTCATTTTTACAACTTTTAGACTAAGCAGTGGCGATTTTACAAGGAAAATGTTGGTCGAAATCAGAAAAACATATATATGGGAGCTAAATCTAAATCTGAACCGATGTCAACCAAATTTGGCACGCATATCTACAATGCTAATTATACTCCCTGTGCAAAATTTCAACTAAATCGGAGTTAAAAATTGGCCTCTGTGGTCATATGAGTGTAAATCGGGCGAAAACTATATATGGGAGATATATCTAAATCTGAACCGATTTCAACCAAATTTGGCACGCATAGCTACAATGCTAATTCTACTCCCAGTGCAAAATTTCAACTAAATCGGAGTTAAAAATTGGCCTCTGTGGTCATATGAATGTAAATCGGGCGAAAGCTATATATGGGAGCTATATCTAAATCTGAACCGATTTCAACCAAATTTGGCAGGCATATCTACAATGCTAGTTATACTCCCTGTGCAAAATTTCAACTAAATCGGAGCAAAAAATTGGCCTCTGTGGTCATTTGAGTGTAAATCGGGCGAAAGCTGTATATGGGAGCTATATCTAAATCTGAACCGATTTCAACCAAATTTGGCACGCATAGCTACAATGCTAATTATACTCCCTGTGCAAAATTTCAACTAAATCGGAGCAAAAAATTGGCCTCTGTGGTCATTTGAGTGTAAATCGGGCGAAAGCTGTATATGGGAGCTATATCTAAATCTGAACCGATTTCAACCAAATTTGGCACGCATAGCTACAATGCTAATTATACTCCCTGTGCAAAATTTCAACTAAATCGGAGCAAAAAATTGGCCTCTGTGGTCATTTGAGTGTAAATCGGGCGAAAGCTGTATATGGGAGCTATATCTAAATCTGAACCGATTTCAACCAAATTTGGCACGCATAGCTATAATACTAATTCTACTCCCAGTGCAAAATTTCAACTAAATCGGAGTTAAAAATTGGCCTCTGTGGTCATATGAATGTAAATCGGGCGAAAGCTATATATGGGAGCTATATCTAAATCTGAACCGATTTCAACCAAATTTGGCAGGCATATCTACAATGCTAGTTATACTCCCTGTGCAAAAGTTCAACTAAATCGGAGCAAAAAATTTGCCTCTGTGGTCATTTGAGTGTAAATCGGGCGAAAGCTATATATGGGAGCTATATCTAAATCTGAACCGATTTCAACCAAATTTGGCTATAATGCTAATTCTACTCCCTGCGCAAAATTTCAACTAAATCGGAGCAAAAACTTGGCCTCTGTGGGCAAATGAGTGTAAATCGGGCAAAAGCTATATATGAGAGCTATATCTAAATCTGAACCGATTTGGCTGATATTCTGCAAGTTTTTCGAGACTCATAAAATATTCGGATGTACGGAATTTGAGGAAGATCGGTTGATATACACACCAATTATGACCAGATCGGTGACAAATATATATGGCAGCTATATCTAAATCTGAACCGATTTTTTCCAAAATCAATAGGGATCGTCTTTGAGCCGAAACAGGACCCTATACCAAATTTTAGGACAATCGGACTAAAACTGCGAGCTGTACTTTGCACACAAAAATACATCAACAGACAGACGGACAGACAGACAGACAGACGGACATCGCTAAATCGACTCAGAATTTAATTCTAAGACGATCGGTATACTAAACGATGGGTCTCAGACTTTTCCTTCTTGACGTTACATACAAATGCACAAACTTATTATACCCTGTACCACAGTAGTGGTGAAGGGTATAAAAATATAATTTGTATTAATTTCTTTTGCGTTCTGTTTTTCTTGTTTTAATAAATTTAATACAAAAAATCTATAAATTTTAAAAATAAAAAATAAAAAATAATTTTTATTAAATTTTTTGTTCTTTTTGTTATTCTAATTTTTTTATTAAAAATTTCGTTGCATAATTTTACATAATACCTAAATATTTTCTGCAATTCACTGTGCTATGTAATGTCAGCGTAAATTTTGTGTAATTTGTCTTTGTTTTGCCATGGCAATAAATAAAAGGCTTCCTTGTTAAATCCACTTTAGATTTGTGTACGTTTTCTGTGTATGTGTGTGTCTGTGTATTTTCCAAGTTAAATGCAAGAGCGCGTCCATAGTGGTGTGGCGTGGTGTGGCGTGGTGTGGTTCTCATTATGTTCCATATTTTCTACACGAATGGGTGGAGCAACAGTTTTGTTACAACAACAACAACACGGAGAACCATAGTAATTGTGTTACAAAAACAAAAACAAAGAATGTTCACAATCGAACACAAAAGGAAATTGCTACAATTTGTTTTGAGCTACAAATGCTGTTTTAGCACCTGGCACTTTGGCATTAATGTCAAAGATGTCCTCAGTACAATGAGTCAGTTTTTTTTTAAGTTTAAGGATTTTCATGTGTGGATAATGATATTTTTGCATTGAAAGACATTCTTTTAATTATTTTAAAAGAGAGCATAAATTGTAACCAAGTAGAAACGGTTACGGAAAAAATTAATTTAAGCTCCATATGAGTTTGAATTGAACATATGCGTTAGTTCATATCAGAGATGGTCCGAGGCAGCAATTTTTTGGGTTTTCCCTTGTCAAAAATTGTAAACGTCGAAAACGTCATATATCTGTCCAAGACGTAAAAAACGTAAAAAAATATCAAAAATACCTTCACGATCATATTTTTAACATCAAATTGAAGTATTCTAAATTTGTTTTATAAAATTAATATTTTGAAATTTTTACTCAAAAGGAATTTGCATAATTAGGAAAAGGTAAATAAAAAGACTGTAAAAAAATAAAACATAAAGGTCCACAAAAGCAAAATTGTTCTAAAGGCACAACTCTAAAAGCACATAGGATAAAAAACCTCCCAAAGATGTTCTTTATTTTAACTACACAGGGAATTGTTTTAATTAAATTTTTTATAACTCGCTTTTTTCATATTATGAACGGGTAATTTAATTTTTTTTAACGTTTAAAATACTAAAAGAATACGAATTATCAAAATGGTATAAATTAAAATTTGTCAAAAAAAAATGCTAACTCTATTTTATTTTTATAAAAAAATTTGTCAAAATTTTATCTCTATAAAAAATTTTGTCAAAATTTTCTTTTCATAGAAAATTTTGTCAAAATTTTATTTTTATAGAAAATTTTGTCAAAATTTTATTTCTTTAGAAAAAACTGTCAAAAAAGTATTTCTGTAGAAAATTTTGCCAAAATTTAAATTCTATGGAAAATTTTGTCAAAATTATTATCTATGAAAAATTTTGTCAAAATTTTAGTTTCTGTAGAAAATTTTTATTTCTGTTGAAAACTTTTAGATTTTATTTCTTCAGATTTTTTTTTCAAAATTTTATTTCTATGGAAAATTTTATCAATTTTTTGTTCTACCGAAAAATTTGCGAAATTTTGTCAAAATATTATTTCTATAGAACATTTTCTCAATATTATATTTCTATAGAAAATTTTGTCAAAATTTTATTTTAATAGAAATTTTTGCAAAAATATTATTTTTATAGAAACTTTTGTGTATATTTTATTTCTATAGAAAATTTTGTCAAAATTTTATTTCTTTAGAAAATCTTGTAAATATTTTATTTCTATAAAAAATGTCAAAAAAAAATTTTTTTTTGAAAATTTTGTTAAATTTTTATTTCTATTGGAAATTTTGTCAAAATTTTATCTTCTATAGAAAATTTTGTCAAAATTTTATTTCTATAGAAAATTTTGTCAAAATTTTATTTCTATCGAAAACTTTGTTAAAATGTTATTTCTTTAGAAACTGTTGTCAAAATTGAATTTATATAGAAAATTTTGTCAATTTTTTTATGGAAAAATTTGCCACATTTTGTCAAAATTTTATTTCTTTACAATTTTTTTTTTTTTAAATTTATTTCTATGGAAAATTTTATAATTTTTTTTCTACAGAAAAATTTCCCAAATTTTGTCAAATTAATTTCTATAAAAAATTTTGTCAACATTTTATTTCTATAGAAAATTTTGTCAAAATTTTATTTTAATAGAAAATTTTGTCAAAACTTTACTTTTATAGAAACTTTTGTCAAAATTTTATTTCATTAGAAAATCTTCTAAAAATTTTATTTTTATAAAAAATGTTGTCAAAAAAATGTTTTTTTTAATTTTTTCAAATTTTTATTTCGATAGAAAATTTTGTCAAAATTTTAGTTTCTGAAGAAAATTTTTATTTCTGTTGAAAACTTTTAGATTTTTTTTATTTCTTCAGATTTTTTTTTTCAAAATTGTATTTCTATGGAAAATTTTATCAATTCTTTTTTCTACAAAAATTTGCGAAATTTTGTAAAAATTATCTTGTTAAAAACTTTTTTAAATTTTGTCAAATTTTTATTTCTATAGGAAATTTTGTCAAAATTTTATTTTCTATAGAACATTTTGTCAAAATTTTATTTTCTATAGAAAATTTTGTCAAAATTTTATTTCTATAGAAAATTTTGTCAAAATTTTATTTCTTTAGAAACTGTTGTCGAAATTGAATTTATATAGAAAAATTTGTAAACTTTTTTATGGAAAAGTTTGCCATAATTTGTCAATAGTTTATTTCTTTTCTATACAAAATTTTGTCAACATTTTATTTCTATAGAAAATTTTGTCAAAATTTTATTTCTATCGAAAATTTTGTCAAAATGTTATTTCTTTAGAAACTGTTGTCAAAATTGAATTTATATAGAAAATTTTGTAAACTTTTTTATGGAAAAGTTTGCCATAATTTGTCAAAAGTTTATTTCTTTAGAGATTTTTTTTTTCAAAATTATATTTCTATAGAAATATTTGTCAAAAATTTATTTCTATAGAAAATTGTGTCAAAATTTTATTTTTTAGAAAATTTTGTCAAAATTTTGTTTCTACAGAAATTTTGGCAAAAAATTGTTCTTATAGAAAATTTTATCAAAATATTTTCTATAGAAAATTTTACCAAAATTTTATTTCTATAGAAAATTTTGTACAAATTTTGTTTCTATAGAATATTTTATAAAAATTTTATTTATTTAGAAATTTGTAACAAAAATTTTGTTTCTATAGAAAATTAAAAAAAAAAATATTTATTTCAAAAAAAAAAAAAAAAAGGTTTTGTATGATAGCCGGCTTATGCCGAAATAAATTCGAAACATAGGAAAAGAGCTATGTTTGTTTCGAATTTATTTCGGCATAAGCCGGCTATCATACAAAACCTTTTTTCGGAAGGTTCAAGTGTGGTTCATGGTTGGGTTTAATGAACTGCCTGAATTTATTCTGATAATTGGTTGATAGCTTTGCTGCAAGTAGAGGATGCTGATGAGGAATGTGGTAATTCCGAAACTTGCGTCCATCCAACCATCTCGCAGTCTATAGGGCTTTGCCCAAAAAAATTTGACAAACATTTTTTTCCTCTGTTGGTTGAGCTACACTTGTAGTTTAGTCAATGTATAGTGTTAAGGTGAAATAAAAAAAAAACAACAAAATTTTATTTCTATAGAAAATTTTACCACAATTGTATTTCTATAGAAAATTTTGTCAAAATTTTATTTCTATAGAAAATTTTGTCGAAATATATGCTCATGTTTCAATATGAGTTTAGTATGTTTAGCTCACGAGTAAGTAAGCTATGGCGTGGATTTCTATCATATTTGGACTTCACTTTTCGGATCAATTCTGGTGTGGTTGCCTTTTTCTTTGGTCTACAAGAAATTCATATTTTATATTTTAATTATGGAGGGCTCTTACGATTGCCTCTTTTGGGGGTTTCGAGCCACATATAAAGCCATCACAATTTCACGTCTGATTTCCATCACGAATAGCTATATTTCTGAATGCATTGGATCAAAATGCTTTTATAAGAAAGGTATACAATAAAAGGGACACTGTCGCTGAATCAAATCTGTAAGTTGTATGCAGAGCGGTTTAAAAATTATAGCTACTTGAATTGAGATTGCAATACATATCCGCAACCCTGTATGGGATGTATACGTTTTCTTTTTTCAACTTTTACTACGCTACGACAGTCACAAACCTAAAAAGTTATTGCACCGACAATCTGTACTTCTCACTCAAACAATCCATGTTATAAACTGAAGTCAGTTGCCGTTGAATTTATTCCACGTGCCTGATAACTGAGATGAATGTTAACATTTTTTTGGGCTATTCGAAAACTCCTCCCTGTCTCGGCTGGGTACTTTAAACTTCCCAGACACTTATGACAAAAAAAAATTATCAACAGTAAATTTTCCATTATAAATGACCTATAAATATATTTAAAAGTCCTATTGGGTGTGTGTGCGTGTGTTTTCTTTTCTTTTAGCAACATTTATAGTTATTTGTTGCCAAAGAAGGAATATATTTTATGCTTTAAAGTCACGCACACCTCTATCAAAAACAAAAAAAAAAAGAATTATTATCGAGAACGATTTTCCTTGTTTCGCTCCAGGCGCGAATAATGTCTGTAAAATAATTTTAATGTAAATTATACGAGGTTGAATAAGCCGAAAGATGGCAAAATTGTTGCGTCTCAACGACTTAAGGCCATACGTCTGCGGCCGCTAGCATAAAAGATATGCATGTAATTAGTTGTTGTGGGACGATTTTCATGTTCATGTGAAATAGACAATTTTTACATTAATATATATATATATATATATATTAATGTAAAATATATATATATATATATATATATATATATATATATATATATATATATATATATATATATATATATATATATATATATATATATATATATATATATATATATATATATATATATATATATATATATATATATATATATATATATTTTTTATTAAAAAAACAATTTAATATTTTAACCAAACACACAAAAATACAATAAGCAGGTATTTTGGTCGATATAGTTGATTAATATTTTATTAATTTTTAATAAATTTAGTATATAAAATTTTGACAAAATTTTCCATAGAAATAAATTTTTAACAAAATGTTCTTAAAAACTAAAATTTTGAAAAAAAATTTCAAAAGAATTAAAATGTTAACAAAATTTTCTAAAGTAATAAAATTTTAACAAATATTTTTTAATAGAAATTAAATGTTGACAACATTTTCTATAGAAAAAATTTTGACAAAATTTTCTACGAAAATAAAATTTTGGCAAAATTTTCTATGGGAATAAAATTTTGAGAAAATTTTCTATAAAATAAAATTTTTACAAAATTTTCTATGGGAATAAAATTTTGACAACATTTTATATAGAAATAATATTTTATAAAAAGTTTCTAAATAAATGAAACTTTGCTAAAGTTTTTTATGAAAATAACATTTTGACAAAATTTTCTATATGGGCAAAATTTTGACAAAAGCTTTAAAGAAATAAAAGCTTGATAACATTTTTTTATAAAAATAACGTTGTTAGAAAATTTTCTACAGAAATAAAATATTGACAAATGTTTCTATAGCAAATATAATTTTGACAAATTTTTCTATAGAAATCGAATGTTGACAAATTTTTCTAAAGAAATAAAATCTTAACAAAATTTTCTATAGAAATAAAATTTTAACAAAATTTTCTATAGAAATAAAATTTTAACAAAATAAGAACTAAAATTTTGAAAAAAAATTTCAAAAGAATTCAAATGTTAACAAAATTTTCTAAAGTAATAAAATTTTGACAAATTTTTCTATAGAAATTAAATGTTGACAACATTTTCTATAGAAAAAATGTTGACAAAATTTTCTACGAAAATAAAATTTTGGCAAAATTTTCTATGGGAATAAAATTTTGAGAAAATTTTCTATAAAATAAAATTTTTACAAAAATTTCTATGGAAATAAAATTTTGACAAAATTTCCTATATAGGCAAAATTTTGACAAAAGCTTTAAAGAAGTAAAAGCTTGATAACATTTTTTTTTATAAAAATAACGTTGTTAGAAAATTTTCTGTTGAAATAAAATATTGACAAATATTTCTATAGAAAATCTACTTTTTCAAAATTTTCTATTGAAATCGAATGTTGACAAAATTTTCTAAAGGAATAAAATCTTAACAAAATTTTCTATAGAAATAAAATTTTAACAAAATAGAAGTACAATTTTTACAAAATTTTCTACAAAAATAAAATTTTGAAATAAATTTTTTTACCGAATTTTCTATAAAAATTAAATTTTTAGAAATAAAATTTTTTCTATAGAAATAAAATTTTGACAAAATTCGCTATAGAAAGAACATTTTGACAAAATTTTCTTACGAAATAATTGTTTGACAAAATCTTCTAAACAAATAAATTTTTGGCAAAATATTCACAACATTTTCTATAGTAATAAAATTTTGACAAAATTTTCAAAAGATAGAAAGAAAGAAAATTTTGACAAAAGTTTCTATGGAAAGAAAATTTTTTATAATAATAAAATTTTGACAAATTTTTCTAAAGAAATAAAATTTTGACAAAATTTTCTATATAAATAAAATTTTGACAAAATTTTCTATAGAAATAAAATTTTGATAAAATTTGGCAAAATTCTTTATCGAAATAAAATTTTGATAAAATTTTATATTGAAGTAAAATCTTGACAAAAATTTCTGTAGAAAACGAGAATTTCTATATAAATTGTCTGCAGATTTTGAGAAAATTTTCTATAGAAACAAAATATTGACAAACGTTTCTATAGCAAATAAAATTTTGAAAAATTTTTCTATAGAAAAAAATTTTCTAAAACAATGAAATAATTTTTTTACAGAATTTTCTATAAAAATTAAATTTTTCAAGTATTTGTTGTAGATGTAAAATTTTGTATAGAAATAAAATATTGACAAAATTCGCTATAGAAAGAAAATTTTGACAAAATTTTCTTACGAAATAAATTTTTGACAAAATGTTCTAAACAAATATAATAATGGAAAAATATTCACAAAATTTTCTAAAGTAATAAAATTTTGACAAAATTTTCTGAAGATAGATAGAAACTTTTTACAAAATTTTCCATAGAAATAAAATTTTGATAGAATTTGGCAAAATTCTTTATTAAAATAAAATTGACAAAATTTTCTATTGAAATAAAATCTTGACAAACTTTTCTTTAGAAAACAAAAATGTCTTTATAAATTGCCTATAGATTTTGAGAACATTTTCTATAGAAATAACATTGTGAAAAATTTTTCTATAGCAGTAAAATTTTTACGAAATTTTCTAAAACAATAAACAATTTTTTTTACAGAATTTTCTATAAAAATTGAATTTTGATAAAATTTGGCAAAATTCTTTATTGAAATAAAATTTTGACAAATTTTTCTGTAGAAAACAAAAATTTCTATATAAATTGTCTATAGATTTTCAGAAAATTTTCTATAGAAATTAAATATTGACAAAAGTTTCTATAGCGAATGAAATTTTGACAAATTTTTCTATAGAAGTAAAATTTTTACAAAAGTTTCTAAAACAATGAAATAAACTTTTTTACAGAATTTTCTATAAAAATTAAATTTTTTAAGTATTTGTTGTAGAAGTAACATTTTCTATAGAAATAAAATATTGACAAAATTCGCAAGAGAAAGAAAAATTTGACAAGATTTTCTTACGAAATAAATTTTTGACAAAATGTTCTAAACAAATATAATAATGGCAAAATATTCACAAAATTTTCTAAAGTAATAAAATTTTGAAAAAATTTTCTGAAGATAGAAAGAAACTTTTTACAAAAGTTTCTATAGAAATAAAATGTTGACAAAATGTTCTATAGAAATAAAATTTTGATAAAATTTGGCAAAATTCTTTATTGAAATAAATTTTTGACAAAATTTTCTATTGAAATAAAATCTTGAAAATTTTTCTGTGGAAAACAAAAATTTCTATATAAATTGTCTATAGATTTTGAGAAAATTTTCTATAGAAATAAAATATAGACAAACGTTCCAAATATAGCAAATAAAATTTTCACAAATTTTTCTATAGAAGTAAAATTTTTACAAAATTTTCTAAAACAATAAAATTGTAACATAATTTTCTTTAGAAGTAAAATTTTCAAAAGATTTTCTATAGAAAATTAAAAGTTGATAAAATTTTCTGTAGAAACAAAATTTTGACAAAATTCGCTATAGAAAGAAAATTTTGACAAAATTTTCTTACGAAATAATTTTTGACCAAATGTTCTAAACAAATTAATTTTTGGCAAAATATTCACAAATATTCTAAGTAATAAAATTTTGACAAAATTTTTTAAAGATAAAAAGAAAGAAAATTTTGACAAAATTTTCTATAATAATAAAATTTTGACAACATTTTCTACAGAAATAAAATTTTGACGAAATTTTCTATAGAAAAAAATTTGACAAAATTTTCTATAGAAATAAAACTTTGACAAAATTTTCTATTGAAATAAAATTTTGACAAAATTTTTTGTTGAAATAAAGTCTTGACAAAATTTTCCATAGAAAACAAAAATTTCGATATATACTTGAAATAAAATTTTGTCTAAATTTTCTTTTTTTAATTTTCGTTTTATGTCATACCATCAAAATCCATTGGGTATAATACATATTACAATTGGTGGATTATTTTTAGCTCGAGTGGCAACCGTACCATGGTGCGAATACTCAACATGCTTGCATTACGATATGTATACGCACCAGTGTACATGTTTTAATGATGAACTATCAAATGTGTGTGGGATGGTGGTATAAAAAGTTTGCATTCCGTTTGCTACATATCGAAATATCGATACATATTCTCAATCAAATGCTATATTTCCATCGCAAACATTTTTTGTACATACATAAACTTATAGCACAATATTAACTCTTTTATGCAAACAACATAGAAATTCATATTTTCCTCAGTGAAAAAAAACAAATACTTTTCTCCTTTTTGAAAACTTTTAATGTGAAACTCGCATCTGTAAAACGAAACTCCTTTCTTAACGTATAACTTGAATATTTACTCGTCGTTTTCGTCCTCCTACAGTCACTTGGTCATTAAGACAACAGCAGGAGGTTGTCTCAAAGCTTTTATTTGCTCTGAACACGTAGCAAATTGAAGGAGCGAGAAAACCACGAGTATCATGGTAATTTGTAATCTACAAAATATTGGAAATTTATTTCCAACTTAGCTTCTGTTCAGAACCCACAAACGCAGGAACACAGCAAGGAAGCGTCATTACGAAACTGCCAGCCAGCCCACTTCTGGCTGGATGGTTGCTTGAGTGGCAAACTTTTATTATGCATGACAAACATAAGAAATTCATTGAAATGTCATTGATGATTACATGCTGGCTGTGGTGAGATAGTTTTTTGTTTGTTTGTCGTGAAATTGCATTGAAATAAATTCAATTGGATTTTTGCATGATTCTCAAACTTGTATTTTTTTGTTTTACTGGTGTAATTTATTTCTTCTAAAATATAACAAACGTATAGGGAGAAAAGTGTTTTGTGGAAATTCAAATTGAAAAAAATTCTATAAAGGAAATAATCTATTCGATTAAATATCATCGAACCAAAAAACTTTTTTTTTTAACAAAGTTTATAAAGTTTCTTTTTTATAAAGTTAACTATACCCTGGGCCACACGGTGGAACAGGGTATTATAAGTTAGTGCATATGTTTGCAACACCCAGAAGGAGACGAGATAGACACATGGTGTCTTTGGCAGAAATGCTCAGGGTGGGCTCCTGAGTCGATATAGCCATGTCCGTCTGTCCGTGAACATATTTTTGTAATCAAAGTCTAGGTCGCAGTTTTAGTCCAATCGACTTCAAATTTGGCACAAGTATGTGTTTTGGCTCAGAATAGATCCCTATTGATTTTGGAAGAAATCGGTTCAGATTTAGATATAGCTCCCATATATATATATTTCACCCGATATGGACTTATATGGCCACAGAAGCCAGAGTTTTACCCTAATTTGCTTAAAATTATGTACAAGAAGAACAATTATTACTATAGTCATGTGTGCCAAATTTTATTGAAATCGGTTCAGATTTAGATATAGCTCCCATATATATCTTACGCCCGATATGGACTAATATGGTCCCAGAAGCCAGAGTTTTACACCAATTTGATTGAAATTTTAAACTAAGAGTACAATTAGTAGTGTAGTCAAGTGTGCACAATTTTATTGAAATCGGTTCAGATTTAGATATAGCTCCCATATATACCGTCGGCCCGATTTACACTCATATGACCACAGTGGCCAATCTTTTACTCCGATTTAATTGAAATTTTACACAGGGAGTAGAATTATCATTGTAGCTATGCGTGCCAAATTTGGTTGAAATCGGTTCAGATTTAGATATATCTCCCATATATAGCTTTCGCCCGATTTACACTCATATGACCACAGAGGCCAATTTTTAACTCCGATTTAGTTGAAATTTTGCACAGGGAGTAGAATTAGGATTGTAGCTATGCGTGCCAAATTTTATTGAAATCGGTTCAGATTTAGATATAGCTCCCATATATAGCTTTCGCCCGATTTACACTTATATGACCACAGATGCCAATTTTTAACTCCGATTTAGTTGAAATTTTGCACAGGGAGTAGAATATGCGTGCCAAATTTGGTTGAAAAAAAAATTTTAATGTTAGTTTTAATTTTATATCTAATTCAAATTTAAATTTAAATTTTATTTTTAAGATTAATTTTAATATATATAGAAATAATATTTGAAAAAAAAAAAATTCTTAAGAAATAAAATTTTGAAAAATTTTCTATAGAAATAAAATTTTGACAGCATTTCCTATAGAAAAGAAGTTTTGACATAGTTGTCTATAGAAATAATTTTTTTAAAAAAATCTTCTACATTTAATTTTAATAAATAATTTTAATTTTAAAAAATATAAAAATAAAATTTTGATAAAATTTTCTAAAGAAAAAAATTTTTTAAAAAATTTTCTATAGAAATAAAATTTTCACAAAATTTTCTTATTTTAATTTAAATTTATATTTTACTTTTTTAATTTAAATTTAAATTTAAATTAAATTTTATTTTTAACTTTGACTTTGACTTTAATTTTAATATATATGTAGAAAAAACATTTTGACAAAATTTTCTATAGAAATAAAATGTTGACAAAATTTCCTATAGAAATAAAATTTTGACAAAATTTTCTATAGAAAGGAAGTTTTGACAAAGTCGTCTATAGTAATAAATTTTAAAAAAATCTTCTACGTTTTTTTTTTGAATAAATAATTTTAATTTCAATAAATATAGAAATAAATTTTTGACGAAATTTTCTAAAGAAATAAATTTTTGGCAAAATTTTCTAGAGAAATAGAATTTAAATTTTTATTTTACTTTTTTATTTAAATTTAATTTTATTTTGAACTTTGACTTTAATTTTAATATATAAAGAAAAAAACATTGGGACAACATTTTTTAAAGAAATAAATTTTTGACAAAATTTCTTATAGAAAGGAAGTTTTGACAAAGTTGTCTATAGAAATAAATTTTTAAAAAATCTTCTACATTTTATTTGAATAAATAATTTTTATTTTAATAAATATAGAAATACAATTTTGACGAAATTTTCTAAAGAAATACGTTTTTGACAATATTTTCTATAGAAATAACATTTTCACAAAATTTACTTATTTTAATTTAAATTTTACTTTTTTATTTAAATTTAAATTTAATTTTATTTTTGACTTTGAATTTAATATATATAGAAAAAAAAAAACATTTTGACAAAATTTTCTATAGAAATGAAGTTTTGACAAAGTCGTCTATAGAAATATTTTTTTAAAAAATCTTCTACATTTCATTGGAATAAATAATTTTAATTTCAATAAATATAGAAATAAAATTTTGACGAAATTTTCTAAGGAAATAAATAAATTAATTAACTTTGCCTTTAATTTTAATATATATAGAAAAAACATTTTGATAACATTTTCTAAAGAAATAATTTTTTGACAAAAATGTTAGCCTGATACCGAAACAGGCAATTAACGTCCAAATGCATTATATCTAATTTTACAATAATTAATCGAGCTTTATGGACAGTTATCTCTACCAACCAGATCTATACTAAAGGCTGTGGAAAGATTCATTCGCCCGAATCGAAACATGTACAGTCCAGGCGTGTATAGATTTGTATCTGGCGTTTTCTTTTCAATGACTCTATTAATCATGTTCCTTAATCTAAATCTGTCCATAGAGCTCGATTAATAATTGTAAAATTAGAAATAAAATTTTGACAAAATTTTCTATAAAAAAAAGATTTTGACAAAATTTATAGAAATAGAATTTCGACAAAATTTTCTATAGAATTAAGATTTTGTTAAAATTTTGTATAGAAGTAAAATTTAAAAAAAAAAATTTGATTTAATTTTAAATTTAAGTTCTTTAATATAAAAAAGATTTAATGCTCGATATAACATAAATACCAAAACTCTTGAAAGCAAGGTCAAAAACGTACGTTTCAAGTAAAGTTTTTTTTTTTTTTTTTTGAGATATATATGTATACGCCATCGATCAAATACCCGATTGTAGTACCCCTGAATTGAAGTCAAAAATACGATACAAAATGGTATTTGCGAATTTGTTTTTTTATCAGCTTGGATGTGACCTTCTTTAAGTTCATCGGGGCTGTGTTCCATCTTCAATGCAAGCAAATTTTAATGAGTCTGAATTTTAATGAAAATCTTTAAGGTCTCGTTTTTTTTTTCATTTCAAAAATCTAAAACTACCTTAATCAGCACCTTCTTATCTGATGGTGTTTAATGCTGATATTTCGAGGTGACTTGTTTTTTGCACATCATAATTTTACGACATTTTTATAGCATATTTCTAGGTATTACTCCTGGGTACTTCAATATGCCATGAAATGTTATTTTAAACCAGTTGCTAATGCCATTGCATATCCAGCGAAGGCTATGTGATGTTCATGTTCTCAATACAGAAATAGTTCCCCCATATTAGCATTTATATGGGCCATAAATGGATAAAGAAGAAGACGAAGAAACTACTATGCGACATCAATTTGTAAGCGCCTGAAAGCTTACTTTAAGGATCTACAGGGTAATAAAATTAAAGTTTACGAACCAACACACACAAGAATCGAAGTACCTTTTTTCTCCCTTACTCACTTACTCTCGCTCTGTGTAATCTCCCGGAGGTAGGGAGAAAAACAATTCCCTATAGGGTGGCAACATTAAAATACCATTTGAAAGAATTGCATAGCATTCAGAAAATATTTATGAATGCTTATGTGTGCGTGCTTTTCGTTTAGATGTCGGAGAGACATACAAAAATATCGAACTTGGAAGAAATTGTGTGTACAGATGTGTGTGTGTGTTCTCGTATTGTGAATGTTACTGCACAAAGCACGTACAGGATGTATGTGCAAAAGTTTGTTTGCTTCAAATTGTATGCAAATTATTGCTAAAAGTATTTTTCAATATGAATTCTTATACACTTCTTAGTATCCAGTCTTGGTAAATGGTACGTACGTGTAAGCCTGCATCTATGTGGTTGTGTGTTTGTTTCTGTGTGTCAATTGGAATGTGTTTTATATGTCGATAGGAAGCATTATTTTCAATGTTTTGCCCCCAAATAAAAATATAGCATAGTTTTAGGTGTAAGAGAGTTAAAACATTTTGTTGCATACTTTCCCATTGAATTCATTCGTATTCGCATTCAACACTTCATGCACCACAGATATCTTACAACTGGCATATGTTCAACTATAAACGTTAACTTTTCATTATTGAGCCTTAAACCAATATGACGTTATGCAAATATGACTTATGAAACTTTGGCAATGGAGAAAAGAGAGACTTTAAAAGGAAGAATTTTATATTCGAAAGAATTTGAAAATTTTAAAAATAAATATTTGGAAAACTTTTCCACTCTCCATTTCTGTGATGGGTGTATTGACGAATTAGAACACAAATAAAAACAAGTGAGTAACCATATCATACTCTAAACCACTTTTACGAAATTAGTAATTATAAGCATTTGTATTTCCAAATTTAAGAAAATTATGGGGTACATGTTTATGGGAGATTTATCTCAATCTAACAGAAATGCCTGATATTATGAGCTATACTTGATATTACCACTGTAGAGTAAGTAGGTCACTAATACTGAGTACATTATTAAACCAGTAAGTAAAATACAAAAAGTCGACAATATTTTCTATAAAAAACAATTAAGAAAAGTCGGAAGAAATAAATTTTTGGAAAAATTTTCTATAGAAATAAATTTTAGAGAAAATTTTATATAGAAAACAAGTAAGGAAAGTCTAAAGTCGGGCGGGGCCGATTATTTTGTGGATGTAAATTTTCGATACCATATCATATCCGTCAAATGTGGTGGGTGTTATATCTAAAGGTTTGTCGCAAATACAATACGTTTAAATATCACTCGCTCTGTGTGGGGTTGAGGCGAATGCTCCTAGTGGAACCAGGTCGCGTTTTCGAAGCTAAAGGCTGGCGTAACTCGGTTTGACTCACAGTTACAACAATTTTGTTCATAACATAAATTTTTAAGAACAAAATAAGCTATCGTTTGTGATATCGTGTGTGTGTTTATTGTATACCGTTCTCGAGTTATGGCTCAATACGTCAACTTTTTGGCCAAAATATTAGTTTTTTTTTCAAATTTTGAGCGACGAGCGGCACGTATTAACGTCGTTTAATCGGGCTCAAATTTTGGTTATTCCAATATGTGGAAAGGGGATTCGTTTTGTGGGGTTAAGGCGAACAAGATTCCGACATTTTTTTTTGCTCCATATAAGTTGCGGTCACTCTATTTGGCACGCATAGCTACAATGCTAATTCTACTCCCTGTGCAAAACTTCAATTAAATCGGTGTAAAAAAATTGGCCTCTGTGGTTATATGAGTGTACATCGGGTGAAAGCTATATACGAGAGCTATATCTAAATCAGAACCGATTTCAACTAATTTTGGCACACTTGACTACACTACTAATTGTACTACTAGTGCAAAATTTCAACCAAATCGGGGTAAAACTCTGGCATCTGGGACCGTATTAGTCCATATCGGGCGAAAGATATATATGGGAGCTATATCTAAATCTGAACCGATTTCAATAAAATTTGGCACATTTGCCTATAGTACTAATTGTTTTTCTTGTACAAAATTTTAAGCAGATTAGGGTAAAACTCTGGCTTCTGGGGCCATATAAGTCCATATCGGGCGAAAGATATTGTTGAAGTGCCTTCAACAGCTTTTTTTCCTTTAATGAAGTTTATATTGAATCTCTAACAAAATTATTCCGTAGAATTAAAAATGAATTCTGTTAAGAATAGTCTTATGTATATGAATTTCTATTTGGATTTTTGTCATTAATTACATTAAGATTCATAATTTAGTTCATAATTCATGGCAACCCTATATCCAATTGACCTACTCATGAAATTAAAGCTTTTGCTCAATTGGATAAAGGACCACCATTTTAACGTAATTTCCACTGAAATGTTAGCTGAATTGCATTATTCGACCTCTTAATGTTTGGCTTGTATTTCACTTAGGCAGCTACAACACAAGCGGTAAGACGGAAAGCAGATCACCTAATAAATTGTAATTCATATTTAAACTGAAATCCTTTTGCCTTTTCTTTGTTTTTTTGCCTTGGAAACTACCAAATTGGATATAATTTTGGGAGTTTGCAAGCATATTTACAGTCCACTCTCGTAGATCACCCAAAACTATACATGGTCCTTCGAACCGGATGACAAAGCGCAAAATTTTATCGATTGTAGCTAAAATTTTTGATCCTGCGGGTTGGCTTGCTCCCATCATCGTCGTAGCAAAAGTTTTGATGCAACAGCTCTGGGTCGATGGTACAGATTGGGATGAAGAAATAAGACAACACTCTTTCGAAAAATGGAATTTTTTTATTTCTCATTTGCAAATTCATGGATTTTGCGATGCCTCTGAAAAGGCATTTTGTGCATGCTTATACATACGAGTGACTAACTAGAATAACACATTTTCGTCAAATTTATTAGTTTCAAAGAGTAAAGTAGCACCTTTAAAAACAATAAATTTACCAAGACTGGAACTATGTGGAGCGGCATTACTCTCAAGGCTTCTCAAATCTGTATGTGAAACTCTTACTTTACCAGTTTCTGAAATTTACCTGTGGTCGGATTCTACGATAACTTTGGCATGGCTCAGCAAACCACCCTTCCACTGGAAGACTTTCGTTGCTAACAAAGTTTCTGAGATACTCGATAATGTAGGCAATGTCACATGGAGACATGTCCCAACAGCTGACAATCCAGCAGACATAGGTACGAGAGGCACTACGGCATCGGAGTTGAATTCGAATAACCTTTGGTGGCATGGACCGAATTGGTTAACACAACCTTTAGAATTTTGGCCAAAGCAAACTTCACTAAAGGAATTGTCATTGGAAAGGAAAGTTAACACCAATCACACTACATTACAATCAGAAGAGATTTTAGAAAGGTTTTCTTCACTTGATAGAGCATTGAGGGTTATTTCATTCATGTTTCGTTTTGTCAGGAAATGCCAGAAAAGATTAACACCTCAAATGGAAACCAGATTTATCACAGCAGCGGAAATAAATTATGTTAAGATTCAATTAATTATGATTGCGCAAAAGACATATTACTTTCCTGAATATAGTGCTCTGCAATCTCGGAATCCCATAAGTTTAAAAAGCCGCCTATTAACACTAAATCCTTTTTTGGATGAAAATCAATTTCTACGTGTTAACGGCCGCTTGGCGAATGCAGATATAAGTTATAATGAACGACATCCGATCATTCTCCCAGAAAAATCTCGATTTTGTAAATTGTTCATCGATTTTACACATAAAATTACCTTACATGCTGAACATCAAATCATGTTAAGAGCTATACGGCAAGAATTTTATGTTATCCGACTAAAGAACTCTGTCCGTCATTGTATACGAAATTGTCGAACATGTACTATTTACAAAAATCGAGTTAAACACCAAATCATGGCTGCCTTACCTTTGGAAAGGTGTACGTTTTCATTACCGTTTACCAACACTGGAGTCGACTTTGCTGGACCGTTTGACTTGAAAACGTCATGCCTTAGAAATGCGAAAATTCAAAAAGGATACGCAACTGTTTTCGTTTGTTTATCAACACGAACCATCCACTTAGAAACTTGCTCCGATCTATCGTCGGAGGCGTTTTTAGCAACATTCAGTAGATTTGTCGGTCGCAGAGGTTTCCCAAATAAGATCTTTTCGGATAATGGGACGAATTTCGTCGGTGGGAGTAGAATCCTAAAACAAGAATACAAATGTTTCCTCCGATCCGCGGAAAGGCTTTAGTCTCGAAATACAATGTTCACAACTTCACTTGGCACTTTATCCCACCACACGCTCCCCATATGGGAGGTTTGTGGGAAGCGGGTGTAAAAAGTTTGAAAACTCACCTAAAAAAGGTTGCCGGCACTTATAAATATACCTTTGAAGAGTTTTCTACTTTACTTATTCGCATTGAAAGTATATTGAACTCACGCCCGTTATCCCCTATCAGTGAAGACCCATCGGAATTGGCACCGTTGACACCGGGCCACCTGATCAGGGGTGCCGCACTAACTGCTATCCCCGAAGATATATCTGATAATCTCTCATTGTTGAATCGTTGGCAAAGACTGAAGATCATACAATTACACTTTGCCAAACGTTGGAAAACTGAATATATTTGCGAGCTACAACGTCGATATAAATGGAAAACCGTACAGAAAAATCTTAAGGAGGATGATTTCGTTATAGTAAGGGACGATCAATTACCGCCTACCGAATGGCGTCTTGGTCGAGTGATAAAAGTTTTTCATGGTAATGACTCGAATGTTCGTGTTGCGGAAATCAGAACTAACAACGGAAATATTGTTCGACCTTTAAGTAAATTATGTATATTGCCCAGTATCTAACCGTTTGTTGCCTAGTTTTAAAATCCGTTCACATATTAAATAAAATTTTACGTTTCAGCAATACTTCCAGCTTACCCAAATGCAAGGTGTGCCACGAGAGACATTCTTTAAAGACGTAGCCACTCTACATCAATCAGAACGAAACAAAACGAACATAATCGAAAACCAGCAAGTAGCCAACGAAAATCCAGTTCAAAATCTTACGTAAGCGATCGCCTTAGCAACCGCAACCGAACTCATATTTTCTTGCCCACAGCTCTGGCTAGAGTTCTCAGTCCACAAGGACCCATGAAGGCGCGGCTTATACTTAATTCGGGCGCAGCACAAACTGTAATTTCGACTGGCCTGGTTGAAAGACTGCGTTTGCCTACAACACATAAAGGAAACAAACTTTTCTGTACCATAAACTTATTATCATACCATGACAGATCAGCCAAGGTCCAAATTTCTGGAGAAGTAAGGTCGCAACTTAATACTACATTTCCCGAAGATACCACTGATAAGAAATTAATGAACGTTTATAAACACTTAACCGATCTTGCCGATCCCAATTTCTTTAATCCGACCAATATTGAAATAATGCTTGCCAACGATCTAATTCCACATGTTTTACGAGCCGGTCTTATCCAAACTTCTACATCTATGCCAATAGCTCAAAGCACGGTTTTTGGCTGGACCATATCTGGTCCTTGTCATTTTTAATGTTGCCATACTGCAAGGGGGGCGACATGTTGAAGTGCCTTCAACAGCTTTTTTTCCTTTAATGAAGTTTATATTGAATCTCTAACAAAATTATTCCGTAGAATTAAAAATGAATTCTGTTAAGAATAGTCTTATGTATATGAATTTCTATTTGGATTTTTGTCATTAATTACATTAAGATTCATAATTTAGTTCATAATTCATGGCAACCCTATATCCAATTGACCTACTCATGAAATTAAAGCTTTTGCTCAATTGGATAAAGGACCACCATTTTAACGTAATTTCCACTGAAATGTTAGCTGAATTGCATTATTCGACCTCTTAATGTTTGGCTTGTATTTCACTTAGGCAGCTACAACACAAGCGGTAAGACGGAAAGCAGATCACCTAATAAATTGTAATTCATATTTAAACTGAAATCCTTTTGCCTTTTCTTTGTTTTTTTGCCTTGGAAACTACCAAATTGGATATAATTTTGGGAGTTTGCAAGCATATTTACAGTCCACTCTCGTAGATCACCCAAAATTATACAGATATATATGGCAGCTATATCTAAATCTAAACCGATTTCGTCCAAAATCAATAGTGTTCTATTCTGAGCCAAACCACATACTCGTGTCAAATTTGGAGTCGATTGGACTAAAACTGCGACCTAGACTTTGATCACAAAAATGTGTTCACAGACAGACGGACATGGCTATATCAACTCAGGAGCCCACCCTGAGCATTTTTCACAAATACACCTAACTTATAATAACCTATTCCACAGTGTGGCGCAGGGTATAAACATTGTATAGAAATAAAATTTTGGTTACATTTTCTATAAAAATAAATTTTGATGACATTTTGACAAAATGTTGCATAGAAATAAAATTTTGACAAAATTTCCCATTGAAATAAAATTTTGACAATATTTCCCATTGAAATAAAATTTTGACAAAATTTTCTATAAAAATGAGATATTGACAAAATTTTTATAGAAATAAAATTGTGACAAATTTTCTATATAGAAATAAAATTTTGAAAAAATTTTCTATAGAAATGAAATTTTGACAAAATTTTCTGTAGAAATGAAATTCTGACAAAATTTTCTATAGAAATAAAATGTTATGAAAAAAAATTCTATAGAAATGAAATTTTGAAAAAATTTTCTATAGAAATAAAATGATTGAGAAAATTTTCTATAGAAATACAATTTTGACAAAATTTTCTATAGAAATAAATATTTGACAAAATTTTCTAGAGAAATAAAATTTTAATAAAATCTTCTATAGAAATAAAATTTTGACAAAATTTTCTATAGAAATAAAATGTTTTAAAAAAATGTTCTGTAGAAATGAAATTTTGACAAAACTTTCTATCGAAATAAATTTTTGATACAATTTTCTGTAGAAGTACAATTTTGACAAAAATTTCTGTAGGAATAAAATTTTGATGACATTTCCTATAGATATAACAGTTTTACAACTTTTTCGATAGAAATAAAATTTTGATAAAACTTTCTGTAGAAATGAAATTTTGACAAAATTTTCTATAGAAATAAAATGTGTGACAAAATCTTCTGTAGAAGTACAATTTTGACAAAATTTCCTATAGAAATACAATTTGGACAAAATTTTCTATAGAAATACATTTTTGACAAAATTTTCTATAGAAATAAAATTTTGATGAACTTTGTTATAGAAATTAAATTTTGACAAACATTTTTGTAGGAATAAAATTTTGATAACATTTTCTATAGAAATAAAATTTTGATAAAATTTTCTATAGAAATACAATTTTGACAAAACTTTCTATAGAAATAAAAATTGACAAGATTTTGTATAGAAATGAAAACTTGAACAAAATTTTCTATAGAGATACAATTTTGACAAAATTTTCTAAAGAAATAAATTTTTGACAAAATTTTCTAGAGAAATAAAATTTTGATAAAATTTTCTATAGAAATAAAATTTTGACAATACTTTCTATCGAAATAAAATGTTTAATAAAATTTTCTGTAGAAGTACAATTTTGATAAAAATTTCCTATAGAAATAAAATTTTTACAAAAATTTCTGTAGGAATAAAAATTTGATGACATTTTCTATAGAAATAAAATTTTTACAACTTTTTCTATAGAAATAAGATTTTGATAAAACTTTCTATAGAAATTAAATTTTTACAAAATTTTCTATAAATGCTTAAAATAAAATGCTGACAAAATTATTTATAGGAATAAAAATTTTGACAACATTTTCTATAGAAATAAAAATTTTGACAAAATTTTCTATAGAAATAAAATTTTGCCCAAATTTTCTATAGAAATAAAATTTTGACACAAATTTCTATATTAAATTTTGACAACATTTTATATAGAAATAATCATTTGTATAACGTTTTCGTTAGAAATAAAATTTTGACATAAGTTTAAACTTCTGGCGAAATACACAATTTAAAATGGATACCATTTTTTTATTCCTTAAAAATGGTATCCATTTTACAAGTTTGTAGCTAGAAAACTTTTTGGCATTAATCTTAAAATATTTGGCTACGTACGAGTTTAAAATCATTTCTTCAATAACAGTAGGACGGAACTAGGAGATGTGTACCCTTTTCTTTCCTGGTAACGACATCCAAGTCTTCATTATCATTTTGCCCAATTACATCGTTTTTACGATTTCTTCTTGGCTGAACAGTATTCCATGGTAAATTGTTTGCTGATATGTAATTTTTAACACAACCAACATCATCCAACACAACAGTGTCTATGTTAGCACCAGAATCTATGTTCACAACAGGCAACTCATCACTGATAGCGCCAGCATTTATACTCGTATTAGCAACAACAACAGGCGCAATGGCTTCAACAGTGTCAGCAAGCCTAATAGGAATACATAAGCCTCTCTAATTCAAACTGGAATTCTCATTAATTGAGAGAGCATCAAATAGAGCCTTCAATGGCAATGGAGAAGATGAATTTGGCGCAACAGATATAGAATCTATGTTCACAACAGGCACCTCATGACTGATAACAACAGCATTCATACTCGTATTAGCACAAACAACATGCACAATGGCTTCAACAGTCACAGTAGGCTTAACAGGTATACATAAGCTTCTCTAAACCAACCTTGAATTCTCATTAAATGGGAGAGCATCAAAGACAGCCATCAACGGCAATGCAGAAGATTAATTTGGCACAACAGATATAGATGGAAAAGCAGTATTCGATCAAGAAGCAGCATTGTATGTGATATTTGCAGTTGTGTTAGGCCGTTCAAGAAACACAATAGACATACTCTTAAGCTCTCTTACTTCAGTAGAAAGTAGAAAAATAGAGGCAACTAAAATCACTGGTTGTGAGCAAGCATTCATTACAGTTGTAGACACAATAAAAAGTAAAAAATAGCGTTTAACTTTGTTGCAGGCACCCTGAATATCTTTTGTGCAATTCTCTGATTCTCTAGCTCAGAATCAATATAAAAATCTTTAGCGACAAAATCTTTTTTCATTGCAAGAGACTGTATTATTATTTATTTTTTTAATTTTAAAAATAAAATTAATTTTTTCAAAAAACATAAGTTAATTGTGTCATCAGATTTTTCTATGGATTTTTCTTTATTTTGGTCGTTAAAAATGGTAACACTTGTACACTACCTTGTATTTCGCGAAGAAATTAAAGTCGAACCATCACTACACACACACATTTAGTCTATCTTACCTTACCATAGTTTAGAGCAATTGAAAGCACTTACCTGAAACGAGAAGAAAAAAAAAACATATTTTAATAATGATACGAGTCTCTAGATTTATAATCATAGCTAATACCAAACAATAATCGAAATTTAATGAACCTAAAATAATTTAAAGATTTTTTCAACATATAAATTAATATACATAATATTTAATAGCTAAGAAAAAGATAAAAGAATTCATAAAACCATTTACAATTGCATTTGTTCTAATTTGTATTATCAATTATATTCACGTTTGTCATTATCATCACTGGACAGACAATTACGAATTTAGCTCTCTTATATACAGAAATAAAATTCGAATAAATCATGAGACTGTATTCGACTTGTGTTACTACAGTAACACAAGCTAATCTCAAAACACTCCCATACACAGATACGTTATTCACCTCAGGCATCCCCCATAGGCAAACAAATCTCATTGTATTGTAATTTACCTGAGTTAATAGCATTTCGGGAGCACACTATTATCATAAATTAACTGCTGCTTTTAATAGGCTTCAAATTATGTTTTTTTTTTTTTTTGGGAGGGGGGGGTCTGAAAACGTTTACGCTATAACTGTTCCAGAAGCAATATCACCAGGAAAACTCATATACCTAGGACTAGGATCATAATTTATGATAACACAAGCATAAACATTATACTGCGAAAAATGTAACTTCCCCACACACTCTCTCGCTCCCTCTCTCTCTTTATTGCTCACGCTTTAAGAGAACCAAAGATTTGCCCAAGTAAATATCTCAGGGGACCATGACTAGCTTCTAAAGTCAACAAAGAATTTAACGATGATGGTAATAAAACACAGAATATTAGCCTCTCAACTCCGTCCGCCCCAACAAAAATCAAGGACATGTATTTAAGTGCCTATCTAAAAATGTTGAGGTGTTAAATATGACCAATATGCTTAACGACATTGCTGTTATTTAGTACTCGTATGAGAGGAGTGGTAAAGGAGGAGTAGTATTGGTAGGTTGCAATGGCCGCCTATTAAATTATTAATTTCAATCTTTATAATCCATATCTTCTTTATGAACTATGGGGATAATTTATTTTCCAAAGTGGATGATCACGCTTCCTAAAGTATCCACTTAAAATCCATCCCATGAGTACACATTAATGTAGGAAACAAGGTCAATAAGGGTACTTAAAATGTAACCAAATATATGTTTGCCATTAAGAGATATCCCACAATTGCCATTGTCATTATTGTATTAAATTAGCAACATTTATTTGGTAATATAGGACATGTCAATCGTTCTTAAGTACACACTTGAGATTATTGCTGGTTAATGGAAGAAATTCTTTTAATTGCATTTGAGCTTGATTTAAGGATATGTTTGAATTGCCGGAGTGAAATAGTTTTGGAAAATTTATTCGTTCGACTTAAGGTCATATGTTTTCAACTAAAACTAGATTTTTTGAATTTTTGAATGAATTTTTTTAATGGTCTTTGACTTTGGTCTCTGTCTCGTGTAGGCAGGGAAATGACAAAGATAGTGTTCGCAGGTCTCATTATCCTCAAAACATGCCCTACATGCACCATCATTTGCTGATCATATTCATCACATATATGCTCTCAATTTTAGTGTTTCCATAAAACGGTCTTATATATCAAGTGCGTCACCTTCAGCCTGAGTTATTGTGATGTGGTCCGGTAATCGGAGCACGAGCTACACCCATGGATCCTATCACGGTTACAGCTTGTGCCAAAAATAGTCTAAAAATTTTTCAGAAAATGTTAAAATTTCATTTCTCTACAACATTTTAATAAAATTTTATTTTTATTAGAAATTTTGATTTTATTCGATCTTTCTTTTTTATTAAATAGAAAACAATTATCTCAAGCTTGAATAAATATTTTCTATTTTATTTTTATACAAAAATTTTTTCAAAATTATTTTTTTTATATAAAATTTTATTTCTATAGAAAATTTTGTCAAAATTTTATTTCTCTAGAAATTTTTCTCTTAATTTTATTCCTATAGAAAATTTTCTCAACGTTGTGTTCCTTTAGAAAGTTTTGCCAACATTTAATTTTTATGGGCAATTTTGATCAATTATTTTTTTATAGGAAATGTTGTCATTATTTTATTTCTATAGAAAATTTTCTTAAAATTTTATTTCTATAGAAGATTTTATCAAAATTTTACTTCTATAGAAAATTTTCTCAAAATTTTATTTTTGTAGAAAATTTCGTCAAAATTTTATTTCTATAAAAAAATTTTGTCAAAATTGTATTTATATAAAAAAATGTTGCCAACGCTTTATTTCTATAGAAAATTGTCTAATTCAAATATTTTCTCAAAATGGTATGTCTTTAAACAATTTTCTTAAATTTTTATTTTTATAGAAGACTAGCGTAACCCGGCCCGCTTCGCTGTGCCTTCCGAAGCGTATTTGGAGGAATATTTTGAGTTAACTTAGTCAACTATATCCTTCGTGCTGAAAACAAATTCGAAAACATTTGAATTCTTTTAAACAAATCGGACTACTTGATTTTTCGTTTATACGTACAAATACGGCGGGAGAGGGTGTACCTTCTTCTATATTTCTTGTGAATTTTAAGTGGGGTTTGTCAAGGAAAGGTATCCTTCTCCTCAACATATCTGAAAATTAAGCACTATATTATAATAACATACAAAGAATTACTGTTTCCCATCCAATAAATCGGAAAAAGCAAAAATAGTAAAAAATTTTACCATATTAACATTTGCTAAAATGTTGGAAAATTATACACCCTCTACGTTGGCTGCCAATTTCATGTAAATTTAAGTTCTTTACTAAAAAGAAGTCTGTGCAAAAATCATAAAATTATGTTCCGAGTTCCCATTTACGGACAACCCTCTACTCTCAATTTAAGAAAAAAAAAAAAAACGGACAAAAGGGAACCCTCCCCCACCTTCGCTCCACTCCGACCTGATATCGGACTATCACGGACTATCAGACTATCACTATATTAATTTCGCAACTACTCAATGGTCCCTATAAATTCTATCGAAGTAAATCGACAAAGTTTATTTCAATTTTCCCCTTCCCCAACCAGATATCGAAAAATCATATACTAATTTAAAAATCATGTATAAATTAAATCACCTCCTCCCACGTTCCCTGTAAATTTCAAGTAGATCGGCGATGTTTAAATTTTGCTCTATTGTTTTAAAGGGACGTCACTTTCCCCGATACAATATCGACAAACACCGTAGTGAATAGCACCCCTAACCTTCCCTGAAAATTCTTGAAACTTTCCTTCAAGTGTGGGGCAAGAAAGGTTGTCACTTCGTTCATAACCTGCCCCCACTGCCTATGTAAATTTCAAGAAAACGTAAGAATTGTTGTTTTTTTTTTGTAGTTTTAGAGGAGGACCTCCTCCCCGACTAAATATCGAAAAGTGATGTAGCGTATCTTTTGTAAACGTCCCAGAAAATGTCAAGCAAATTATAATCCTAAAATGGCGGCCTTTCTTCCGTCCAAATATCACAAAATAAGGTATCAACTATTAATATCGTAACCTCTCCAGAGTCCTCTGTAAATTTCAAGTAACTCGGTAAAAGTTTAATTGCTTCTCTGTATGTACTTAAGAGAAGCGGATGTCTCCCTATGCCCTTTTATTTTTATTAAAAAAATCAGGAACCTGATATAAATTTCATAACCCATTTTTTCCGTAAAATTTCAGTCGTGGGTGTTTAGTTTTGTTTGAACTTTCAAAAAAAAAAATCGGGCAAAGGGGTGGTCCCCCTCCCCGACCAAATATCGAAAAATAATGTAGCGGATTTTTGTCTACATGCCAACCCCAACATTCAATGAAAATTTCAAGCAAATCGCATAATTTTGTTCCAAGTTTCAAAAAGTAGGGCAAGGGGGAGGTCCCCCCCCAACCACATATGAAATCATCGGGTACCCCATATTAATTCCATAACCTCACCACATGTTCTCTGTAAATCTCAGATAATTTAACGAATTTTAGCTTTTTCACTGTACTTTAAAAAAAGTCGAACAAAGGGGAGGCCCCCCTCCGCCAAATATCGAAATATAAAGTAGCGGATCTTTGTCTAGTTGCCAACCCTAACCTTCAATGAAAATTTCAAGCAAATCGGTCAACTTTGGTCCAATTTTCAAAAAGTCCGCGACCAGGTGTCAAAAAATGAGGTACCCTATTTTCACCACATGAACGCCCCCTACGATCTCTGTAAGTTTCAAGAAAATCGGTTCAGCCGTTTCGGAGCCAACTCGGAACATACAAACAAACAAACAAACAAATAAACAAACAGATTTTGTCACAATTTTATTTATATAATAAATTTTATCAGAAAATTATTTATGTAGAAAATTTTGTCAAAATTTTGTTTCCATAAAAAATGTTGTCAAAATTTTATTTATATAATTTTTTTTTTTTCAAAATTTTATTTCTTTAAAAATTTTTTTCAACATTTTATTTCGATCCAAAAAATTTTTTTAGAAAATGTTCTCAAAAATTATTTCTATAGAAAATTTTCTCAAAAAATTATTTCTATAGAAAATTTTTTCTAAAATTTATTTCTGTAGAAAATTTTGTCAAAATTTGATTAACATCGAAAATTTTGTCAAAATTTTACTTCAATAGAAAATATTATTTCTAATGCAAATTTTCTAAAAGTTTAATTTCTATAGAAAATTTTGTCAAAATTTTATTTCTCTAGAAAATTTTTTCCTAATTTTATTCCTATAGAAAATTTTCTCAACGTTGTGTTCCTTTAGAAAATTTTGTCAACATTTTATTTCTATAGGCAATTTTTATAAAATATTTTTTTATAGCAAATTTTGTCATTATTTTATTTCTATAGAAAATTTTCTTAAAATGTTATTTCTATGGGAAATTGTCTCAAAATTTTATTTCTATAAAAATTTTTTCCAACATTTCATTTCGAACCAAAATTTTCTCAAAGATTTATTTTTTTAGAAAATGTTCTCAAAAAATTATTTCTATAGAAAATTTTGTCTAAAATTTATTTCTGTAGAAAATTTTGTCAAAATTGTATTAACATCGAAAATTTTGTCAAAATTTTACTTCTATAGAAAATATTGTCAAAATTTTATTTCTATGTGGAACATTTTGTGAAAATTTTATTTCTGCATGGAAAATGTTGTAAAAATTTTATTTTTAATGAAAATTTTTTAAAAGTTTTATTTCTATAAAACATTTTCTCAAAATTCTATTTCTTTAGAAATGTTTGTTAAAATTTTATTTCTTTAGAAAAATTGGTCAAAATTGTATTGCTATAGAAAAAATTGCCAAATTTTTATTGCTATAGAAAATTTGTCTTTTATTTCTATAGAAAATGTTGCCTAAATTTTATTGCTACAGAAAATTTTGCAAAAATTTTACTGCAATAAACAAAATTCTCAAAATTTTATTTCTATAGAAGATTTTCTTAAAATTAGATTTTTTTAGAAAATTTTCTCAAAATTTTATTTTTATAGAAAATTGTCTCAAAATTTTATTTCGTTAGAAAAATTTGTTAAAATTTTATTTCTTTAGAAAAAGTTGTCAAAATTTTATTTCTATAGAAAATGTTCTCAAAATTTTATCTTCATAGAAAATTTTGTCAAAATTTTATTTCTATAGTATATTTTGTGAACATTTTATTTGTGTCGAAAACTTTGTCAAAATTTTATTTCAATAAGAAATTTTCCAAAATTTTATTTCTATAGGAAATTTTTTATTTATTTGTTTTTATAAGAAAAATTGTCAGAATTCTATTTCTATAAGAAATTTTGTAAAAAAAAAAAAATTTTTCTGTAGAAAAATTTGTCGAAGTTGTTTTTCTATATATAGAAAATTGAATTACCTCTTAGTTGGAGAAGAAGATTTTGAAGAATCAAAGACCAAAATATCAAGAATTCTACCAAACAGTAAATCTACTACTCTAAAACGGTGGCAACCGTGATAGGATTTCAAAGTCTGGGTCCTCCACACATATGCCCAGTCCCATCTGCGATTCATCGATGTTGCAGTTGTTTCCCACTGGTGTCTGTTCTAGGATTCGCCTCTCCCAAGACCATCTTACTGGCGTCGGAATGTCACCCGCGGTAGCTATGGTCACCTTAGTTATACGATCATGGGTTGTGGCGGCATTTGCCATTTCACCCACCGTCTCTCCAATTATCCTTTAATGGTTTGTCATGCTTCGCGCTTCCTCATTTTTTCTGCATCGAAGTCCACGAGACTATCGATGGGTATGTCAGGTCTGGCCTTATGGCGCTCTCACATATGCAGTGCATCATCATTATATTTAGGCCACAAAGCCCACCGATCTTCTGCACAGTATCCACCACCTGTAGGCTTTTTCAGTCTTGTCTTTGATGTGGCGTTTATAATTCAGTTAGATGTCTAATCGTCTTGCCCAAAAAGCTCTGTTCGATATATTGGACAATTTTAGTCCCTCTAATAAATAGGCATAATTGTATCTTCTTAGGTTTAACATTCAGGCCCTTGGGTCCTGCCCAGACAGATGCCATGCTCAAAGCCCTTAGGCTCTCCTGTAGAGTTTGTTAGGATCTGTTCCTTGAAGAAGTATTGGCCGTGGAACTTTGATCCACAGTTTGCGTTTAAACTAATGAAAAAATGAACTTATTTTCATTGCACATTTTTGTTTTTATTTTTTTTTTTAATTTTGCTTTTTTAATTTTCCCAACCAAGCCCAATGAAATTTTCTATGTTTCAAGTAAGTCTCAAAAATTTTATAAATTTCAGTGACCGTACAAATAATTTTGATGCTAACTAGAGCAGAAGAATAGTGAACTAAAGCATGGCTAATATGGTAAGGGGCCAATGGTTTTGTTCTTTACTTGTCGTTCTGTTTTGTTTCTATGGAAAGGAAGAATTTCGTAAATCGTACTTCAAAATCCAATAATGTCAAGAAAAAAAAAAAAAAATTTCTCCAAAAAAAGTTAATTTTTTCCATAAAATAATTTAATTTTAAAAATGTACACCCAGTTTAAGTGTTTTTTTTTTTCTTTTAGTATATTTATCTACAATTTTAAACACCAAACAACATAAAATATCTAATTATCTAAATGTGTACACATACCATTTAACATAGTATCATATTACCTTGATGCAATTCATGCATGCAATACCCAAATGTTTAATAAATTCCAAAAATAATCATTATTACATCCTGCCATAGTTTATCTCCACCTATATGGATATGTGGCGGTTTTTTTTGCTGATCTGTAGTTATTTTTATTTTTTCGAAATTAGTGTGTAACACCTGCAAAAATATTTTATAGGTGAAAATTCAAATTTCATTTAAATTGTTGGCATTACTGCAACTGACTGACCCACTCTACATGCTATTATCAGATTTTAGCGAAATGCACTGAAACACACACATACACTCTATAGTTTATAGTGATATGAGGAATTTCATGTATTTTTGTTGTTGTTGTTTTTTTTTGTGTTCACTATTCATGATAAATAGAACGACGGGGAAAGCAACAGCCTACAATAACGGTCATGCCAATAAAGTAAGACAAATACATGCCTGCATTGGAAAACTCCGGGAGGGAAACCACATAAAAAAGGAAAAACTAAATTGTAACGCCTCAAACAACATTCACAATGCATGTCCGGACTACAAACATGGAGGCTGTCGGATATTAAACAGTGTGGACACCTTTGCTACACTGTGAACTAGAGAGCACATTCACCGACAAACACACACGCACATATGTGGACAAACACAAAAACTCACCTCAATACAAAATAGACCTCACTTCCTCTCTCTCTCCCTCTCACTGTCTCTCACTCTTGTGTGAAAGAGAGTTCAACAAAAAAACAAGAGCTTTATAGCAACAACAAAAATGTTCATGTGCCCATAGTGCCCTTATAATCAACAATAACTGGCCAAACTCATTTCATTTCCGGTCATAGTGGTTGGACAAAAACACACGAAATGAAAACAAGAAAAACAAGCTATTCGCTATGATTGCATTTCCTGTTGTTCACCCACATACTGATACACATACATGCACACACATACACTCATACAAAAGCGAATGATCATTGCAAATTGATTTCATTAAAGTGTTATAATGTTGGCAGAACTTTTTGAACGAATATAAGAAAATTATTCTTGTGAAAATGCTATTATGGCGGCAAAAACTATGAACAGAGAAAATATATATTTTTTTGCCAATCGCAAAAAAAGGAAAAAAAATCGCCCTTAAATTGATTTTATATTTAAGGTTTTCTATTAAAAAAATAATATTAAATAATTTTATAATGTTGGTTTCGATGTTTTCTACAACCAAATGCAATTTTTATCATCTTAAATATATCTCCCCAATTTGATGAATTAAACGTTGGAATAAAATCTAAATAACGTACAAATATGTTGCAAAAAATAGTCTGTTAATCGAATGAAAACCTATTCGAAAGAAAAGCACTCATTCGAATTCGAATTAATGTTTATACCCTCCACCATAGGATGGGGTATATTAAATTTGTCATTCCGTTTGTAACACATCGAAATATTGCTCAAGACCCCATAAAGTATATAAAATATATTTTAGGTCGTGGTACTACATTGGCCTCTGTGGTCATATTAGTGCATATCAAACGAAAGATATATATAGGAGCTATATCTAAATCTGAACCGATTTTATTCTATTCTGATCCAAAGCAAAAACTTGTGTCGATTGGACTAAAACTGCGACCTAGACTTTGATCGCAAAAATGTGTTCACAAACAGAAGGACACACGGATATGGCTAGATCGACTCATGGACCCACCCGGAGCATTATTGCCAATGACACAAACTGTGTTATAACACAGTGTGGTGCAGGGTTTAAAAATTTTAGGAGAAGGACAAAATCTTTGGATTAAAGTAAACTTTTTTTTTGAGTGTAGATGCGTAAAGATTTCATTTGTATTACATTTCTATGAAAATACTATTTAAGAAAAATTGTTTTTTTCATTCAATTAAATTTTAAACCAAAAATAATTATGTAGCAAAATGTTAATTATTTTCCTAAATGAAATTAAAAATTTTGCTCTAAATCGACAATAGGCCTCAAGTATAAAATCATTTGCAAAATAATAGCTACAGGTATAGTTTACATTTAATAACCTTTTTCGTGGAAATACCAAAATCGTACAACTGCGGGGCATTAGGTATGATTCCCAAGTGCTGTGTTTTCATAAGGCCACATTTCCTTTGTTGGGGTTTTTGTGGTGGCAGTTGCTCGTTATTTTTATTACCGAACCCTTGAAGCTTTCCCCACCCATCTGTCACCACCCCACCTACACGAACCATCATTTTATTATAGTTTCCATACGATTTTAGGTTCTGTTAAAATATTTCATTAAATTTCTGTTTATTGCCATTGTAACCCTAGGGGTTTTAACCACGGTTGCCACAGTTGGTAGATTTTTTACGGGTAGAAATTTTCTATAGAAGTACAATTTTGACAACATTTTCTATAGAAATGCAATTTTGAGAACATTTTCCATAGACATAAAATTAAAAAAAAAAGTGTATAGAAAAACATTTTTCAGAAAATTTTCCATAGCAACAAAGTTTTCTATAGAAATAAAATTTTCCGAAAATTTTCACAACATTTTCTATAGAAAAAAAATGTTGGAAAATTTTTTTATAAAAATAAGATTTTGAGAAAATTTTCTATAGAAATAAAATTTTGACAAAATTTTCCATAGATACAAAACTTTGAGAGAGTTTTCTACAAACATAAACTTTTGACAAAATTTTCTATAGAAATAAAGTTTAGACAAAATTTTTAACAGAAATAAAATTTTGAAAATTTTTCTATAGAAATAAAATTTTGATAAAATTTTCTATAGAAGTAAAATTTTCTATAGAACTAAAATTTTGACAAAATTTTCTATAGAAATAAAACCTTGACAAAATTTTCTATAGAAATAAAATTTTGACAAAATTTTCTATAGATATAAAACTTTGAAAAAAATTTTTCATAGAAATACAATTTTGATAAAATTTTCTATAGAAGTAAATTTTTGACAAAACTTTCTATATAGTATAAAATTTTGAGAAAATTTTCTAAGAAATAAAATTTTCAAAACAATTTCTATAACAAAATTTTCAATAGAAAAAAATTAGAAATAAAATAGAAATAACATTTTTTATTGAAATAAAATTTTGAAAAATTTTTCATAGAAATAAAATTATAAAAAAATTGTCTATAGAAATAAAATTTAAAACATAAGTTCTATAGAAATAATATTTTGAGAAAATTTTCTATAGAAATAAAATTTTGACAAAATTTTTTATAGAAATACAATTTTGAGAAAATTTTCCATAAACATAAAATTAAAAAAAAAAAATTATAGAAAAAAATGTTTCAGAAAATTTTCCATAGCAACAAAATTTTCTATAAAATAAAATTTTCAGAAAATTTTTGACAACATTTTCTACAGCAAAAATGGTGACAAAATTTTGAGAAAATTTTCCATATTAACAAAACTTTGAGAGAGTTTTCTATAAAAATAAAATTTTGACAAAATTTTCTATAGAAATAAAATTTTGACAGAAATAAAAATATATTTCATGTTAGCCTGATACCGAAACAGGCAATTGACGTCCAAATGCATTATATCTAATTATACAATTATTTTTCGAGCTTTATGGACAGATATAGATTAAGGAACATGGTCAATAGAGCAATTGAAAAGAAAAAAAAAATAGAAAAAGTAAAAATATAGATTTGTATCTGGCGTTTTCTTTTCAATTGCTCTATTGACCATGTTCCTTAATCTATATCTGTCCATAAAGCTCGAAAAATAATTGTATAGGCAGAAATAAAATTTTGAAAAAAAAAAATCTTTAGAAATAAAATTAAAATAAAATCTATAGAAATAAAAATTTGAAAAAATTTTCTATAGAAATAAAATTTTGAAAAAAATTTCAATAAAAATACACTTGTGAAAAAATTCATAGAAAAAAAAAAACTTGTGAAAAAATCTCTAAAAAATGTGGACAAAATTTTCTATAGAAATAAAATTTTGACAAAGTTTTCTATAGAAATAAAATTATGACTAAATTTTCTATTAAAATAAATTTGTGAAAAAAAGCGAAAGAAATAAACTTGTGAAAAAAGTCTATAGAAATAAAATGTTGACAAAATATTCTATAGAAATAAAATTTTGAAAAAATTTTTATAGAAATACAATTTTGATAAAATTTTCTATAGAAATAAAGTTTTGACAAAATTTTCTATAGAGTATAAAATTTTGAGAAAATTTTCTATAAAAATAAAATTTTCAAAACTATTTCTATAACAAAATTTTCTATAGAAACAAATTTAAGAAAATAGAAATAAAATTGTTTATAGAAATAAAATTTTGAAAATTTTTTCACATAATAAAATAAAATTAAAAAAAAATTATAGAAATAAAATTTTAAAAAAATTTTCTATAGAAATAAAATTTTGAGGAATTTTTCTATAGGAATAAAACTTTGAAAACATTTTCTACAGAAATAAAATTTTGAGGAAAAGTTTTGTAAAAATAAAATTTTGACAAAATTTTCTATAGAAATAAAATTTTTACAAAATTTTCTATAGAAATAACATTTTTACAAAATTTTCTATAGAAATAAAATTTTGAAAAAATTTTCGATAGAAATAAAATTTGTACAAAATTTTCGATAGAAATAAAATTTTGACAAAGTTTTCTAGATGAATAAAATTTTGACAAAACTTTCTATAGAAATAAAATTTTGACAAAATTGTCTATAGAAATAAAATTTTAACAAAATTTTCTATAAAAAAAAATTTTTTGACAATATTTTCTATAGAAATATAATTTTGACAAAATTTTCTATAGAAATAACATTTTGAGGAAATTTTATATAGAAATAAAATTTTGACAAAATTTTCTATAGAAATAAAATTTTGAGAATTTTTTTTTAATAAAATTTCGAGAAAATTTTCATAGAAAAAATTGAAAAAATTTTCTATAGAAATAAAATTTAAACAAAATTTTCTATAGAAAAAAATTTGAAGAAAAAAGAAATAAAATTGTTTATAGAAATAAAATTTTGAAAAATTTTTCGCAGAAATAAAATTAAAAAAAAAAAATATAGAAATAAAATTTTAAAAAAATTTTCTATAAAAATAAATCTTTGAGAAAATTTTCTATAGGAATAAAATTTTGACAAAATTTTCTATTGGAATAAAATTTTGACAAATTTTCTATAAAAATAAGATGTTGACAAAATTTTCTATAGAAATAAAATTTTGACAAATTTTCTATAGAAATAAAGTTTTAACAAAATTTTCTATAGAAATAAAATGTTGGCAAAATTTTCTATAGAAATAAAATTTTGGAAAAATTATCTACACAAATAAAATTTTGAAAAAATTTTCTATAGAAACAAATTTAAAGAAAATAGAAAATTGTTTATAGAAATAAAATTTTGAAAAAATTTTCGCAGAAATGAAATAAAAAAAGAAAAATTTATAGAAATAAAATTAAAAAAAAAAAATTTCAATAAAAATACATTTTTGAGAAAATTTTCTTAAGGAATAAAACTTTGAAAAAATTTTTCTATAGAAATAAAATGTTGAGGAAAATTTTTGGAGATATAAAATTTTGACAAAATTTTCTATAGAAATATAATTTTGGCAAAATTTTCTATAGAAATATAATTTTGACAAAATTTTCTATAGAAATAAAATTTTGAGGAAATTTTCTATAGAAATCAAATTTAAACAAAATTTTCTATAGAAAAAAATTTGAAGAAAAAAGAAATAAAATTGTTTATAGAAATAAAATTTTGAAAAATTTTTCGCAGAAATAAAATTAAAAAAAATATATATATAGAAATAAAATTTAAAAAAAAAAATTCTATAAAAATAAAACTTTGAGAAAATTTTCTATAGGAATAAAACTTTAAAAAAATTTTCTATAGAAATAAAATCTTGACAAAATTTTCTATAGAAATAAAATTTTGACAAAATTTTCTATAGAAATAAAATTTTGACAAATTTTCTATAGAAATAAAATGTTGACAAAATGTTCTATAGAAATAATATTTTGACAAAATTTTTTCGATAGAAATAAAATTTGTACAAAATTTTCGATAGAAATAAAATTTTGACAAAGTTTTCTAGATGAATAAAATTTTGACAAAACTTTCTATAGAAATAAAATTTTGACAAAATTGTCTATAGAAATAAAATTTTAACAAAATTTTCTATAAAAAAAATTTTTTTGACAATATTTTCTATAGAAATATAATTTTGACAAAATTTTCTATAGAAATAACATTTTGAGGAAATTTTATATAGAAATAAAATTTTGACAAAATTTTCTATAGAAATAAAATTTTGAGAATTTTTTTTTAATAAAATTTCGAGAAAATTTTCATAGAAAAAATTGAAAAAATTTTCGATAGAAATAAAATTTTTACAAAATTGTCGATAGAAATAAAATTTTTAGAAAATTGTCGATAGAAATAAAATTTTGACTAAATTTTCTATAGAAATATAATTTTGACAAAATTTTCTATAGAAATATAATTTTGACAAAATTTTCTATAGAAATAACATTTTGAGGAAATTTTCTATAGAAATAAAATTTTGACCAAATTTTCTATAAAAATAAAATTTTGAGAATTTTTTTTAATAAAATTTCGAGGAAATTTTCATAGAAAAAATTGAAAAAATTTTCGATAGAAATAACATTTTTACAAAATTGTCGATAGAAATAAAATTTTTACAAAATTGTCGATAGAAATAAAATTTTGACAAAATTTTCTATAGAAATAAAATTTTGACAAAATTTTCTATAGAAATAAAATTTTGACAAAATTTTCTATAGAAATATAATTTTGAGAAAACTTTCTATAGAAATATAATTTTGACAAAATTTTCTATAGAAATAAAATTTAAACAAAATTTTCTATAGAAAAAAAATTGAAGAAAAAAGAAATAAAATTGTTTATAGAAATAAAATTTTGAAAAATTTTTCGCAGAAATAAAATTAAAAAAAATATATAGAAATAAAATTTTAAAAAAATTTTCTATAAAAATAAATCTTTGAGAAAATTTTCTATAGGAATAAAATTTTGACAAAATTTTCTATTGGAATAAAATTTTGACAAATTTTCTATAGAAATAAGATGTTGACAAAATTTTCTATAGAAATAAAATTTTGACAAATTTTCTATAGAAATAAAGTTTTAACAAAATTTTCTATAGAAATAAAATGTTGGCAAAATTTTCTATAGAAATAAAATTTTGGAAAAATTATCTACACAAATAAAATTTTGAAAAAATTTTCTATAGAAACAAATTTAAAGAAAATAGAAAATTGTTTATAGAAATAAAATTTTGAAAAAATTTTCGTAGAAATGAAATTAAAAAAGAAAAATTTATAGAAATAAAATTTAAAAAAAAAATTTGAATAAAAATACATTTTTGAGAAAATTTTCTTAAGGAATAAAACTTTGAAAAAATTTTTCTATAGAAATAAAATGTTGAGGAAAATTTTTGGAGATATAAAATTTTGACAAAATTTTCTATAGAAATAAAATTTTGACAAAATTTTCTATAGAAATATAATTTTGGCAAAATTTTCTATAGAAATATAATTTTGACAAAATTTTCTATAGAAATAAAATTTTGAGGAAATTTTCTATAGAAATAAAATTTAAACAAAATTTTCTATAGAAAAAAATTTGAAGAAAAAAGAAATAAAATTGTTTATAGAAATAAAATTTTGAAAAATTTTTCGCAGAAATAAAATTAAAAAAAATATATATAGAAATAAAATTTTAAAAAAAATTTCTATAAAAATAAAACTTTGAGAAAATTTTCTATAGGAATAAAACTTTAAAAAAATTTTCTATAGAAATAAAATCTTGACAAAATTTTCTATAGAAATAAAATGTTGACAAACTGTTCTATAGAAATAATATTTTGACAAAATTTTTTATAGAAATAAAATTTTGGAAAAATTATCTACACAAATAAAATTTTAAAAAAATTTTCTATAGAAACAAATTTAAAGAAAATAGAAAATTGTTTATAGGAATAAAATTTTGAAAAAATTTTCGCAGAAATGAAATTAAAAAAGAAAAATTTATAGAAATAAAATTAAAAAAAAAATTTTTCAATAAAAATAAACTTTTGAGAAAATTTTCTATAGAAATAAAATCTTGACAAAATTTCCTATAGAAATATAATTTTGAGGAAATTTTCTATTGAAATAAAATTTTGAGAATTTTTATTTTAAATAAAATTTCGAGAAAATTTTCATAGAAATAAAATTTTGAAAAAAAATTTTATAGAAATACAATTTTCTATATAAACACAATTTTGACAAAATTTTCTAAAGAAATAAAATGATGACAATATTTTCTATAGAAATAATATTTTGACAAAACGAGATTTTTGGTTTGGTATGTTATGTTTGACTCGAATGGCAACCGTGGTTTTAAACCATGACGAAATCTCTCCGGAGGCCCCTTTTCACGGAATGTATACTCATCTGATCTTCGGTGGAGTGCGGAATGAACTGGCTGGGTTTGTTGTTGAACACAGAAAGGTATAATTTCACATAGTTTGTAATGCAAATGAATGAGACACGTAAATGGCTGGGTAAATGCCATGCGAGAGTTATGCAAAGCAAAAGCCAGCATACTCCTGTCATTACGAGTATCATGGTATACGGGAATGGAAGGCCAAAAATTGTCGTTTAACGTTCATTAGTTAATTTTGAAGTGTTGTGGTAGTTACAGGGGATTTCTAAGTTTGCAGATTGTTTCTGTGCCTTTGAGTGGGAAAGGAGGGAAGGTAAACAAACAAATACAACCTTTTTCACAATTAGTCTAGATAGACCGGCAACCGGCATTTGTAGAATGCGGGTGGGCTAATGGGTTTTGTTGTAACCACATGGTTACGATAGACTTTCGCTTTCATGATAATTTCGTCAACAGTCATTGAAATTGAAAAGGGGGCCGGGAATTTATTAAATTTTTGGAAAAACTTAAATACCACTATCAAGAGGGTTTTTGAGCAGATTCCACCTTTCTTTAAATTATCTTTATAAGTTTGCTACCTTTTAGTGAAATCTAAAAATCCCATAAGGCAAAATTCTAATATACCGCCAAAACTATGTTCAATTATAACAAACCCCCAAAGGTATGCTTTAAATAAAAATCATTTAGTAAAGAGGTTTCTTCGCATACATGGTTGCTTATACAAATGCAAGTATGTGTGTGTGTGTTTGTGTCTTTATATGACTTTCAATATTTTTGGATAATTATTATTTCAAAGTTTTTATCTTTTTTGTTATTTTACCCCAATAATGAAATATTTTCTCCCTTGTCAATGGCATAAATAGTTGTCCTTGGGGGAGGGCAACAAGCGATATAACTAAAATGGGGAATATTTAGCTAAACCACAAAAAAGATTCTGTATAGAATTAATTTTTGTTACAAATACTGGGAAAAGTTTTTCGTTTTTATTTCTTGCCATTTAGATTGGTGTTGGAATAATATATGGTTGCTTTTAGCAACTTTAGTGAATACCACAGCTACGAGCAAAGTTTTCGCAAGGACAAATTCGATGTGTGCCACTGATGCCTTAATGGGATTGTAGACTAAGTCGCTAAGTGGACATTTTCTGTATTGTAAAGATATGAAATGTGCTTAGTTATGATGTGTTACGCGATATACGCGTATGGTATCACAAGAGTCTGAATAGATCTAACCTAATCTAAGGCGGCTCACTCTGGAGAAAATAAATAGTAAAGTGCATATGTCCCAATGGCTGGCAAGGTCTTTGCCAGCCTTGTTTGGAGAAAACAAATTTTGATCGACATCTACCATCTAACGAAGGCTAAAACGATCACTGGACGATAATATAGCGGACTTTTTTGCCGCAAACAGGGTGAGAAAAATTAGTTTGGCCTTCGACCAAATCAAAATGTTCAAAAATCAACTTTCCGATATTTTTTACCAACTACCATAGAATGATGGTATAATAGGATTGACGTTCTGTTTTTTATAAAATTTTGTCAGGAATTTATTCCCAAAGCAAATTCTATTCCTAAAGAAAATTTTGTGAAAATTTACTTTACTTTACTAGTTTATTGTAATAAATTGTGAAGATAAATACAAAAAAATAAAGGTACTAAGAACTAAGGTTTTCGACCTATGGAAATTTTATTCCTACAGAAACTTCTGTGTAAATTTTATTTCTAAAAAAGTTTTGTCAAAATTTTATGCCTTTAAAACATTTTGTCTACATTTTATTCCTAAAGAAAATTTTCTGAAAATTTTATTCCCAACAAAATTTTGTCCAAATTTTAATTCCCAAAGAAAGTTTTGTCAAACATTTGTCCCACAAAAAATTTTTCTGAAGATTTTATTCCCAAAAAACGTTGCATAAATATTTTATTCCTACAGAAATTTTTGTCTAACTTTTATTCCTACAGAAAGTTTTGTCAAAATTTTATTCCTAAAGAAAATTTTGTTAAATTCGAATTTTATAGAAAATTTTGTCATAATTTTATTCCTAATTAAAATTCTGTATAAATTTTATTACAAAAGAAAATTTTATCAAAATTTTATTACTGACGAATTTTTTTTTTTTAATTTTATTCCCAAAGAAAATTTTGTCAAAATTTTATTTTTATCGAAAATTTTGTCAAATTTTGATTTCCTTAGACAATTTTGTCATAGTTTTATTTTTAAGTAAAATTCTGTCTATATTTTACTTTTAAAGAAAATTTTTTTCAAAATTTTATTTCTACAGAAAATTCTATCTAAATTTTATTCCCAAAGAAAATGTTGTCAAAATTTTATTTATATATGTATATAATTTTGTCAAAATTTTATTCGTAAAGAAAATTTTGTCAAAATTTTATTCCCAAAGAAAATTCTGTCTATATTGTATTACCAAATGAAATGTTGTCAATATTTTATTCCTTAAGAAAATTTGACCAAAATTTTATTCCCAAAGAAATTTTTGTCTACATGTTATGCCTAAAGAAAATTTTGTCAAAATTTTATTCCCAAAGAAAATTCTGTCTATATTGTATTACTAAAGGAAATGTTGTCAAAATTTTATTCCTTAAAAAAATATGGCAAAAATTTTATTCCCGAAGAAAATTTTGTCGATATTTTATTTATGTAGACAATTTTGTCAAAACTTAATTTCTATAGAAAATTTTTTCATAATTTTATTGCAAAAAAAAAAAATCTGTCGAAACTTTATTCCTAAAGATATTTTGTCAAAATTTTATTCCTTAGGAAAATTTTGTCAAAATTTTATACCTTAAGAAAATTTTTCTAAAATTTTATTCCCAAAAAAAATTTTTCTAAAATTTTATTCCCAAAGAAAAATTTTCTAAAATTTTATTCCCAAAGAAACTTTTGTCGAAATTTTATTTCTAAATTTTGTCATAGTTTTATTCCAAAAAAATTCTGTCTAAACTTTATTCCTTAAAAAATTTTGTCCCAAAGAAAATGTTGTCAAAACTTTATTTATATATGAAGAAAATTTTCTCAAAATTTTATTCGTAAAGAAAATTTTGTCAAAATTTTATTCCAAAAGAAAATTCTGTCGATTTCTATAGAAAATTTTGTCAAAATTTTGTTCCCAAAGAAAATTTTTCTAAAATTTTATTCCCAAAGAAAATTGTGTCAAATGTTATTTCTAAATTTTGTCATAATTTTATTCCGAAAGAAAATTCTGTCTAAACTTTATTTCTTAAAAAATTTTATCAAAATGTTATTCCTTAAGAAAATTTGGTCAAAACTTTATTCCCAAAGAAAATTTTGTCTACATGTCATGCCTAAAGAATATTTTATCAAAATCTTATTTCTACAGAAAATTTTGTCAACATTTTATTTCTTTAGGAAATTTTGTCAAAATTGTATTTCTATAGGAAATTTTGTCAAAATTTTATTTCTATAGGAAATTTTGTCAAAATTTTATTTCTATAGAAAATTTTTGTCAAAATCAGTAAAACTCTGACTTCTAGCGCGATATATGAGCATACCAAAATTGGTACTCTATCAAAGTGTACCTTTTAGTTCTACGCCCTATGCAGAAATTCAAGTAAATCTGAGTGAAACTACGGCCTCTGGTGTCATATGTGTGTAAAACTCTGGCTTTTGGGGCCATATTCAAAATCGAAAGGTTTCTAAATATTCAGGCCCAAAGGACATACGTGTGCCAAATTTGAAGTCGATGGGACTAAAACTGCGACCTAGACTTTTGATTACAAAAATGTATTCACAAACAGACGTATGGACGGACAGCAGGGTTGGCCTATCGCAAACTGTGACTTTTACGACATACGTTTACGACGGTATAATACGTATGTCGCAAAAGTCGTAAAGTCGTAAATGCCCCAATTACCTAGAAAATGCCGAGAAAACTTACCTAGAAAAATGTATACGGTAAAATTCAGTATAAGTTGCAAAGCCTCTTGAACAGTTTTAACTAAGTTTTGTTTTATTTGACCCAAAAATTCACTTTTGCAAGACTCAAGTAGTCTTCCTTCCAGTTTCTGCGGAAATTTTGCAAAGAAAAGATGAGCGAATACCGATCGTCACGTTTACCGCACCATCACGTAGTTCATTGTAATTTCGGCTTGGAGCCTCCAATTGAAATAACTCTTTTCTCAAGTTTTCTAAACTCGTTAATAATTTTATAAAAATTCCTGAGAATTTAAATTTCTTCGCACATATCATCATCTTGGATATTATTCGGTGCCTAGCTGAAGGGATTAAAGTATTTTGAGTTTGCGACGTTTGCTAATTTTCTTACATTTACAACGCGTATGTGATGTTTACAACTTTGCGATAGTCGCAAACCTAAAATAGCTTGATACATACTATCTCTGATGGACAGACAGAGATGGGTAGATCGACTCAGGGACCCACCCTGAGCAATATTGGCAAAGACACCATGTGTATATCTCGCCTCCGTCTGGGTATTGCAAACATATGTACTAACTTATAATACCCTTTTCCACGATGCAGAGTATAGTTAATTGAATTTTGCAACCAAAATAATGCCAATTGATCCAATTAAAAAATATATTTAGTTTTTTTAATAATTTTTTTTTATTACAAAAATTTGGTTTTCAATCAAAAACATTTGTTAGGTCTAATTAATACGTACATGATGCGATCGGGTTATGTATCTATATAGTTTTAGATATTTAAATTTTGAAATATTATAATTTTCTTCGGTTGCCTCTCTAGCACTGTTGCCACAGTTGGTAGAATTTTACCAAAAATGGTAGATTTTTTACTGTTTGGTAGATTGGTAGAATTTTTGATGTTTTGGTTGATTTTGCATAAATAAACATGTCTCTCTAAATAATTTTCTATAGAAATAAATTTTTGAGAGAAATCAAATTTTTAACAAATATTCAATTTGAAAAAACATTTTCTATAAAATGTTATTTTATTTTGACAAAATTTTCTATTGAAATAAAATTTTGACAAAATATTCAATAGAAATAAAATTTTGACAAAATGTTCCATAGAAATAAAATTTAGAAAAAAAAAAATCTATAGAAATCAAATGTTGATTAAAATTTTCTATAGAAATAAAATTTTCCATTCGTTTTGTTTTGTTATTGTTGGTTTTGTTCGTTAAGCATTGTTGTTGTTTTTTATTGCAGCTTAAAACCATACATTGACTAAACTACAAGTGTAGCTTAACCAACAGAGGAAAAGAATTTTTGTCAAATTTATTTGGGCAAAGCCCTATAGACTGCAAGATGGTTGGATGGACGCACGTTTCGGAATTACCACATTCCTCATCAGCATCCTCTACTTGCAGCAAAACTATCAACAAATTATCAGAGTAAATTCAGGCAGTTTATTAAACCCAACAAAAACCAAACTTGAACCCTCCGAAAATATTGATAAAATTTTCTAAAGAAATCAAGTTTTGAAAAAAAAAAAAAATCTATAGAAATCAAATTTTGAAAAAAAATTCTATAGAAATCAAATTTTGACTACAATTCTCTGCAGAAATCAAATTTTGATAAAATTTTCTATAGAAATCGAATTTTGACAAAATTTTCTATAGAAATAAAATTTTCACTAAATATTCAATAGAAATAAAATTTTGACAAAATATTCCAAGAAACAAAATTAAAAAAAAAAATCTATAGAAATAAAATTGTGATCAAAATTTTCCATAGACATAAAATTTTTAAAAATAAAATAAAAATAAAATTTTCTATAGAAATCAAATTTTTACAAAATATTCAATAGAATTAAAATTTTTACAAAATTTTCTATAGAATAAAATTTTCACAAAATTTTCTATAGAAATCAAATTTCGACAAAATTTTCTACATAAATCAAATTTTGACAAAATATTCAATAGAAATTAAAGTTTGACAAAAAAAAATTAATAGAATTAAATTTTTGCAAAATTTTCTACAGAAATAAAATTTTCACAAAATTTTGTATAGAAATAAAATTTTCACAAAAATTTTCTATGGAAATAAAATTTTGACAAAATATTCAATAGAAATAAAATTTTGACGAAATGTTCAATAGAATATAATTTTGAAGAAAAAAATCAATAGAATTGCAATTTTGACAATATTTTCTATAGAAATAAAATTTTCACAAAATTTTGTATAGAAATAAAATTTTGATAAAATTTTCTATAGAAATCAAATGTTGACAAAATATTTAATAGAAATCAAATATTAACAAAATAATCAATAGAATTAACATTTTGACAAAATTTTCTATAGAACAGGTATTCTACAGAAATCAAATTTCGACAAGATATTCGATAGATATAAAATTTGCTATAGAAATCAAATTTTGATAAAATTTTCTTTAGAAATCAAATTTTGACAAAATATTCAATAGAATTAAAATTTTAACAAAATTTTATATAGAAATACAATTTTGATAAAAAAAATTTCTATAGAAATAAACTGTTGACAAAAATTTTCTATAAAAATAAAATTCCGGGAAAAATTTTTGATAGAAATCAAATTTTGACTAAATGTTCTATAGAAATAAAATGTTGACAAAAATTTTCTCTAAGAATAAAATTCTGACAAAATTTTCTATACAAATCAAATTTTGACAAAATTCTCCATAGAAATAAATTTTTTTAAGCTTTGTAGATTTTTGGTTAAAATGTCTTCTAATTTTGGTAGATTATTTTGACACGAGTGGCAACCGTGCTTACATATCTTAAGCAGTGAGAAATTAAATTTTGACAAAATTTTCTACATGAATCAAATTTGACAAAATATTCAATAGAAATCAAATTTTGACAAAAAAATCAAAAGAAGTAAAATTTTGACAAAATTTTCTATAGAAATAAAATTTTGTCAAAATTTTCTATAGAAATAAAATTTTGACAAAATTTTCTATTGAAATAAAATTTTGACAAAATATTCAATAGAAATAAAATTTTGACAAAATGTTCCATGGAAATAATATTTTGAAAAAAAAAATCTATCGAAATAAAATTTTCTATAGAAATAAAATTTTGATAAAGTTTTCTATCGAAATCAAATTTTGAAAAAAAAAAAAATTCTATAGAAATCAAATTTTGAAAAAAATTTCTATAGAAATCAAATTTTGACTACAATTCTCTGCAGAAATCAAATTTTGATAAAATTTTCTATAGAAATCGAATTTTGACAAAATTTTCTATAGAAATAAAATGTTCACTAAATATTCAATAGAAATAAAATTTTGACAAAATATTCCATAGAAAAAAAATTTAAAAAAAAAATCTATAGAAATAAAATTGTGATTAAAATTTTCCATAGACATAAAATTTTGATAAAATTTTCTATAGAAATCAAATATTTACAAAATATTCAATAGAATTAAAATTTTTACAAAATTTTCTATAGAATAAAATTTTTACAAAAGTTTCTATAGAAATCAAATTTTGACAAAATTTTCTACATAAAACAAATTTTGACAAAATATTCAATAGAAATCAAAGTTTGACAAAAAAAAATTAATAGAATTAAAATTTTGACAAAATTTTCTACAGAAATAAAATTTTCACAAAGTTTTGTTTAGAAATAAAATTTTCACAAAAATTTTCTATAGAAATAAAATTTTGACAAAATATTCTATAGAAATAAAAATTTTCACAAAATATTCAATAGAAATAAAATTTTGACGAAATGTTCAATAGAATATAATTTTGAAGAAAAAAATCAATAGAATTGCAATTTTGACAATATTTTCTATAGAAATAAAATTTTCACAAAATTTTGTATAGAAATAAAATTTTGATAAAATTTTCTATAGAAATCAAATGTTGACAAAATATTTAATAGAAATCAAATATTAACAAAATAATCAATAGAATTAAAATTTTGACAAAATTTTCTATAGAACAGATATTCTACAGAAATCAAATTTCGACAAGATATTCGATAGATATAAAATTTTCTATAGAAATCAAATTTTGACTAAAATTTTCTATAGAAATCAAGTTTTGATAAAATTTGCTATAGAAATCAAATTTTGACAAAATTTTCTATAGAAATCAAATTTTGACAAAATATTCAATAGAATTAAAATTTTAACAAAATTTCATATAGAAATACAATTTTGATAAAAAAAATTTCTATAGAAATAAACTGTTGACAAAAATTTTCTATAAAAATAAAATTCCGGAAAAAATTTTTGATAGAAATCAAATTTTAACTAAATGTTCTATAGAAATAAAATGTTGACAAAAATTTTCTCTAAGAATAAAATTCTGACATAAAATTCTCCATAGAAATAAATTTATTTAAGCTTTGTAGATTTTTGGTTAAAATGGCTTCTAATTTAGGTAGATTATTTTGACACGAGTGGCAACCGTGCTTACATATCTTAAGCAGTGAGAAATTAAATTTTGACAAAATTTTCTACATGATTCAAATTTTGACAAAATATTCAATAGAAATCCAATTTTGACAAAAAAAAACAAAAGAAGTAAAATTTTGACAAAATTTTCTACAGAAATAAAATTTTCTATAGAAATAAAATTTTGACAAAATTTTCTATTGAAATAAAATTTTGACAAAATATTCAATAGAAATAAAATTTTGACAAAATGTTCCATGGAAATAATAATTTGAAAAAAAAAATCTATCGAAATCAAATTTTCTATAGAAATAAAATGTTGACTAAAATTTTCTATAGAAATAAAATTTTGATAAAGTTTTCTATCGAAATCAAATTTTGAAAAAAAAATCTCTTGAAATCAAATTTTGAAAAAAATTTCTATAGAAATAAAATTTTGACTACAATTCTCTGTAGAAATCAAATTTTGATAAAATTTTCTATAGAAATCAAATTTTGACAACATTTTCTATAAAAATCAAATTTTGACAAAATATTCAATATAATAAAAATTTTTACAAAATTTTCTATAGAAATAAAATTTTCACAAAATTTTCTATAGAAATTAAATTTTGACAAAATTTTCTACATAAATCAAATTTTGAAAAAATATTCAATAGAAATCAAATTTTGACAAAAAAACCAAAAGAATTAAAATTTTGACAAAATTTTCTACAGAAATAAAATTTTTACAAAATTTTCTACAGAAATAAAATTTTCACAAAATTTTCTATGGAAATAAAATTTTCACAAAAATTTTCTATAGAAATAAAATTTTGACAAAATATTCTATAAAAATAAAATTTTTGACAAAAATATTCAATAGAAATAAAATTTTGACAAAATGATCAATAGAATATAATTTAAAAAAAATTCAATAGAATTGCAATTTTGACAATATTTTCTATCGAAATAGAATTTTCTATAGAAATAAAATGTTGACTAAAATTTTCTATAGAAATAAAATTTTGATAAAGTTTTCTATCGAAATCAAATTTTGAAAAAAAAAATTTCTATTGAAATCAAATTTTGAAAAAAATTTCTATAGAAATAAAATTTTGACTACAATTCTCTGTAGAAATCAAATTTTGATAAAATTTTCTATAGAAATCAAATTTTGACAACATTTTTTATAAAAATCACATTTTGACAAAATATTCAATATAATAAAAATTTTTACAAAATTTTCTATAGAAATAAAATTTTCACAAAATTTTCTATAGAAATTAAATTTTGACAAAATTTTCTACATAAATCAAATTTTGAAAAAATATTCAATAGAAATCAAATTTTGACAAAAAAATCAAAAGAATTAAAATTTTGACAAAATTTTCTACAGAAATAAAATTTTTACAAAATTTTCTATGGAAATAAAATTTTCACAAAATTTTCTATGGAAATAAAATTTTCACAAAAATTTTCTATAGAAATAAAATTTTGACAAAATATTCTATAAAAATAAAAATTTTGACAAAAATATTCAATAGAAATAAAATTTTGACAAAATGATCAATAGAATATAATTTAAAAAAAAATTCAATAGAATTGCAATTTTGACAATATTTTCTATCGAAATAAAATTTTCTATAGAAATAAAATGTTGACTAAAATTTTCTATATAAATAAAATTTTGATAAAGTTTTCTATCGAAATCAAATTTTGAAAAAAAAATTTCTCTTGAAATCAAATTTTGATAAAATTTCTATAGAAATAAAATGTTGACTACAATTCTCGGTAGAAATCAAATTTTGATAAAATTTTCTATAGAAATCAAATTTTAACAACATTTTCTATAAAAATCAAATTTTGACAAAATATTTAATATAATACAAATTTTTACAAAATTTTCTATAGAAATAAAATTTTCACAAAATTTTCTATAGAAATTAAATTTTGACAAAATTTTCTACATAAATCAACGAAGGCTGCAGTTTGCCTGCAGCCTTCGTTGTGAAAGGACGTGTTGTTATCAATAGCGCACAAACTAAACGTCGATTACAACAATTTTAACTGTGTTAAACTTTTTCTGTAATATTTCTTTATTCATATTTTCGCGAAAATGGCAAGTCCATCAGGAACTGTTCCATTATGTGCCCAATGCGGACTAACTATAAAGGAAAAACATATGATATGTGGAGAATGTGGCCAACACTTTCACTTTTCCCCTTGTTGTTCTTTACAACAATCATCATATGCTGGAATGAATGCAGTAAAAAAGGCTGCCTGGAAATGCCATAAATGTAGAGAACGCAAACCTTCGAACACTGCCTACCAAATAGTTATATCTTCAAGTGAAAATAGTGCACAAAAACAAAAGAGATGCGAAGAAGATGACAATGATGATGATGTCTTTGACGAATCAAACAAACGTCAGAAAAATAACTCCACTAATCCTATAAAAAACAATCCGATTTTTCAAATACAATCGCCCATAACACAAAAACAAACAACCTCAGAAGAACATGGTGGAATGCAAATGATGATGCAAAACATTGCTGCTCAACTTTCTTCCATCAACGCTCAACTGCAAAACCAACAAACCACACTTACACATATTAACGAAAACCTTGTAAATTTGAATACTCAGGTTACTGAATTACAACTACAAAACAAAGAAAAAGACAAGAAACTGCTCGAAATGGAAATGACAATCAATAAGTTAGAACAGAAGCTAATAAGAAAGAACATTGAAATAAGTAATATAAAAAATGAGACTTTAAGTGCGGGAGAAATAATAGAAAAAATTGCAACAAAGATTAATATAGTTATAAATGAGAATGATATAGAGAACATGTACAAAATAAAAAGCAAAAACAAAGTAATTGTAGAGTTTACCTCTCTCAAGAAAAAAAGAGAAATAATGGAGAAAATAAAGAGACACCGAACATTAAATGTAATTCTTGGTAAGAAAGTTTTAAGTCTGGATCAAGAAATAAAGAGAAATTTCAAAAACGATAATTTAAGAGTTGTAACAGAAAACTTTGCAATAAAATTTGATGAAAACGTAAAAACCATTCTACACGATTGTAACATTAAAACATTTACCTATCAAGAAACTCGCATTCATAACTCGATATACTTTGAGGAAACCAATGAACTGGAAATATTAAATATATTGAAGACTCTGAACCTCAAAAAAGGACCCGGTGTAGATGGAATTCGCCCAAAGGATGTACGAAACAACGCTGAGCAATTAGTTTCAATCATTACAACGTTTGTAAATTCTAGTCTAAACGAGTGTAAAATACCGCAACTTCTGAAAACATCTCTAGTGAGACCTATTTACAAAAAGGGACAAAAAGACGACTACAACAACTACAGACCGATATCCATATTGCCAGTGCTAGAAAAAGTTTTGGAAGAAATCATAGTACGGAGATTGAATAATTTCCTATCCAAGTACAACATCATTAACGATAATCAATACGGCTTCCAAAAAGGCAAAAACATTAACAAACTTCTAGGTCATTTTTCCAACTTTGTCGATCAAAAACTTGATCAAAGAGCTCACTGTATTGCCTTATTTATTGATTTTAGTAAGGCATTTGACAGTCTTTCTCATGGAAAGTTGTTGTCTACCTTAGAGAGAAATGGAATCCGTGGACAATGTTTACAATGGTTTAAAAACTACCTAGAATGTAGATCATTTAGAGTACAAATTGACGATAACGTCAGTAAACAGATACCAATAAAATATGGAGTTCCCCAAGGATCTAAATTAGGACCTGTACTGTACTTAATATATGCTAATGAACTGCTTAATATCCTAAAGAATAGTAAAGCCTTTGCCTACGCAGACGATACTGCAGTTATTGTATCACACCCAAATCTGGAAGATGCACAAATAATTATGCAAACAGAGTTAAATAATATCGCGAGATGGTGCCATGATAACGGACTTATTATAAATGCCGATAAGACCAAACTGCTACACATAAGACTGCCGAGTTTAAGTAATACGAGCATTAAGTTAAAATTTCATAGTACTCAATGTCTTCACTCATATCGAAATTCGGCTGATAATGATTCTTGCGAAACATTTATTGAAGTAGTGGATGAAATAAAATATCTTGGTGTGGTAGTTGACAAATATTTTAACTGGAAGTCCCATATACAGGAACTGAACAAGAAACTGCGTAAAGCTTTATATATACTTTATCACCTCAACAACTCTGCACCTTTGGCAGTAACTAAACAGGCTTACTTTGCACTTGTGGAATCACAACTACGGCATGGAATAACATCATTCGGATCATCATCACATTGCAAAATACTACAATTAACACAGAACAGGCTTTTAAAGATGTTGATGAAAAACAGAACCAATGATCATAATATAATAACCAATAACAACGATGATATATCACAGCAAATTACAAATCCTCGACAAAATGTAACAATCTTTGCACAGCAACACAGTATTTTAAGCGTCTCGAACTTATACAAAAACACAATACTAAATGAATTTCATGGAGATTCAATCTTAAAACCAATTAGTCACATACATAACACAAGAAGACGTGTTGAAGGACGATTTTATGTACCGCAACACAACAACAAATACGGAAAAAGGTCATTAAACGTACAGCTACCTATGATATTCAACTCGATGCCACTAGAAGCTCTAAATAGTGGAAACAGGCATAAGCGAAAAAAATTAATAAAGCGGCAGTTATTACTCTCACAATGAAGGCATATTATTAAAGATTGCTTATTATATATACCATAATCAAAAGTTTTTGTAATATTCTACTATTTAATAGTTAATATTGATTGGAATCCAATATTCTTCAGAATAATCATTTGTAATTATTTGTATATATAACAATATTTATTTTTCTTTTCCCTTGCATACAAGTTTATAAACTTCGCGGGGGACATTTAATTCTTGAATTGTATATGAATTTATTATGAATTATTATTAATAATAAAAAAAAAAAAAAAAAAAAAAAAAAAAAAAAAAAAAAAAAAAAAATATTCAATGGAAATAAAATTTTGACAAAAAATCAAAAACTTAAAATTTTGACAAAATTTTCTACAGAAATAAAATGTTCACAAAATTTTCTATGGAAATAAAATTTTCACAAAAATTTTCTTTAGAAATAAAATTTTGACAAAATATTCTATAAAAATAAAAATTTTGACAAAAAATATTCAATAGAAATAAAATTTTGACAAAATGATCAATAGAATATAATTTAAAAAAAAAATCAATATAATTGCAATTTTGACAATATTTTCTATAGAATAAAAATTTCTATAGAAATAATTTTTTTACAACATTTTCTATAGAAATAAAATTTTGATAAAATTTTCTATAGAATAGATTGTCTATACTTTCTACAGAAATCAAATTTTGACAAGATTTTTAATAGATATAAAATTTTGAAAAAATTTTCTATAGAAATCAAATTTTGGCTAAAATTTTCTATAGAAATCAAATTTTGACAAAATATTCAGAAATTAAATTTTGACAAAAATTTTCTATAGAAATAAAATTTTGACAAAAATTTTCTATATAAATAAAATTCCGACAAAAGTTTTTGAAAGAAATCAAATTTTGACTAAATTTTCTATAGAAATAAAATGTTGACAAAAATTTTCTCTAGGAATAAAATTCTGACAAAATTTTCTATACAAATCAAATTTTGACAAAAATTCTCCATAGAAATAAATTTTTTTTGTTAAGTTTTGTAGATTTTTTGTAAAAATTTCTTCTAATTTTGGTAGATTATTTTGGCACGAGTGGCAGCCGTACTCTCTAGCGGACTTGATCTTGAAAATCCACTTAAATTTATTCTTTCATATCTTAAGCAGTGAGAAATTAAATTTTGACAACATTTTCTACATGAATCAAATTTTGACAAAAAAATCAAAAGAATTAAAACTTTGACAAAATTTTCTATAGAAATAAAATTTTGTCAAAATTTTCTATAGAAATAAAATTTTGACAAAATTTTCTATTGAAATAAAATTTTTGACAAAATATTCAACAGAAATAAAATGTTGACAAAATGTTCCATAGAAATAAAATTAAAAAAATCTATAGATCAAATTTAAAATATTAAATTGAAATTAAATATTGACAAAATAATCGATAGAATTAAAATTTTGACAAAATTTTCTATAGAAATAAAATTCTGATAAAATATTCTATAGATAGATTTTTTACAGAAATCAAATTTTGACAAGATTTTCTATAGATATAAAATTTTGAAAAAAAAAAATCTATAGAAAGAAAATTTTGACTAAAATGTCTATAGAAATCAAATTTTGATAAAATTTACTATAGAAATCAAATGTTGACAAAATTTTCTATAGAAATCAAATTTTGACAAAATATTCAATAGAATTAAAATTTTGACAAAATTTTCTAAAGAAATAAAATGTTGACAAAAATTTTCTATAAAAATAAATTTTCGACAAAAGTTTTTGATAGAAATCAAATTTTGACTAAATTTTCTATAGAAATAAAATTTTGACAAAAACTTTCTATAGAATTAAATTTTGATAAAATGTTCTATAGAAATCAAATTTTGTCAGAATTCTCTATAGGTTTTTTTTTATTTGGTAGATTTTTGGTACATTTTTCTTCTAATTTTGGTAGATTATTTTTGCACGAGTTTCAACCAAGCTCTCTAGCCGACTTGATCTTGAAAATCCACTTAAATTTATTCTTACATATCTTAAGCAGTGAGACTATTGATTTTGCTAAAGTTATGAAAATCTTATTATGAGGATTATTTGTAAATTTGTCATGTGACTGCAGTACTTTGGTGTGTGAGTATATGTGTGTGTGTGTGCAAATGTCATCCTTAGGGCACTTCAAAACAAATGATGCCATCCGAAAAATAATTTGGCCCACAGCCAATATTGCAAATATTTTTGGTTTTGTATTCCCTTGTTTTATTTCAATATCAAAGGAAATCAAAGTGATTTTGGAATGAACAATGAAATTAAGTATAAGAAAATAACGAAGAAGTCAAAGTAGAAGGAGAGAAAATAACACCCCAATATAATCCAAGAAATGTTTGTCGCATCTGTTAGTCCATACCGAAAATTTGGAGAGAGAGAGTTTGCCAAAAGAACATCAATTTATCAAATGCCAGGACATAATATTTACGAAGACCGCCACGCCATTACCATTACCAAATGCCACCAAATAGAATGAAAAGGATGGAGAAGGGAGGGTCATGGTGAGTGATTGAAGGAAAATGAAGTCATTACTTTTGATACACACGTCCCAGCCAATAAAATTAGATTTGCATACAAATTAAGCAAATATTGGCATTATTGCTGGCCAACATAAAAAGGGCCACCAAAAAATATTTTTATTGGTATCCTTCTCTTTCTCTTTCTTTTTCACTCTCTCCTTTTCTCGCCTGCTTTCTAAGAAGACACAAAAAAAATAACCACAAATCAATCAAAACATTTATAAAAGTCACCGGATCAAAACGTCTTGCCAGCAGCCTCATGGCTCTTTATTGCTAGTCCCCCTTGGCCACAATGTCCTTTGGCACAGGCACAGGGGTTGCACGTAAAGACAAATGAAAATAAAATCAATCCAATACAATAATGCTTAATAGGACATTTCCCTCTTCCTCATGTAATACAAGAAAATGTGTCTTTATGCATAACCCATGGAAGGACGGAAGGATATTGTCAATGGTACAGAATCTTTGGCATTTCATACAAAAAACGGAACATTGTGTATTTGGATGGATAAATGGACAGATACACGGGGAGAAAAAAATTCAAATGACACAGAATCAAAATCCTTAAGGCAAAGCCAATATCCTTGGATCCAATAAATATTTTTGTTTGAGTGTATTATGAAAATTCCTTCGATTAATTGTCATAATAAAATGGCTTCATGGGCAATATTTTTTAGCATTTAAATACCAAAAAAAAAATTCTCCTTGTGTAGAAGGCAAAAGGCCGCTGTAAAGGCCAAACCAAAATCATCCAAACATATGACACTTAAGAGGCGAAAAACAATTCAAGTCTTCAACGAAAAAAAATGAGGAGAGAAAAATGACAGCATATAAACTCTTGATGGGTAGCGATGACAGGACATAACACAAGAAGAAAAAAAGAAAGTTCGAAAATTTTACCGAGAAGAAAATGCAAAGCACTGATGCAAAACATTGACTATGGTATTGGGATGCTTGTTTTTATGGAGGCTTACAAGCCCCCATAGCCTATACACTCATACACATCCACAGTGAGTGATATCCTGATATCCCCAAACAAGGATATTCAAGTGGAAATTGAGTTTGTGGGTAATAAGATTGTTTTGATCGAAAGATGGCACAGAAAAAAACGGGAAGAGACAAAATGAAATGGTGTTCCCATCATTTTTATGAGCCTCGATGTTCTGTTTCATCTTTCTTTTCGGTTTTGTGGACATTGACATTATACAGAATCGACATATGTATGTTGGTTTTTTTTTTTTTTTGTTTTTCACTCATCTATAGAACATTGAGCACTCACTTACGGTTTTGATAAACATCTTTCATGTTGATTTGATTTGTAAACAGACAAATAAATTATGAACAATAGCTCTTCAAGGTCACCGAAATGTCATTGTCAGAATCATTGAAGTCATAGCTTTAAGTACCCAGCAAAAAAAGCGTCCCCAAAAATTTGTGAAAAATTTCTGGATCCAGAAGTGGTGTCAAATTGGCGCAGAAGTGATGAACTTAGCAAGGGCTTGTCATACGACGAATGACCATCATTTTAGCAGCCGTTGAACTAAATTTGCACCACTTCTTAAAGTGTGATCCGAATGCAGTGTTTTAAACATGAATTATAAAATTCTGTCATATTTTACCAAATTAAAAATTTTAAAAAAATTTTATGATTTTTGATACATTCTAAAACTTGTCTGCGACCGTCGGTGTTTATACCCTGCTCCACACTGTGGAACAGGGTATTATAAGTTAGTGCATATGTTTGCAACACCCAGAAGGAGACGAGATAGACTTTTGGTGTCTTTGGCACAAATGCTAAGGGTGGGCTCCTGAGTCGATATAAAGATGTCCGTCTGTCCATCTGTCCGTGAACACATTTTTGTAATCAAAGTCTAGGTCGCAGTTTTAGTCCAATCGACTTCAAATTTGGCACAAGTATGTGTTTTGGCTCAGAATAGATCCCTATTGATTTTGGAAGAAATCGGTTCAGATTTAGATATAGCTCCCATATATATATTTCGCCCGATATGGACTTATATGGCCCCAGAAGCCAGAGTTTTACCCTAATTTACTTAAAATTTTGCACAAGAAGAACAATTAGTACTATAGTCAAGTGTGCCAAATTTTATTGAAATCGGTTCAGATTTAGATATAGTTCCCATATATATATCTTTCGCCCGATATGAACTAATACAGTCGCAGAAGCCAGAGTTTAACCCCAATTTGGTTGAAATTTTGCACAGAAAGTAGAATTAGTAGTGTAGTCAAGTGTGCCAAATTTTATTGAAATCGGTTCAGATTTATATATAGCTCCCATATATAGCTTTCGCCCGATTTACACTCATATGATCACAGAGGCTAATTTTTTGCTCCAATTTAGTTGAAATTTTGCACAGGGAGTAGAATTAGCATTGTAGCTATGCGTGCAAAATTTGGTTGAAATCGGTTCAGATTTAGATATAGCTCCAATATATAGCTTTCGCCCGATTTACACTCATATGACCACAGAGGCCAATTTTTTTGTCCGATTTAGTTGAAATTTTGCACAGCGAGTAGAATTAGCATTGTAGCTATGCGCGCCAAATTTGGTTGAAATCGGTTCAGATTTAGATATATCTCCCATATATAGTTTTCGCCCGATTTACACTCATATGACCACAGATGCCAATTTCTAACTCCGATTTAGTTGAAATTTTGACAGGGAGTAAAATTAGCATTGTAGCTATGCGTGCCAAATTTTTTTGAAATCGGTTCAGATTTAGATATAGCTCCCATATATAGCTTTCGCCCGATTTACACTCATATGACCACAGATGCCAATTTCTAACTCCGATTTAGTTGAAATTTTGCACAGGGAGTAGAATTAGCATTGTAGCTATGCGTGCCAAATTTGGTTGACATCGGTTCAGATTTAGATATAGCTCCCATATATATGTTTTTCTGATTTCGACAAAAATGGTCAAAATACCAACATTCTCCTTGTAAAATCGCCACTGTTTTGTCGAAAAGTTGTAAAAATGACTCTAATTTTCCTAAACTTCTAATACATATATATCGAGCGATAAATCATAAATAAACTTTTGCGAAGTTTCCTTAAAATTGCTTCAGATTTAAATGTTTCCCATATTTTTTTTTACTAAAATTGTGTTCCATCCTAGTGCATTAGCCAACTTAAATTCTGAGTCTATAGATTTTGTAAAAGTCTATCAAATTCTGTGCAAATCGAGTGATATTTTAATGTATGTATTTGGGACAAACCTATGTATATGTTATAGCCCCCAACATTTGACGGATGGTATCGAAAATTTAGATCTACAAAGTGGTGCAGGGTATAATATAGTCGGCCCCGCCCGACTATAGACTTTCCTTACTTGTTTTTGATTGGCTTTACTGTAGTTATTCATATATATTTTCGATATCTTTCCTCTGTCGGCCTATCTCTCTCTCTCTCTCTTTCTCTCTGAAGAATAAGTGAGTCTTCGAATTGAGGGCAAATTCGAGGTGACCCGAGGTGTTTTTTGAGTGGAAAAATATTTTTCTATCTCTGAAAGATATCAAGTGTCAATTATTTTTTTTATAGTAAGCAGTTCTTCATTATTTAAAGCTTGATACTCTTTTGAAGAAATAGAATATTTCTGTAGAAAATGTTGTCAAAATTTTATTTCTATAGAAAATTTTGTCAAAATTTTATTTCTATAGAAAATTTTATCAAAATTTTATTTCTATAGATAATTTTGTCAAAATTTTATTTCTCTAGAAAATTTTGTCAAACTTTTATTTCTGTAGAAAATTTTGTCAAAATTTTATTTCTATAGAAAACTTTGTCAAAATTTTATTTCTATAGAAAATTTTGTCAAAATTTTATTTCTATGGAAAATTTTGTCAAAATTTTATTTCTATAGAAAATATTTGTCAAAATTTTATTTCTATGGAAAATTTTGTCAAAATTTTATTTCTATAGAAAATTTTGTCAAAATTTTATTTCTATAGAAAATTTTGTCAAAATTTTATTTCTATAGAAAATTTTGTCAAAATTTTATTTCTTTAGAAAATTTTATCAAAATTTTATTTTTTTAGAAAATTTTATCAAAATTTTATTTCTATAGATAATTTTGTCAAAATTTTATTTCTCTAGAAAATTTTGTCAAAATTTTATTTCTGTAGAAAATTTTGTCAAAATTTTATTTCTATAGAAAACTTTGTCAAAATTTTATTTCTATAGAAAATTTTGTCAAAATTTTATTTCTATGGAAAATTTTGTCAAAATTTTATTTCTATAGAAAATATTTGTCAAAATGTTATTTTTATAGAAAATTTAGTCAACATTTTATTTCTATAGAAAATTAACAGGTTGGCTGATAAGTCCCCGGTCTGACATATAGATGTCATCGGTAGTATTAAATGCATATTATTTTTATATAGTACCAACCTTCAAATGATTCGTGTCAAAATTTGACGTCTGAAAGGCAATTAGTTTGTGAGATAGAGCGTCTTTTGTGAAGCAACTTTTGTTATTGTGAAAAAAAAAAAATGGAAAAAAAGAATTTCGTGTTTTGATAAAATACTCTTTTCTGAAGGGTGGAAGCAAAAACTTGGCTTGATAATGAGCTTGATAATAATTGATTGGTATACAAAATTCAAGCGTGGTGAAATGAGCACGGAGGACGGTGAACTCAGTGGACGCCCGAAAGAGATGGTTACCGGCGAAAACATCAAAAAATCCACAAAATGATTTTGAATGACCGTAAAATGAAGTTGATCGAGATAGCAGAGGCCTTAAAGATATCAAAGGAATGTGTTGGTCATATCATTCATCAATATTTGGATATGCGGAATCTCTGTGCACAATGGGTGCCACGCGAGCTCACATTTGACCAAAAACAACAACGTGTTGATGATTCTGAGCGGTGTTTGCAGCTGTTAACTCGTAATACACCCGAGTTTTTCCATCGATATGTGACAATGGATGAAACATGGCTCCATCACTACACTCCTGAGTCCAATCGACAGTCGGCTGAGTGGAGAGCGACCGATGAACCGTCTCCGAAGCGTGGAAAGACTCAAAAGTCCGCTGGCAAAGTAATGGCCTCTGTTTTTTGGGATGCGCATGGAATAATTTTTATCGATTATCTTGAGAAGGGAAAAATCATAAACAGTGACTATTATATGGCGTTATTGGAGCGTTTGAAGGTCGAAATCGCGTCAAAACGGCCCCATATGAAGAAGAAAAAAGTGTTGTTCCACCAAGACAACGCACCGTGCCACAAGTCATTGAGAACGATGGCAAAAATTCATGAATTGGGCGTCGAATTGCTTCCCCCACCCACCGTATTCTCCAGATCTAGCCCCCAGTGACTTTTTCTTGTTCTCAGACCTCAAAAGGATGCTCGCAGGGAAACAATTTGGCTGCAATGAAGAGGTGAAACTGAGGCCTATTTTGAGGCAAAACCGAAGGAGTACTACCAAAATGGTATCAAAAAATTGGAAGGTCGTTATAATCGTTGTATCGCTCTTGAAGGGAACTATGTTGAATAATAAAAACGAATTTTGACAAAAAAATGTGTTTTTCTTTGTTACACCGGGAACTTATCACCCAACCTGTCAGGGTTGGCCTGTCACAAACTGTGACTTTTGCGACATACGTTTGCGACGGTATAATACGTATGTCGTAAAAGTCGTAAACCTACTGTAGAAAACAAAATTTTGAATAGAAGAAATCCTGAACATTTTTTAATTTAGTTTGACAGCATTTGCTATGAGTTTCTGCAGAAATTTGTGAAAGTTTTCCCATGGTCAAGCCTATTTTCTTAGGTGGTATCGAAATTCCCGTTAGTGAGTGTGTAAAATACCTTGGAGTTATATTGGACAGGAGACTGAACTTAAAGCTAAGAAAGGACAAGAAAATCCACGGTTACCCTGTACTCGTGCAAAAGGCAATAGGGAAAATGTGGGGACTAAAACCGAAAATTGTGAACATTCCTAAGAATTGAAACTTCTTCGCACCTACCATCGTCTTGGATATCATCGAATTCGCTGCCTAGCCGACGCGATAAAAGTATTTTCAGTTTGCGACTTTTGTTATTTTTTCTACATTTACGATGCGTATGTGACGTTTACGACGTTTACAACTTTGTGACAGTCGCAAACCTAAAAAAGTTTGATACAGACCATCTCTGCAACCTGTTAGAAGTATTTTAAGACTATAAAGAGGTGTGCCGGTGAGTACCGGTCCATGTACATTTATTGGTATTTTAGACTCACAAAAACGTGTATCGGATTTAGTTTTTATCGGTCCATTTGGTAAGGCCTCCATATAGACCGATTTCATTTCTTGAGGGTATAGAAGGCACACTGATCATGAAAATTGCTTGAAACTGTATGTAAACTTTCCTGATTTTACTTTTTGTAATCATTTAATCTACAGGTTTTAGATTTTAGGGGTGAAAATCGATAGTATTTTATAACTTACCAAAAACAAAGGGTATTTTTTATTGGCATCATGTCTTATTCCAAACGATATTTGGCATTAATTTTTCCTAGTACTAAGGATCCCAACAACCTCTGACCACAAAATATTTTATAAGATGGAAAACTATGTTTTAAAAAAATAAATATGTTAAAGAAATATTATCCTGGAAGTATTCCTCCAAGATATTTAATAAAAAAAATCCTTTGAATAAAGAAGGGTCACAATGGGCTTCGATTTTCTTTTTGATGCTGCGAGTTGCAGGATATTGATTACTGGTAATTTTAAAGGTATTGCAGATTTTTGTTTTTCTCTATCTCTGATGAATATCAAGTGTCAGTTATATTTTTTGAATTGGAAACAACATAAATGTAACAGCATCACTACTCTTCATCGTAACCTCTCGAGAAAAAAAAAACGAGATGAGCAAAGCAGTTATATGAACATCTCTTAAGAGATGAGCAAACAAATGTATCTAAGAAAACTCATTAGGAAGAGAGGGTGAGAGAGGCAGATACAAATAAAGCAACGATATCTAAGAGTTGACATAACTTTAATTTATTTTGTCCATTGACAAAGAGAAAATGAGATTCATATAAATAATGAGAGGATTTTTTTTATTGTTGATTCTATTATATTTGTTAGAAAAAATAGGGAGAAAAGTTGTTCAATAAAGGCCAAACATTTTAAATGCCTCTATTCGGAAAAAAACTATGTTCACAGATTACACTAATTTACAAAGTAAAATTGTTTTCATGTACATTTGATGAGAGATGACTTTTTTTATCTGCTTTTCATCTGCTGAATTCGAAAATAAAGGTCAAATTTTTTTAGGGATCAGTTTTTGAGATATTCTTATACTTTTATTTTTTCGTTCGTTTTTCACTTGACAGATAAAAATGTTCGATTATAATGGAGCATATCCCCCCAACTAACTGAGGTCGCTTTTTCTTACATTCAAGATCGAATTGGCTTCAAATTTGTATCACGTTAACACCTCTGTTGTATATAAAGCCAAGTTTGCAGCATGATAGACAAACTATCATATGAGGCCTTCTTTATATCTTCCAAGTCTCTTATGTCCAACACTGTCTAAAAATTTGTCTCTACTAAATTAATATTTGTCAAAGAACGGTATGACATCTTTTAACTCTAAGAGGGTAAAATAGAAAATATTTCATATCCTTTGATTCAATTTGATTTCCATTTACTTGGATTTCATTTGCCATTCCGACGCTATATTTCCAGCCACTGTTGCTGGCAAAAAACAAAACTGACTCATAAATTTTACGATAATTCATCATAGCCATTTGTTTTTTCCTTCTACACGAAAAATTTATCATAAATAGTTGAGATTTCTTTTTTTTTTTTTGTCTGTGTTCTTGGATGATGGCTGATTCCAATACAAATCAAAAGAAAATAATGGAATATCCTTTTTGACAAGCACTTGACCTTGGCCTTTGTCAAATGCTTCTTTTTTTTTCTATTTTATGTGAGAGGAAGCGTGTTTTCGTCGTAAAAGTCAAGAGCATGTTGATATGTAAAAAAATACAAAAATTGTGATTGCGTATTAGGGTGGTTTTTCATGAAGTTTATGGAAGCGAATTGTGTAGCTGGTTGTAATGGCTCACTGAAAGAATGATAAAAAAAACTTAATGGATTAAATCCCAGCAAAAGTCGATAGTGTCAAAGATAGCGAGTTGTGCTTCAAAATATCGATGGATTATTAATCTGAATAATATTTGGGTAGTCGCAAAAATATATTATCGTACTTTGTCAATAGAGGCCGTTAAAGTCGCTTTTTTACAGTGTCGCTTGTTTACAGTGTTGTGTTGCACCTCATGGTATTGCAAAGGGGATATTTTAAGCTAAACAATTAAATAAAGTCTATAGTAGAAAGGGGCCGACAATATTATAACCTGCGGCACTTCGTCGATCTACATTTTTTATACCATATCAAATTTACACATATTAAAATCTGAACCTATTTGAAGAGCATTTTTTAAGACTTCTACAAAATCTCTAGACATAAATTTTAAACCGCCTAATTTTCTGCAACGATGCACAATGCTAATAAAATAAACGGGAGTAAAAATATGGCCTCTGTAGTCATATGAGTGTAAATCGGGCGAGACATGTAGGCACTATATTTCTCAGTCTGAACCGATTTCAAACAAATTTGGCATGCATAGTACGAGTTTTGCCTTTTATATTTCGGAAATGGGGTAACATAGTGTTGCAATCCTCAGGTTAAAAGGTCTACCTACTCTAAACGTTTTGAAATAAATGTTGAAAAAAAATTTCTCTGCCAATAAAGATTTTACAAAATTCTCTACAGAAATAAAATGTTGCCAAAATTTTCTATAGAAATAAAATTTTAACAAAATTTTGTAAAGAAATAAATTTTTTAAAAAATTTTCTATAGAAATAAAATTTTTACAAAATTTTCTATAGAAATAAAATTTTCTATAGAAATAAAATTTATACACAATTTCCACAATTTGAAGAAAATTATTAATAGAAATAAAAATTTTACAAAATTATCTATAGAAATAAAATTTTGACAAAATATTCTCTACAAATAAAGATTTTACAAAATTCTCTACAGAAATAAAATGTTGCCAAAATTTTCTATAGAAATAAAATTTTAACAAAATTTTGTAAAGAAATAAAAATTTTAAAAAATTTTCAATAGAAATAAAATTTTTACAAAATTTTCTATAGAAATAAAATTTTCTACAGAAATAAAATTTATACACAATTTCCACAATTTTAAGAAAATTATTAATAGAAATAAAAATTTTACAAAATTATCTATAGAAATAAAATTTTCACACAATTTTTTATAAAAATAAAATTCTGACAAAATTTTCCATAGAAATAAAATTTTGACAAAATTTTTTAAAGAAATAAAATTCTAACAAAATTTTCTACAAAAATAACATTTTTAGCAAATTATTTATAGAAATCAAAATTTTAGAAAATTGTTTATATAAATAAAATTTTGACAAAATTTTTTTATATAAATAAAATTATGACAAAATTTTGTATAAAAATAAAACTTTCACAAAATTTTCTATAGAAATAAAATGTTCAGCAGAAATAAAATTTTGAGAAAATTTTTTATAGAAATTAAGTTTTGAGAAAATTTTCTAAAAAATACAATTTTGACAAAATTTTCTATAGAAATAAAATCTAGACAAATTTTTCTATAGAAATAACATTTTGGCAAAATTTTCTGTAGAAATAAAATTTTTAGAAAATTATTTATAGAAATAAACATTTTACAAAACTATCCATAAAAAAAAACGTTGATAAAATTTTGTAAAGAAATAAAATTTTAACAAAATTTTCTACAGACATCAAATTTTGACAAGATTTTCTAAAGAATAAAATTTTGGCAAAATATTCTGTAGAAATAAAATGTTGACAATATTTTCTATAGAAATAAAATTTTAACAAAATGTTCTATAGAAATAAAATTGTTAGAAAATTATTTATAGAAATAAACATTTTACAAAACTATCCATAAAAAAAAATGTTTATAAAATTTTGTAAAGAAATAAAATTTTAACAAAATTTTCTATAGAGATCACATTCTGACAAGATTTTCTAAAGAATAAAATTTTGGCAAAATATTCTGTAGAAATAGAAATTTTAACAAAATGTTCTATAGAAATTAAATTTTTTGAAAATTATTATTTTTTTCTATGGAAATTTTCTATAGAAATAAAATTTTGAAAAAATAATATTTTAACAATATTTTCTACAGAAATAATATTTTGACAAATTATTCTATAGAAACACAATTTTGAAATAATATATACAAATAAAATGTTGACAACGTTTTCTAAAGAATAAAATTTTGACAAAATATTCTATGGAAATAAAATTTTGACAAAATATTCTATAGAAATAAAATTTCGACAAAATTTTCTATACAAATAAAATTTTAATAAAATGGTCCATAGAAATACAATTTTTAGAAAATTATTTATAGAAATAAAAACTTTACAAAATTATCCATAGAAAAAAATGTTCATAAACTTTTGTAAAGAAATAAAATTTTAACAAAAGTTTCTATAGACATCAAATTTTGACAAGATTTTCTTAAGAATAAAATTTTGACAAAGTATTCTATAAAAAATAAAATTTTGGCAACATTTTCTATAGAAATAAAAATTTTAGAAACTTATTTAGAGAAATAAAATTTTGAAAAAATATTCTATTAAAATAATATTTTAACAATATTTTCTATAGAAATAAAATTTTAACAAAATATTCAATAGAAATAAAATTTTGACACAATTTTCTGTAGAACTAAAATTTCGACAAAATTTTCTATAGAAATAAAATTTTTTACAAAATTATTAATAGAAATAAATTTTTGACAAAATTTTCTATAAAAATAATATTTTAACAATATTTTCTATATAAATAAAATTTTGACAACGTTTTCTATAGAAATAAAATTTTTAGAAAATTATTTATAGAAATAAAATTTTGAAAAAATATTCTATAGAAATACAATTTTGACAAAATAATCTATAGAAATAAAATATTGACAAAATATTTTATAGAAATAAAATTTCGACAAAATTTTCTATAGAAATAAAATTTTAACAAAATGGTCCATAGAAATAAAATTTGTAGAAAATTATTTATAGAAATAAACACTTTACATAACTATCCATAGAAAAAAATTTTCATAAAATTTTGTAAAGAAATAAAATTTTAACAAAATTTTCTGTAGACATCAAGTTTTGACAAGATATTCTTTTCTATAGAAATACCATTTTGACAATGTTTTCCATGAAAATAAAATTTTGGTAGATTATTTTTGGCTCGAGTGGCAACGATGAATATGAACCGATATGGACCAATTTTTGTGTGATTGGGGATCGGCTATATATAACTATAGACCGACATGGACCAATTTTGTTATGGATATTAGCGGCCTTATACTAACACCACGTTGCAAATTTCAACCGGATCGGATGAATTTTGCTCCTCCAAGAGGCTCCGGAGATCAAATCTGGGGAACGGTTTATATGGGGACTATATATAATTATGGACCGATATGGACCAATTCTTGCGTGTTTGTTAGAGACGACATTTTAAGACCATGTTCAAAATTTCAACCGGATCGGATGAATTTTGCTCCTCCAAGAGGCTCCGGAGGACAAATCTGGGAATCGATTTATATGGGGGCTACATATAATTATCGACCGATATGGACCAATTTTTTGCATGGTCATTAGAGCATATATACCGGATCGGATGAAGTTTTCGTTTCTTAGAGGCTCCGCAATTTTTGCATGGTTGTTAGAGACCATATACTTACACCATATACCAAATTTCAGCTGGATCGGATAAAATGTGCTTCTCTTAGAGCGATCGCAAGCCAAATTTGGGGGTCCGTTTATATGGGGGCTATACGTAAAAGTGGACCGATATTGACCAATTTTTGTATGGTTGTTAGAGACCATATACTAACACAATGTACCAAATTTCAGACGGATCGTATGAAATTTGCTTCTCTTAGAGCGATTGCAAGCCAAATTTGGGGGTCCGTTTATATGGGGGCTATACGTAAAATGGACCGATATGGACCAATTTTTGCATGGTTGTTAGAGACCATATACTAACACCATGTACCAAATTTCAGCCAGATCGGATGAAATTTGCTTCTCTTAGAGCAATCGCAAGCCAAATTTGGGGGTCCGTTTATATGGGAGCTATACGTAAAAGTGGACCGATATGGCCCATTTGCAATACCATCCGACCTACATCAATAACAACTACTTGTGCCAAGTTTCAAGTCGATATCTTGTTTCGTTCGGAAGTTAGCGTGATTTCAACAGACGGACGGACGGACGTACATGCTCAGATCGACTCAGAATTTCACCACGACCCAGAATATATATACTTTATGGGGTCTTAGAGCAATATTTCGATGTGTTACAAACGGAATGACAAAGTTAATATACCCCCATCCTATGGTGGAGGGTATAAAAAAGGTTATGGTGGCAATGCTGTATCAGTTCGTATAGAACAACAAGGGTTCCATAACGTTCGATCTGGGCATGTTGATGTTAAAAAAGAGCTTCTTTCGATTTTACATCGCCAAGTAGATACAAATTTATTTTATTTTATTTGCTTTTTTATTTTTGCTTAATTAACTTTATGTATACCTGTACAATTTGATATGGTTTTATAGGATAAAAAAATAAGTTTTAAAAATAAAATAATAACATAATTAAATTATTTTTAAAACAATGTAATTGTTTTTGATAAGAACTCTCTCTTTGCTTCCGAACCATAGCAATAAGCTTCTAAGGGATTTATAGAAGGATAAATACTCTTAGATGGTTTTCTCCTTATGTCTTTGAAAGACCATTGCTGTAAAAGTAATAAAAATCATTCTTGCAAGTGAAGGCCTAAAATTGAATTATATTAATTTAAACACTAATGATAAAAATTTTTAATTAAAATTAAATTATTTGCAATAAATTTTTTGTCTAGTATTTATTTTATTTTGTCTAGTATTTATTTTAGTGTAAACTAAGTGCTCCCAAATTAGGGTTTCATAATCATTCATATTAAGAGAATAATGTTGTCGCTGTAGTTAGGGAATGAAGTCCCCTATTCTTGGTAAGAAACACTTATTATTTTTTTTTTGTTTGTGTTTGTTTTTGTTTTTCATTTTCTGTGTTGAAAACCATGTCCATTGTAATTGAATTTCATTTCCACTCACTCAGCTTACTCCATTGACCTTAATTGTGTAAGCTAATCAAATGTAGATCGACGTTTAAAATCTCTGTGGAGAATAAGAACGAAGAACGGACACTTCGTTTGTCATATTAAGCACTCACTTAATTGCTTTTATTTTAATGTTTCATCCATTTTAATTTCTATTCCAAGTTTTATTCTTGCAAAATGTCACACAAGATTCAATGGTGAATGAAATCCACCATGTCTGCATCTAATTGCTGTTCTCTTTCTTGCTCTCTCTTTTTGTCTCTCTGTGGGCCATAGATTAGTAATCTCATGCTGATGTCCTCATTTTTTTGTTTTTGTACTGCACTCAATTCCATTTGCTATTATGTTTGTGAGTGTGAATTTCTATAAGAGGAAATCTTCAAATGAAATTAATAAACTTTATTTCCAAGCATCGAAATAAAGTCTTCGAGTCTGTCCAAGGGGCTTGTTGTGAGGTTATGTACTTTGTTATTCCTTAGCTTTTGTTAGACATTAAGCTGTCTCTGTAGTTGCGAGAAAATGGGAAATGCATAATAGTTTTGCCTTTGCATTCAAAGGTACGTATATAAACACAACTACAAAAAAACAGGGGTGTTGTTGATGGCGAACATGACAATGCAATTTCATGATTGGCATGGATTTTGTCATTGCGGAAATAGTTGCTTTCTCGGCTATAGAAAAATATATAATGACAATAAGCATTTAAAATGTCCTCAAATTTGACATACATAGTTAGAATGTTAATTATACAGCCTAAGAGAAAAATGGTAAAAACAAGTTCAATTCGCGTAAATTTGACGAAACCCTATCTCACTCAATGCCAAAGAGACTCCTGGCTGTAAAACGATTAAGGCTACCATAAAAATTATTAAAACTTATCATATTTAGTATTTGAACAACAATTTTTATTAATGTTTTGTGTACAAGTTTTTTGCTAAGCGTAATTAGCGTTTTTTTGTTATTTATTCCCTTAAGTTTATTTCTGAAATAATTTTATTTTTTTTATAGCTCAGATTATAAGCTTTTAGTTTAATTTATGGTATAACAAATATATATTTACTTCATATTTTTCACCTCGTTTCAAAAATTATTTCAAATTGAGTCGATTGGAATAAAGATGCGCTCTAGACTATGATTACAAAAATGTATTAAAAGACCGACGTGCGTACGGACAGACGGTCATGGCTAGATCGACTCAGGGGCACGGTTGAGAATAAGAACGAGCAAAAATCTACCAATGTTTTGTTAAAAAAAAAAAAATTACCAAATGTAAAAAATGCAGAACTTACTCACAATGGATTTTCATAGTATGATCTAACATGACACAATGGACTGAATAGTCTAAGTGAGCCTGAAACTTAATCATGCTGTCACTTTTAAAATCTCAGCATAGTAATTATATTGAGAAATGAAGACTAATAAAGACAATTTCAAACAATTGAAATTGAAACGAAAATCAAATTTTTTGAAGATATTGAATATATAGAAAATTTTGACAAAATTTAATTTTATAGAAGTTTTTTCAAAATTTTATTTCTGAAGAAGATTTTCTCAAAATTTTATTTTTATAGAAAATTTTGCCAAAATTGTATTTCTATATAAAATTTTTTCAAATTTTATTTCTATAGAAAAGTTTGTCAAAATTTTATTTCTATAGAAAATTTTGTCAACATTTTATTTCTGTAGAAAATTTTGTCAGAATTTTATTTTTGAAGGAAATTTTTTTTTAAATTTTATTTCTATAGGAAAATTTTGTAAAAATTTTTATTTCTATAGAAATTTTTTTTAATGTTTTATTTCTATAGAAAAGTTTATCAAAAATTTATTTCTGTAGAAAATTTTGTCAACATTTTATTTCTATGGAAAATTTTGTCAAACATTTTATTCCTACAGAAAATCTTGCCAAAATTGTATAGCTATAGAAAATTTTATCAAAATTTATTGCTATAGAAAATTGTCTCAAAAATTTATTTCTGTAGAAAATTTTCTCAATGTTTTCTAAGGAAACCATGTGGCTATCTCGTCTCCTTCGTGGACCGATTTACCCTTTATTCGGTGCATCTATTAGTGAACCTAAATGTCCTCTACAGTTTTAAGTCTATTTTTGAAGACTTTGAATATTTACTTATAATTTTGAAAATACTCCCAGGAAAAACTTATATTACCAAGTAAGCCTGCCCAAAATTTCACGTAACCACCCGTTTGTTCAAGTAACTAGTTATTGACTATCAAATTCACCTATCACCAATATGTACCACTAGTTACTACCAAATCTACTCGACATGTATTTAACTGGTGAATTTAACATGGGGATGTCATTGGAGGGAGCCAATTGGATATCCTTACCATTACGTATAGCCCAAGAAATAAATAGTAACTGTGGGATACATATATAAATACCTTAATTTCAGTATTGTAATAAGTATACCACAAATCGATTAAAATATAATTTGATTATTTTAATTTATTTATTAACATGAATTATATTAAATTAAAATTAAATATATTTCACAAACATATTTAAACGTTAAATTGAAAAATACAAAATATAAAACTTAATTTGAATACATAATAGAAAGGTGTCTTTACGGGAACGCACCGCATAGCATGTGTATCTGAATGATATAGTGGTACCTGAAAATAAATAATATAATTAACAAAATAATGCAAAATGTATACCATATTATTAGTGTACTTACTAAAAAACTTCCGCAATATATCCAAACACGTTTTTATTAAATTGTTTTTTAATGCTCTGCAAAAAACTTCTTGCTACGAAACCAACAGAAAACTAACTAAATTATGAGTTTCTGAAAATTCTAAAGTATTGAGATGAGCTTTGTTGCTTTGTTTGTTCTTCAAAATAACGGATAATTATCTCAGAGAGCTGTAAAAATTGTCCAGCAAATAAGAGAGTTCTCCCGCATCGATTTTACAGGCAACCAGTTATCTGTGTTATAATTATTCGACTATTCCCAGAATTACTTATCTCCTCTTAAATAACCAGTCCACCTTGTAGTTGTTTATATAAAAAGCGAAAATGCGACAATGGCTTCTTGCCGAACAAGCGGGCACTTCATTATCGTAACTACACACACACAAAATATTTCTTGCCTTCAATCACGAAATTACTTGATGCAATTAATGTTTAATTGAAATGTCTTCAATCATGGAAATGATAGTATCAATAACCAAAGTCAATTAAAAAATTAATCGATCCAATTAAAACATTAATTGATGCAATTAAAAAATATGTTTTTTTTTTTTAATTTTCGTTTCAATTAAAAAATTCATTGAATTAATTAATTTTTGAATGAATATTTTTTTTAAATTTTAAAAAATTATTTGACAACATTTACAATAGAAACAAAATTTTGACAAATTTTTCTATAGAAATAAAACTTTGACAAAATTGTCTATAGATATACATTTTTGGCAAAATTTTCTATAGAAATAAAATGTTAACAAAAAATATTATATAGAAATAAAATGTTTAGAAAAATTTGAGAAAATTTTCTATAGAAATAAAATTGTGGCAAAATTTCTATAAAAAAAAGGTTTTGACAAAAATTTTTATAAAAATAATTTTTTGACAAAATTTTCTACAGAAATAAAATTTTCTATAGGGAAAAGGTTTTGACAAAATTTTCTATAGACATACAACTTTGGCAAACTTTTCTATAGAAATAAAATTTTGACAAAACCCCCCTCAGTTAATAAAATAAAAAAATCCTAATTCAAATTTAATGAACCTTCACGCTCGACTCACTCCCAAAGTGCCTGTCTCGCCTTTGTCTCGAATTTAACCTTTTGACATAAGTCGCAGTTTTTTCTGATTTTATATTTCTTGCTATTTTAGCCCATGATATATCCAAGCAGGATTAGATGTATATTTCCAACGGGTGTAAAGGCTGACCAGTAACTATGCTATTTCGGACCTGTACGTTCAAATTCTTTAATGTACATTGTCGAATTAAATAATAAACAGTAATAGGTCATCAAGCTGTAAAAAAGATATAAGATATGTGAAAATTTTTATTTCATTGTTCTCTCTTGTTTTTATTGAAAAATATATGGAACAAATCCAATCCGCCTCTGGCATGGCTAAAAATCCATAGGTATTCTCAAGTTCAACCAAACGAATTTATTGACATTTTTTAATTTCGTTTCTTATCATACTCAACTCAGTTCTCTGTTATGACATCGAGAGAAAGAGAGAGATATAGCGAATTGGCCTCACACACCCGCACACGCATACAGCGTAACATTCCACCATATATGTTGTCATTCAAAGTTTTTTTTCTCTTTTTGGTGATTTTTTAGTGCATTTTTTTGTAGAATTTAATAACACGGTTTTATGAGTCCACCATGCTTCGTATACTTCGTGCTATGGGTGACCAAAGAAATTTGAGTTTAAACCTCATCTACATCACATGGTACAATATCCTTCTAAATTAAATCTAGAAAGCTTGTATTACACATGTGGAACATGTGTTAACTGAAACCCTCAAGGGGTGAGGGGAAATCCCACCATACAACGCTTGAGGGTGCAAAGAATTTTATGGCATCATTTGAAATGTAATTAGAGATATAGAAGTGGGGCAGCACAAAAAAAAATGCTTGCACATAAACTGGGTTATACGACTTATGGCAGGCGGGTGAATGTAGGTGTTAGATTCTATTCCTTACTCCATATTCAATTGGTTTAGAGGGTGGCATAAAAAAAGTTATGTCTTGTGTTTCGAAATAAATAAAATGGGATTGTATGCACATTCATAGAGTCTCTCATGCAGCAGCAAAGGCAGCGGCCGTAGTACTCATATTTCAAATGGCCCGTCTGAAATGGGAAACATTTTTTTTATGGTTTACCATACAATCCGGAATGCGCTTTGCATTCATTCTAAAAAAATGCAACTCCATTAGAATGTTTCATTGTTAATGACCAGAAAAGGATTTACTTCTTTCTTTTAATTACTGGTTTTTATGGTTGGGTGGTAAAATAATAATTAACCTATTTCAACGAATTATGGATTTTTTCCATGCTATTGTTAATTCGCAAATTAGAAGTGTGTTGCAGTTTTTATAGTTCTGCAACTTAGTTATGAGTGTAATACTACGGTAAAAGGTATTGTATACTACACTGGAAAACATTTGAAAGATTTGTAGAACCTTAATTGTACGAGGGTTGCCTTTTATTTGTCAAAATTTTATTTCTATAGAATATTTTGTAAAACATTTTATTTCTTTAGAAAATTTTGTCAATATTTTAATTTTTTGGAAAATTTTGTCAATATTTTATTTCTATAAAAAATTTTGTCAACATTTTAATTCAATAAAAAATTTTGTACAAATTTTATTTTCATAAGAAAAATTTTCCAAAATTTTATTTCTACAGAAAATTTTGTCAAAATTGTATATCTATAAAAAATTTTGTCAAAATTTTATTTCAATAGAAAATTTTGTCAAAATTTTATTTCAATAGAAAATTTTGTCAAAATTTTATTTCAATAGAAAATTTTGTCAAAATGTACGAGGGTTGCATTTTATTTGTCAAAATTTTATTTCTATAGAAAATTTTATTTATTTAGAATTTTTATAAAACATTTTATTTCTATAGAATATTTTATCAAAATTTTATTTCTATAGGAAATTTCTTCAAAATTTTATTTCTATAGAAAATTTTCCTTAAATTTAATTTCTATAGAGAAATTTTGTTTCGGCATAAGCCGGCTATCAATGTAAAGCCTTTTTTCGGAGGGTTCAAGTGTGGTTTATTGTTGGGTTTAATGAACTGCCTGAATTTATTCTGATAATTGGTTGATAGTTTTGCTGCAAGTAGAGGATGCTGATGAGGAATGTGGTAATTCCCAAACGTGCGTCCATCTAACTATCTAGCAGTCTATAGGGCTTTGCCCAAATAAATTTGACAAACATTCTTTTCCTCTGTTGGTTAAGCTACACTTGTAGTTTAGTCAATGTATGGTTTTAAGATGAAATCAAAAAAAAAAAAAAAAAAAAAAAAAAAACAACAACAACAACAACAAAATTTTATTATACGCTGCGCCACACTGTGGAACAGGGTATTATAAGTTAGTGCATATGTTTGTAACACCCAGAAGGAGACGAGATAGACACATTGTGTCTTTGGCAATAATGCTCAGGGTGGGTCCCTGAGTCGATATAACCATGTCCGTCTGTCCGTCCGTCCCTCCGTCTGTCTGTGAACACATTTTTGTGATCAAAGTCTAGGTCGCAATTTAAGTCCAATCACCTTCAAATGTGGCACATGTTTCTAATTTGGGTCAGAACAGAACCCTATTGATTTTGGAAGAAATCGGTTCAGATTTAGATATAGCTCCCATATACATCTTTCGCCCGATATGCACTAATATGGACCCAGCAGCCAGAGTTTTATACCGATTTGCTTGAAATTTTGTACAAACATAACACTTGGTCGTATAGTCAAGTGTGCAAAATTTGACTGTAATCAGTTCAGATTTAGATATAGCTCCCATATATATCTTTCGCCCGATATGGACTTATGTGACCCCAGAAGCCAGATTTTTGGCCTAATTTGGTTGAAATTTTGCACTAGGAGTACAATTAAATTTTAAAATTTTATTTCTATAGAAAATTTTGTCAAAATTTTATTTCTATAGAAAATTTTGTCAACATTTTATTTTTATAGAAAATTTTGTCAAAATTTTATTTCTATAGAAAATTTTGTCAAAATTTTATTTCTATAGAAAATTTTGTCAAAATTTCATTTCTATACAAAATTTTTGTATTTGAATTTGGTTGAAATTTTGCACTAGGTGTACAATTAGTAGTATAGTCAAGTGTACAAAATTTAATTGAAATCGACTTAGATTTAGATATAGCTCCCATATATATCTTTAGCCCGATATGCACGTATATGGACCCAGAAGCCATAGTTTTATCCCGATTAGCTTGAAATTTTGCACAAGGAGTACAACTGGTATATTGTCATGTGTGCTAAATTTGGTTGAAATCGGTTCAGATTTGGATATAGCTTCCATATATATTTTTCGCCCGATATGGACTTATATGGCCCCAGAAGCCAGAGTTTTGGCCTAATTTGATTGAAATTTTGCACTAGGAGTACAATTAAATTTTAAAATTTTATTTCTATAGAAAATTTTGTCAAAATTTTATTTCTATAGAAAATTTTGTCAAAATTTTATTTCTATAGAAAATTTTGTCAAAATTTCATTTCCATACAAAATTTTGTCAAAATTTTATTTCTATAGAAAATTTTGTCAAAATTTTATTTCTGTAGAAAATTTTGTCAAAATTTTATTTCTATAGAAAATTTTGTCAAAAGTTTATTTCTACAGAAAATTTTGTCAAAGTTATATTTCTATAGAAAATTTTGACAAAATTTTATTCTTAAAAAAAATTTGCCAAAATTTTATTTCTATAACAAATTTTGCTAAAATTTTATTTTGATAGAAAATTTTGCTAAAGTTTTATTTCTATAGAAAATTTTGTCAAAATTTTATTTTTATAGAAAATTTTGTGAAAATTATATTTCTATAGAAAATTTTGTAAAAATTATATTTCCATAGAAAACTTTGCCAAAATTTTATTCCTAACATAAGTTGTGACAAAATTTTATTTCTATAGAAAATTTTGGCAAAATTATAGAGGATGCTGATGAGGAATGTGGTAATTCCGAAACGTACGTCCATCCAACCATCTTGCAGTCTATAGGGCTTTGCCCAAATAAATTTGACAAACATTCTTTTCCTCTGTTGGTTAAGCTACTCTTGTAGTTTAGTCAATGTATGGTTTAAAGCTGAAATAAAAAAAACAACAACAATTATATTTCTATAGAAAACTTTGCCAAAATTTTATTCCCAAAAAAATTTTTCCCAAATATTTATTTCTATAGAAAATTTTGTTAAAATTTTGTGTCTATAGAAAATTTTGTCAACATTTTTGTCTATAGAAATTTTTTTCAAAATTTTAGTTCTATAGAAAATTTTGTCAAAATTTTATTTCTATAGAAAATTTTGTCAAAATTATATTTCCTTAGAAAAATTTGTCAAAATTTTATTTCAATAGAAAATTTTGTCAAAATTTCATTTCTATACAAAATTTTGTCAAAATTTTATTTCTATAGAAAATTTTGTCAAAATTTTATTTCTGTAGAAAATTTTGTCAAAATTTTATTTCTATAGAAAGTTTTGCCAAAACTTTTTTTCTGTAGAAAATTTGGTCAAAATTATATTTCTATAGCAAATTTTGTCAAAATTATATTTCCTTAGAAAAATTTGCCAAAATTTTATTCCTAATATAAGTTGTGCCAAAATTTTATTTCTATAGAAAATTTTGTCAAAATTTTATTTCTATAGAAAATGTTGCCAAAATTTTATTCTTAAAAAATTTTTTGTTAAAATCTTAGTTCGATAGCAAATTTTGCTAAAATTTTATTTCTATAGAAATTTTTTTCAAAATTTTATTTTTATAGAAAATTTTCTTAAAATTTTATTTCTATGGAAAATTTTGTCAAAAATGTATTTCTATAGAAAATTTTGTCAAAAATTTATTTCTATTGAAAATTTTGTGAACATTTTATTTCTATAGAAAATTTTGTTAAAATTTTATTTCTATAGAAAATTTTGTTAAAATTTTATTTGTATAGAAAATGTATGAAGTACCTTTTAGTTGGAGAGGAATATGTTGAAAAATTTACCAAAACATCAAGAATTCTACCAATCCGCCAATCAGTAAAATGTTTACAATTTTTGGTAGAATTCTACCAATTGTGGCAACTTTGCTATCAATGTTCTCCAAGTAACTCTCAAACTATTTTTGTCCATATCAGTATAAAATCAAACACAACACATGCAGCCAATCAAACAGCTACTCAAACTAACACAACGAAGGCAACATCGTAGTTTGGAAAACCTTATGCGGAGGACATCCTTGGAAGTGAAAAAGTCAAAGGGCTTCAATGGAAATTTTCGCAATTACACTGAAAAAAATATTGTCGTGAGGTCAAAGATTTCATGTCTTTAAAATACGAATACAAATTTTGCTTATCATAGAAGACGCATTTCTCTAAAATAAATTTATTTTCCTTGTCCAACAGTCGATAAACTTTTCAGTGAAGTCGTATTGTCCTTATAATTAAGTGATTTGACTTACAAATGGGTATCTTAACATGAAAGGAAAAATTTATAGGCAAAGGTCAACTTGACTTTAATAATTCAGAAAAATTCTTTAAATTTAATGAAATTGTCTTTAAATTTGTTGTATTTTTGCATCTTGACTACAAACCAAAAACTCGTTCAAATATAGGACATGTTTTTCAAAACTTTATTTTAAAGAAGTTTTTTACTTCAAACATAGCATAATTTCTACTGGAAGTCGAGTCCTAATTTGGAAAATAAAGTTGCCGTTAACTCGTTTTTAAAGGACTTTGATAGCGTATGAAGAAAAAAAGCTGAGAAAGCGAAAAATTAAAATTTGCTTCCTAGAAGCAAGTACACAAAATTTAAAATTAAAAGAGAATTGTGTCTGAAAAGTATCCTTACTTGTATTCTTCGCTTCTTTGGCTCGGAATCAATACCAAATTTTTTAAAGTAAAGACAAAATCTTTGGAACCGAGTATGCCTTTTTTTCAGTGTAAAAAGAAAAGGCAACATCACGTTTCCACCAAGACTCTAAATTAAAAGTGTTCAAATGTTTATGACGGCGAGTATATTTTTATTAAATCTTGTCGAAGCATGTATGCAAAAGTTTTAAAGCAATGATTGTTCACAATTTTATCGTTTAAAATTGATTGATTCGACTAAGTGACAGTTGGAAAAAGCCGCTATCAAAATCCGACCATAATACCCACCTTAAGTCACCCTCAATTATCCCCACGTTTTTGATGATCCAATTTATTAAAAACAAATTATCCTACTTAAATGTTTCGTTAAAATAAAAATTCTATTGACTTTTATATCATGGTTCCTAAATCACTTGGCGGAAACACCTGGCCCAAATAAATCACAAAAAAATATATCGTTTTCGTTTACAAAGCTCTGTAAAAATCATTTCTATGCCCAGATGTCATTTGCGATTCATCTTTCTTGAGAGCCGTTTAGACTATAAACGAAGAAAAAACAAAACGATTTCAGCTCTGCATTGGTTGCTATTCCTGCGACACACATACACACACAGCTGCCACCTGGCACAGTTCAACACTTACACTGTCAATTTGCCATAAAAGACCGTTTCAATGTCTCTGAAGGTAGTAAAGAACGAAAAATTAAAAAAAAAAAAATAAGAAGAGGAAGAAAAAAAAACACACACACAAAAGTAAATATCATTTCTCAAGAATTTATCGTTATGGGCTCCTTGTCCCGGAAAAATAATTACATCACCAAAGGATGATTTGCAAAGAAAAAACAGACCAATGTCCCATAAACAAAATGAATAAAGGTGATGGCTCACATTTTTGTTTGACAATTCCGTCCTTTTTATGCGACAAATAAATGAGGCAAAGTTAATGTAAAATATTTGAATTGTCAATCAGCGGACATTTAGCTGGAATATCATGATGATAGCGATATACATTGAAATTTCTGAGAATTATAATATTGCCTCAGGGAGATTTTGTTGATTGTTTTTTTCCAAGGAAATATAAATGGTGGGATTCTATTTATTAAAGTCCACGCCATTTATTATATTGATAAGGAATGGAGGGGAAACCCTGAGGAGCAATTCCATACTAAACCTATGAAATTAGTCAACTGCTACATTTTTTGTTTTATAGAACTTAAAGAAATTTTATTTTTTTTTGACAAAATTTTCAATAAAAATACAATTTTGAGAAAATTTTCTATAAAAACAAAATTTTGACAAAATTTTCTACAGAAATATAATTTTGACAAAATTTTCTATAGAAATACAATTTTGACAGAATTTTCTATATAAATAAAATTTTCTATAGAAATAAAATGTTGACAACATATTCTATGGAAATAAAAGTAAGACAAAATTTTCTATAGGAATTCTATAAGAATAAAATTTTGACAAAATTTTCTATAAAAATAAAATTAAAAAAAAATCTATAAAAATAAAATTTTGACAAAATTTTCTATAGATATAATATATAATTTTGGCAGAATTTTCTATAGAAATAAAATTTTGACAAAATTTTCTATAGAAATATAATTTTGAAAAAATGTTCTATAGAAATAAAATTTCTGATTATTAATTTTGTTCGGCTTGAGGTCATAGAAACAATCGATTATTGATTTGTTTTAATATTTATTTCGAAATAAAATTTCGACAAAATGTTTAATAGAAACAAAATTTTGACAAAATGTTCTACAGAAATAAAAATTTAACAAAATTTTCTATAGAAATAAAATTTTGGCAAAATGTTCTTTGGGAATAAAGTTTTACAAAAATTTTCTAAAGAAATAAAATTTTGACCGAATATTCTATGGAAATATAATTAAGACAAAATTTCCTATAGAAAGAAAATTTTGATAATATTTTCTATAGGAGTAAAAGTTTGATAAAATCTTCTATGGAAATAAAATTTTAGCAAAATGTTCTATAGAAATAAAATTTTAGCAATATTTTATTTAGAAATAAAATGTTGGCAAAATATTCTATAAAAATAAATTTTTGTTTTTTAAATTATAAATTTAAATTATATTATAAAATTTTCTATAAAAAATAGAATTTTTGCAAAATTTTCTATAAATGTAATATGTCAACAAAATTTTCTATAAAAATATAATTTTTTGCAAAATTTTAAATAAGTAAAAATTTTTGAACAAATATTCTATGGAAATATAATTAAGAAAAAATGTTCTATAAAAAGAAAATGTTGACAAGATTTTTTATAGGAATAAAATTTTGACAAAATTTTCTATGGAAATAAAATTTTGGCAACATTTTCTATGGAAAAAATTTTGACAAAATTTTCTATAGAAATATAATTTTGACAGAATTTTCTATAGAAATAAAATTTTGACAAAATTTTCTATAGAAATATAATTTTGAAAAAAATTTCTATAGAAATAAAATTTCTGATTATTAATTTTGTTCGGCTTGAGGTCATAGAAACAATCGATTATTGATTTGTTTTAATATTTATTTCGAAATAAAATTTCGACAAAATGTTTAATAGATACAAAATTTTGACAAAATGTTCTACAGAAATAAAAATTTAACAAAATTTTCTATAGAAATAAAATTTTGGCAAAATGTTCTTTGGGAATAAAGTTTTATAAAAATTTTCTAAAGAAATAAAATTTTGACCAAATATTCTATGGAAATATAAATAAGACAAAATTTTCTATAGAAAGAAAATTTTGATAATATTTGCTATAGGAATAAAATTTTGAAAAAATTTTCTATGGAAATAAAATTTTAGCAAAATGTTCTATAGAAATAAAATTTTAGCAAATGTTGACAAAATCTTCTAGAAAAATCAAATGTCAACAAAATATTCTATAAAAATATTTTTTTTTATTTTTCTATAAAAATAAAATGTTATAAAATTTTCTATAAAAAATAGAATTTTTACAAAATTTTCTATAAAGATAAAATGTTAACAAAGCTTTCTATAAAAATAAAATTTTTGACAAAATATTCTATGGAAATAAAATTTTGACAAAATTTTCTATAGAAATAAAATGTTGACAAATTTTCTATAGAAATAAAATTTTGACAAAATTTTCTATAGAAATAAAATATTGACAAATTTTCTATAGAAATAAAATTTTGACAAAATTTTCTATAGAAATAAAATTTTGACAAAATTTTCTATAGAAATAAAATTTTGACAAATATAATTAAGACAAAATTTTCTATAGAAAGAAAATTTTGCTAATATTTGCTATAGGAATACAATTTTGAAAAAATTTTCTATGGAAATAAAATTTTATCAAAATGTTCTATAGACATAAAATTTTAGCAATATTTTCTATAGAAATAAAATGTTGACAAAATCTTCTAGAAAAATAAAATGTCAACAAAATATTCTATAAAAATATTTTTTTTTTATTTTTCTATAAAAATAAAATGTTATAAAATTTTCTATAAAAAATAGAATTTTTACAAAATTTTCTATAAAGATAAAATGTTAACAAAAATTTCTTTAAAAATAGAAATTTTTGCAAAATTTTCTATAATAATAAAATTATTGACAAAATATTCTATGGAAATAAAATTTTGACAAAATTTTCTATAGAAATAAAATGTTGACAAATTTTCTATAGAAATAAAATTTTGACAAAATGTTCTATAGAAATAAAATTTTGACAAATTTTCCATAGAAATAAAATTTTGACAAAATTTTCTATAGAAATAAAATTTTGACAAATTTTCTATAGAAATAAAATTTTGACAAAATTTTCTAAAGAAATAAAATTTTGACAAAATTTTCTATAGAAATAGAATTTTGACAAAATTTTAACAATTTTTTTAACAACATTTTCCATAGAAATAAAATTTTGGCAAAATTTTCTATAGAACTAAATTTTTGACAAAATTTTCTATAGAAATAAAATTTCGTTGTTTTTTTATTTCAGCTTAAAACCATACATTGACTAAACTACAAGAGTAGCTTTTGTTTTTTTTTATTTCAGCTTAAAACCATACATTGACTAAACTACATACATTGACTAAACTATAAGCCGGCTATCAATGTAAAACCTTTTTTCGGAGGGTTCAAGTGTGGTTTTTGTTGGGTTTAATAAACTGCCTGAATTTATTCTGATAATTGGTTGATAGTTTTGCTGCAAGTAGAGGATGCTGATGAGGAATGTGGTAATTCCGAAACGTGCGTCCATCCAACCATCTTGCAGTCTATAGGGCTTTGCCCAAATAAATTTGACAAACATTCTTTTCCTCTGTTGGTTAAGCTACTCTTGTAGTTTAGTCAATGTATGGTTTTAAGCTGAAATAAAAAAACAACAACAATGCTTAAAGAACAAAACCAACAATAACAAAACAAAACAAATAGAAATAAAATTTCGACAAAATGTTCTATAGAAATAAAATTTTAGCAAAATGTTCTTTAGGAATAAAGTTTTATAAAAATTTTCTATAGAAATAAAATTTTGACAAAATATTCTATGGAAATACAATTAAGACAAAATTTTCTATAGAAAGAAAATTTTGATAAGATTTTCTATAGGAATAAAATTTTAGCAATATTTTATATAGAAATAAAATGTTGGCAAAATCTTCTATAAAAATAAAATGATAACCAAATTTTCTATAAAAAATAGAATTTTTGCAAAATGTTCTATAAAAATAACATGTTGGCTGATAAGTCCCCGATCTGACACATAGATGGCGTCGCTAGTATTAAATGCATATTATTTTTATATAGTACCAACCTTCAAATGATTCGTGTCAAAATTTGACGTTTGTAAGTCAATTAGTTTGTGAGATAGAGCGTCTTTTGTGAAGCAACTTTTGTTATTGGGAAAAAAATGGAAAAAAAAGGAATTTCGTGTTTTGATAAAATACTGTTTTCTGATGGGAAAAAAGACGGTGGAAGCAAAAACTTGGCTTGATAATGAGTTTCCGGACTCTGCCCCAGGGAAATCAACAATAATTGATTGATATGCAAAATTCAAGCGTGGTGAAATGAGCACAGAGGACGGTGAACGCAGTGGACGCCCGAAAGAAGTGGTTACCGACGAAAACATAAAAAAATCCACAAAATGATTTTGAATGACCGTAAAATGAAATTGATCGAGATAGCAGAGGCCTTAAAGATATCAAAGGAACGTGTTGGTCATATCATTCATCAATATTTGGATATGCGGAAGCTCTGTGCAAAATGGGTGCCGCGCGAGCTCACATTTGACCAAACACAACAACGTGTTGATGATTCTTAGCGGTGTTTGCAGCTATTAACTCGTAATACACCCGAGTTTTTCCGTCGATATGTGACAATGGATGAAACATGGCTCCATCACTACACTCCTGAGTCCAATCGACAGTCGGCTGAGTGGACAGCGACCGGTGAACCGTCTCCGAAGCGTGGAAAGACTCAAAAGTCCGCCGGCAAAGTAATGGCCTCTGTTTTTTGGGATGCGCATGGAATAATTTTTATCGATTATCTTGAGAAGGGAAAAACCATCAACAGTGACTATTATATGGTGTTATTGGAGCGTTCGAAGGTCTAAATCGCGGCAAAACGGCCACATATGAAGAAGAAAAAAGTGTTGTTCCCCACCAAGACAACGCACCGTGCCACAAGTCATTGAGAACGATGGCAAAAATTCATGAATTGGGCGTCGAATTGCTTCCCCACCCACCGTATTCTCCAGATCTGACCCCCAGCGACTTTTTCTTGTTCTCAGACCTCAAAATGCTCGCAGGGAAACAATTTGGCTGCAATGAAGATGTGATCGCCGAAACTGAAGCCTATTTTGAGGCAAAACCGAAGGAGTGCTACCAAAATGTCATCAAAAAATTGGAAGGTCGTTATAATCGTTGTATCGCTCTTGAAGGGAACTATGTTGAATAATAAAAACGAATTTTGGCAAAAAAATGTGTTTTTCTTTGTTAGACCGGGGACTTATCAGCCAACCTAGTTTGTTGGTTTTCATTAATATTCGTTTACTACATTTAGTTGCAATGGCTAATTTTCTGATTACATTACCTGAACATGTACATACATCTTCTTGACACATTATACAAATTTTGATACAATTTTCGTCAACTTATATATGCAAGAAAAAACTTTTCGACACATTTGCCTTCAGGTTGAAACTGATTTGGGACGTACTTATACAGCATTCTGAACAAAAAAAAATGTCAAATTTCCCATTAATTGGTAAACTCTTTTTCAATAATATTCTCTACACTTGTTATTTTTAATCATTAAATATTAATCATATTTTTAGGTTAGTACAAATTGGTTTCGGAAGCTCCATTTTAGTTATTTCCATAGTTTGTCTACTGCATTGACAAAATACAGTAATATTAATGTGATTGCTTTAACTCATTCTTTCTCACCTCCTATAATTGCTCTCCAAGTGACTCTCAAACTTTCCATACCAGCATAACAATACAACACACACACAAACAACCAAGCAAATATCAGCTACCCAAACTAACAACAGCTGATCAAACTGAACAACGTTACAATATATACAAAAATGCAAATTGCTCCACTAAAATTTTACCAATTTAAAAAAACTACGGTAATGAATTGAATTTGCAATATGAAAATACTTTTTCCACTATCCTCTTGTGTAATAGTGGAGAAAATTATATTTTGCCAGATAGGAATATTTTATCACCTGTTTTTTTTTTAATAATTGACTATTTTTCTTAAAAATTACCACAAACATTTTATTTTATAACATTTCTCGTTTGACATCAAAGGGAAATTGGAAACCGTTCACCATTTTGTTAATCTATAATTTACAATTTACAGAACCCCGCGTATTCAATTTCTAAGGAAATAATTTCCATTCTCATTGACATTTTGTTTGCCATTGATGACATTTCGCGAAAGAAAAATTGGGAGCAGTTTGCATTAACATGCATGTGTATGAATGTGTGCCCTTATGATTAAAAAGTTAATTGACTTTGGCGAAAAAAAAAGATGAAATCTACCAACATCTATAATTGAAATCAAGCTGAGAAATGTGAATATTTTTTTCAAACGTTTGTGCTTTTTCATTTCGTTTCGTTGTTTGCAAAGAAAACGTCATTAATTGACATATGTACGCTTCTGCCATATTTAATTAAAGCTGCGAGGGATTAGCGAAGATTTTAGAGATGAAATTTTTAAATTTTTGTATCTAGAACCCATATTAAACAAAACTAGATTGGGATCTCAACATTTCACCGTTATTACAGATTTTGAAATTAAATCCGAGCCAAAGATGGTGCTTCTTTGAAATGAAGGCATTTTTACCACATAAACAGACTTTACAGAATTTTAACAAAATTTTATACCGAAATAAAATTTTGACAAAATTTTCTATAGAAATGAAATTTTGACAAAATTTTCTAAATTTTAACAAAATTTTATACCGAAATAAAATTTGGCCAAAATTTTTTATAGAAATAAAATTTTAAATCAAAACAAAATTTTGACAAAAATTTCTATTGAAATAAAATTTTGACAAAATTTTATACCGAAATAAAATATTGATAACATTTTATACCGAAATAAAAATTTGAGAAATTTTTCTATAGAAAAAAAATTTTTGACAGAATTTTCAATAAAAATAACATTGAGAAATAATTTTCTATAAAAATAAAATTTTGAAAAAATTTTCTATAAAAATAAAATTTTGACACAATTTTCTATAGAAGTAAAACTTTGCAAAATTTTCTACAAAATAAACTATTGACAAAATTTCTATGGAAATAAAATTTTGACAAAATTTTATACCGAAATACAATTTTGACAAAATTTTCTATAGAAATAAAATTTTTACAAAATTTTATACCGAAATAAAATTTTGACAGAATTTTCTATAGATATAAAATGTTGACAACATTTTATACCGAAATAAAAGTTTGACAAATTTTCTATAGAAATAAAATTTTGACAGAATTTCCTATAGATATAAAATTTTGACAGAATTTTCTATAGATATAACATTTTGACAAAATTTTCTATAAAACTAAAATTTTGACAAAATTTTATACCGAAATAAAATGACATTTTAACAATGTTTTCTATAGAAATAAAATTTTAACAAAATTTTATACCGAAATAAAATTTGGGCAACATTTTCTATAGAAATACAATTTTATACCAAAATAAAATTTTGACAAAAATTTCTATTGAAATAAAATTTTGACAAAATTTGTTTCTAAATAAAATTTTGTAATTTTATACTGAAAGGAAATTTTGACAAAATTTTTTATAGAAATAAATGTTAGCAAAGTTTTCTATAGAAATACAATTTTGAAAAAATTTTCTACCAAAAACACATTTTGACAAAATTTTCTGTAGAAATAAAATTTTGGCAAAATCTTTTATAGAAATTAAATGTTCTATAGAAATAAAATTTTGACAGAATTTTCTATAGATATAAAATAGATATAGAACTAAAATTTTGACAAAATTTTATACCGAAATAAAATTTTGGCAAAATTTTCTTTAGAAATGAAATTTTATACCAAAATAAAATTTTGACAAAAATTTCTATTGAAATAAAATTTTGACAACATTTTTTTTTTCGAAATAAAATTTTGACAACATTTTCTATAAAAATAAGATTTTGCAAAATTTTCTATCAAATACAATTTAAACAAGATTTTCTATAAAAATAACATGTTGACAACATTTTATACCGAAATTAAATTTTGACAAAATTTTTATAGATATAAATGTTAGCAAAGTTTTCTATAAAAATAAAATTTTGAAAAAAATTTCTACCAAAAACACATTTTGACAAAATTTTCTATAGAAATAAAATTTTGACAATATTATCTATAGAAATAAAATTTTGGCAAGATCTTTTATAGAAATAAAATTTTGACAAAATTTTCTATAGAAATAAAATTTTAACAAAATTATATAAAGAGATAAAATTTTGACAAAATTTTATACCGAAATAAAATTTTGACAACATTTTCTATAGAAATAAAATTTTAACAAAATTTTATACCGAAATAAAATTTTGACAAAATTTTCTATAGGCATAAAATGTTGACAAAATTTTCTATATACGTAAAATTTTAACAAAATTTTATACCGAAATAAAATTTTGACAAAATTTTCTATAGAAATAAAATTTTAACAATATTTTATACCGAAATAAAATTTTGAAACAATTTTCTATATAAATAAAATTTTTAAAACATTTTCTATAAAATAAAACTTTGCAAAATTTTCTTTAAAATAAAATATTGAAAAAATTTTCTATAGAAATAAAATTTTGGCAAAATTTTCTATAGAAATAAAATTTTAACAAAATTTTATACCGGAATAAAATTTTGACAACATTTTCTATAGACATAAAATGTTGACAAAATTTTCTATAGAAGTAAAATTTTAACAAAATTTTATATCAAAATACAATTTTGACAAAAATTTCTATTGAAATAAAATTTTGACAATTTTTTTTTTCAGAAATAAAATGTTGACAACATTTTCTATAAAAATAAGATTTTGCAAAATTTTCTATAAATTACAATTTAAACAAGATATTCTATAGAAATAACGTTTTGACAACATTTTAAACCGAAATTAAATGTTGACAAAATTTTTTATAGAAAAAAATGTTAGCAAAGTTTTCTATAGAAATAAAATTAAAAAAAAAAAATATACCAAAAACACATTTTGACAAAATTTTCTATAGAAATAAAATTTTGGCAAAATCTTTTATAGAAATAAAATGTTCTATAGAATTAAAATTTTGACAAAATTTGCTATAAATAAAATCTTGACAAAATTTACTATAGAAATAAATTTTTTAACAAAATTTTCTATAGAAATAAATAATTTTTACAAAATTTTCTATAGAAATAAAAAATTTTTACAAAATTTTCTATAGAAATAAAAAATTTTTAAAAAATTTTCTATAGAAATAAAAAATTTTTAAAAATTTTTCTATAGACATGAAATCTTGGCAAACATTTTCTATAGAAATACAATTTTGACAAAATTTTCGATAGAAATAAAATTTTGAGAATATTTTCTATAGAAAAGAAATTTTGACAAAATTTTCTATAGAAATAAAATTTTGACAAAAATTTTTATAGAAATAAAATTTTGGCAAAAAAATTCTATAGAAATTAAATTTTAACAAATAATATTTTTACAACATTTTCGATAGAAATAAAATTTTGAGAAGAGTTTCTATAGAAAAGATATTTTGACAAAATTTTCTATAGAAATAAAATTGGAACAAAATTTTTTATAAAAATAAATTTTTGCCAAATTTTCTATTGAAATAAAATGTGACAAAATTTTCTATTGAAATAAAATTTTGACAAAATTTTCTGTAAAAATAAATTTTTGCCCAAATTTTCTGTAGAAATAAACTTTTGACAAAATTTTCTACAGAACTAAATTTTTGGCCAAATTTTCTATGGAACTAAATTTATATATATATATATATATATATATATATATATATATATATATATATATATATATATATATATATATATATATATATATATATATATATATATATATATATATATATATATATATATATATATATATATATATATATATATATATATATATATATATATATATATATGATAGTGGGGAGTTCTGTGTTGGTAGTTCATCCTTAATTTAAAATTAATTGTTAGGGATTCTGCTGCAATTTGGGCTTTTTCACTAACTACTTTTGTCAAAATTTCATTTCTTTATAAAAATTTGGCCAAAAATTTAGTTCCATAGAAAATTTGGCCAAAAATTTAGAAACAAATTTCATACGATTAGGTTAAAAACTCTAATTACCGTTAGAAATTAAGTTTATAACGGTTCACAATTATTTATAGACTTGTTTTACTTTTCCCTAATTCCAATAGTTTTTTTGCGTAATTTTACTTGAAATCCAGTATTGTAAGAAAACTGTTAAAATTGTATTTGGAGCTTTTACGCTACCTTTAGCACTGTTTGAATATTTAATTCGCCCTTTTTGGCTCTCATTTATTGCGGTCGTGAGTCAGAGGCACCCCATACACATAAGGACTCTTCTTGTTTTTTACACTAAAGTGACATTGCTGGTTTAACACACGTCTGGTTTTGCTCGTATTTTTATTCTAATGTTTGAAAATGTTATTTTTTTTTGTGGTTCTCTTTTTGAACTCATTTAGCTTTCCGCTAAAATATCTTTTGTCGCCTCATTTCCCCATTTCGTTTTTGTTACAAGTGTTGAAAATGTGGTAATACGGCACTGCATGTATGCACAAAGGACAAAAGATACATAACAACACACATGGAAAAATCCTAATTATATACACTGCCAGAAAAAAGCCAAGGAGATTAAAAATAATATAAATATGACAAAACTTTCTATCGAAATAAAATGTTGACAAAATTTTCTGCAGAAGTAAAATTGTAACAAAATTTTCTATAGAAATACAACTTTGACAAAAATTTCTATAGAAAAAAAAAAAATTGACAAACCTTTCTACAGAAATAAATTTTCGACAAAATTTTCTTTAGAAATAAATTTTTGACAAAATTTTCTATAGAAATAAATTTTTGACAAAATTTTCTATAGATATAAAATTTTGACAAAATTATTGTTAAAAATAAACAATTTTAACATATTTTTCTATAGAAAAAAATGTTTGCAAAATATTCTACAGAAGTAAAATTTTCAATAGATATAAAATTTTAACAAAATTTTCTATAGAAACAAAATTTTGACAAAAATAAGATTTTGACACATTTTTCTACAGAAGTAAAATTTTGACAAAAATTTTTGTTAAAAGTAAACAATTTTAACATATTTTCTATAAAAAACAAATGTTTACAAAATATTCTACAGAAGTAAAATTTTCTATAGAAATTGGGAGCCACCGTGGTGCAATGGTTAGCATGCCAGCCTTGCATACACAAGGACGTGGGTTCGATTCCTGCTTCGACCGAACACCAAAAATTTTTTAGCGATGGATTATCCCACCTCAGTAAAGCTGGTGACATTTCTGAGGGTTTCAAAACTTCTCTAAGTGGTTTCACTGCAATGTGGAACGCCGTTCGGACTCGCTTATAAAAAATGGAGGTCCCTTGTCATTGAGCTTAACATGGAATCGGGCAGCACTCAGTGATAAGAGAGAAGTTCACCAATGTGGTATCACAATGGACTGAATAGTCTAAGTGAGCCTGATACATCGGGCTGCCACCTAACCTAACCTAACCTATTGAAATAAAATTTGACAAAATTTTCTGTAGAAAAAAAAAATTTACAAAATTTTCTATAGAAATTAAATAAATTTTGATAAAATTTTCAATAGAAATAAAATTTTAACAAAATTTTCTATAGAAATAAAATATTAACAAAATTTTCTAGAGAAATAAAATTTTGAGAAAATTTTCTATAAAAGTAAAATTGAGACAAAATTTTCTATAGAAATACAATTTCGACGAAATTTTTTATAGAAATACAATTTCGACGAAATTTTCTATAGAAATGAGAATCGACATACTTTTCTATAGAAATAAATTTTCGACAACATTTTCCATAGAAATAAAATGTTGACAAAATTTTCTATAAAAAATAAAATCTTGATAAAATTTTTTATAGAAGTAAAATTTTGACAAAATATTCTATAGAAGTAAAATTTTGACAAAATATTCTATAGATGTAAAATCTTGACAAAATTTTTATTAAAAGTAAACAATTTTAACATATTTTTCTATAGAAAAAAAATGTTTACAAAATATTCTACAGAAGTAAAATTTTCTATAGAAATAAAATTTGACAAAATTTCTTTAAAAAATAAAATCTTGACAAAATGTTTTATAGAAGTAAACTTTTGACAAATTTTTCTATAGAAGAAAGTTTTGACAAAATATTCTATAGATATAAAATCTTGACAAAATTTTTGTTAAAAGTAAACAATTTTAACATATTTTTCTATAGAAAAAAAATTATTTACAAAATATTCTACAGAAGTAAATTTTTCTATAGAAATAAAATGTTAACAAAATTTTCTATAGAAACAAAATGTTGACAAAATTTTCTATAGAAATAAAATTTTGAAAAATTTTTCTATGGAAATAAGAAGTAACATTTTGACAAAATTTTCTATAGATATAAAATTTTGACAACATTTTTGTTAAAAGTAAACAATTTTAACATATTTTTCTATAGAAAAAATGTTTACAAAATATTCTACAGAAGTAAAATGTTCTATAGAAATAAAATTTGATAAAATTTTCTATAGAAAAAAAATTTACAAAATTTTCTATAGATATAAAATAAATTTTGACAAAATTTTCTATAGAAATAAAATTTTGACAAAATTTTCTATAGAAACAAAATTTTAACAAAATTTTCTATAGAAATAAAATTTTGACAAATTTTTCTATGGAAATAAGATTTTGAAAAAAAAACTCTATAGAAATACAATGTTTAGAAAATTTACTATAGAAATAAAATTTTCTAGAGAAATAAATTTTTGAGAAAATTTTCTATAAAAGTAAAATTTAGATAAAATTTTCTATAGAAATACAATTTTTACAAAGTTTTATATAGAAATAAAATTTTGACAAAATTCTACAGAAATAAAATTTTGAAAAAATTTTCTATAGAAATAAAATTTTGACAAAATTTTCTGTAGAACTAATAGATTGACAAATAAAATTTCGACAAAATTTCCTATGGAAGTAAGATTTTTTTACAAAATTTTCTATAGAAATAAAATTTTTCCATTCATTTTGTTTTGTTATTGTTGGTTTTGTTCTTTAAGTATTGTTGTTGTTTTTTATTTCAGCTTAAAACCATAAATTGACTAAACTACAAGTGTAGCTTAATCAAAAGAGGAAAAGAATGTTTGTCAAATTTATTTGGGCAAAGCCTTATAGACTGCAAGATGGTTGGATGGACGCACGTTTCGGAATTACCACATTTCTCATCAGCATCCTCTAAAATGTTAACAAAATTTTCTATGAAAATCAGATTTTGACAAAATTTTCTATAGAAATAGAATTTCGACAAAAATTTCTGTAGAAATAACATTTTGCCAATATTTTCTTTATAAATAAATTATTGACAAAATTTTCTATAAAAAATAAAATCTTTACAAAATTTTCTATAGAAGTAAAAAAACAAATTGCCAATTTTCTACAGGTATACAATTTTGACATTTTCTACAGAAATAAAATTTTGGCAAAATTTTGGGTAAAAGTTAACAATTTTAACATATTGTTCTATAGAAACCAAATGTTTACTAAATATTCTACAGAAGTAAAATTTTCTATCGAAATAAGTTTTGATAAAATTTTCTATTGTAATACAATAGTGACAAAATTTTCTATAAAAATAAGAGTTTGAAAAAAACCCCTATAGAAAAAATTTTGAGAAAAATTTCTTAGAAATAAAATTTTGAGAAAATTTTCTTTAGAAATAAAATTTTAATAAAATTTTCCGCAGAAATAACAGTTTGATAAAAAGTTCTTTAAAATAAATACTTGACAAAACTTTCTATTTAAATAAACATTTGACAAAAGTTTCTATAGAAATGTAATTTTGACAAACTATTCTATGTAAATAAATTTTTGTTGAATGTTTCTATACAAATAACATTTTGCAAAGTAAGACTTTTTTTGTAAAATTTTTCCCAAATTATGGTAGATTATTTTTGGCATGAGTAGCAACCGTGCCCATAAAAATATAATTTGGACACAATGTTATATAGAAATAAATTTTTGGTATCTTTTTTTATACAAATAAAATTTTGCAACGTAAGATTTTTTGTTTGGCAAAGTTTTCTCCAAATTGTGGTAGATTGTTTTTGTCTCGTAGCAACCACGCCTTCATCTTCCCACTTTGTCATACGTTATTCCACTGAAACCTTTTGGTCTATACTTCAACCACTGAAATCTTCGCATCTATACAATTCATTTGTGAGACCTTCGGGCCTACAGTTTCCCATTGAGACCTTCGGGCCTACAATGCCCCACTAAGGCCTTCAGGTCTCAGTTTCACTACTGAGATTTTCGACCTACAGCTACACTGCAGAGGATTTCGTACCCATAGTTCAACCGCTGAGATCTACCGATCTACAGTTTCACCACGGATACGTTCCTATCGGAAGTTTCTCTGATTAGCTACGAAGCGAATTCCTCCTTCATCTTAGTAAAGATTCCATTTACCGATTAACAATCAGAGAGAAAGAGAGAGAGAGAGAGAGAGAGAGAGAAAGAGATAAACACTTATAATTTTATTCTGAAAGGTTTAGTGTGTCCTGGCATAGAGTCTGAAGGTAACTGAGCTTACCTAAGCCGACGAGGAAACCTAAGCTCATCCTTGGGATGTAACTTTGAACTATCTTGTCACAAGTCTTCATCGGATAATACTTCAAATTCAGAATCTTCAAACTTCTTCGTCTGTCCTGGATGTTTTTTGACTTCCACGTCCAATATAGTCAGCCGAGGCCTTCCCTTATGTTTTCTTAAGTGTGTAGTCCTTATCGAAACAATTATTAAAACATTTTATGTATATTGTGTATTGTTTGTTTTTCCTATTTTATTTTTCCTAAATTGTGTGTAAAAAGTTTGAAAATTGTAATGCACTGTATTTTCCTTATTGTTTTTTTATAACAAAGCCTTTTTCTATTATAAACAGCAGCTAGTTTTGCAGTGTACTTTTCTTTGAGGGTCCTTAATGAAGGTACTTATCACACACCATGTCATCATTGTACATTGTATTTACACCCCCTACAAATAGGCGCACACACAGCCACACTAAAATAATTGGATATATATGTGTGCCATGTACACGTGTCCTGTTTGCTCTTACCCCAGCGGGAAATGGAAGCGACGTGGAATCGATGATGGAAGTGCTGTCCGGGTAGCTATAAGGCCTGGGCGCTGCATTACGTGTTCATTTCAAAATAACATTGGATTGGATTGGAGACCAAGGCCTTGCCTCTCGCTTCTATTCGTATGCCTTCTAGAGGTGATGTCGTCGATGCCATGTTATCAGGCCTTCATACTAAGTACAAAAATCATGCCTTCCAAAGAAGGCCCTCAAAAAGGCCTGGACAGGAAGGCATAAAAGAAAGCGTGTAAAAATAAATATTTTGAAAGCAAGGTTGTCTATGAACTGAACATTTGCCCTCATACCTTTTATATTAGAACTTAATTTGACTTACTTTTCCTATACAGTTTATCTTATTTTTGAGATTTTAATATTTACCTCAAGTGTATTTTTATTTTTCTGCTCCGTCGGGATTTGAACCGGGGTCCTCGTTATTGATAGTCCTACACTCATCCACTGGCCTACGACACATTTAAGTGATGTGAGCACCAAAAGGTAAACTTAAGCTACACGTGAGGTCATTCCGCGTTCCCTTCCATTGGAAGTGAACGTATAATGGGTATCGGATCTTTTATATGTTACAGAGAATGCCTTCTAGAAGGCCAAAGTTAGGAGTAACTAGAAATAAGTAAATTAATAGCTTGGCAGCCAACAAAGAATGAGTATGAAATCCTTTTTATACCTGACGTCACAGAATGGTATGGGGGTACAATAAATTTGTCATTCCGCACAACAAAATATCTATTTCCGACTATATACAGTGTATATATACTTGATTAGGGGAAAATGAAAAGACGATATTACTACACCGAAAAAATCCGTAGTTAACCGAACGCTAAATTTAACTTATTTTTATTGCACAATAATTATTGATAACTATTGATTATTTGTTTGTAGTTAAATTTATTTATTTTTTTCGAAATTTTCCACATCCCAATGAAATTTTCGTTTTTTGTACGTATGTCTCAAACATTTTATAAATTCCATATGAACTAAAGCAAGCATAAATTCCATATGAACTAAAGCAAAAGAAAATGTTCGTACGATTCAAAAAAATATAATGAAATGCCAATGATTTTGTCCTTATTTTTAGTTCGTTTTTATACCCTTCACCACTACTGTGGAACAGGGTATAATAAGTTTGTGCATTTGTATGTTTAGTATACCGGTCGTCTTAGAATTAAATTCTGAGTCGATTTAGCGATGTCCGTCTGTCTGTCTGTATATGTAATTTTGTGTGAAAAGTACAGGTCGCAGTTTAAGTCCGATCGTCCTCAAATTTGGCACAGAGTTTTACCTTGGCTCAAAGACAATCGCTATTGACTTCGGTTCAGATTTAGATATAGCTGTCATATATATTTATCACCGATATGGCCATAATTGACGTATTTATCAACGTATTCGCAAGGCCGAATATTTGGGGGCTCTCGTCAAATATGCAAAATTATTAGATATAGCTCCCATATATATCTTTCGTCCGATTTGGACTTATATGGCCCCAAAAGCCAGAGTTTTTTTGCTCAAGGAGTGCGTTTAATAGTATTGTTAATTATACCAAATTTAGTTTAAATCGGTTCAGATTTAGATATAGCTCCCGAATATATTTTTCGACCTATTTCGACTCATATACCCACAGAGACCAAAGAGTTACCCCGATTTACTTGAAACTTTGCACTGGGAGTAGAATTAAGGTTCTGGATATGCGATCGAATTTTAATTGAAATCGGTTCAGATTTCGATATAGCTCCCATATATCTTTCGCCCGATTTTCCGTCATATGACCACAGAGTTCAAAGTTTTAGTCCGATTTACGTGAAACTTTGCACAGGGAGTAGAATTAAAATAATAACTCCCATTTTCATGAAGCTCCGTTAGTGATCCGTTAAACCGTAGTATGGCCATAGCTGCAATCTTGCCTATATATTCCATATGTCAGTTAGGAACTTAACTGCCAAAAAATTTTCAGTTAAAGTTAACCGGAGAGCAGATATTTGCAATTTATTTTCTGTTAACTGGGAGTTAAAGCCTAACGGATCTTCATGAAAATGGCCGTAAGTATGCATGTCAAATTTGTTTAAAATCGGTTCAGATTTCTATATAGCTTCCATATATGCTTTTCCGATTTGGGCAAAAATGACCAAAATACCCATATTTTCCTTACAAAAACTCCACTGCTAAGTCGAAAACTTGTAAAAGTGACTCAAATTTTCCTTTATTCCTTTATACATATCTATCGACCGATAAATCATAAATACACTTTTGCGAAGTTGCCTCAAAATTGGTTCAGATTAAAATGTTTCCCATATTTTTTTACTAACATAGTGTATCATCCCAGGGCATTAGCCGACTTAAATTTTAAGTCTATAGGTTATAAATTTTGTTCAGATGGAGTCAGACAAAAACCTTCATATATAGCGCCCAACACATTTGACGGATTTGATATAGTGTCGAAAATGTGGATTTACAAAGTGGTGCAGAGTATAATAGAGTCGGCCCCACCCGACTTTAGACTTTCCTTACTTGTTTTTTACTAACACTGTTGTCCGTCCGGGTCATAGACCAATGTAAATTTTGAGTCTAAACATTTTGTGAATGTTTAAAAAAAATGCCCAAATCGGTTCATATTTAAATATTTGTATATGGGAAAATAACATAAACCTCTATAAGCTCCTAACAAATTTGAAGGTGTTAAGATATTGGTATACTTAGTGGTGAAGGGTATAATATAGCCCGCCCCGCCCCGCCCGACTTTAGACTTTCCTTACTTGTTTAATATGAGAATGAGTTAATACATGTTTTCCTATTGGACTTTACGATTCGCATTAAAAAAGATTTCAATTTCATACCGTGAAACAAGTTGTCAAAATTACTAGAGAGAATGGGCGAGCTGATCTATCAAAGACAATTTGTTTGCTTCTTTAACTTCAAGGAAGAAATATTGCTTTTAATTTCACCTAAAGTCAGATTCAATTTCACGAATTAAAGATTTGATTAAAACTGTCTGTAAAACTGAATTTTCGTTCTTATAACAACAATGTAGGTCCTTCTTTTTCCAATTCCCAAAGAAGGCACAGAATAATGTGTGCGGGCATTTTTTAGAAAGGAAGTGCAAGGCATTATAGAATGCATGATAGGAGCAGGCATATGGGAAGGTGTTAAGGATCCCAAAATCATGGGCTAAGAAGGTATGATTTTTGCGGTACTTCGCAATTTTCCCACTGGGACATGCTGTGTTGGTTGATTTTGACTCACGCGTCTCTGGGTGTGTATGTAAAAAATTACGAAATTATGTCTGTGTGTTTTTGCATTACCTTCTAAATTAGTTTTATGCTTTTAAATGTCGGCATTTAGTTGGTAAAATGACACAACAGCCTCTGTATGTAATTTAGCCATACACAATGTGTTACAAAAAACAAAACGCAAAGAGTAGCAACAACAACAACAACGACAAAAATACATACCACAAGAAAAACGAATAACACACATAAGAAACATATGCCAAGAGAGTAACAGTTGAGAGCAAAATTGATACTCATAGTTGAGACGGGTATATTCTACTGGTTGGCGTTGTAATGAAAAATTAAGTAGAGGTGATACTGAATATCTTAGTGGGCTTCTCTCAACTTCTTCTCTCTCTCTCTCTCTCTCTCTTGTTTTAGAGAGAGTGTGTGAGGAAGAGCTCATCTATATGTTATCAAGTATGGGTATAAATTTAATGTCCCATATAAAAGCCATAGAAAAGGAGAAACATTTGGAAAATCTCTTTAAAATTTGTTTTTATTTTTTATTGTACCCTCAATTCTGACCTCAGGTGTATCAGATACAAGAACGTGTCTTTGTGGTTTTTATAGTCATGTCGTTCTTGTCTAAGGGGGTTTCCCTTTTTTCGGTAGATATTTAAGGACCTTCGTTCATTGCTCATAAATGTTTTTTTATCTTTAATTGTATGACTTCATGGCACGTGGAAATTTAAGTAATTATGTGTTTTATTCAAAGAGCATGGGTTTAATATTTTAGATAAAAAGAAAAATAAGTATTACGTTAATTAATTGGAAAACATGATGGTGTAGAATCGATCGATTTTCAGTAAACCAAATAATATTTGAGGTTATTAGTTCAATTTAATGAAGTGTTCTTGATTACAGCCTCCATTATTAAAAAGTTAGCTTAAAATAGGCTTTATTAGTAGGAAAAAAATATTAAAATAATTTCAGTGTATTGCTGACGAGTGTATTGTTATACTTATACCCTAAACCACACCCAGAAAGAGATGAGATTCATGGTGTCTTTGGCTATAATACTCAGGGCCGGTTGCCACTCGTTCCAACAAAATTTTAAGCACCCTTTACCAAAAATCTTCCAAATGTAAAAAATTTTATTTTGAAGCTTTGATCCAATTTTATTGCTATAGAAAATTTATATTTTTATAGATTTTTTTTTTCAAAATTTTACTTCTATTAAAAATTTTGTCATAATTTTATTTGTAAAGAAGATTTTGTCAAAATTTTATTTCAATAGAAAATTTTGCCAAAATGTTATTACAATAGAAAATTTTTTCTACATTTTATTTCCATAGCAATTTTTCTCAACATTTTATATCAATAGAAAATTTTGTCAACATTCATTTCAATAGAAGATTTTGCCACAATTTTATTTCAATAGAAAATTTTGTCTCAATTTTATTTCAGTAGAAAATATTCTATAGAAAATTTTGTAAACATTTTGCCAAAATTTTATTTCAATACACAATTTTGTCAAACTATTATTTCTGTAGAAAATGTCAAAATTTTATTTTTATAAAAAATTTTGTTAAAATGTAATTTCTTCAGAAATATTTGTCAACATTTTATTTCTATATAAAATTCTGTCAGTATTTTATTTCTATAGAAAGTTTTGGAAAAGCTTTATCTATAGAAAATATTGTCAAAATTTTATTACAATAGAAAATTCTATTAAATTTTATTTCAAAAGAAAATTTTGTCAAAATATTACTTCAAACTAAAGCTTTTTAGAAATATTATTTTATTAGAAAATTTTGTCAAAATTTTATTTTGATATAAAATTTTGCAAAAACTTTAATTTTGTAGAAATTTTTTTTTTCACTAGAAAATATTGTCGAATTTTTTTATTTTAACAAAAAATGTTGTCAAAATTTTATTTCAATTTATGGTTTTATCAGATTTTTTTTCTATAGAAAATTTTGTTACAAATCTGTTAACATTTTACTTCCTTAGAAAATTTTATTTCTGTAGAAAATACGAAACTTTTATTTATATTGAAATTTTTTTAAAAACTTTATTTTTATAGAAAATTTTGTCAACATTTTATTTCTTTAGAAAATTTTATCAAAATTTTATTTCAATGGAAACATTTTTAAAAATTTTTATTCCTACAGAAAATTTTATCAAAATATTATTTCTATAGAACATTTTGTCAAAATGTTATTTCAATACAAAATTTTGTCAAAATGTTATTTCTATAAAAAATTTTGTCAACAGTTTTTTCTAGAGAAAATTTTGTTAGAAATTTGCAAAACAAATTTACTTCTATAGAAAACTTTATTATACCCTCCACCATAGGATGGTGGTATATTAACTTTGTCATTCCGTTTGTAACACATCGAAATATTGCTCTAAGACCCCATTAAGTATATGTATTCTGGGTCGTGGTGAAATTCTGAGTCGATCTGAGCATGTCCGTCTGTTGAAATCACGCTAACTTCCGAACGAAACAAGCTATCGACTTGAAACTTGGCACAAGTAGTTCTTATTGATGTAGGTCGGATGGTATTGCAAATGGGCCATATCGGTCCACTTTTACGTATAGCCCCCATATAAACGCACCCCCAAATTTGGCTTGCGATTGCTCTAAGAGAAGCAAATTTCATCCGATCTGGCTTAAATTTGGTACATGGTGTTAGTATATTGTCTCTAACAACCATGCCAAAAGTGGTCCATATCGGTCCATAATTATTTATAGCCCCCATATAAGCCGATCCCCAGATTTGACCTCCGGAGCCTCTTAGAGGAGCAAAATTCATCCGATTCGGTTGAAATTGGGTACGTGGTGTTAGAATGTGGTATCCAACAAACACGCAAGAATTGGTCCATATCGGTCCATAATTATATATAGCCCCCATATAAACCGTTCCCTAGATTTGATCTCCGGAGCCTCTTAGAGGAGCAAAATTCATCCGATCCGGTTGAAATATGCAACGTGGTGTTAGTATAAGGCCGCTAATAACCATGCCAAAATTGGTCCATATCGGTCTATAGCTATATCCCCAATCACACAAAAATTGGTCCTTATCGGTTCATAATCATGGTTAGCACTCGAGCCAAAATTGATCTACCAAAATTTTATTTTTATAGAAAACATTGTCAAATGTTATTTCTATAGAAAATTTTGTCAACATTTTATTTCTATAGAAAATTTTGTCAAAATTTTATTTCTATAGAACATTTTGTTAAAAATTTATTGCTATAGAAAATTTTGTCAAAATTTTATTTCTATAGAAAATTTTGTCAGAATTTTGTTTCTATAGAAAATTTTATCTAAATTTTATTTCTATAGAAAATTTTATCTTAATTTTATTTCTATAGAAAATTTTTTCCAAATTTTACTTCTATAAAAAATGTTGAAAAATTTTATTTTGTCAAAATTTTATTTCTATAGAAACTTTAAACTTAATTATATACGTATTTAATCGGCCTTTTTTAGTTTAATATTTTATACGTATGGACTATGTGGTATATATTACGGTGTTAGGAAGTTTTAAGATACCTTGCCATCGGGAAGTGTTACCGCAACCCAAGTAATTCGATTGTGGATGACAGTCTTCACTAGAAGTTTCTACACAATCCATGGTGGAGGGTACATAAGCTTCGGCCTGGCCGAACTTACGGCCGTATATACTTGTTTCTGTAGAAAATACCAAACTTTTATTTATACTGAAAATTTGTTTATTTCTATAGAAAATTTTGTCAAAATGTAATTTTTATTCCAATAGAAAATTATGCTAAAATTTTATTTTTGAAGAAAATTTTGTCAACATTTCATTTTGATATACAATTTTGCAAAAACTTTAATTTTATAGAAATTTTTTTCAAAATTTTATTTAACTAGAAAAATTTTTTTAATGGAAAATTTTTAATTTTTTTTATTTTAATGGAAATGGAAAATGTTGTCAAAACTTTATTTCAATGGAAAATTTTGTCAAAATTTTATTTGTACCGAAAATTTTATCAAAATATTATTTCTATTGAAAATTTTGTCAAAATTAAATTTCCATAGAAAATTTTGTCAAAATTTAATTTCCATAGAAAATTTTGTCAAAATTTTATTTCTATAGAAAATTTTGTCAAAAATTTATTTCTATAGAAAATTTTGTCAAAATTTTATTTCTATAGAAAATTGTGTCAAAATTTTATTTCTATAAAAAATTTTGTCAAAATTTTATTTCTATAGACAATTGTGTCAAAATTTTATTTCTATAGAAAATTGTGTGAAAATTTAATTTTTATTTCAATAGAAAATTATGTAAAAATTTTATTTTTGAAGAAAATTTTTTCAAAATTTTATTTCGCTAGAAAATATTGACGAAATTTTTATTTTAATGGAAAATGTCAAAACTTTATTTCAATGGAAAATTTTGTCAAAATTGTATTTGTACAGAAAATTTTATCAAAATATTATTTCTATAGAAAATTTTGTCAAAATTAAATTTCCATAGAAAATTTTGTCCAAATTTAATTTCCATAGAAAATTTTGTCCAAATTTAATTTCCATAGAAAATTTTGTCAAAAGTTTATTTCTATAGAAAATTTTGTCAAAATTTTATTTCTATAGAAAATTTTGTCAAAATTTTATTTCTATAGAAAATTGTGTCAACATTTTATTTCTATAGAAAATTTTGTCAAAATTATGTTTCTATAGAAAAGTTTTTTTTTTTGTTTTTTAATTTTGTTTTTATACTCAATTTGAACCATGGACATCGTGAATGGGCAGAATGGTTCCAAGAAATGGCAACAGTGGATGATCAATTTTCGAAGAAAATCATCTTCAGTGATGAGGCACATTTTCACCTCAGTGGAGAATTGCCGCATTTGGGCGAATGAGAATCCAAGATTGATTGTCGAAAAACCAATGCACCCACAAAGAGTGACTGTTTGGTGCGTTTTATGGGCTGGCGGCATCATCGGGCAGTATTTTTTCCAAAATGAGGCCGGTCAGGCAGTTACTTTGAATGGTGTTCGCTATCGTGAGATGATAAAGAACTTTTCATGGCCCGCATTGCAAGATATGGATGTGGACGATATGTGGTTTCAGCAGGACAGTGCCACTTGCCACGCAGCTAACGAAACAAAGGCTCTTTTGCGCAACAAATTCAATGGCCGTGTTATCTCACGTAATGGCGATGTCAATTGGCCGCCAAGATGATGTGATTTGACACCGTTGGACTTTTTTTCTTTTGGGTTATTTGAAAGAAAAGGTGTACGTTGATAAACCAGCAACAATTCAAGAGCTAAAGGATGAGATAATTCGGCACATTAACGGCATAGAAACTCCATTATGCCTCAGCGTCATCGAAAATTTGCACCATCGGATGAAGGTGTGCCACCGAGGTCGCGGCGCCTATTTGGCCGATATTTTGTTCCATACATAATTGAATAATACCAATATATCATAATAAAATAAAATTACAATAATTTCCTAAATAGTTTGTGTTTTATTCAAAATCAACATCGGCCCTTGAAATTTTAACCACCCTTTAGAAAATTTTATTAAGACTTTAACATATTTCTATAGAAAAGTTAGTCAAAATTTTATTTCTATAGAAAATTTTGTCAAAATTTTATTTGTATAGATTTTTTCACGATTTTATTTCTATAAAAAAATTATGACAATATTTTATTTCTATAGAAAATTTTGTCAAAACTTTATTTCCCCAACCGTGCCCCGATTCGATTTATCCATGTTTGTCTGAGGTTGATTCCTTACTGGTTATTAATTCTGTAATTAGAGGAAAAGCTTCAAGGCAACAGCTTTTGAAATATCCGATGTTTCAATATAACAACCATTAATGGAAAATTATTTTCATAGTTGCTAAGTTTTTTTGTTAATGTTTTCTTTTTTTTTGGTTTCGATGTATTGTTTATAAAGTCCCCTACTAACACAATGATGTTCGCGATGTGTAGTATTGGTCCATGATATAAAAATAATAACAAAATAAATAATATTAAAATAATATTTCATTTAACTTTTAACTTGCTAATATTTTTTTTGCATCTTTACATTCTTCTAGTGCCCCGAAAATAACCTTGCTTGAAGAGTTTACTATGAAATGTCATAGATGAAATGAGTTCATTTATTGTTAGAGTAGTGCACTTAATATTGCTAATTTCAGTGATTAATGTTCAGTTGCTCTCAAACTAAAGTTTCCAGAGTTTTACATGGCCCTCGCTCTCTCCCTCTTTCTCGTTCTCTTGCTCTAGCTTATTGTTTCAGTACTTATTGCCTTTCCATGGTTGTTGAAGTTTTGTTCACAATTTAGCAGAATAATTATGATTTTTTTTTGTAGCAAAGGATTTTCATGTAACGGATATTGCTGTAAATATTAATAAATTATCAACGGAAATAACTAATACGAGCACTTTAGAACATTGTTATAGCAGCAAGCGGATTAAAAACGCATAAACTTCTAGGAAAAGCTAATAAATCTTTTGGATTTCATTGAATTTTAAGTTGGGATTTTTTTTTTCGTATGCTCTTTGTATAACGAAGAAAGGGGTTAAATATAATATATTTTATATTTCTTTCTTTTGTTGTTGTCTTTTTTTTTTGTTAATGCTTCTACTTGACTATCGTTCGTTTAGTATTTGCAGGCAAGACACATTTCGGCATGAACTAAGTTGTTACTTAATTTTGTGCTCTATACTAAAGATATAAGTAAATGACAAAATATTTGTCCGTATGATTAAATTGTGACTTCATCAAGTAGATTTAATTTAATGTGCTTTACTAGAAATTTGACATAAACTATACTGGTCCGAATGTATTTTGTCTTAATTCAATACTACCAAGTGCTTACTGCTTACTAAAGTCCTTTTCATTTACAGATCCCTAAACCAAAATGTCCCGCCATCAGGTCTATGACTGCGGCATCTGCAAAGAGAGACATTCTTTGCGCGATAATTATGCCTATGACGGATAGGAGGGTGACGGTTCGCACCTACAACTACTGCATGAACTGTTTGGCAAAAAGCCACACAGCGGAACGGTGCAATTCACCTGCGACCTGCCGTAAATGCGGCTATCAGAATTACACGATGTTTCATCCACAAATAGCGAGGACGTCATCCGCAACAGCGCCTGCCTAGGGAACGGACGGCCGGGAACACAACGACACGCCAAACAACATCACGAAACAATACCACTACGAAACGAATCGTAATCACGGGAAGACAAAACTATACAACTACTCCACAAACCAGAAGGCTCATCAGATGGTTCACGAAGAACCCTATACCGCAAACACCAACTACAACAAGAAGTCAACCAAAACAGTCCACGTTACAACATGCTCACACTAACAACATAATTAAGAAGAGACGCTCCAACCAACGTCCCAAGCGCAACCAGCACATTCTGGCCGAGGCTAAAGTCCATTGCTAAGGTGCTTTGCAAATCGAATTTTGCATAAGTGAAAGGCCGAGGGCATGGATAAACTTCACGTTTGTCAACTATTTTGAATTTATTAAAATGAGCTCAGTTGAATTATTGTAAATGAATTTTGAATTATTATAACCTGAATTATTGTTATTGAATTTCCATAAAATCATAATTAAAATTAATATTTTGAATTGCCAAATTGCTGAATTAAAATCTATTGTGAATTATCGCATATTAAAATTTAGTACCTTAAGTTAGCTGGTTTTAAGTTTCTTTTCTATCGCTCACTGCTAATTTTCCTGCCGCATCATAAAGGTGAGCCTCTCTTCTCCTTTCTAATTCCCTTTTTATACCCTTCACCACTACTGTGGTACAGGGTATAATAAGTTTTATGCATTTGTATGTAACGCCAAGAAGGAAAAGTCTGAGACCCATCGTTTAGTATACCGATCGTCTTAGAATTAAATTGTGAGTCGATTTAGCTATGTCCGTCTGTCTGCCTGTTTGTCTGTCCGTCTGTCTGTATATGTAATTTTGTGCACAAAGTACAGCTCGCAATTTAAGTCCGATTGTCCTCAAATTTGGCATAGGGCCGTTTCTTGGGACAGAGACAATCACTATTGGTTTTGGAAAAAATCGGTTCAGATTTAGATATAGCTGCCATATATATTTATCACCGATCTGGTCATAATTGGCGAGTTTATCAACCGATGTTCTTCAAATTCAGTAGATCCGAATATTTTATGAGTCTCGAAAAACTTGCAAAATATCAGCCAAATCGGTCCAGATTTAGATATAGCTCCCATATATATCTTTCGTCCGATTTAGACTCATATGACCACAGAGGCCAAAGTTTACTACCGATTTACGTGAAATTTTGCATAAAGAGTAGAATTGACATTCTACCAATGCTTGGTAAATTTTATTGAAATCGGTTCAGATTTAGATATAGCTCCCATATATATCTTTCGTCCGATTTGCACTTATATGGCCTCAAAAGCCACAGTTTTGTCGAGATTTAGTTCAAATTTTGCACAAGGGGTACGTTTAGTAGTATCGTTAAGTGTGTCAAATTTTGTTAAAATCCGTTCAGATTTAGATATAGCTCACATATATATCTTTCGCCCGATTTGGACTTATATGGTCTCAAAAGCCAGAGTTTTGCCCTGACTTACTTCAAATTTTGCACAAGCGGTACTTTTAACGATACTATTGCATGTGCCAAATATGGTCAAAATCGATTCAGATTTAGATATAGCTCCCATATATATATTTCGTCCGATTTGAACTTATATGGCCTCAAAATCCAGGGTTTTGCCGTGATTTGCTTCAAATTTCGCACAAGGAGTACGTTTAGTAGTATAGGTAATTGTGGCAAATTTGGTTGAAATCGGTTCAGATTTAGATATGGCTCCCATATATATCTTCCGTCCGATTTGCACTCATATGACGAGGGGGGCCAAGTTATACTCCCATTTACGTGAAATTTCGCATAGATAGCAGAATTATTATTCTAACTATATATGTCAAATTTAGTCAAAATCGGTTCAGATTATATATAGCTCCCATATATACGTACACCAGAGTTGGGGAAATATGGTAGACTGTTACACATTTTAGACCCATTTTCAATGGAAGTTTCCTCCAATTAACTGGATAGCGTTAGCCGATTTAAATTTTAATTCTAGAGATTTTGTAGAAGTAAAAAAATTGTCTCCTTTATATAGCTTCCAGCAAATGTGAAGTAGTTGAGATGGTAACACAAATTTTGGCCTACATAGGGGTGAAGGGTATAATATAGTCGGCCCCGCCCGACTTTAGACTTTACTTACTTGTTTATCATCAATAAATTTGTTGTTGTAAATTGAAATTCATTGTTTGTTCATCTTTTTATTTCTTACATCACTTTCCGGTTGGGTTTCGTTTGGATTTTAATTAATTATTTCTCATTAATTTGAACAAGTATATAAGGCCGTAAGTTCGGCCAGGCCGAAGCTTATGTACCCTCCATCATGGATTGCGTAGAAACTTCTTCTAAACACTGCCATCCACAATCGAATTACTTAAGTTGCGGTAACGCTTGCCGATGGCAAGGTATCTTAAAACCTCCTAACACCATCTTCTAAATTGTATGTAAGTCCAAACGTGGTATATATTAAATCAAAAAAGATCGATCCAATACGTCTACAATTCAGTTTGACAAAGTAGACATAAAATTTTGACAAAATTTTCTACAGAAATAAAATTTTCTATAGAAATAAAATTTTCACAAAATTTTTTATAGAAATAAAAATTTTCACAAAATTTTCTATAGAAAGAAAATTTTGACAAAAATTTCTACAGCAATAAAATTGTAACAAAATTTTCTATAGAAATAAACTTTTGACAAAATTTTCTATAGAAATAAAATCTTGGTAGATTATTTTTGGCTCGAGCGGCAACCATGATTATGAACCGAATAAAATTTGAACAAAATTTTCTATAGAAATAAAATTTTGACAAAATTTTCTATAGAAATAAAATTTTGTCGATGATGAACATTTCATTATGAACCGAATAAAATTTTGACAAAATTTTCTATAGAAATAAAATTTTGACAAAATTTTCTATAGAAATAAAATTTTGGTAGATTATTTTTGGCTCTAGTGGCAACCATGATTATGAACCGATATGGACCAATTTTTGTGTGATTGGACCAATTGTTGTATGGTTGTTAGCGACCATATACTAACACCACGTTCCTAATTTGAACCGGATCGGATGAATTTTGCTCCTCCAAGAGGCTCCGGAGGTCAAATCTGGAGAACGTTTTATATGGGGGCTATATATAATTATGGACCGATATGGACCAATTCTGGCACGGTTGTTAAAGATCATATACTAACACCATGTTCAAAATTACAACCGGATTGGATGAAATTTGCTTCTCTTGGAGACTTCGCAAGCCAAATCTGGGGATCGGCTTATATGGGGGCTATATATAATTATGAACCGATGTGGACCAATTTTTGCATGGTTATTAGAGACCATATAACAATATCATGTACCAAATTTCAGGCGGATCGGATGAAATTTGCTTCTCTTTGAGGCTCCGCAACCCAAATCTGGGGATCGGTTTATATGGGCGCTATATATAATTATGGACCGATGTGGAACAATTTTTGCACAGTTGTTAGAGACCATATACCAATAACCTGTACCAAATTTCAGCCGGATCGGATGCAATTTGCTTCTCTTTGAGGCTTCACAAGCCAAATCAGGAGATCGGTTTATATGGGGTCCATATATAATTATGGACCGATGTGGACCACTTTTTGCATGGTTCTTAGAGACCATATACCAACATCATATACCAAATTTCAGCCGGATGGGATGCAATTTGCTTCTCTTTGAGGCTTCGCAAGCCAAATCTGGAGATCGGTTTATATGGGGTCTATATATAATTATGGACCGATGTGGACCAATTTTTGCATGGTTGTTAGAGACCATATACCAACATCATGTACCAAATTTCAGCCGGATCGGATGAAATTTGCTTCTCTTTGAGGCTCCGCAAGCCAAATCTGGGGATCGGTTTATACGGGGGCTATATATAATTATGGACCGATGTGGACCAATTTTTTCACGATTGTTAGAGACCATCTACCAACACCATGTACCAAATTTCAGCTGGATCGGATGAAATATGCTTCTCTTAGAGGCTCCACAAGCCAAATCTGGGGATCGGTTTATATGGGGGCTATATATAATTATGGACCGATGTGGACAAATTTTTGCATGATTGTTAGAGACCATCTACCAACACCATGTACCAAATTTCAGGCGGATCGGATGAAATATGCTTCTCTTAGAGGCTCCACAAGCCAAATCTGGGGATCGGTTTATATGGGGGCTATATATAATTATGGACCGATGTGGACCAATTTTTGCATGGTTGTTAGAGACCATATACCAACACCATATACCAAATTTCAGCCCGATCGGATGAAATATGCTTCTATTAGAGGCTCCACAAGCCAAATCTGAGGGTCCCTTTATATGGGGGCTATACGTAAAAGTGGACCGATATGGCCCATTTTCAATACCATCCGACCTACATCGATAACAACTACTTGTGCCAAGTTTCAAGTCGATAGCTTGTTTCGTTCGGAAGTTAGCGTGATTTCAACAGACGGACGGACGGACGGACGGACGGACGGACATGCTTAGATCGACTCAGAATTTCACCACGACCCAGAATATATATACTTTATGGGGTCTTAGAGCAATATTTCGATGTGTTACAAACGGAATGACAAAGTTAATATACCCCCATCCTATGATGGAGGGTATAAAAATAATAAATTGGCCTATACAAAAGACACAGTCCACTTCTCATACTCTTCAGGGATATTCCATCATTATTCCACTCATCCCCGCTATCGTTGCTATCCCCCCACACACCTGTGCAATTTGGTTTGGTTTGGTTTAAAAGTTTTCCTAGCTCTCTTTCTCTAGTATAACGTTGCATCCTATTATGTGTTAATTGAATACTTCTTATTTAAGTGATTATTTAGTTTGCTTCAAACTAAATTTTGCAAAAGATAAAGTTTACAGAGATTTTCGTAACATTCTCACTCTCACTCTCCCTCTCTATATCTCTTTATTCTGACCAGGACTGCCAATTTTGCCGATTTATCGGCATTTTGACGATTTTTTACTCAAAAAAATAGCAAATGCCGATTTTCCGATTTTTGCCCCAACAATGACGATATTAGTTCCGTTCAACAATTTTGACTAGAAGCAGTTCGTTTACACGGTTAGAACCAGCAAAAAAGAAAATGCATTTGACAGTTGTTAGATAGGCAAATTGCAAGTTTTTGCTCATTTTGCCACTTGCGCCAAAAATAATCCACCAAAAATAATAACAACAAGTAAGGAAAATCTAAAGTCGGGCGGGGCCGACTATATTATATCCTGCACCACTTTGTAGATCTAAATTTCCTATACCTTATCACATCCGTCAAATATGTTGGAGGCTATATATAAAGGTTTGTCCCAAATACATACATTTAAATATCACTCGATCTGGACAGAATTTGATAGACTTCTAGAAAATATATACTCAAAATTTAAGTCGGCTAATGCACTAGGGTGGAACACAATGTTAGTAAAAAACAAGTAAGGAAAGTCTAAAGTCGGTCGGGGCCGTCTATATTATAGAATTATAGAATTTGATAGACTTCTAGAAAATATATAGACTCAAAATTTAAGTCGGCTAATGCACTAGGGTGGAACACAATGTTAGTAAAAAAAATATGGTAAACATTTAAATCTGAAGCAATTTTAAGGAAACTTCGCAAAAGTTTATTTATGATTTATCACACGATATATATGTATTAGAAATTTAGGAAAATTAGAGACAATTTTACAACCTTTCGGTTAAGCAGTGTCGATTTTACAAGCAAAATGTTGGTATTTTGACCATTTTTGTCGAAATCAGAAAAACATATATATGGGAGCTATATGTAAATCTGAACCGATTTCAACCAAATTTGGCACACATGACTATATTACAAATCGTACTACTAGTGCAAAATTTCAACCAAATTGGGCCAAAACTCTGGCTTCTGGGGCCATATAAGTCCATATCGGGCGAAAAATATATATGGAAGCTATATCTAAATCTGAACCGATTTCAATCAAATTTGGCACACGTGACTATACTACCAATTGTACTCCTTGTGAAAAATTTCAAGCTAATCGGAATAAAACTCTGGCTTCTGGGTCCATATAAGTGCATATCGGGCGAAAGATATATATGGGAGCTATATTTAAATCTGAACCGATTTCAATCAAATTTGGCACGCATAGCTACAATGCTAAATCTACTCCTTGTGCAAAATTTCAACCAAATTGGGCCAAAACTCTGGCTAGAATCATATTAGTCCACATCGGGCGAAAGATATATATGGGAGATATATCTAAATCTGGACCGATTTCAACCAAATTTGGCGCGCATAGCAACAATGCTAATTCTACTCCCTGTGCAACCAAATTGGGGTAAAACTCTGGCTTCTGGGACCGTATTAGTCCATATCGGGCGAAAGATATAAAGGGTGATTTGTTAAGAGCTTGATAACTTTTTTTTTAAAAAAACGCATAAAATTTGCAAAATCTCATCGGTTGTTTATTTGAAACGTTAGATTGGTCCATGACATTTACTTTTTGAAGATAATTTCATTTAAATGTTGACCGCGGCTGCGTCTTAGGTGGTCCATTCGGAAAGTCCAATTTTGGGCAACTTTTTCGAGCATTTCGGCCGGAATAGCCCGAATTTCTTCGGAAATGTTGTCTACCAAAGCTGGAATAGTTGCTGGCTTATTTCTGTAGACTTTAGACTTGACGTAGCCCCACAAAAAATAGTCTAAAGGCGTCAAATCGCATGATCTTGGTGGCCAACTTACCGGTCCATTTCTAGAGATGAATTGTTCTCCGAAGTTTTCCCTCAAAATGGCCATAGAATCGCGAGCTGTGTGGCATGTAGCGCCATCTTGTTGAAACCACATGTCAACCAAGTTCAGTTCTTCCATTTTTGGCAACAAAAAGTTTGTTAGCATCGAACGATAGCGATCGCCATTCACCGTAACGTTGCGTCCAACAGCATCTTTGAAAAAATACGGTCCAATGATTGCACCAGCGTACAAACCACACCAAACAGTGCATTTTTCGGGATGCATGGGCAGTTCTTGAACGGCTTCTGGTTGCTCTTCACTCCAAATGCGGCAATTTTGCTTATTTACGTAGCCATTCAACCAGAAATGAGCCTCATCGCTGAACAAAATTTGTCGATAAAAAAGCGGATTTTCTGCCAACTTTTCTAGAGCCCATTCACTGAAAATTCGACGTTGTGGCAGATCGTTCGGCTATTCATGATGAAATGTCAAAGCATACTGAGCATCTTTCTCTTTGACACCATGTCTGAAATCCCACGTGATCTGTCAAATACTAATGCATGAAAATCCTAACCTCAAAAGAATCACCCTTTATATGGGAGCTATATCTAAATATGAACCGATTTCAATAAAATTTGGCACACTTGACTATAGTACTAATTGTTCTTCTTGTGCAAAATTTTAAGTAAATTAGGGTAAAACCCTGGCTTCTGGGGCCATATAAGTCCGTATCGGGCGAAATATATATATGGGAGCTGTATCTAAATCTGAACCGATTTCTTCCAAAATCAATAGGGATCTATTTTGAGCGAAAACACATACTTGCGCCAAATTTGAAGTCGATTGGACTAAAACTGCGACCTAGACTTTGATTACAAAAATGTGTTCACTGAAAGACGGACAGACGCTATATCGACTCAAGAGCCCACCCTGAGCATTTTTGCCAAAGAAACCATGTGTCTATCTCGTCTCCTTCTGGGTGTTGCAAACATATGCACTAACTTATAATACCCTGTTCCACAGTGTGGAGCAGGTTTTCTCTCTCTTCCTCTACCATATTACTCTTCTTCATGGCTTCAGTTCAGTTGTTGTTCTCATTTTAGCTAAATACAACCAATATCCACCTAACCATTATAATTGATAACATGAACTGATTGTATTGAGAAACCATTTTAATGATATGAAAGCACTTTCATTAATCAAGAAAACAAAAACTCTTTAAATATGCCAAGTCCCACAATAAATGGTCTCATCACAACTCGAGAGAAAGATAAAAGCGCTCTTTTTCTCTCTGATTTTCCTAGCCTTCTCTCTCTTTCTCTAGAATATTGTTCTCCACAATGCCTTTTCATCTTGCCTTGTTCTCATTTTAGTACTATACTACTGATATTCGCCACTTCTCTCTCACCCCCCCCCCCCCCCCATTCCATTACAATTGATAACTCGAACTAAATTGTATTGAGAAAACCCTTTCGCAACATTTATTTAATTTAATATACAATTAAAGAAATCATTTGCATTAATCAAACAAACAAAAAATCTACTTTTAAATATGCAATTTCCCCATCAGAAAATTGCCTTATAAAAAAATCAAGAAAAAAATCTCTAACACTCTATTGGCCCGCTATCTTAATGTCTCTCTCTCCAAGTGGCGATAAAAGAAACAAAACTTCCCTTGTTCTTTTTGTTGTTGTTGTTTTTGCAATTCTTAGGCGTTTTATTAGTTCCTCCTAATGTTAATGCCCATACTCTTGGTCGACTCTTAACGATTATGTCTCAACTTTATATCGGTGATATTTTTTATTTTATTGTTAACATTTGGCACTACGCTAATATCCTTATTCCCTTTGGCGACATTAAAACGATCACAATTTATGGCCATTCCACATTTGCCAGGCCATCGAAATGAAAAAAAGGGTTTAACAGCTAAAAGTTTTACAATGCGTTCAAATCATTTAAAAATTATTTAGCAGAGGCTATAAAAATGAAATTTTCGTGAATTTTGAGTGGGAAATTTGCACTTCATTGTTGTTGGGTTGAAAGTCACCATTAAGAGATGGTGGCTTTGAAAAGCAAAAGACTTTTGTTTGGTCCGCATTAAGCAGGTAATTGTTAAATTCACATAGTGGATAAGGTAAAATGAATGAAATCTTATTTAATATGTTATATATTAATAATAAAATAAAATTTTAGATATAAACTGAAGCTTTTGAAAAATTGACAATGTTGTATAACTCACCAACCGTTACTCTTAACGTAATATTACACTTACCTAGAAAAAAGAAAACGGTAATTAATAGATATTACATTTTTGACGTACGAAGAGAATAATACAACAGTACAGTAATTTTGCAAGTAAAATTAAAATAAAATAGTGCCCATTACAGGGTAATTGAAACAAAATGTTACCAAAATGACATATCCGTCAAATGAGAAGGCTTATGGATATTTTTATATAAAAATATATTTATGATTGACTGGTAATAATTTTAATATACATGCTAAAATGCTATTCTAGAAATGTACTTTATTTAAATGTTACCAAAATTACGTTTGAGGTAAAATATAAAAGGCTTCTTTTAGGTTTTTTTTTTTATTGAAAGTCTTTATTTCATTAATAATACTAGCGTAACCCGGCCCGCTTCGCTGCGCCTTCCGAAGCGTATTTGTGGGAATATTTTGCGTTAAGTTAGCCAACTATATCCTTCGTGCTGAAAACAAATTCGAAAAGATTTGAAATCTTTTAAACAAATCGGACTACTTGATTTTTCGTTTATAGGTACAAATACGGCGGGAGAGGGTGTACCTTCTTCTATATTTCTTGTGAATTTTAAGTGTGGTTTGTCAAGGAAAGGTATCCTTCTCCTCAACATATCTGAAAATTAAGCACTATATTATAAAACCATACGAAGAATTACTGTTTCCCATCCAATAAATCGGAAAAAGCTAAAATAGTAAAAAATTTTATCACATTAACATTTGCTAAAATGTTGGAAAATGATGCACCCTCTACGTTGGCTGCCAATTTCATGTAAATTTAAGTTCTTTACTAAAAAGAAGTCTGGCAGAAGCCTGTGCAAAAATCATAAAATTATGTACCGAGTTCCCATTGACGGACAACCCTCTACTTTCAATTTAAGAAGAAAAAAAAAACGGACAAAACGGAACCCTCCCCCCACCTTCGCTCCACTCCGACCTGATATCGGACTATCACGTACCTTATATTAATTTCGAAACTACTCAGTGGTCCCTATAAATTCTATCGAAGTAAATCGACAAAGTTTATTTCAATTTTCCCCTTCCCCAACCAGATATCGAAAAATCATATACTAATTTAAAAATCATGTATCATTTAATCACCTTCTCCCACGTTCCCTGTAAATTTCAAGTAGATCGGAGATGTTTAACTTTTGCTCTATTGTTTTAAAGGGACGTCACTTTCCCCGATACAATATCGACAAACACCATAGTGAATAGCACCCCTAACCTTCCCTGAAAATTCTTGAAACGTTCCTTCAAGTGTGGGGCAAGGAAGGTTGCCTCTTCGTTCATAACCTTCCCCCACTGCCTATATAAATTTCAAGAAAACTTAAGAATTGTTGTTTTTTTGCAGTTTTAGAGGAGCACCTCCTCCCCGACTAAATTTCAAAAAGTGATGTAGCGTATCTTTTGTAAACCACCCAGAAAATGTCAAGCAAATTATAAGCCTAAAGGGGCGGCCTCTCTTCCGTCCAAATATCACAAAATCAGGTATCAACTATTAATATCGTAACCTCTCCCCAGTCCTCTGTAAATTTCAAGTAACTCGGTAAAGTTTAATTGTTTCTCTGTATGTAGTTACTTAAGAGAAGCGGATGTCTCCCTATGTCCTTTTATTTTTATTAAAAAATTATGAACCTAATATAAATATCATAACCTCACTAATTTTCCCGTAAAATTTGAGTCGGGGGAGTTTAGTTTTGTTTTCACTGTACTTTAAAAAAAAAAAGTTGGGCAAAGGGGTGGTCCCCCTCCCCGACCAAATATCGAAAAATAATGTAGCGGATTTTTGTCTAGATGCCAACCCCAACATTCAATGAAAATTTCAAGCAAATCGCATAATTTTGTTCCAAGTTTAAAAAAGTAGGGCAAGGGGGAGGTCCCCCTCCCCGTCCACATATGAAACCATCAGGTACCCCATATTAATTCCATAACTTCACCGCATGTTCTCTGTAAATCTCAGATAATTTAGAGAATTTTAGTTTTTTCACTGTACTTTAAAAAAAAAAGTCGAACAAAGGGGAGGTCCCCCTCCGCCACCAAATATCGAAGTATAAAGTAGCGGATCTTTATCTAGATGCCAACCCCAAATTTCAAGCAAATCGGTCAACTTTGGTCCAATTTTCAAAAAGTCGGACAAAGGGGAGGTCCCCCCCCGCGACCAGTTGTCCAAAAATGAGGTACCCTATTTTCACCACATGAACGCCCCCTACGATCTCTGAAAGTTTCAAGTAAATCGGTTCAGCCGTTTCGGAGCCAACTCGGTACATACAAACAAACAAATAAACAAACATAGATTGAATTTTATATATATATACAAAATTTTTTCCTTATATATTAATGCAAAGAATTTGAGTTTTCTTTTAGTAAAAATTTATTTATTTATAAATTTCGTTTGTTTGGTTTGCTTCAATAAGGTCAACTTGACTTCAATAATTCTGAAAAATTAATGAAATCGTCTTTCATTTTTTCGACTTTTTGTATCTTGACTACAAAGAAAAAAAAAACAAACTTTTACAATTATGTTATTAAGGGTGAACCTATGAGAACTTTAGCTTTAGCTTTACTTCCAATTAGAGAGAGAGAGAGCAACATTAAGCGATTAACACTAGAAATGTTGTACATCAACTCCGGCATCACTCCAGAATCACACCAATGAGTACTTAGCTCTTAATTACTAACAAATAGTGTGAGAGAGACCAACATTAAACGATTAACATTAGAAATGATGCACATCAACACTGGTATCACTCCAGAAAAGAGAATCACCTACAAATTACAGGAAAGGCAAATGGAAATTCAAGCATCTAACTTCACAGTAAACAGAGGGGAAATCATTACTCGTACAATATCCAAAGCAGAGGAGCGTAGTGATAATGCACTATTTGTTAGAGAATATTTTTTTCGTTGTTTCATTCTAAGTTTTAAATATACCTAAAAGTTCTGTGAGAGATTTTAACTTAATATATATCTTATTCTCCAGTCATACGTTGTAACGGCTCTCAGCCTACAACCTGCTCAGTCAAAGGGGTCCTCTTATCGACAAGTTATAAGCAAGTCATATTTTGACACTAATCATTTGAAGGTTGGTACTATATAAAAATAATATGCATTTAATACTAGCGACGCCATCTATGTGTCAGACCGGGGACTTTTCAGCCAACCTGTTATGAGATGTATTTCAACACTTTACGAGTATTTCAAAGATGTTTTCTATTTGAAACATAGCATAATTTCTACTTGAAGTGGAATGTGAATTTAAAATTTTAATGGACTTTCATAGCACATGAAGAAAAAAGCTGAAAAAGCGAATAAATTAAAATTTGTTTTCTAGAGTACGCAAAACTCTACTCCTTATTACAATTGTCCACTTCTTTGGCTCGCAATCAATACCAGAATCATTAGTGTAAAAAAATCTTTGGAAACGGACATGCGTTTTTTGTTTTCAGTGTACCGAATCTCTTCTAATTTTAAATATAGAAAATATCTACTACTTTCTATATATTTAAATTATTTTTCTTTTGTATACCTAACATTGATTATAAATTATTTCCTTTTAATGGACGCAAAAATCATATTTTTTCGGCCACTCTTTTTAATACACAAAATTATCAGTTGTGTTGTGAAAAGTTGTTTTATTTAATTTTCAATATCAGCTAGTCCCGCATGATTGAAAATTTTTGAACTGAAATAGTGTAATAGCTCTTAGTTGAACTAACATTGAAAACCTATACAGCTAATACAAAAGTAAAAACAACAACAACAACTACTACTACTACTACAACAACAGCCTTCACATAAACTAAAGGCTGTGAAAAAGTTATTATAATTTACTCTGAGTGATATGAACCGAAAAAAGCTTTTAAGCCATTAACGAATGAATGAAATTGTGAGTGCTGTGAGCCCATAAATGGATGGTGTGAGTGAATGTTTCTCCAATGAGTTTTCCATTGGTACGGTTGTGTGTGTGTCTTTGATGGGAGTGAGAGCTATGTGTATTCCTTGTATCGGCATTACTACTGAGGACCCAGGTAAATGGATAAATGTTATGAATTCAATGAGTCTCTGTATAGGCGAGATTAAATTTCTGTATATCCCTCTCTCTCTTGCTTTCCTTCAACGCCATAATTTCACTGAGGCACAAATAAAATGTGAACATAATTTAAAAGTCAACAATTATGATTTTCACCACACCCTACGACTCTTTCTCATTCCTACTCCTATTTACCTCGCATTAACATTTTGTCTTACCGTTATTCTCTTTTTTTTGTGTGTGTGTTGAGAGTCACCCGGTTGTATAAGTCAGAAGAAATTAAATTTAGAAAATATTTATTTTTAGACACATTTGTCAGATTGTCACTGTCTTTGTCGCTGTGTCTGTTTTGCTGCTACTGTTTGTTATCTTTATTATCTTCAATGTTTGCCGCCCTTTTATTCTATTTATGAAGGCAATTTGCATATTTTTACTTGAAATTTACAGACGCCTCATGACACGGTGGATTGACTTTTCCATTTAGGCTGTTGTGCTACCGATTTGACAGATTTACAATATGTGTGTGTTTTTGAGTTGGTGGTGGTGGTGTTGGTAGAATAGGTGTAAATTGTGGTTATGGTAAATGATTGTTATTGTTTGAGTTTTTCTAAAGAAATATTTATGCTTTAAATTTTTGCAGCAAGTTGTAGGCGGCAATATTTTAAACATTTTAGAAAGGTGAAAATCTGGAAAACTATTCTCTGTGGGAAAATTATACATTTTAAGGGTGAGCATTTCAACCATATACACTGAGATACAAAAAATTAAGTATTATGAATTTTATTTCAAGTCATTTAAATTTAGTGTTTTCAAACTTTTTTTTTCTGTGATTTACAATATTTATTTTATTTATTTAATTTGTAGTGTCATTAACATAGGGCGGCGTAATGGGGTTTTCTCATTGACTGAGGTAAGCTCAGTCGTCTCCAGGGTCTCTGTAATTAATGGATGTTTACGGAATAAGAACACAAGTCTTTATCTCTCTCGAATTAAATATTAAATAATTAGCTTTTGATGATTTAAAATATTTTATAAACAGCTTGTGTGATATACGCCAATGTATCTACACAGAAAAAAATATCACTAAAATGTTTCCAATTAAAATTTTAATTTAATTGTAAACAATATTCAACTAAAAATTTCATTGATTCAACAAATTTTTTTATCGAAACAAAAATCATTCACGAAAATTAATTGCATCAATTAATTTTTAATTTTAACTATTAATTTCGTAATTGACTTTGATGATTGAACCTATCACTTCTGTAATTGAAGATATTTATATTAGTAATTGGAACTGTAAGTCCGAAGGTCTCAGTGGTTGAACTGTAAGCCTGAATGTGTCAATGGTGTAACCGTAGATCCGAAGGTTCCAGTGGTGCAACTGTGGATCCGAAAATCTCAGTGGTGGAACTGTAGGCCCGAATGCCACAGTGGCGCAACTTTATACATCCGAATAACTCAGTGATCAGTAGGTCAGAATGTCTCAGTGGTGAAACTGTAGGACCGAAGGCCTCAGTGATGAACTTTAGACTCCAAGGTGTCAATGGGAAACTGTAGGCCAAAAGGTCTCAGGGTGGAGCTGTATAGCTCCGAAGATGTCAGTGGTGTAACTGTAGGACCGAAAGAATTAGTGATGGAACTGTAGGTCAGAAAATTTCAGTGTGTCAGAAGGCGCGAAGTTCTCAATGGGGAATTGTAGGTTCGAAGGTCTCACTGACGGAATTGTAAATCCCAAGATCTCTGTGGTGCAATTGTAGTCCCTAGTCCCAATGTGGTATCACAATGGACTGAATAGTCTAAGTGAGCCTGATACATCGGGCTGCCACCTAACCTAACCTAACCTAGTCCCTGTAAAAGGTCTCGGAGGGGAACTATAGACATAAAGATCTCAGCGGTGAACTGTAAGCACGGTTGCCACTCGAGCCAAAAATAATCTACCAAAATTTGGAGAAAATTTTACAAAAAAACTACCAATCAAAAAAAAAAAAATTTATTTTGCAAAACTTTATTTCTATAGAACATTTTGTCAAAATTTTATTTCTATAGAACATTTTGTGGAAATTTTATTTCTATAGAAAAATTTGCTAAAATGTAATTTCTACAGAAAATTTTATTTCTATAGAATCTTTGTCAAATATTCATTTCTATAGAAAATTTTGTAAAAATTTTATTTCTATAGAAAATTTTGTCAAAATTTTATTTCTATATAAAAATTTGTCAACATTTTACTTCTATAGAAAAATTTGTAAAAATTTTATTTCTGTAGAAAATTTTGTCAAAATTTTTTTATTTGTATAGAAAATTTTGTCAAAATTTAATTTCTGTAGAAAATTTTGTCAAAATTTCATTTCTATAGGAAATTTTTCATAATTTCATGTCTATAGAAAATTTTGTGAAAATTTTATTTCTATTTTATATTTATTTTGTCAATTTTTTTTATTTGTATAGAAAATTTTGTCAAAATTTCTGTAGAAATTTTTGTCAAAATTTTATTTCTATATAAAATTTTGTCAACATTTTATTTCTATAGAAAATTTTGTTGAAATTTCATTTCTATAGAAAATTTTGTTGAAATTTCATTTCTATAGAATATTTTATTGAAATTTCATTTCTATAGAAAATTTTGTCAAAATTTTTTTATTTGTATAGAAAATTTTGTCAAAATTTAAATCCTATAGAAAATTTTGACAAAATTGTATTTCTATAGAAAATTTTTCTGAATTTCATTTCTATAGAAAATGTGGTCAACATTTTATATCTAACGAAAATTTTGTCAAAATTTTATTTCTATAGAAAATTTTGTCAAAATTTTATTTCTATAGAAAAGTGTGCCCAAATTGTATTTCTATAGAAAATATTGTCAAAATTTTATATTACAGGAAATTTTGTCAATTTTTTTTTGTATAGAAAAATTTCTCAAAGTTTTATTTCTATAGGAAATTTTGTCAAGATTTTATTTCTATTGAAAATTTGGTCAAAATTTTAATTCTATAGAAAATGTTGTCAAAATTTTATTCCAATAGAAATTTTTGATAAAATTTTGTCAAATTTTATATCTACAGAAAATTTTGTCAATTTTTTCTTGTATTGAAAACTTTCTCAAAGTTTTTTCTATAGAAAATTTTTTCAAGATTTTATTTCTATTGAAAATTTGGTCAAAATTGTATTTCTACAGAAAAATTTGTCAAAATTTTATTTTTATAGAAAATATAAAAAAATTTAATTTCTATAACAAATTTTGTCAAAATTTTATTTCTATAGAAATTTTTTTTCTCAATGTTTTACTTCCGTAGAAAATTTTGTCAAAACTTTATTTCTATAGAAAATTTTGCTATAATTTCATTCTATAGAAAATTTTATTCCTTTGTCAAAATTTTTTTTATTTGTATAGAAAATTTTGTCAAAATTTAATTTCTGTAGAAATTTTTGTCACAATTTTATTTCTATAGAAAATTTTGTCAACATTTTATTTCTGTAGAAAATTTTGTCAAAAATTAATTTCTATAAAAAATTTTGTTAAAATATCATTTCTCTAGAAAATTTTGTCAACATTTTTTTATTTGTATAGAAAATTTTGTCAAAATTTTATTTGTATAGAACATTTTGTTAAAATTTTATTTCTATAGAAAATTTTGTTAAAATTTTATTTCTATAGAAAATTTTGTCAAAATTTCATTTCTATAGAAAATTTTGTCAAAATTTCATTTCTATAGAAAATTTTGTCAAAAATTTATTTCTATAGAAAATTTTGTCATAATTTCATTTCTATAGAAAATTTTGTGAAAATTTTATCTCTGTGGAAAATTTTGTCAAAATTTTTTTATTTGTATGGAAAATTTTGTAAAAATTTTATTTCTGTAGAAATTTTTGTCAACATTTTATATCTATAGAAAATTTTGTCAAAATTTTATTTCTATAGAAAAATTTGTCAAAATTTTATTTTTATAGAAAATGTTGTCAAAATTTTGTCAAATTTCTATAGAAAAATTTGTCAAAATTTTCGTTTCTATAAAAAATTTTGTCTAAATTTTAGTTCTTTAGAAATTTTTGTCAAAATTTTATTTCTACAGAAAATTTTGTCGGAAGTTTTTTTTCCATAGAAATTTTTTTTCTCAAAGTTTTACTTCTATAAAAAACTTTGTCAAAATTTTATTTCTATAGAAAATGTTATTTTTATAGAAATATTTCTATAGCAAATTTTGTCAAAATTTCATTTCTGTAGAAAATTTTGTTAAAAATTTTTAAGTGTATAGAAAATTTTGTCAAAATTTTATTTCTATAGAAAATCTTGTCGAAATTCTCTTTCTTTAGAAAGTTTTGTCAACATTTTTATTCCATAAAAGATTTTGTCAAAATTTTGTTCCTATAGATAATTTTTTCAAAAGGTTATTTCTATAGAAAATTTATGAAGTGCCTCTTAGTTCGATAGGATTATTTTTCAAAATCTACCAAAACATAAAGAATTCCATCAATCCACCAAACAGTAAAAAATCTACCATTTTTGGTAGAATTCTACCATCTGTGGCAACTTGGCACCCTTTGCTGAGCAACGAGTCTCTCTTATAGGCTGCAGCTTTATTACACATACGCACACACACTCACATAACGGACATTAGCTATCAGTCAGTTGACCTCCGAAGCAACAATGTGTGTAGATTTAATGCTCGACAGATGGCGTTCACATGGGTGCGTTAAACTAAAATAACTGATGGATCGCAAGTGCATTTTATTTCTCGTACATTTTTGTTTTTATCCAATAGAATGTTAAGGAAAATTAATCACATTTTAGTTAATATTACTTGTATCACAATGGGCTGAATAGTCTAAGTGAGCCTGAATCTTAATCGGGCTGCCAGTTTAACCTAGTATTACTTGTATAGAATATTATTAAAAGGAAACTCAATTCTCCAACTCATAGGGATTGAATATGTGTGGATGTAAAAACGAGGTCCTACCGAATTTTACTGTCACAAATTATTGTCTGATAGTTTCGAAATCGTCTTCTTCGAATTATAAATTCCTCCCTACAAATTTTTATTATCATCTTAATAATAATTTCTTTCTCATATCGGAACATTTGTATATATTCCAATACGTAAAAAAACGAAGAAAACCATTTTACTATCTACCATCACTGTGACAAATAATCCCCTTGGACATTAGACATTTTAAATTATATTATGTTAATTATTTATCTTGTTTGCCTTTAGGATACCAACCGAGGGAAATGATAAAAAAAAACAACAAAAACTTTGCCCGGTTTAAACGAGCTAGCAGCACACGCCCAATATGATAACGAAATTTATGTTTCCTAGACCCAAAAGTGACAAAGAAAAATAAATCTCTGGTATCCCATAAACTGTGTTGCTATTTGCCATAATTATTCGTGTGCCTATTTTGTTGCTTCTTTGTAATCACAATAACCATCATTAATGGATATCTATCATTTACCTGGGACAAAATAAACGGCGATTCTCTATGTTGGCCGAACGGCAGTACTAAATTCTATGGTAAATATACCTCTTGGGGACATAGGGCAACAATTTATTTTATTCTGTCCGGAGTCATATGAAACTAAACAAAATAACCATGAAATTTTCTCGAAAAATCAACAATAAATTTTGGTAGATTACATTTTTTTTGGAGGCGGAAATGGTTTTGATTGCTTTAAACTGGACAACAAAAATATAATTTATTTCGAATATTGGAAAACACTTAGATTTAGAACGCTTGTGTCTATATCGATAAATAACAAGCCTAAAAAATTAATAAGAAAAAAATTTACATTGCTTTAAGAAATGTTTAAGATTGGATAAGAATTTTTACATTTTCATTAAGTAAAATAAAATCTAAAATTGAATTAAAAAAAAAATCTACCCTGCTTCAGAATCATTCGTGAAAAAAAAAACTTTTATTTTCTCAAGGTGTATAAATAGAAAAATAGCATCTATATATTTTCTCAAGGTGTATAAATAGAAAAATAGCATCTTCTCTGGAAGTTGTCATAAATTATGCATATTAGCCAATTTATTAAGGTTGACATATTTACGCTCTACGAACAAAATAAATAGCAACTTTTGCCACTTGGCAAGTTATCCACCAGGATGATGAGGGCGACTGGCAATGGCTAGACATTGATGGCGGTTCATTAACGTTAAAAGTGGAGGGTTTTTGAACCCGTACAAATACCAAATGAAATTTTTAGTGGACCAACAAAAACGCAACTAAAATAAGAACTTAAAGCTAAGGTGTAAAATTTTCTATAGAAATAAAATTTTGAAACAATTTTCTACAAAAAACAAAAATGGTAAAATATTCTATAGAAATAAAATTTCGACAAAATTTTGTATAGAAATAAAATTTTGACAAAATTTTCTACAGAAATAAAATTGTGACAAAATTTTATATAGAAATAAAATTATGACAAAATATTCTATAGAAATAAATTTTGTGAAAATTTTCTATAGAAATAAAATTTTGACAAAATTTTCTATAGAAATAATATACTGACTAAATTTTCTATAGAAATAAAATTTTAACAAAATTTTCTGTAGAAATTATATTTTAACACAATTTTCTGTAGAAATTATATTTTGACAAAATTTTCTGTAGAAATAATATTTTGAAAATATTTTTTGAGAAAAAAAAATTTTTGACAAAATGGTCTACAGAAATAAAATTTTAACAAAAATTTCTATAGGAATAAAATTGTGACAAAATTCTCTATAGAAATAAAATTTTAACAAAATTTTCTGTAGAAAAAAATTTTTGACAAAATTTTCTATAGAAATAAAATTTTGAGAAAATTTTCTCTAGAAATAAAATTTTGACAACATTTTCTACAGAAATAAAACCTTGACAAATTTTTCTATAGAAATACAATTTTGAGAAAATTTTGGTGAGAAATAAAATTTTGACAAAATCTATATATATAAAATGCAATCTATGTTTGTTTATTTGTTTGTTTGTATGTACCGAGTTGGCTCCGAAACGGCTGAACCGATTTACTTGAAACTTTCAGAGATCGTAGGGGGCGTTCTTGTGGTGAAAATAGGGTACCTCATTTTTTGACAACTGGTCGCGGAGGGGGGCCTCCCCTTTGTCGGACTTTTTGAAAATTGGACCAAAGTTGACCGATTTGATTGAAATTTTCGTTGAAGATTGGGGTTGGCATCTAGACAAAGATCCGCTACTTTTTATTTCGATATTTGATGGCGGAGGGGGGGCCTCTCCTTTGTTCGCCTTTTTTTAAAGTACAGTGAAAAAACTAAAATTCTCTAAATTATCTGAGATTTACAGAGAACATGTGGTGAGGTTATGGAATTAATATGGGGTACCCGATGATGTCATATGTGGATGGGGAGGGGGACCTCCCCCTTGCCCTACTTTTTGAAACTTGGAACAAAATTATGCGATTTGCTTGAAATTTTCATTGAATGTTGGGGTTGGCATGTAGACAAAAATCCGCTACATTATTTTTCCATATTTGGTCGGGGAGGGGGACCACCCCTTTGCCCAAATTTTTTTTTTTGAAAGTTCAAACAAAACTAAACTTGATTTTTTAATAAAAATAAAAGGGCATAGGGAGACATCCGCTTCTCTTAGGTACATACAGAGAAACAATTAAACTTTACCGAGTTACTTGAAATTTACAGAGGACTGGGGAGAGATCGTAACCTCCGTCAACCGTAATAGTTGATACCTGATTTTGTGATATTTGGACGGAAGAGAGGCCGCCCCGTTAGGCTTATAATTTGCTTGACATTTTCTGGGACGTTTACAAAAAAAGCGCTAAATCACTTTTCGATATTTGGTCGGGGAGGAGGTCCTCCTCTAAAACTACAAAAAAAATTTAAGTTTTCTTGAAATTTGCAAAGGTAAAGGTTATGAACGAAGAGGCAACCTTCCTTGCCCCACACTTGAAGGAAAGTTTCAAGAATTTTCAGGGAAGGTTAGGGGTGTCGATATTGTATCGGGGAAAGTGACGTCCCTTTAAAACTATAGAGCAAAATTTAAACATCTCCGATCTACTTGAAATTTACAGGGACGTGGCAGGAGGTGATTAAATGTATACATAATTTTTAAATTACTATATGATTTTTCGATATCTGGTTGGGGAAGGGGAAAATTGAATTGAATTGAAATTGCCAGACTTCTTTTTAGTCTTCTTTTTAGTAAAGAGAGGGTTACCTTTTGTCCGTTTTTTTTTCTTAAGTTGAGAGTAGAGGGTTGTCCGTAAATGGGAACTCGGTACATAATTTTATGATTTTTGTACAGGCTTCTGCCAGACTTCTTTTTAGTAAAGAACTTAAATTTACAAGAAATTGGCAGCCAACGTAGAGGGTGCATCATTTTCCAACATTTTAGCAAATGTTAATGTGGTAAAATTTTTTACTACTTTTGCTTTTTCCGATTTATTGGATGGGAAACAGCAATTCTTTGTATATTATTATAATATAGTGCTTAATTTTCAGATATGTTGAGGATACCTTTCCTTGACAAACCCCACTTAAAATTCACAAGAAATATAGAAGATTGTACAACTACTTGAATACAGAACATTATTAAAAAAATTTGGAGGAAAGGGTACACCCTCTCCCGCCGTATTTGTACCTATAAACGAAAAATCAAGTAGTCCGATTTGTTTAAAAGAATTGAAATCTTCGAATTTGTTTTCAGCACGAAGGATATAGTTGACTAAGTTAATGCAAAATGTTCCTCCAAATACGCTTCGGAAGGCGCAGCGAAGCGGGCCGGGTTACGCTAGTTTTCTATAAAAATAAAAATTTGATCAAATTATTTATAGAAATAAAATCAGAGACAATTTTCTATAGAAATAAAATAACAAAATTTTGACAAAATATTCTAAAATTTTGTGAAAATTTTGTATAGAAATAAAATTTTGACAAAATTTTCTATAGAAATAAAATTGTGACAAAATTTTCTATAGAAATAAAATTTTAACAACATTTTCTGTAGAGATTATATTTTTAAAACATTTTATTGGGAATAACATTTTCACAAAATTTTCTACAGAAATAAATATTTGACAAGATTTTCTATAGAAATAAAATTTTGACAAAATTTTCTACAGAAATAAAATTTTAACAAAATTTTCTATAAAAATAAAATTGTGACAAAATTCTCTATAGAAATAAAATTTTAACAACATTTTCTGTAGAGATTATATTTTGAAAACATTTTTTTGGGAAATAAATTTTTGACAAAATTTTCTATAGAAATAAAATTGTGACACAATTTTCTATAGAAATAAAATTTTAGCAACATTTTCTGTATATATTATATTTTTAAAACATTTTATTGAGAATAAAATTTTCACAAAATTTTCTATAGAAATAAACTTTTGACAAAATTTTCTACAGAAATGAAATTTTGACAATATTTTCTACAGAAATAAAATTTTGACAAAATTTTCTATAGAAATAAAATTTTGACAAAATTTTCCATAGAAATAAAATTTTGAAAAAATTTTGTATAGAAATAAATTTTTGAGAAAATTTTCTAGAAAAATAAAATTGCGACAAAATTCTATATAGAAATAAAATTTTAACAACATTTTCTATAGAAATAAAAGTATGAGAACATTTTCTTTAGAAATGAAATTTTGACAAAATTTTCTATAGAAATAACATTTTGACAATATATTCTATAGAAATAAAATTTTGACAAAATTTTCTATAGAAATAAAATTTGGCAAAATTTTCTATAGAAATAAAAGTATGAGAAAATGTTCTATAGAAACACAATTTTTACAAAATTTTCTATAGAAATAAAATTTTGACAAAACTTTCTATAGAAATAAAATTTTGCCAAAATCGTCTATAGAAATAAAATTTTGACAAAATTTTCTATAGAAATAAAAGAATGAGAAAATTTTCTATAGAAATGAAATTTTGATAAAATTTTCTAAAGAAATTCAATTTTGACAAAATTTTCTATAAAAATAAAATTTTGACATAATATTCTATAAAAATAAATTTTGTGAAAATTTTCTATAGAAATCAAAATTTAAAAAAATTTTCTATAGACTAACTATTCTTTAGAAATAAATTTTGTGAACATTTTCTACAGAAATAAAATTTTGATAAAATTTTCTATAGAAACAAAATTTTGACAAATTTTCTATAGAAATAAAATTGTGACAAAATTTTCTATAGAAATAAAATTTTAACAACATTTTCTGTAGAAATTATATTTTGAAAACATATTTTTGAGAATAAAATTTTGACAAAATTTTCTACAGAAATCGAATTTTGACAAAATTTTCTATAGAAATACAATTTTGACAAACTTTTCTATAGAAATAAAATTTTGACACAATTTTCTATAAAAATAAAATTTAGACAAAATGTTCTATCGAAATAAAATTTTGACAAAATTTTCAATGGAAATTAAATTTTGACAAAATTTTCCATAAAAATAAAATTTTGACAAAATATTCTATAAAAATTTTTACAAAATTGTCTACAGAAATAAAATTTTAACAAAAATTCTCTATAGAAATAAAATTTTAATAAAATTTTCTGTAGAAAAAAAATTTTGAAAAATTTTCTATAGAAATAAAATTTTGAGAAAATTTTCTCTAGAAATAAAATTTTGACAGCATTTTCTACAGAAATATAAGTATGAGAAAATGTTCTATAGAAATACAATTTTTACAATAGAAATAAAATTTTGACAATACTTTCTATAGAAATAAAATTTTGACAAAATCGGCTATAGAAATAAATTTTGGTAAAATTTTCTATAGAAATAAAAGTATGAGAAAATGTTCTATAGAAATACAATTTTTACAAAATTTTCTATAGAAATAAAATTTTGACAAAACTTTTTATAGAAATAAAATTTTGACAAACTTGTCTATAGAAATAAAATTTTGACAAAATTTTTTATAGAAATAAAAGAATGAGAAAATTTTCTATAGAAATGAAATTTTGATAAAATTTTCTATAGAAATCAAATTTTGACAAAATTTTCTATAGAAATAAAATTTTGACAAAATCGGCTATAGAAATAAAATTTTGACAAAATTTTCTACAGAAATAAAATTTTGAAAAATTTTCTATAAAAATAAAAGTATGAGAAAATTTTCTTTAGAAATCAAATTTTGTCAAAATTTTCCATAGAAATAAAATTTTGAAAAATATTTCTATGGAAACAAAATATTGACAAAATTTTCTATAGAAACTAAAGTATGAGAAAATTTTTTATAGAAATAAAATTGTGACAAGATTTTCTATAGAAAAAAAAATTTTGACAAAATTTTCTATAGAAATAAATTTTTGACAAAATTTTCTACAGAAATAAAATTGTGACAAAATATTCTATAGAAATAAATTTTGTGAACATTTTCACAAATATGGTATCACAATGGACTGAATAGTCTAAGTGAACCGTATACATCGGGCTGCCATCTAACCAAACCTAGCCTAACCTCTATAGAAATAAAATTTTGACAAAATTCTCTATAGAAATAAAATTTTAACAGCATTTTCTATAGAAATAAAATTGTGACAAAATTCTCTATAGAAATAAAATTTTAACAACATTTTCTGTAGAAATTATATTTTGAAAACATTTTTTTGAGAATAAAATTTTGACAAAATTTTCTACAGAAATTATATTTTGAAAACATTTTTTTGAGAATAAAATTTTGACAACATTTTCAATAGAAATAAAATTTTGACAAAATGTTTAATAGAAATAAAATTTTGACAAAATTTTCTATAGAAATATAATTTGGACAAACTTTTCTGTAGAAATAAAATTTTGAGACATTTTTCTATAGAAATAAAATTTTGAGAACATTTTCTAAAGAAATAACATTTTGGTAAAATTTTCAATAGAAATAAAATGTTGACAAAATTTTCTATAGAAATAAAATTTTGTGAAAATTTGCTATGGAAATAAAATTTTGAGAAAATTTTCTATAGAAATACAATTTTGACAAACTTTTCTGTAGAAATAAAATTTTGCGAAAATTTTCTAAAGAAATAACATGTTGGCAAAATTTTCAATAGAAATAAAATTTTGCGAAAGTTTTCTATAGAAATAAAATTTTGTGATAATGTGCTATAGAAATAAAATTTTGACAATACTTTCTATAGAAATAAAATTTTGACAAAATTTTCTATAGAAATAAAATTTTGAGACATTTTTCTATAGAAATAAAATTTTGAGAAAATTTTTCAATAGAAATAAAATTTTTACAAAATTTTCTATAAATTCAATATCTTTAAAATTTTTATTTTTTAAGTCATTGTGTGTCCATAAGTTCGCCATTTTTGTGGAAGTAGTAATTTCCCCTTGTTTATACAAGCTTTAATCGTTAGAGCGTTTAAAATTCGACACATTTATAATTTTAGGAATATTTTCACACGCACTAAATTGACGCTAATATGAGCGATCATAATATATAATGTTGCAAATACTAAAAAAAATTATTATATTTTACCCCCATACTTATAACCTACTCCACACAGTGGAACAGGGTTATATAAGTTAGTGCGTATGCTTGCAATACCCAGAAGGAGACAGGATAGACTTATGGTGTATTTGGCAATAATGCTCAGGGCCGGCCCCTGAATCGATCTAGCCATGTGTATCTGTCCGTCCATCTGTCTGTGAACGCATTTGTGTAATCAAAGTTCGCAGTTTTACTCTTCCAGTCCACTTAAAATTTTGCACAATAGGCAGTAGCCGATTTAAATTTTAGATCTAGTAATTTTTCAGAAGTGCAACATATTTTGTGGTAATCGGTTCAGATTTAAGTAAATGTATATAGGAAAATAAACATTTTTATAAACATAGTGTTGAATGTCTTTAAACTTTCCTTACTTGTTTTATATAAATTTTCAATTCAGTTGAACTCATTTCTTCTCGGTAGCTGAAATAAATTCTCATTAAATTTTCACAAATATTGCTCTCGCATGGGAATTTTAATATATTATTTCAATTTAAAAAGTCAATTTAGTTGTTGTCAATTGCACACACATACACTCCCAATTATAAATAATGTGGTACCAATAGAGTTTCGTAATGGCATATAAATCCCTCCTTTGAAAAATAATCTCTTTACAGACGACGACGAATAAGGATTTATCCATGCTGTCAAAGGACGAAACCTTATTTATGACCCAACTTATTTTTAAAGGTGCAGCTACTTTATCTTTTCGCAACAAAATCTTGGTTGGTTGCATGCATCCCCATCCATTGATACGTTCATGCTTCTGTGAAAGCGTTCACATTTACTCTTTTCCTGCTTGGGGTTGGATTTAAGCCAAAATCGAAAAAGAAGGAGAGTGGGAGAGAGTGAGAGCGAGAGAGAGATTTTAATGGCAATGCTAGTGAAGAATATAATGAACCATTAGCTGTTGTGCTAAATAAGGAGCAGTTGTTTTCTTTTTTTTCTTAGTAGCTACTGCCAATCATTGGACTATAAACTCCAAAGTTTCGGGGGAAAGAGTTTGCGAGGTTGGGTCCAAAGTAAAGAGTCTAGGCAGCAGGATGATTGACAGCAGTCGATGTTTGCCAAAAACTCCGAGAGAGAAATGGAAGGTAATGGCGAATATGAAAAAATAAAATCCCCACAAAAAACAAAACTGATTTTACTGGCAGACACTAAGAAGGGCCAACTAAGAAATTAATTTTGTTTTTGTTTTTTTTTTTTTTTGCTTTTTTTTGGAGGGAAATAATTATTTAGGAAATTGTTTCCAGTACATAAACGAAAAGTTTTTAATCTCTTTTAGTTGGCGGCTTTCATTTATATCGACAACAATGCTTATTACCTAGACTTGTATGGGTGTGTGTGTGGGTCGGTTTTGTTTATGTATGGATGAGTTGGCCCCAGCTTTTTGGATGAGTTAGCTGTTATACTTCATACTTTCTCCTCGTTTTCTTTCTTATCGTTATTGTGTATTTTTGTTCTTGCTGTTGTTTTAATAAAATTCAAACTTTTTTTATTTTTTGTTGCCTTTCAACCAACAAACATGATTTATTGAATCAATACAAGTTTCTTGAAACTTTTAAAGACCACTTTGCCATTTATTTCATTTTCTTCTCTTCTTCAAAACACTCTTTCGTGTTGCTTTCTTTAAGGAGTTTTCATGATTTTGATTGAATAAATGATGTTTGGCGTTTGGTCTTTGAGTTTTTTTTTTGTCAGAGCAACAAAATGTTAAAAAACGAAATATTAATGAAATCATTGATATTAGCTGATGAAATATTTCAAATGAGCAGCTTTTGATAAATTGCTTTGTACTAAATCGATAATATTCCGTGCTTAGATAAATATCCCAGGGTACCAAAAATTAAAAGCCGTACTGGAATAATCCCACCACCAAAAAACAAAAGCGTAGCCAACCAAGCAATGAAAATTTTATATTTGGATCCGTAGACATTTTATTTCTATAGAAAATGTTGTCAAAATTTTATTTCTATAGAAAATTTTGTCAAAATTTTATTTCTATAGAAAATTTTGTCAAAATTTTATGTCTGTAGAAAATTTTGTCAAAATTTTATTTCTATAGAAAATTTTGTCAACATTTTATGTATGTAGAAAATTTAGTCAAAATTTTATTTCTATAAAATATTATGTTAAAATTTTATCTCTATAGAAAATTTTGTCAAAATTTTACTGTTGATAGAAAGTTTTGTCAAAATTTTATTTCCATAGAAAATTTTGCCAAAATTTTACTTCTGTAGAAAATTTTGTCACAATTTTATTTTTATAGAAAATTTTGTCAAAATTTATTTTTGTCAAAACTTAATTTCTGCAGAAAATTTTATTTCTCTAGAAAATCTTGTTAAAGTTTTATTTCTATAGAAAATTTTGTCAAAATTATATTAAAATTTTATCTCTATAGAAAAGTTTATAAAAATTTTATTTTTATAGAAAATTTAATCAAAATTTGTTTTTTTTTTTATGAAAAATTTTATCAAAATTTTATTTTTATAGAAAATTTTGTCAAAGTTTTATTTCTGTAGAAAATTTAGTCATAATTTTATCTCCATAGAAAAAATTGTGAAAATTTTATTTTTATAGAAAATTTAATAAATTTTTTTATATAAATATTTTTATCAAAATTTTATTTCTATATAAAATGTTGTCAAAATTTCATTCTGTAGAAAATTTTGTGAATATTTTATTTTTTATAGAAATTTTGCAACAATTTTATTTCTATGGAAAATTTTGTCAAAATTTTATTTCTATAGAAAATTATGTTAAAATTTTATCTCTATAGAAAATTTTGTCAAAATTTTACTGTTGTTAGAAAGTTTTGTCCAAATTTTATTTCTATAGAAAATTTTGCCAAAATTTTATTTCTGTAGAAAATGTTGTCAACAATTTTTTTTTCTATAGAAAGTTTTGCCAAAATTTTATGTCTGTAGTAAAATTTTGTCACAATTTTATTTTTATATAAAATTTTGTCAAAATTTCATTTCTGTAGAAAATTTTGTCAAAATTTTATTTCTATAGAAAATTTTGTCAAAATTTTATTTTTTTTTTTTTTTTGTTTTGTTTTGTTATTGTTGGTTTTGATCTTTAAGCATTGTTGTTGTTTTTTATTTCAGCTTAAAACCATACATTGACTAAACTACAAGAGTAGCTTAACCAACAGAGGAAAAGAATGTTTGTCAAATTTATTTGGGCAAAGCCCTATAGACTGCAAGATGGTTGGATGGACGCACGTTTCGGAATTACCACATTCCTCATCAGCATCCTCTACTTGCAGCAAAACTATCAACCAATTATCAGAATAAATTCAGGCAGTTTATTAAACCCAACAAAAACCACACTTGAACCCTCCGAAAAAAGGTTTTACATTGATAGCCGGCTTATGCCGAAATAAATTCGAAACAAACATATCTCTTTTCCTATGCCACTGTCAAATCATCGATTTGAATTCACATGGCTGGGTTTATTTTGAGCGTGCCTCCTCTTCTTTTCCATTTGTTTTGTTTTGTTATTGTTGGTTTTGCTCTTTAAGCATTGTTGTTAAGCTACTCTTGTAGTTTAGTCAATGTATGGTTTTAAGCTGAAATAAAAAACAACAAAAATTTTATTTCTATAGAAAATTATGTTAAAATTTTATCTCTATAGAAAATTTTGTCAAAATTTTACTGTCGATAGAATGTTTGTTCAAAATTTTATTTTTATAGAAAATTTTGTCAAAATTTATTTTTGTCAAAACTTAATTTCTGCAGAAAATTTTATTTCTCTAGAAAATTTTGTCAAAATTTTATTTTATAGAAAATTTTGTCAGAATTTTATTTATACGGAAAATTATATTAAAATTTTGTCTCTATAGAAAAGTTTATAAAAATTTTATTCTTATAGAAGATTTAATCAAAATTTTATTTTTTATGAAAAGTTTTATCAACATTTTATTTTTATAGAAAATTTTGTCAAAGTTTTATTTCTGTTGAAAATTTTCTCAAATTTTATCTCTAAAGCAAAATTTTTGAAAATTTTATTTTTGTAGAAAATTTAATCAAAATTTAAATAGTTTTATCAAAATTTTATTTCTATAGAAAATATTGTCAAAATTTTATTTCTGCAGAAAATTTTGCCAAAATTTTATTTCTATAGAAAATTTTGTCAAAATTTTATTTCTATAGAAAATTTTGCCAACATTTTATTTCTGTAGAAAATTTTGTCAACATTTTATTTCTACAGACAATTTTGCCAAAATTGTATGTTTGTAGAAAATTTTGTCAAAATTTAGTTTTGTCAAAACTTAATTTCTGCAGCAACTTTTATTTCTCCAAAAAAAATTTTCAAAATTTTATTTCTATTGAATATTTTGTCAAAATTATATTAAAATTTTATCTCTATAGAAAAGTTTATAAAAATTTTATTTTTATAGAAAATTTAATCAAAATTTAATTTTTTATGAAAAGTTTTATCAAAATTTTATTTTTATAGAAAATTTTGTCAAAGTTTTATTTCAGTAGAAATTTTGTTCAAAATTTTATCTCAATAGAAAAATTTTTAAAAATTTTATTTTTATGGAAAGTATTTTGTCAAAACTTTATCTCTATAGAATATATTTTGACAATTTTTATAGAAAATGTAATCAAAATTTCATTTTTTTCAAATGGTTTAATAAAAATTTAATTTCTATAGAAAATTTTGTCAAAATTTTATTTTTGTCAAAATTTTTTTTCTATACAAAATTATGTTTAAAATTGTATCTCTATAGAAAATTTTGTCAAAATTTTACTGCTGATAGAAAGTTTTGTCAAAATTTTATTTCTATAGAAAATTTTGCCAACATTTTATTTCTGTAGAAAAGTTTGTCACAATTTTACTTTTATAGAAAATTTTGTCAAATTTTATTTTTTCAAAACTTAATTTCTGAAGCAACTTTAATTTCTCTAGAAAATTTTGTCAAAATTTTATTTTCTACAAAATATGATATTAAAATTTTATATCTATAGAAAAGTTTATAAAAATTTTAGTTTTATAGAAGATTTAACCAAAATTTTATTTTTTATGAAAAGTTCATCAAAATTGTATTTTTATAGAAAATTTTGTCAATGTTTTATTTCAGTAGAAAATTTTGTCAAGATTTTATTTCTGTAGAAAATTTTGTCAAAAATCTATAGAAAATTTCGTAAAAATTTTATTTTACCGAAAATTATATTAACACTTTTAAAAATTTTATTTTTATTGAAAATTTAATCAACATTTTATTTTTTATAAAAAGTTTAATCAAAATTTTATTTCTATAAAAATTTTGTCAAAAATTTTATTTCTATAGGAATTTTTTTTTTTTTAAATTTTATTTCTATAGAAGAATTAGTCAAAATTTTATTTTGTCTTTGTTGTTGATATTGTTGACCTTTTTATTTTAATTTTTATGATTTTTTATCTCATAAACCATTTTATTTTTATAGAAAATTTTGTCAAAATTTTATTTCTGTAGAAAATTTTTTTCTACATTTTATTTCTATGGAAAATTTTCCCAAAATTTTATTTCTATAGAAAATTTTGTCAAAATTTTATTTCTATAGATTTTTTATTCAAAATTTTATTTCTATAGAAAAAATTTTTAAGGTGTTATTTCTATAGATTTCTTTTATACCCTCCACCATGGGATGGGGGTATATTAACTTTGTCATTCCGTTTGTAACACATTGCTCTAAAACCTGAAATATTGCTCTAAAACCCCATAAAGTATATATATATATTCTGGGTCGTGGTGAAATTCTGAGTCGATCTGAGCATGTCCGTACGTCCGTCCGTCCGTCTGTTGAAATCACGCTAACTTCCGAACGAAACAAGCTATCGACTTGAAACTTGGACAAGTAGTTGCTATTGATGTAGGTCGGATGGTATTGCAAATGGGCCACATCGGTCCACTTTTACGTATAGCCCCCATATAAACGGACCCGCAAATTTGGCTTGCAGACCCTCTAAGAGAAGCAAATTTCATTCGATCCGGCTGAAATTTGGTACAAGGTGTAAGTATATGGTCTCTAACAACCATGCAAAAATTGGTCCACATCGGTCTATAATTATATATAGGCCCCCATATAACCGATCCCCGGATTTGGCTTTCGGAGCCTCTAAGAGAAGCAAATTTCATCCGATCCGGCTGAAATTTGGTACATGGTGTAAGTATATGGTCTCTAACAACCATGCAAAAATTGGTCCACATCGGTCTATAATTATATATAGCCCCCATATAAACCGATCCCCCGATTTGGCTTGCGGAGCCTCTAAGAGAAGCAAATTCATCCGATGCGGCTGAAATTTGGTACATGGTGTTAGTATATGGTCTCTAATGACCATGCAAAAATTGGTCCACATCGGTCCATAATTATATATAGCCCCAATATAAACGGACTCCCAAATTTGGCTTGCAGACCCTCTAAGAGAAGCAAATTTCATCCGATCCGGCTGAAATTGGGTACATGGTGTTCGTATATGGTATCCAACAACCATGCAGGAATTGGTCCACATCGGTCCATAATTATATATAGCCCCCATATAAACCGATCCCCCGATTTGGCTTTCGGAGCCTCTAAGAGAAGCAAATTTCATCCGATCCGGCTGGTGTTAATATATGACCCTAACACCCATGCAAAAAATGGTCGAAATCGGTCCATAATTATATATATCCCCCATACATACCGATCACCAGATTTGACCTCCGGAGCCTCTTGGAAGACCAAAATTTCATCTGATTCAGTTGAAATTTGGTACGTTGTGTTAATATATGGCCTCAAACACCCATGCACAAGTAGGTCGAAATCGGTCCATAATTATATATAGCCCATATAAACCGATCCCCAGATTTGTCCTCCGGTGCCCCTTGGAACAGCAAAATTCATCCAATTCGGTTGAAATTTGGTACGTGATGTTAGTATATGGTATCCAACAACCATGCAGGAATTGGTTCATATCAGTCCATAATTATATATAGCCCCCATATAAACCGATCCCCAGATTTAACCTCCGGTGCCTTTTGGAGAAGCAAAACTCATCCGATCTGGTTGAAATTTGGTACGTGGTGGTAGTATATGATATTTAGCAACCTTGCCAAAAGTGTCGATATCAGTCCATAATCATATATAGGCCCCATATAAACCAATCCCGATCAATTGATAGTTGGTTTTGGAGCCACTTGGAAGAGCAAATTTCATCAGAGTCAGTTGAAATTTGGTACATGGTGCTAGTATATGGCCGTTAAAAACCATGCCCAACTAAGTCCATAACGGTCTGTAGTTATATATATCCCTCAGATAAATCGATCCCTAATCACAAAAAATTGGTCCATATCAAGTTCATAATTGTATATAGCCCCCATATAAGCGACCCCCATATTTCAATTCTGGCTCTCTACGTACCGTGTAAAAGTCCATATCGAGTCGTAATTATTTGTAGACGTACCTAAACATAACTCTTTTGTCTAATATATACCACGTATGGACTAACTGACAGTCTTTCGTAGAAGTTTCTACGCAATCCATGGTGGAGGGTACATAAGATTCGGCCTGGCCGAACTTACGGCCGTATATAATTGTTTTAATTTTATGTCTACAGAAATCTTTTTTTAAAATTTTATTTCTATAGAAATTTTTTTTTAAATTTTATTTTATAGAATTTTTTTTTTAATTTTATTTCGTCAAAATACTGTTACGAAAGTAATATTTTACAAATCTTCCAAAATATTAAGAATTCTACCAATCCACCAAACAGTAAAAAATCTACCATTTTTGGTAGAATTTTACCAATTTTGGCAACCGTAATCACAAGTTTGGGATCCAAACTATGTTACTGGGAAACTCTTTTTTATTGCTGGGTACTATACAAATCCGTAAAATTTGTTGGGAGCGATATATATTAAGTTGTATATTCCAATATCGGATTAAAATACTAAACCGATTTGGTATTTTTTTTATACTTCTAGAAAATTTAAATAGGCTAAAGTCCTGCGACTTGAGAATATTGCTAGTAAAAAACAAGTAAGGAAAGCCTAAAGTCGGGCAGCGACGACTATATTATACCCTGCGCTATTTTGTAGATCCACATCATATCAAATCCGTCAAATGTGTTGGTTGCTATATATAAATGCTATATATCAATATTACCATAGAAACCATGTGCCTATCTTATCTCCTATGAGATATTGCAATTTGAAGTTCCAAAGAGTTCAGGAGCTCATGGATCCACAAAACAAAGCTAGGCAAGAAAGAGCCAAGCAGTTGCTTCGATGGCACACAAGTTGTCGAATTTTGGTCCTCTCCTACGAGAATTCTCAACAGTTGGGCAGTATGCAAATGATCGGGTTTAGCGACAAAGAAGTTTATAATCAAAAGAATTTGAACGTCATTTTCTCTCGCCTGCCCTATAACATTCAAATCGAAATTCCTGACTATACAAAAATGTTTTTTGTTTAAGAATTTCAAATTTCGTGATTTGATTCCAATTAAAATTCTTCTTTTGTTTTGTGTGTGTGTGTATGTGTGATAATATTTTTTAAAAAATTTTCAAATTCTTTTTCACATTTTAATGAACTAAGCAGACATTCCAATGTGACTACTTAAAATCTTTTCAACTTAAAACGCAGCATGTTTCCCTTTTCTTAACTTCCGTTGAGATGGTGGATTTTTTTTCGTTTCGTTTCGTTTTTTTTTTTTGCTTAGCTTCATTCATTGGAAATGACGTAACGAAAAATACATTATTTAATTAAAAAACTTTATTTTGTTTACTTAAATGTGGCAGCACATCAGCATCATCAGCAGCAACAGTAGCAGCAAGAAAAGTGAAACGTGATGAAATGAATAAAAGCAAGTGCGAAGAAAATCTTCATTTTTGACACAATCTGACGTATTCGCGTACTACTTAAAAATAGAGGAGGATAAGTAAGAAGTGAAAAAGAGCATGAATGAGCCATGGCACATTTATTAAGTTAAGCATTTCACTTGGAATAGTACCAAAAGGAAAAAAAAAGCATGGAACGCATACAAGGGCATACAAGAATATCTTATTACACTGGAATATTCTTTTTGATATTAAAATTTTAAATTTCATTAGGATGAAATTTGATTCGAAAAGATGGGGTTTTTTAAACAGGTTATCTTTACGAAGGATAATGAGTGAGGTGAGGTTCCCAGTAACATAGAAAATCCCAGTATCATTTAAAATTTTATTCCTATAGAAAATGTTGTCAAAATTGTATTTCAATAGAAAGTTTTGTCAAAGTTTTATTTCTATAAAAAATTTTATTTCTAAAGAAAATTTTGTCAAAATTTTATTTCTATAGAAAATTTTGTCAAAATATTATTTCTATAGAAAATTTTGTCAAAATTTTATTTCAATAGAAAATTTTTATTATTTTTTTATTATTATTATTATTTTATTATTATTTTTATACCCTCCACCATAGGATGGGGGTATATTAACTTTGTCATTCCGTTTGTACCACATCGAAATATTGCTCTAAGACCCCATAAAATATATATATTCTGGGTCGTGGTGAAATTCAGAGTCGATCTGAGCATGTCCGTCCGTCCGTCCGTCTGTTGAAATCACGCTAACTTCCAAACGAAAAAAAGGTATCGACTTGAAACTTGGCACAGGTAGTTGTTATTGATGTAGGTCGGATGGTATTGCAAATGGGCCATATCGGTCCACTTTTACGTATAGCCCCCATATAAACGGACCCCCCAAATGTGGCTTGCGATTGCTCTAAGAGAAGCAAATTTCATCCGATCCGGCTGAAATTTGGTACATGGTGTTAGTATATGGTATCTAACAACCATGCAAAAATTGGTCCACATCGGTCCATAATTATATATAGCCCCCATATAAACCAATCCCCCGATTTGGCTTGCGGAGCCTCTAAGAGAAGCAAATTTCATCCGATCCGGCTGAAATTAGGTACATGGTGTAAGTATATGGTTTCTAACAACCATGCAAAAATTGGTCCACATCGGTTCGTAATTATATATAGCCCCCATATAAACCGATCCCCGATTTGGCTTGCGGAGGCTCTAAGAGAAGCAAATTTCATCCGATCCGGCTGAAATTTGTACATGATGTTGGTATATGTTCTCTAATGACCATGCCAAAACTGGTCCACATCTGCCCATAATTTTATATATCCCCCATATAAGCCGATCCCCAGATTGGACCTCCGGAGCCCCTTAGAGGAGCAAAATTCATCCGATCCGGTTGAAATTTGGTACGTGGTGTTAGTGTATGGTCTCTAACAACCATGCAAGAATTGGTCCATATCGGCCCATAATTATATATAGCCCCCACATAAATCGATCCCCAGATTTGTCCTCCGGAGCCTCTTGGAGGAGCAAAATTCATCCGATCCTGTTGAAATTTGGATCATGGTGTTAGAATGTGGTCTCTAACAAATACGCAAGAATTGGTCCATATCGGCCCATAATTATATATAGCCCCCACATAAATCGATCCCCAGATTTGTCCTCCGGAGCCTCTTGGAAGAGCAAAATTCATCCGATCCGGTTGAATTGTTAGTATAAGGCCGCTAATAAGCATGCCAACGGTCTATAGTTATATATAGCCGATCCCCAATCACACAAAAATTGGCCCATATCGGTTCATAATCATGGTTGCCACTCGAGCCAAAAATAATCTACCAAAATTTTATTTATATAGAAAACATTGTCAAAATGTTATTCCTATAGAAAAATTTGTCAAAATTTTATTTCTATAGAAAATTTTGTCAAAATTTTATTTCTATAGAAAATCTTGTCATAATTTTATTTCTTTAGAAAATTTTTTCCAAATTTTATTTCTATAGAAAATTTTTTCCAAATTTTATTTCTTAGAAATTTTTTTCCAAATTTTACTTCTATAGAAAATGTTGTCAAAATTTAATATATACCACGTATGGACTATGTGGTATATATTACGGTGTTAGGAGGTTTTAAGATACCTTGCCATCGGCAAGTGTTACCGCAACCCAAGTAATTCGATTGTGGATGACAGTCTTCAGTAGAAGTTTCTAGGCAATCCATGGTGGAGGGTACATAAGTTTCGGCCTGGCCGAACTTACGGCCGTATATACTTGTTATACCCTGCGCCACACTGTGGAACAGGGTATTATAAGTTAGTGCATATGTTTGCAACACCCAGAAGGAGACGAGATAGACACATGGTGTCTTTGGCAAAAATGCTCAGGGTGGGCTCTTGAGTCGATATAGCGATGTCCGTCTGTCCGTGAACACATTTTTGTAATCAAAGTCTAGGTCGCAGTTTTAGTTCAATCGACTTCAAATTTGGCACAAGTATGTGTTTTGGCTCAGAATAGATCCCTATTGATTTTGGAAGAAATCGGTTCAGATTTAGATATAGCTCCCATATATATATTTCGACCGATATGGACTTATATGGCCCCAGAAGCCAGAGTTTTACTCTAATTTACTTAAAATTTTGCACAAGAAGAACAATTAGTACTATAGTTAAGTGTGCCTAATTTTATTGAAATCGGTTCAGATTTAGATATAGCTCCCATATATATCTTTCGCCCGATATGGACTAATACGGTCCCAGAAGCCAGAGTTTTACCCCAATTTGGTTGAAGTTTTGCACAGGGAGTAGAATTAGCATTGTAGCTATGCGTGCCAAATTTTGTTGAAATCGGTTCAGATTTAGATATAGCTCCCATATATAGCTTTCGCCCGATTTACACTCATATGACCACAGAGGCTAATTTTTTTGCTCCGATTTAGTTGAAATTTTGCACAGGGAGTAGAATTAGCATTGTAGCTATGCGTGCAAAATTTGGTTGAAATCGGTTCAGATTTAGATATAGCTCCCATATATATGTTTTTATGATTTCGACAAAAATGGTCAAAATACCAACATTTTCCTTGTTAAATCGCCACTGCTTAGTCCAAAAGTTGTAAAAATGACTCTAATTTTCCTAAACTTCTAATACATATATATCGAGCGATAAATCATAAATAAACTTTTTCTAAGTTTCCTTAAATTGCTTCAGATTTAAATGTTTCACATATTTTTTTACTAATGTTGTGTTCCACCCTAGTGCATTAGCCGACTTAAATTTTGAGTCTATAGATTTTGTAGAAGTCTATCAAATTCTGTCCAGATCGAGTGATATTTAAATGTATGTATTTGGGACAAACCTTTATATATAGCCCCCAACACATTAGACGGATGTGATATGGTATCGAAAATTTAGATCTACAAAGTGGTGCAGGGTATAATATAGTCGGCCCCGCCCGACTTTAGACTTTCCTTACTTGTTATTATTATTATTTTATTTCAATAAAAAATGTTGTCAAAATTTTATTTCCAAAGAAAATATTGTCAAAATTTTATTTCTATAGAAAATTTTATCAAAATTTTATTTCTATAGAAAATTTTGCCAAATTTTATTTCTATAGAAAATTTTGTCAAAATTTTATTTCTATAGAAAATTTTGTCAAAATTTTATTTCTATAGAAAATTTTGTCAACACGTTATGTCTATAGAAACTTTTGTCAAAATTTTATTTCTATGGAAAATTTTGCGAAAATTTTATTTCTGTGGAAAATTTCTTCAACAGTTTATTTCTATAGAAAATGTTGTCAAAATTTTATTTCATATGTGTTGTTTTGATCTCAGTTTTAAAGAGTACGTTAGCCAACAGAGGAAAAGAATGTTTGTCAAATTCATTTGGGCAAAGCCCTATATACTAAGCTACTCTTGTAGTTTAGTCAACAAAATGGTTTTAAAGCTGAGATCAAAACAACAAATATGATTGAAGTACAAACCAACAATAAAAAACAAAACACGAGTGAAGTAAGAGAGAGCACGCTCAAAATAAACCCAGCCAACTGCACTCAAATCGATGATTTGATAGTGGCAAAACAATAGAGAGATGTTTGTGTGAATTTATTTCGGCATAAGCCGGCTATCATAAACATTTTTTCGGAAGGTTCAAGTGTGGTTAACTTTGGGTTTAGCGAACTGCCTGAATTTATTCTGAAAATTGGTTGATAGTTTTGCTGCAAGTAGAGGATGCTGATGAGGGATGTGGTAATTCCGAAACGTGCGTCCATCCAATCATCTTGCATTTGTCAAACATTCTTTTCCTCTGTTGGCTAAGCTACTCTTGTAGTTTAGTCAACAAAATGGTTTTAAAGCTGAGATCAAAACAACAAATATGAGTGAAGAACAAACCAACAATAAAAAACAAAATTTTATTTTCATAGAAAAATTTGTCAAAATTTTATTTCTATAGAAAATTTTGTCAAAATTTTATTTCCATAGAAAATTGTGTCAAAATTTTATTTCTATAGATAATTTTGTCAACATATTATTTCTATTGAAAATTTTGTCAACATTTTATTTTTATAGAAAGTTTTGTCAACATTTTGTTTCTATAGAAAATTTTGTCAACATTTTATTTCCATAGAAAATTTTGTCAACATATTATTTCCATAGAAAGTTTTGTCAACATTTGATTTCTATACAAAGTTTTGTTAAAATTTTATTTCTATGGAAAATTTTGCCAACATTTTTTCTATAGAAAATTTTGTCAACATTTTATTTCTATGGAAAATTTTGTCAACATATTTTTTCTGTAGAAAGTTATGTCAAAATTACATTTTTATAAGATAATTTGTCAAATTTTATTTCTATAGAAAATTTTGTCAAAATTTTATTTTTATAGAAAATTTTGTCAAAATGTTTATTTAAAGAAAATTTTAACAAGATTTTATTACTACAGACAATTGTGTCATTATTTGATTTCTAAAGAAATTATTGTCAAAATTTTTTTCTATAGAAAATTTTGTCAGAAATTTTTCTTCTGGAGCAGATTTTGTCAAAATTTTATTTGTATAGAAAATTGAGTCAACATATTATAACTATAGAAAATTTTACCAACATATTATGTCTATAGAAAGTTATATCAACATTTGATTTCTTTTGAAAATTTTATCAAAATTTTATTTCTATTGAAAATTTTGTCAAAATTTTTTCTATAGAAATATTCATTCTATAAAAGAAAATTTTAAAAATTGTATTTCTATAGAAAATGTTTAAAAATTTTATTTCTACAGAGAATTTTTGAAGTACTTCTTAGTTGGGGAGGAATATTTTGCAAAATCTACCAAAACATCAAAAACTGTGGCTACCGTGCCCCTGAGTATATCTAGCCATGTCCGTCTGTCTGTGAACACATTTTTGAAGTCTAGGTCGCAATTTGATTCCAATTGCCTTTAAATTTGGCACAAGCATGTGCTTTGGATTAGAGTAGAACCCTATTGATTTTGAAAGAAATCGGTTCAGATTTAGATATAGCTCCCATATATACATTTCGTCCGATATGCGCTTATATGGCCCCAGAAGCTAGAATTTTTTCCTGATTTGCTTTAAATTTTAAAAAGGGAGTAGAACTAATATTGCAATGGAAAATTTGGTTGAAATCGGTTCAGATTTAAATATAGCTCCCATATATATGTTTCCCCCGATTTTCACCCATAAGACCGCAGAGGTTAAAGTTCTAATACGATTTATATGAAATTTGACACAGGGAATAGAATTTATATTGATGAAATCCTAAAGCTCATAGAATAGCAGGAGAATTAGTTAATTGAATTCCATAAGAGTAGCTAATCCTCTAAAAATATTAATTCCTGTTGGAACCGCAATAATTATTGTAGCTTATGTAAAGTAAGCTCGAGTATCAACGTCTATTCCAACATTAAATATATTATGAGCATTTCAAATTTGGTTGTAATCGATTCAGATTAGCGTCCATATATATGTATTTCTGATTTCGTCGCGGTTCAGATTTAGATTTATTTAACACCCATTTACATCTTTCGCCCGATATGGACTTATGTGGCACCGGAAGCCAGAGTGTTACCTTGATTTCATTGAATTTTTTTTTTTTTTGTTTTACTAACATGTTTGTTTCACCTCAGTGTTTCGTAGCCAATTTAAATTTTATGTCTAGGGAATTTATAGAAGTCTACTAACTTTTGTGCAATATAGTCGGCCCCGCCCGACTTTAGATTTTCTTACATGTTTTTTTTTTTTTTTAATATATTTGTTTAAATCATACTCTTGCACTTTATAGCAAATTACATTTTTTGTTTAATTTCATTTCCTATAAAGATTTGATATAATCTACTGAAAATGTAATCGGCTACTTCCCCTTAACCATTAGCGTAGCTAGACCATTTTCCTAGGGGGGCTATAGCCCCCCTAGCTAAAAATTTATAGATGAACTTATAGGTTCAAATAATGTTTTATTTCATAAAAGTGAATAAAAAATTAGACATCAAAATAACTCGACAATTAATTTATAATAAAGCAACTAAACTAAAGCAATCACACTTTTCCCAGCAAAAAAATTGTGAGTTGTTCTAAAGGCACAACTTTAAAAGTACTTGTCCTCAATTATTTTAACTACACAGGAAGTTTTTTTACTTCATTTTTTTCATATTTTAATGTGTAATTTTTTGTTTCTTTTTTTTCAAATAGTTTAAAAAAAAGAGTAAGAATAAATAAATTGGTACAAATTATTCAAATTTGACACAAAACTGCTAAATCCATTGTAGAAAAATCGATAATTTTGGAAATTTTTCCGTTGATGCAAATTCAACGGCTGTTGAAACGGTGGACATTTGTCCTATGACAAGCTCATATTACATTCATTGCTTCTCCGCCAATTTTGCACCACTTCTAGACCCAAAAAGAACATTTTCACTGTTTTTTTGGCGACGCTTTTTCGCAGCATTATTAAGATATTAATTTATGAAAGAATAATTTTAATATCAATTACTATTTTTTAATTAAATTGACTAAACAAAATCAATCATAAGTTCAACCACAGCTTTATTTCGTAAATATCTGACTTCAAACATTGCCATCGGCAACTGCTACCACAACCCAAGTAATTCGATTGTTCATGAAAGTCTTTAGCGGAACTTTGTGCGATTGTATATACTTGTTTAATTGTTATAAAAATTAAAAAAAAAAAAAACTATTGACATTTATTGAAAAATGGAGAATCATAAATAGAGTTTCAAATTCTGGGGGGGCTAAAATTTGTCTGGGGGGTCTAAGCCCCCTCCCCAGAGGCCTTCCTACGCTTATGCCCTTAACACTTCAGTAATAAGCTTTCACATTTAAATGCCTTGGTCAAATGGAACTACGTTCATCTGCGATTCAAATATTTAATGTAGACATCAATTGGCCAAAAACGTGGCCGACACATTGGTTGCCATAATTTAACTCGGCTTGCTTTAAAAGCAAGTCATAAATTTTTCTACTCTTCTGGGACACAAATACCAGAGAAGAAGTTTAACCTCCTCTTCTGCCATGATGTGACACTTTAGCATTTTTGCTGTGAGCAAAGCATTAAGGATTTACTAACAGCAAAACCCCAAACGCCAAAGAGAGGGAGAGACAACAATGAAACAGCAGTTAGTCAGTCAGTGAGTCAGGCGACTAACTAGCCAGCCAGCCAGCTAGGCGGTCAACCATTTGTACGACCATGGAACAGTGAGTATTTTGAACGGGGTCAGAGTGTATTGCTTTGTTGATTTGTTCTGCAGTACCCAGCAAAAAAATTTGGAAGTTCTTCCAAAGGCACAACTTTAAGAGCACTTCCAGAAGATGCACTCCCAATGATGTTCTTTATTTTAACTACCTAGGAAGTTCTTTTAATTCAGTTTTTTTTTATAAATTGGTTTTTCATACTATCAAAGGGTAATTTTAACTTTTATTTGTTTCAAATAGAGTAAGAATTCATAAAAGGGTACAAATCAATTAAATTTTGTCGAAAAAAAAATGCTAAATCCAATCTAAAAATATTTGTGGTCAAATGTTTCCGACAAACGTTAGAATACATTAAAAATTATAAAAAATTATAAAAATTATTTATTTAACAAAATATCACAGAATTTTTTAATTTACATTCAAAACATTGAATTCGGATCACACCTAAAGAAGTGATGTAAATTCTGTGCAACGGCTGTTGAAATGGAGGACTTCCGTCCTATGACAACCCCATGTTAAATTCATCGCTTCTGCATCAATTTTGCACCACTTCCGTATCCAAAAAGAACATTTTCCTTACTTTTTTGGCGACGCTTTTTTTGCTGGGTAGTAGTAGTCGGAGTAGCAGTGGCGGCATGGAAACTGTGGTGTGTGTCATTTAATAGGGATAAATATTTAAGTTTATTTGAAGGTCACTTATATTATTATCCTCTCAGTAGAATCCAACCATCAACGGGGATGCTATGACTTTCCCCTCAGACTCTATCAACTATAGCGAGTGTGACTGTGTTTGTGTATGTGATTATCTCAAGGTTTTCTACTATAGTAACATAACCAGCTAGGCAATGGAGAGGGTAAGAAAGAGAGAAGGAGAGAGCATATTTCCTCTAGAGTAATGTTCTGCAAAAGCCTTTGTATATGTGATTGTTGCTCTATATGTAATGTGAGAGAGAAAATTTATGTCACATTATATTACATACACTCACTAGTGTCACATACTACACACACACATATGAGTATAGCAAGTGAAAATGAAACAGTTGGGATTTAAATAAATTTAGATGGACAATAACTTATATGTTGTGATGGTGTCAGCTTTAGTTGTCTGACGTTTCTTATTTTTTTTTTTTAATTATTAAATAAGTTTGTGTTGTGGTTTGGGACAGGTTATGAATACCAACTCATGTGATTTATGAATTATGGGATTTAATTGTCATTAACAAATAAAAACTAGTAGAGATTTGAATGGAACCATATTTTATTTAAATTTTAGTTTTTGAGCTTGGTGATTGGATTAAAAAATCGTCGCCAAAAAAGTTGTGAAAAATTTTCTTTTAGATGTCGCAAAAGCAATGATTTTAATATGAGCTTGTCATAAGACTTCTTAAGATTTGATACGAATTCAGTGTTTTGGATGTGAATCAATAAAAAAAAAAACATTGTGATATTTTGCCAAATAATTTTAATATTTTTTTATAATTTTAATTCATTCTAATGCTTGTCTGAAACGTATGACCTAAAATATTTAACAAAAAATCGAAATTTTTGTTCGAAAGAGTTAGTATTTTTCCGACAAAATTTGAACAATTTTTAACATTTTAATATTTTTGAAGACCAAAAAGTTAAAAAAAATTCATTAAAAATATGAAAAACAAATAAGTAAAGTCTAAAGTCGGGCGGGGCCAACTATATAATACCCTTCACCACAGTGAAGACAAAAAATTTTTGATACCATCTTAAATCAATCAAATTTATTGGGAACTGTATAAAGCTCTAAATTGGAATATACATGTATTTAAATCTGAAGTGATATGAATAAACATATTTATTCATCACACTTCTACAAAGTATCTACAATTAAAAATTAAATCGGCAAACGCCCTGGGACAAAACACAATGTTAGTAAAAAACAATTAAAGAAAATCTAAAGTCGGGCGGGGCCGACAATATTATACCCTGCACCAATTTGTAGATCTACATTTTCGATACCATCTGAAATCGTTCAAATTTGTTGGGTGCTATATAACAGGTTGGCTGATAAGTCCCCGGTCTGACACATAGATGGCGTCGCTAGTATTAAATGCATATGATTCGTGTCAAAATTTGACGTCTGTAAGTCAATTAGTTTGTGAGATAGAGCGTCTTTTGTGAAGGAACTTTTGTTATTGTGAAAAAATGGAAAAAAAAACAGAATTTCGTGTTTTGATAAAATACTGTTTTCTGAAGGGAAAAAATACCGTGGAAGCAAAAAATTGGTTTGATAATGAGTTTCAGGACTCTGCCCCAGGGAAATCAAAAATAATTGATTGGTATGCAAAATTCAAGCGTGGTGAAGTGAGCACGGAGGACGGTGAACGCAGTGGATGCCCGAAAGAGGTGGTTACCGACGAAAACATCAAAAAAAATCCACAAAATGATTTTGAATGACCGTAAAATGAAGTTGATCGAGATAGCAGAGGCCTTAAAGATATCAAAGGAACGTGTTGGTTATATCATTCATCAATATTTGGATATGCGGAAGCTCTGTGCAAAATGGGTGCCACGCGAGCTCACATTTGACTAAAAACAACAACGTTTTGATGATTCTGAGCTGTGTTTGCAGCTGTTAAGTCGTAATACACCCGAGTTTTTCCGTCGATATGTGACAACGGATGAAACATGGCTCCATCACTACACTCCTGAGTCCAATCGACAGTCGGCTGAATGGACATCGACCGGTGAACCGTCTCCGAAGCGTGGAAAGACTCAAAAGTCCGCTGGCAAAGTAATGGCCTCTGTTTTTTGGAATGCACATGGAATAATTTTTATCGATTATCTTGAGAAGGGAAAAACCATCAACAGTAACTATTATATGGCGTTAATGGAGCGTTTGAAGGTCGAAATCGCGGCAAAACGGTCCCATATGAAGAAGAAAAAAGTGTTGTTCCACCAAGACAACGCACCGTGCCCCAAGTCATTGAGAACGATGGCAAAAATTCATGAATTGGGCTTCTAATTGCTTCCCCGCCCACCGTATTCTCCAGATCTGGTCCCCAGCGACTTTTTCTTGTTCTCAGACCTCAAAAGGATGCTCGCAGGGAAAAACTTTGGTTGCAATGAAGAGGTGATCGCCGAAACTGAGGCCTATTTTGAGGCAAAACCGAAGGAGTACTACCAAAATGGTATCAAAAAATTGGAAGGTCGTTATAATCGTTGTATCGCTCTTGAAGCGAACTGTGTTGAATAATAAAAACGAATTTTGACAAACAAATGTGTTTTTCCTTGTTAGACTGGGGACTTATCAGCCAACCTGTTATAAAGGTTCAAGTTCCCATAAACATACATTTAAATCTAAACCGACAAGACTTCTTAGCGGAACAGAAAAGTTATTCAAATTGTAAAAATTAGATAATAGGAAAATAATACTGTAATAAAACATATGGATGGAAAAAAAGTGAAATGAGTTGAACAATTTTTTTCGCTTTTTAAATTTCTTCATTCAATTAAATTCTAGGGCACAACTTCTAAAGCAATGCAAAGGATCGAAAAAGTGAGTACTTCCGTCCTATGACAAGCCCATATAAAATTCATTGGAGATGATCCAAGTATGCACTACTTCCGGATCACAGATTGGGGATCCAAACTACGTTTTTTGAAGCTCTTTTTTGCTGGGCATTTTCATGCAATTTAATTTAATGGGCGATACATATGTACTAGAGACATGGGACAATTTGAGGCATTTTTACAAATTTTACTACATAGCAGTGGAAATTTTACAAGGATATTGGCTACATCTCTCAAAGATATGTGGTAAATTATGGGTTGTGACATATAATTTAGTCAAATCTAGCGACTTCTACAAAAGTTGGTGTCTTATCTAATTGTCCTGTAGCGATTGTCTTTGACCCGAATGGAGACTCTACGTCAATTTTGAGGATGATCGGACTTAATGTACGAACTGTACTTTTCACACAAAATTACATATACAGACAGACAGATGGACATATCATCGCAACTATTACCTTTAATTTTTAAAATTTGAAAGATTTTTTTCCCGGCAACCAGGTGCTGAATCTGGGTATGTTGACAAAATAACAAAAAGCAGATTCACCCAAAAAATCCATTGAACGTGATACATTCAAAGTCTATTAAAATGGCTTTTATATGAATGTAATATGACATCAAGTTATAACATTCCAACTACTTCACGAGATGTTGTTATACCCTCGACCATAGGATGGGGGTATATTAACTTTGTCATTCCGTTTGTAACACATCGAAATATTGCTCTAAGACCCTATGGGTCGTGGTGAAATTCTGAGTCGATCTAAGCATGTTCGTCCGTCCGTCCGTCTGTTGAAATCACGCTAACTTCCGAACGAAACTATCTACTTGAAACTTGGCACAAGTAGTTGTTATTGATGTAGGTCGGATGGTATTGAAAATGGACCATATCGGTCCACTTTTACGTATAGCCCCCATATAAATGGACCCTCAGATTTGGCTTGTGGAGCCTGTAACAGAAGCATATTTCATCCGATCCGGCTGAAATTTGGTACATGGTGTTGGTATATGGTCTCTAACAACCATGCAAAAATTGGTCCACATCGGTTCATAATTACCCTACGGGAAATGGATCAACCACAGGACCGGTACAGGACTAGTCCCTGGTGTGCATGGACCAGTCGTAGTTCTGGTCAAGATGTATGGAAGGGACCGGTCACTTTAACATGGGTTTGTCATTGTCGGGGCAAATTTACACTTTAGGACACGTCTTGGACTCATTCCTTAGGACACGTCCTGGGACATTTTAATAGTAGCACTCCGTAGACAGGTCCTCATGAACCAGTCTCGAAAAACTCTTAGGAATCTGTTTCAGTTTGGTTATGCGAATCGCACCAGAAATGAAAAACTTTTGATATATATTGAACAATAGGTTATTCTGGTAATTCTACTTCACTAAATGTGTAGATCCAATAAGATTTTTATATCAAGCGAGTATGGAAATCATTAAATTATGAGTATTTAAAATAAAAACTGCGACACACTGGATCACCGGTACCAGTCCTGTGATAGGTCCGTCAGTGGCAATATGCACCAATTTCCCGCAGGGTATATATAGCCCCCATATAAACCGATCCCCAGATTTGCCTTGCGGAGCCTCAAAGAGAAGCAAATTTCATCCGATCCGGCTGAAATTTGGTACATGATGTTGGTATATGGCCTCTAACAACCATGCAAAAATTGGTCGAAATTGGTCCATAAATATATATAGGCCCCATATAAACGGGTTTGACCTCCGGAGCCCCTTGGAAGAGCAAAATTCATACGATTCGGTTGAAATTTGGTACGTGATGTTAGTATATGGTATCCAACAACCATGTAGGAATTGATTTATATCAGTCCATAATTATATATAGCCCCCATATAAACCGATCCCCAGATTTGACCCCGGGTTCCTTTCGGAGAAGCAAAATTCATCCGATCTGGTTGAAATTTGGTACGTGGTGGTAGTATATAATATTTAACAACCATGCCAAAAGTGGTCCATATGAGTCCATAATCATATATGTTATAGCCCTCGTATAAACTGATCCCGAGATTTGGTTTTGGAGCCACTTGGAGGAACAAGTTTCATCCGAGTCAGTTTAAATTTGGTACATTGTGCTAGTATATACCCGTTAACAACCATGCCTAACTAGGTCCATATCGGTCTATAGTAAGTTCGGCCAGGCCGAATCTTATGTACCCTCCACCATGGATTACGTAGAAACTTCTACGAAAGACTGTCGTCCACAATCGAATTACTTGGGTTGTGGTATCTTAAAACTTCTTAACATCGTTTTCTAAATTGTGAGTTAGACCATACGTGGTATATATTAGACAAAAAAGTTATGTATAGTTAAGTCTACAAATAATTACGAATCGATATGGACTTCTACACGGTACGTAGAGAGCCAGAATGGAAATATGGGGGTCGCTTATATGGGGGCTATATACAATGATGAACTTGATATGGACCAATTTTTGTGTGATTGGAAATCGATTTATCTGAGGGATATATATAACTATAGACCGATATGGACCTGGTTAGGCATGGTTGTTAACGACCATATACTAGCACAATGTACCAAATTTCAACTCACTCGGATGAAATTTGCTCCTCCAAAAGGCTCCAAAACCAAATCTCGGGATCGGTTTATATGGGACTATATATGATTATGGACTGATATGGACCACTTTTGACATGGTTGTTAAATATCATATACTACCACCACGTACAAAATTTCAACCAGATCGGATGAATTTTGCTTTTCCAAAAGGCACCAGAGGTCAAATCTGGGGATCGGTTTATATGGGTGCTATATATAATTATGGGCTGATAGGAACCAATTCCTGCATGGTTGTTGGATACCATATACTAACATCACGTACCAAATTTCAACCGAATGGGAAGAATTTTGCTCTTCCAAGGGGCTCTGGAGATCAAATCTGGGGATCTGTTTATATGGGGCCTATATATAATTATGAACCGATATCGACCAATTTTGGCATGGTTGTTAAATATCATATACTAGCACCATGTACCAAATATCAGCCTGATCGGATGAAATTGGCTTCTTTTAGAGGCCTCGCAAGCCAAATCGGGGGATTGGTTTGTATGGGGGGCTATATATAATTATGGACCGATGTGGACCAATTTTTGCATGGTTATTAGAGACCATAAACTAACACCATGTACAAAATATCAGCCGGATCGGATGAAATTTGCTTCTTTTAGAGGCCTCGCAAGCCAAATCGGGGGATTGGTTTATATGGGGGCTATATATAATTATGAACCGATGTGGACCAATTTTTTGCATGGTTATTAGAGACCATGTACCAAATATCAGCCGGATCGGATGAAATTTGCTTCTCTTAGAGACCTCGCAAGCCAAATTTGGGGGTCCGTTTATATGGGGGCTATACGTAAAAGTGGACCAATATGGTCCATTTGCGATACCTTCCGACATACATAAATAACAACTACTTGTGCCAAGTTTCAAGTCGAGAGCTTGTTTCGTTCGGAAGTTAGCGTGATTTCAACAGACGGACGGACGGACATGCTCAGGTCGACTCAGAATTTCACCACGACCCAGAATATATATACTTTATGGGGTCTTAGAGCATTATTTCGATGTGTTACAAACGGAATGACAAAGTTAATATACCCCCCATCCTATGGTGTAGGGTATAAAAAATGTACAAGATTTCAAGAAGCGCTTAAATCGAAATGTGTGTGGAATATCTTCCAAATCTTCTCTATTATATTTAGATTTTAACCACATCGGTAAGTAATTTTAAATCCAATAATTTCGATTATCAGATTTTCATACACTTATACAACCGTAACGTAAAGGCATGGGGAGAAAAAATTGTTAAATAAATCGTATAAATTTCAATGTGTTTCATTCACTTTCGTTTCACCGTTTAATCTCAATAACAGGTGTCTAAATGAAATTCATACTTTTTTAGATTCCCTTTTGTTCTTGAGATTTTATGCCACTTGATTTGTAATATATATATAGTGACCATGTATTTGATTTTCTTCATATATCTATGAAATACTATATAAATTAAATCTAATAGGAGAAAAGTGATGATACGTGCAAAATATTCTATGGTTTGTACAACGTGACGTATGGCTAATTTTCACAATCATATAACGTATACGTCCACTTGTTCGCATATACATGAGGAATAAAGCTAATGTTATGTGAGTCAGAAAGAGAGGAAGGGAGAGAGTAAAAGAAAAACTATGCTACTCAAGATTCTGATACTTTGTTTATCATGTGTGTTGAGTTAGAGTGTTCGAGGGAGGGGGGTAGGGTAGAGTGTGTAAATGTTTATAATAACACACGCACCTGTATCTATAAGGCCGATTGTGAGATAGTGAAAAAACGTAAGCATTTACTTTTAATACCCAGCCATACACACGAGAGAGCTTATGTAGCATGAATTCATTCATTCATTTATTTCTTTCATACGTTGACAAACAGGGAATAACATGAAAAATACAGGATACTCAATACACAGACAACCAATTTGTTTTTATCCCTGACAAAAGGTGTGCTGTGCTGTATGGTTTTCTCAGTGACTGAGTAAACTCACATGTGGGTCGATGTTAAACAAAATGTATGTGTATGTAATGTATGAATAAAGCGTAAAGCGTTGAGGTAGTTACAACTAGAGTTGAAATAGACGGAGAGAGTGGGAATGGGGAAGAGTGTGGGAGACATTGTGTGTGTGTGTTCGAGACTACAAGTAAATGTCTGCTCTGAGATTTGCCATCTCCCTTAATGGCAATACGTGTATGAAATAGTTTGAATGTGTGATTGGTGGTAATTGCTCCTATCGATATGGAGACAACAGAAGGTAACAACAACAATAACAACAACTGTAACACAGCAGCAATAATGTTATAGAAATATTATGGCTGGGCATGGCAAAGAGACCAGAAAAACATGAACAAGATATAAAAATAAGCAAATAACGATCACACGCATATTCATGGACCTTAACACGCACGCACACAACACACACACGCACACTTAGTTATTGTACTGCTAAATAAGATATAAAAAAATACAACATCGAAAATGAGAATTCTGTCTATTGAACACTGATATCAATGTTCTCAAAACGAAACATATGTAACAGCTTAAAACCTATAGAGATTGACAGTAAATAGGAATGTAAATGTATTCATTTATGAAGAGAAAAATCTCTAGGTATTACTGATGTATTTAATTGACAAACATATAAAAAGCAATCTTATTCAATTCATTGTATTCATAGGAGAAACAAAACAAATTGTTTTTGAAAACGAATCGAACTAAATGAAGTCAACATTTGTATGAATTTTTTTTTTTAAATTTGAGGGGGATTTGTGGAATTTCTTCTGCCAAGGAATTTAATTTAATATATAGATATATTAAATTTATAAACAATTTTTTTTGTTTTGCTTTCTTTTAGCATGAAACTAAAGGATGTTATTAAAAAAGTACAGTAAATGGATTGACCCCCGGGACCGGTACAGGACTAATCCCAGCAAAATACGAACCACACCCAGTTCTGACGGGGTAAATTTATATTTTATGGCACGACTTGGACTCATTCCACATGTCACGTCCTAGAACAATTTAATTGGAAGACCGGTATATTTACACTCAAAAAAAAAGTTTACTTGGATCCAAAGAGTTTGACCTTCTCTTAAGGATTTGGGTATTGATTCCGAGCCAAAGATGCGGCTTCCTTAAAATAAAGACATTTTTTACGGACCTCCCTGACTTTAAATCTAGGATCAAATAAATTAAAATTGGACACATATCTCACTCATCCAGTTTTTATTTTCTTTTTGCGATATATTAATAAAGGTTTTTATGTACAAACAAATTCCAATTTCAAAATCCAAATTATGGCAGGTACTTCAAAGTAAAAACAGTTTTCTTAATGCTAAAAACAAACTTTAAACCAAAGACGCAAATCCTTAAAATAAGTCTTAGCTTATATTTGAAGCGTTTTTATCTTAGATTTAAATAATCAAAGAAGTTTATGACGATTTCTTTAAATTAAAAATGCTTTTCTTTATTTTAAGGAAAATTTTCCTTACTTCAAAGATCTACAACTTCAGCATGAGAGATGCAAAATTTCAAGATTTGTGTCCTAAATTTAATGAAAAATTTTTGAAGCAAGTATTATAAACTTTCTTTTAATTAAAATGTCATTGTTTTAAAAAATTTTGTCCTTAGCATTGCGTTAATTTTGAGTCCTAAAATTTAAGTTGCATTATCTTCCATATTAGGTCAATATTTTTTTCAGTGTAGGCATCATATAATTTGAATTTTTAAACTGACATTTGTTTGTACCTCATTACTTTTAATTAATAAACCGCGAAAAGAGAATGAATATTTGATAAATGAGATCTGTATCAAAATTTTAATTTTATTGGTCCTAGATTAAAAGCCGGATAGGTCGCTAAAAAATTTCTTTATTTTAAAGAAGCCGCATCTTTGGTTCGGAATCAATACCAAAATCCTTAAAGGAAGATCAAAATCTTTGGATCCAAGTAAACTTTTTTTAAGTGTACCCGTCTACATTACTCACAATATCACCTCCACGGATTTAGTGTAGATGACACCCCTCCCCGCCCTGGATACTTCAAAATACACACCCGTTACACACAAAATTTGCCATATCACGTATGGCTCTAAAATAGCTCTAGATTAACAATTTCAAGAGAATTGCATTAAAATTGCGGTGTCTAAGTGACCAAGTATTCAAAATGGGGGATTGACAAAATCTTATATAGACATAAAATTTTGACAACATTTTTAATAGAATTAAAATGTTGAAAAATTTTTCTATAAAAAAACAATTTTGACAAAATTTTCTATAGAAAAATAATTCTAAAATTTTTTCGTATAGCAATAAAATTTTGAAAAAATTTGCTATAGAAATAAATTTTTTTAACAAAATTTTCTATAGAAATAAAATTTTGACAAAATTTTACATAGAAGTAAAATTTTGACAAAATTTTCTTTAGAATAAATTTTTAAAAAATTTTCTACCGAAATAAAATTTTGACAAAAATTTTTACAGAAATAAAATTTTGACAAAATTTTCTATAGAAATAAAATTTTGACAACATTTTCTATAGAAATAAAATTAAAAAAAATGAAAGAAATAAACTTTTTATAAAATTTTCTAAAGAAATAAACTTTTTATAAAATTTTCTAAAGAAAAAAAAATTTGACAAAATTTCTATAGAAATAAAATTAAAAAAAGTTTCGAAATAAATAAAACGATGATAAAGTTTTCTATGAAAATAAAATGTTGACAAAATTTTCTATATGGGTAAAATTTTGACAAAATGCTATAAAGAAATAAAAGCTTGATAAAACTTTTTATAGAAATAAAATGTTGTGACAAAATTTTTTATAGAAATAAAATTTTGATAAAATTTTCTATAGAAGTAAAAATTTGGCAATATTTTCTATAGAAATAAAATTTTGACAAAATTTTCTATAGAAATAAAATGTTGTGACAAAATTTTTTATAGAAATAAAATTTTGATAAAATTTTCTATAGAAATAAAATTTTGATAAAATTTTCTATAGAAATAAAATTTTGATAAAATTTTCTATAGAAATAAAATTTTGACAAAATTTTGTATAGAAATAAAATTTTGACAAAATTATCTATAGAAATAAAATTTTCTAAAGAATTAAACCTTTTATAAAATTTTCTAAAGAAATAAAATTTTGACAAACTTTTCTATAGAAATGAAATTTAAAAAAAAAAGTTTCGAAATAAATAAAATGTTGATAAAGTTTTCTATGAAAATAAAATTTTGACAAAAATTTTCTATACAGGTAAAATTTTGACGAAATGGTCTAAAGAAATAAAAGCTTGATAAATTTTTTTATAGAAATAAAATGTTGTGACAAATTTTTCTATAGAAATAAAATTTTGACAAAATTTTCGATAGAAATAAAATTTTGACAAAATTTTTAATAGAAATAAAATTTTGGCAATATTTTCTATAGAAATAAAATTTTGACAAATTTTTCTATAAAAATAAAATTTTGACAACATTTTCTATAGAAATAAAATGAAAAACGAATTTAAAGAAATAAACTTTTTATAAAATTTTCTAAAGAAAAAAATTTTGACAAACTTTTCTATAGAAATAAAACTAAAAAAAATTTCGAAATAAATGAAACGTTGATAAAGTTTTCTATGAAAATAAAATTTTAACAAAATTTTCTATAAAGGTAAAATTTTGACAAAATGCTCTAAAGAAATAAAAGCCTGACAACATTTTTTATAGAAATAAAATGTTCTGACAAAATTTTTTATAGAAATAAAATTTTGATAAAATTTTCTATAGAAGTAAAAATTTGGCAATATTTTCTATAGAAATAAAATTTTGACAAAATTTTCTATAGAAATTTTTTATAGAAATAAAATGTTGATAAAATCTTCTATAGAAGTAAAATGTTGGCAATATTTTTTATAGAAATAAAATTTTGACAAAATTTTCTATAGAAATAAAATTTTGACAAAATTTTCTATAGAAATAAAATTTTGACAAAATTTTCTATACAGGCAAAATTTTGACGAAATGATCTAAAGAAATAAAAGCTTGATAAAATTTTTTATAGAAATAAAATGTTGTGACAAATTTTTCTATAGAAATATAATTTTGACAACATTTTCTATAGAAATAAAATTTTGACAAAATTTTTAATAGAAATAAAATTTTGACAGAACTTTCTGTAGAAGTAAAATTTTGGCAATATTTTCTATAGAAATAAAATTTTGACAAAATTTTCTATAGAAATAAAATTTTGACAAAATTTTTTATAGAAATAAAATTTTGACAAAATTTTCTATAAAGGGTGATTCTTTTGAGGTTAGGATTTTCATGCATTAGTATTTGACAGATCACGTGGGATTTCAGACATGGTGTCAAAGAGAAAGATGCTCAGTATGCTTTGACATTTCATCATGAATAGACTTACTAACGAGCAACGCTTGCAAATCATTGAATTTTATTACCAAAATCAGTGGCAGAAAATCCGCTTTTTTATCGACAAATTTTGTTCAGCGATGAGGCTCATTTCTGGTTGAATGGCTACGTAAATAAGCAAAATTGCCGCATTTGGAGTGAAGAGCAACCAGAAGCCGTTCAAGAACTGCCCATGCATCCCGAAAAATGCACTGTTTGGTGTGGTTTGTACGCTGGTGGAATCATTGGACCGTATTTTTTCAAAGATGCTGTTGGACGCAACGTTACGGTGAATGGCGATCGCTATCGTTCGATGCTAACAAACTTTTTGTTGCCAAAAATGGAAGAACTGAACTTGGTTGACATGTGGTTTCAACAAGATGGCGCTACATGCCACACAGCTCGCGATTCTATGGCCATTTTGAGGGAAAACTTCGGAGAACAATTCATCTCAAGAAATGGACCGGTAAGTTGGCCACCAAGATCATGCGATTTGACGCCTTTAGACTATTTTTTGTGGGGCTACGTCAAGTCTAAAGTCTACAGAAATAAGCCAGCAACTATTCCAGCTTTGGAAGACAACATTTCCGAAGAAATTTGGGCTATTCCGGCCGAAATGCTCGAAAAAGTTGCCCAAAATTGGACTTTCCGAATGGACAACCTAAGACGCAGCCGCGGTCAACATTTAAATGAAATTATCTTCAAAAAGTAAATGTCATGGACCAATCTAACGTTTCAAATAAAGAACCGATGAGATTTTGCAAATTTTATGCGTTTTTTTTTTTAAAAAAAGTTATCAAGCTCTTAACAAATCACCCTTTAGAAGTAAAATTTTGGCAATATTTTTTATAGAAATAAAATTTTGACAAAATTTTCTATAGAAATAAAATTTTTACAAAATTTTCTATAGAAATAAAATTTTGACAAAATGTTCTATAGAAATAAACTTTTTACAAAATTGTCTATAAAATTAAAATTTTCTATAGAAATAAAATTTTGACAAAGTGTTCTATAGAAATAAAATTTTGACAAAATTTTTATAGAAATAAAATTTTGATAATATTTTCTATAGAAATAAAATTTTGGCAAAATTTTCTATAAAAAACAATTTTGACAAATTTTTCTATAGAAATAAAATTTTGACAAAATTTTCTATAGAAATAATACTCGGGATGTTCAAGTGTAGTTCACGTTGGGTTGAGTGAATTACCCGAATTTATTCTGATAATTGGTTGATAGTTTTGCTGCAAGTAGGGGATGCTGATGAGGAATGTGGTAATTCCGAAACAGCTGTACATCCAACCATCTTGCAGTCTATAGGGCTTTGCCCAAATAAATTTGACAAGCATACTTTTCCTCTGTTGGTTAAGCTACACTTGTAGTTTAGTCAATGCATGGCTTTAAGCTGAGATCAAAAAACAAAAAAACAACAATAACGATTGAAGAGAAGCCAACAATAACAAAGAAAACGAATGAAATAAAATTTTGACAAAATTTTCTATAGAAATAAAATTTTGACCAAAATTTTCTATAGAAATACAATTTTGACAAAATTTTGTATAGAAATAAAATTTTCACAAAATTTTCTATAGAAATAAAATATCGACAAAATTTTCCATAGAAATAAAATTTCGACAAAATGTTTTATAGAAATAAAATTTTGACAAAAATGTCTATAGATACAAAAGAGCTAATGACTTAGAAAGTAAGTCCCTCGCTTCATATCTGAAATGGCAACCAAAATCTCCTGATCTCAATCCTATGGAATTTGGCGCCTGGTGCATTTTTGGAGAGTAAAGATGGCATTAAAACATACAAAGGTGTCGCTCACCTCAAGACAACACTTCGTTGGGATTGCGGCAATATACCGTAGAGCAACATTCATGCAGCGTATGATGGCTTTGTTTGTCTTTTGGCGACCATTGTTCGTGCCATGGTTGAACAAATCTAAATTGATTCTAAATTTTGATGTCATTTCCTACATTTTTGCTTTTGAGCAATAAAATTAAGAAAAACAATAATAAAAAAATCATCTTAGTTTATTGCATTATATATCAGCTACTCTGTATATATAAAAAAGTAAACTTCTAACAAACATAACAAACAAACAAACAAAACTCCTTATACCAATTCATTCCTGATGGTGTTTTTATTTTTTCTTGGTTTCTTGTTTTCATGCTTATAGTTGATAATTTTGCAAGTTGTAGTTATTCAGGTTATTGGACTTCAAACTTCATGTATTTGTCACAAAAAAAAAAAAAAAAATTATACCCACATAATGTGGCATACAGAAAGTTCTTCTACCCTCTTCCCTACAACCAACACCATTAGCAATTGTTCTTAAATAATGGAATAGCTAAAAAAATGAGGCATAGTTTTAGTTTTCTTCTCTACTCTTCGTCTACAAAAACTGTATCCTTTTGGTTTCATGACAATTTCATGGAAGCTGAGAAAATTGTGAAAATATGGAAATTATTCCAATGACTATTTACATCCTTGAATAGATGGGTTTTGTGTTCAGTTGTGTTGTGTTTTTGAAAGTGTGTTTCAATATTTTAAAGTTTTTCCGGTTTTTTTTTCTGGTGATTTTTGAGTTGTATATGGTTTTCGTGTTAGCAACTAAAACTTTTTCTGTTTAGAAGCAAAACAAAAGACCCAACAGAATATTTCATTTGAATAACAAAAATTGTGAAAAGGATGTTGGCTAACAGAGAAAAACTTCCGACACAAAATATTTTCGGCAATGGTCACGCATGTGGGGGATAATGACTTTTTTCTAATAGCATTCCAAATTAATGTCATTTAAGGCAGCCCTAACTGATAACTGTGTGATACATTTAAGAGAAGTATTTTAATTATTTGGGTTAAATTTTCAAACGAAATATGAAAATTTTAAAATTAATAGTGGGCTAAATGGAATCACTATAAAGTGAAAGTTTATCTCTATAGAAAATTTTGTCAAAATTTTATTTCTATAGAAAATTTTGTCAAAATTTTATTTCTATACAAAATTTTGTCAACATTTTATTTCTATAGAAAATTTGGTCAAAATTTTATTTTTATAGAAAATTTCGTCAAAATTTTATTTAAAATTTTTTTTTTCAAAATTTTATTTCTAAACAATAAGTGTCAAAATTTTATTTTTATAGAAAATTTTTGTTAAAATTTTCTTCTGTAGCAAATCTTGTCACAATTTTCTTCTAGAGAAAATTTTGTCAAAATTTTATTTCTAAAAAAAAAAGAAAAAAAAAATAAAAAGTAAGTAAAGTCTAAAGTCGGGCGGGGCCGAGTATATTATACCCTTCACCACTATGTACACAAACATTTGTGTTACCATCTCAACTACTTCAAATTTGCTGGGAGCTGTACAAAGGTTTGCGTTTCCAGATACAATTACTTTTAATGGAGACAATTGTTTGTATTTCTATAAAAAATCTCTAGAATTAAAATCTAAATCGGATCACGCCCTGGGATGAAAAACAATGTTACTAAAAAAATATGGGACATATGAAGCGAGAGAAATTTTAATGCAATTGTACAAAAGAGCTTTTATGATTAATCAAGCGATATATATGTATTCGAGATATAGGACAATTTTAGTAATATTTGCAATTTTTGCCACTCATCAGTGGCGATTTTACAAGGACATTGGTTAGATCGTACCAAGATTTGTGGTCAAGTGTGGGTTGTGATATATTATTTGATACTCATCCGTTCTGTGGAAATTATGGCATTGCAGTGTGTAGGATATGGCTAAAATATGGGGAAATCATCACAGAATTTTGTGTAAAGTGTGAGATTTTTGACCATATTTGTATTCTCTGAGGAAACTATCCAGTCAATTGGAGAAAAATCCCATTGAAAATGGGTCTAAAATATGAAATAGTCTATCATATTTTCCCAACTCTGGTGTACGTATATATGGGAGCTACATATAATCTGAACCGAAAATTGACCAAATTTGACATGCATACTTACAATAATAATTCTGCTATTTCTGCAAAATTTCACGTAAATGGGAGTATAACTCTGGCCCTAGTGGTCATTTGAGTGTAAATCGGACGAAAGATATATATGGGAGCTATATCAACATATGAACCGATTTGGATAATATTTCGCAAGTTTTTCGAGACTCATAAAATATTCGGATGTACGGAATTTGAAGAACATCGGTTGATAAACACGCCAATTATAACCAGATCGGGGATACTTATATATAAGACAGCTGTATCTAAATCTGAACCGATTTTTTAAAAAAATCAATAGCGATCGTCTTTGTTCCCCAAAACGACCCTGTGCCAAATTTGAGGACGATCGGACTTAAACCGCGACCTGTACTTTGCGCACAAAAATACATGAACAGACAGACAGACGGACAGACAGACGAACATCGCTAAATCGACTCAGAATTTAGTTCTAAGACGATCGGTATACTAAACGATGGGTCTCAGACTTTTCCTTCTTGGCGTTACATACAAACGCACAAACTTATTATACCCTGTACCATAGTAGTGGTGAAGGGTATAAAAATGTCAAAATTTTAATTCTATATATAATTTTGTCAACAGTTTATTGCTTTACAAATATATGTCAAAATTTTATTTCTATGGAAAATTTTGTTATTTTTTTATAGAAAAATTTTCCACAATTTTATTTCTAACGAAAATTTTGTCAAAATTTTTTTTTCAATAGAAAATTTTGTCAACATTTTATTTTCATAGAAAATTTTTCAAAATTTTATTTGAATAGAAAATTTTGTCAAAATTTCATTTCTATAGAAAATTATGTTAAAGTTTTATTTCTATTGAAAATTTTGTCAAAATTTAATTTCTATAAAAAAAATATGTCAAAATGTTATTTCTATTGAAAATTTTGTCAAAATTTTATTTCTATAGAAAATTCTGTGAAAATTTTAGTTCTATTGAAAATGTTGTCAAAATTTTATTTCTATAGAAAATTTTGTCAAAATTTTTTTTCTATAGAAAATTTTGTCAAAATTTTTTTTCTATAGAAAATTTTGTCAAAATTTGATTTCTATAGAAAATTATGTAAAAATGTTATTTCTACAGAAAATTTTGTGAAAATTTTATTTCTATAGAAAATAGTGTCAAAATTTTATTTCTATAGAAAATGTTGTCAAAATTTTGCTTCTATAGAAAATGTTTGCCCAAATTTTATTTCTATAGAAAATTTTTGCCAAAATTTTATTTCTATAGAAAATGTGGTCAAAATTTTATTTTTATAGAAAATTTGTTAAAATTTTATTTCTATAGAAAATTTTTCAAAATTTTATTTCTATAGAAAATTTTTCAAAATTTTGTATCTAAATAATAAGTGTCAACATTTTATTTCAATAGAAAATTTTGTTAAAAATTTCTTCTTTAGCAAATTTTGTCACAATTTTCTTCTACAGAAAATTTTGTCAAAATTTTATTTCTAAAACAAACAAAAAAATTGCCAAAATTTTATTTCTACAGAAAATTTTGTCAACATTTTATTGCTTTAAAAATATTTGTCAAAATGTTTTTCTATGGAAAATTTTGTCATTTTTTTGGAAAATTTTGCCAAAATTTTATTGCAAAGGAAAATTTTGTCAAAATGTTATTTCTATAGAAAATTTTGTCAAAAATTTATTTTCATAGAAAATTTTGTCAAAATTTTATTTCTATAGAAAATGTTGTCAAAATTTTATTTCTATAGAAAATTTGTCAAAATTTTATTTCTAAAGAAAATTTTGTCAACATTTTTTTTCTATAGAAAATTTGGTCAAAATTTTATTTCTATAGAAAATTGTGTCAAAATTGTATTTCTATAGAAAATTTTGTAAAAATTTCATTTCTATAGAAAATATTATCAAAATTTTATTTCTATTGAAAATTTTGTCAAAATTTAGAAATAAAATTTTGTCGAAATTTTATTTCTCTAAAAAATGTTGCCAAAAAAATTTTATTTCTATAGAAATTTTGTCAATATTTTATTTCTAACGAAAATTTGCCAACATTTTATTGCTATAAAAATATTTGTCAACATTTTATTTCTATAGAAGATTTTGTCAAAATTTTATTTCTATAGAAATTTTTTTCAAAATTGTATTTCTATTGAAAATCTATTTCTATTGAAAATTTTGCCATTTTTTTACAACAAATGTTGCCAAAATTTTATTTCTATACGTACTTTTGTTATTGTTTCGTGAACTCAAATATCTATTTTTTCAATGATACAATTGTACCTTGTAAATTTATTGACTTTAATAAAGGAAAAAACGAAAATTATCATGAATTTATCTGTGCAATAATTTATGGAAAATGTCATTCAAATGTAAATCGAAAAATTTTAAATTTCTGTTGACACCATATATGCTCAATATGACGTTGTTTTAAAATCTCTGTCCTATTCCTCCTCCCTATTGACAATAAATTTCAATATTTTTATAACATTTTGTATTTTTTTTGTCACATTTGCGATTTCATAAAAGGACACAGAGCAAGAGACCACATTTGCCATGGCTATAAGATATCCCTATACAAATACCCGCACACACATTAATAGAATTTATTGTCATATGGTTTTTTCCCTCATACACCCGCTGTCTTGTTTGTTTACATACACTTTTTTTGTTTTTTTTTTTTCTTTTTTGGATTGAAAAGATAAAACCTCATAAAAAATATGATAAAAACAAAAATCACAATAATAATGAAGAACTGACAATGTAAACGACAAAGGAATGAAAGGTGGTGAGGGAGACAAGGAAGGAGGGAGGCATTGTGCTAGGGAGGAGTGTATAAAAATATTCTTTTCCCTGGAAAAATTTACGTTAGCAAGAAAAGTATTTGTTTGCGTGTGTTTTACTTTTTCAAAAGTCATCAACTACCACAATGGTGTACTATTAGAGGACATACCATCACACACATACATACACTCATATTTATTTACACCCCAAACACACGCACACACACACACACTGTCAAAGACATCTGATATCTATTCACATACGTATATTGGTCCTTGGTACTGAGATTGAAATACCATTTTTGTGTGTTTGTGGTTTTTTGTTGTGCTCTCAAAAAAATAGTTTTTTACAAAGTAAAATAACTTCCCATTCAACGAAAGAGAAAAAAAATAAGAAAATACCATAAAAAATATGATGATATGAACCAGGGATCCGGAGCGGTCCATTATTTTCGCTCCGCTCCGCTCCCGCTCCGGAGAAAAAAAAACCGCTCCGCTCCTCGCTCCGCTCCGAGAAAAAAAAAATCGCTCCGCTCCGCTCCACGCTCCGCTCCGCTCCTCTTCGAGAAAATTATAGTACAAACATTGTATTATTTGTTCAATGGAGTTTTATTTTATTTAGAAAAATCGGGCGGTACGTATATGGGAGCTATAGCTAAATCTGAACCGATTTCGATGATTTTTTGCACATATAGTTAGTGCTATAGAAGATTACATTTCGCCAACTTTGAGTAAGATCGGTTGATAAATAAGGGTTTTATGACCTAATTTGACAAAATCGGGCGATACATATATATGGGACCTATATCTAAATCTGAACCGATTTCGATGAAATTTTCAGACTTAAAGGGTGATACAGAAGAATATTTTGTGCTAAATTTGACGACGATCGGTTAGTAAAAAAAGTGCAACGTGACCCCATTTGTCGAAATCGGGCAATACATATATATGGGAGCTATATCTAAATTTGATCCGATTTCTTCCAAATTTAATAACGTTCGTCCTTGTGCCCAAAAAAACTCCCTGTACCAAATTTCATCAAAATCGGTTAATAATTGCGACCGAAATCCTGTGAACAACAAATACATGGACAGACGGACGGACGCCAAGCGCTAGATCGACTCAGGAGGTGATTCTGAGTCGATCGGTATATATTTTATGGGGTCTAAATTCAATATTTCTTGTAGGCACATTTTTTGGCAGATCAAACTTGTTGTACCCTAACCACTATGTGGTTTAGGGTATAATGACTTTAAAACAATGTGTTGAAATATTTTATTAATTTTGAAGATTTTTTCAGAAATATTAAATCCATTTTGACTTCATTAAAGGAAGCATTCTAGGAAGCATATGTTAATTTTTAATTTTTTTAGATTTTTTTCGTCAGTTGTTATCAAAATCCTTTAAAAACGAGTTAACGAGTTATTTTTTTTTTTCCATATTAAGACTCGACTTCCAGTAGAAATTATGCTATGTTTCAAGTAAAAAGCGTCTTTAAAATAAAGTGTTGAAAAACATGTCTTATTTTTTAACGATTTTTTGGCTTTGTAGGCAAGATGCAAAAAGGAAACAAATTTAAAGACAATTTTATTAATTTTAAAGAATTTTTCTTAATTATTAAAGTCACGTTGACCTTACCTCAAAAATTTTATCTTTCATGTTATGATACACATTTTTAAGTAAAATCACTTAATTATAAGGACATTACAACTTCAATCAAAAGTTTATTGCCTTTTGGACAAGAAAACAAGTATATACAGCACTAAGTTCGGCCGGGCCGAACCTTAAATACCCACCACCATGAACCAAATATTAGGGTTTCCTTTGAAATTTTAGGAGGGCGTGAGGACTTGAGGACACTTCCCGAAGATAAATTTAAAGATTTCACCTATGAGGACTATATCAGGTTCTGGATTTATAAGAACCATTTTTGTTTGAGTTTTAGAGGAATCATTAACATCTCTTGTAAGTGTGCAAGAAAATTATAAAATAGCGTCTTGATTTGAAATCTTAAATATGGAGAAGTAAAATCTGGAAATTTTACATTGAGTTTCAAGCAATTCAAGTGAAGTCGGTCTATATGGAGGCATTACCAAATGGACCGAGCCTAAAATACCAGAATATTTACAATTTCAGGCAAATCAGATAAAAATTACGGTTTCTAGAAACCCAAGGAGTTAAATCGGGAGATCGTTCTTATGGGGGATATACTAAAACATGGACCGCTACTCACCGTTTTCGGCACACCTCTTTATGACCGGAAAATACCTCTAGATTTCCAATTTCAGGCAAATAGGATAAAAACTTCGGATTCTAGAAGCCCAAGAAGTAAAATCGGGAAATCGGTCTATATGGGGGCTATACCAAAATATGGACCGATACTCACCACTTTCAGCACACCTCTTTATGGTCCGAAAATACCCCTAGATTTCCAATTTCAGACAAATTGGATAAAAAATACGCTTTCTATAAGCCCAAGACCCCAAATCGGGAGGTCAGTTTATATGAGGACTATATCAAAACCTGGACCGATATAACCCATCTTCGAACTTGACCCGCCTGCAGACAAAAGACGAGGTTGTGCAAAATTTCAGCACGATTGCTTCATTATTGAAGACTGTAGCGTGATTACAACAGACAGACAGACGGACAGACGGACATCGTTATATCGTCTTAGAATTTCTCCCTGATCAAGAATATATATACTTTATATAGTCGGAAATCGATATTTCGATGTGTTACAAACGGAATGACAAACTTATTATACCCCCGTCACCATTCTATGGTGATGGGTATAAAAAACTATATTTTAGAGAAATGCGTCTTCCATGTTAAGCAAAATTTGCATTCTTTTTCTAAGGACATGGAATCTTTGACTTCACGACAATATTTTTTTCAGTGTAGAAAACTAAAAAATTAAATATAAATAAGATCGTTTAATTGCATTTATTTGACGTTCATTACAAACATCTTTGTAGTAATACGGGATGAAATTGATCGAAAGTACTGTTGTTACTTTTACAACACATACTAGATATATATTTTGACATTTGCCGTTTTTGAAAACAATTACTAAAAAACACGTTGTGTTTTCCCCAATGTACGTACGTACAAAAATACATATCGTACATTTTAAACGTTTACTCACACTACGCTAAGTACTAGCTAAATTTGAAATTACCTACACAGTGTAATTTCAAAGTTACACATTTCATTCAAGTAATATTTTATTCGGAGCGGAGCGGTTTTTCATTTGGAAACCGCTCCGCTCCCGCTCCGCTCCGGATTTTAGAAATGCCGCTCCCGCTCCGCTCCCGCTCCGGCAAAAAAAGGGCTTGCTCCGCTCCGCTCCACGCTCCGCTCCGCTCCGCTCCGGATCCCTGATATGAACATAGTTCTGTGTGATAGCGTAGCAGTAAAGGCAACATACATAGTCAACAGCAGTTAGTACTTGGTATCATCAGTTATCTTTTTAAGGACACCATTACCCTCACATTGAGAGAGACAGACAGATAGCAACTGTCGTGATAGACAAACAGGCATGGGAGCAATACTCACCCCCACCTCTCCCCTCAGTCGTTACATATTGTTTTCCATATAGCATTCGCCTTTCTTTGGTCTATTTTGGAGTACGTACTTATGTCACATGTTGGACATGTATGTGTATGTTAGTGTGAATAATATACTCACACTCATTCCCATTTAAATCTGAATAATAAACACGTTTTATGTTATTCTCCGTTTACAAATACATACAAATTATATGAACAGCTTTGCGTGAGAGACTGTTATTTTTCGAGAGGTATTTTTTTTTTTTTTGCAGAGATTCCAAACGAATTGCTCAGACATTATCTTTGAAAATATTTGGGCATCAAATATTTCAAGATAGGTAAATGCTATTACATCAAATACCAATATCAAATGTTTAATAAAATGGTGAGTCCATTTTAGGACCATAGAGTCGCATGTTAGAACACCACAGAATTGTACGAAAATCTACGTTTGCTTAAGTTCATATTGAACTTATGTGTACGGTCATTGAACTTTATACCCACGTTTAGTTCATAAAATTTTTGAGACATACTTAAAATAAGTACGATTTTTATTATTTTTCGAAAAAATAATAAAATTTAACTACTAGCAAATAATTTTTTTCCAATAAAAATAAGTAAAATTTAGCGTTAGTTTGACTACGGAATTTTTTTTGTGTAGAAATAAAATTTTGCACAAATTTTCATAGAAATAAAATTTTGCAAGAATTCATTTCAGAAACTAACTTTGGCAAAAATTTTCTATAGAAGTAAATTTTTGCAAGAATTTTGAGAAAGTTTTCTAAAGAAATGAAATTTTGACAAAATTTTCTATAGAAATAAAATTTTGACAAAATTTTCTATAAATTCAATATTAAACATTAAAATTTTTACAAAATTTTTCAATAGATATAAAATTTTGACAAAATTTACTGTAGAAATAAAATTTTGATAAAATTTCTATAGAAATAAAATTTTGCCAAAATTTTCTATAAATTCAATATTAAACATTAAAATTTTTCAAAATTTTTATATAGAAATAAAATTTTGCCAAAATTTTTCTATAGATATAACATTTGAATTTTTCTATAGATTCAATATTAAACATTAAAATTTTTACAAAATTTACTATAGAAATAAAATTTTGATAAAACTTTCCATAGAAATAAAATTTTTCCAAAATTTTCTATAAATTCAATATTAAACATTAAAATTTGTACAAAATTTTGTATAGAAATAAAAGTTTGACAAAATTTTTCTATAGATATAAAATTTTGGTTAAATTTACTATAGAAATAAAATTTTACCAAAATTTTCTATAAATTCAATATTAAACATTAAAATTTTTACAAAATTTTGACAAAATTTTTCTATAGATATAAAATTTTGACAAAATTTTCTAGACAAATAATATTTTCACAAATTTTCTATAGAAATAAAATTGCGAAGAAATTTTCTATAGAGATAGAATTTTCCCAACATTTTCTATAGAAATAACATTTTGCCAATATTTTGTATAGAAACAAAATTTCGACAAAATTTCCCTATAGCCAAAATTTTCTATAAATTCAATATTAAACATATAACATTTGAATTTTTCTATAAATTCAATATTAAACATTAAATTTTTTACAAAATTTACTATAGAAATAAAATTTTGATAAAACTTTCCATAGAAATAAAATTTTTCCAAAATTTTCTATAAATTCAATATTAAACATTAAAATTTTTACAAAATTTTGTATAGAAATAAAAGTTTGACAAAATTTTTCTATAGATATAAAATTTTGGTTAAATTTACTATAGAAATAACATTTTGATAAAATTTTCTATAGAAATAAAATTTTACCAAAATTTTCTATAAATTCAATATTAAACATTAAAATTTTTACAAAATTTTGACAAAATTTTTCTATAGATATAAAATTTTGACAAAATTTTCTAGACAAATAATATTTTCACAAATTTTCTATAGAAATAAAATTGCGACGAAATTTTCTATAGAGATAGAATTTTCCCAAAATTTTCTATAGAAATAACATTTTGCCAATATCACTAGGCAACAAATAACAAACTTTTCTCTGTGAATTGTTTCTAGCATATTTTTTCTTATTGATTATGATCTACTAAACACGAAAATGATTTTTAAAAAATTTTCTGTCGATTAGTTTTCGAGATATAAAGTCCGCTATTTGTTGTCAGATTTTGTTAAGTAAGGGCTTAATTTCTTTGTAAAGCTACACGTAAAAAAACAAAAAATTGCCGTTAGAAATTTTTTTATATTTTATATGAATTTTTATATGTTTTTTTTGCCACATTTTTACTTAAAAAACGCCGTTTTTTTACCTTTTTAAGCCGCTAACATCCAAACTACTTACCCGATTTGAAAATTTTCTGAGAATGAGTTGTAGACGGCTCAATTTTCTTTAATTTGAGTAGTATTAGGATCAAAAAGGTCAAAGAAAACGAAAGATATGCTCAAAATTGTAGGTGTACCTCCAAAAATTTAAAAAAAAAATTAAAAAAATTATATCTCGAAAACCAATCGACAGAAAATTTTTTAAAAATCATTTTCGTGTTTAATAGGTCATAATCAATAAGAAAAAATATGCTAGAAACAATTCACAAAATGGTTGTTGGCTAGTGTATTTTGTATAGAAACAAAATTTCGACAAAATTTCCCTATAGCTATAAAATTTTGACAAAATTTTTCTATAGATATAAAATTTTGGTTAAATATACTATAGAAATAAAATTTTGATAAAATTTGCTATAGAATTAAATTTTTGTTAAAATTTTCTATAAATTAAATATTAAACATTTCTTTCGAATAAAACAAAATTTTTTAATACCACGCACAAAATTTGATCAATAACTTCAAAACAAAATTGTTTTAAATTTGGTAAATTTTTGGTAAAATTTTTTTCAAGTTTTGGTGGATTATTTTTGGCACGAGTGGCAACCGTGATACCAATACCATAGGTGTAAAATTAAATATAGCTCCGAAATGTAAGAAATCTCTAGAAAAAATTGCTATTTCTCTATTTGACAACTGTGAAATGTATTTTCTCTTTTGTTGGCTCTAAACGTGTTAACAAACGGCTTCTAGTAAACATTTTTGAACGGAGCTAATATCGTCAAAAATCGGAAAATCGACATTTGCTATTTTTTGAGGCAAAAATCGTCAAAATGTCATGAAATCGACAAAATTGACAGCCTTGATCGCATATTTAACATAATAAGAGCAAGAGAGTTAAATATTTTGTTATTGTCAATGATCACTAGCACAGCAATGACTATTTAACATTGTAATGTGTATTTAACATGAATAATCTCTCTGAATCATCTAAATGCACCGCTAACATACTCTCGTCTTCTATATATATTTTTATTTATTTATTGTTTATTTTAATCATACAGTAAATGTGTGATGAAAAAGAGAAAAGTAGCATTGGCTACTAAGGCCATCAGCTCGTCGTCTATATGTATGTTGCTCTCTTTTATACTATTCATGTTAGCACAAATAATCTTGGAAAATTCTCAGCTATTTCGATAAATGTTTGATGGATTGAGTTTCTTATACTTGAACTTACCGCAACTAATATAATTTGTTTTTAATTCTACGCATACACTTACCTGAAAGGAGAAAGACAAAGTTTATTAATTTGTGTATTAAATAAAAAAAAATATTATGACTTTAAATAATGAAAATAAATCGCAAGAAAATTTCATCCATCACCATCCTATGCTGGTGGGTATAAACAATTTTTCAGAAAAAACTTAAGATAAAAATCCATGAGCTTTATTTTATATTGCAATTAATATTAAAATATGTAAAAATATTTGTAAAAATCCTTGTTTTTTTTGTAGTATTTATCAATTTTAGAATATTCATGACTATAACTTACAATTTATAATAGTAACACAGAACTACATATTTGCAAACGAAAAATTTTTAAAGCTATTTTAATTCCATAATCAAAATGCAGAATGAGAATTTGTCTTAATTCAAAATAGAAAATTGGAAAAAAAAATGTTTGAAATACTTTGCAAAATTTTATGGAGCAAAGTATATGGCCTTGATATGCATGTGCTCCTCTTTTATGTACCAAATATGATGCTTTTGTGCAATTTTTACAATTCCATGCTATTGCAAACCAAAAGGAAAATTTAGCATAGCATCCATTATGGCTTTCCTATGATGTGCCTCTATTCATCCATCAACGTTCTAAAAATGTTGTCTCTTTGACAATTTTGTGAAGCACTTGCTCTAATATGTCCTTATTTTATGTTCTTTACCATACTCGTTATGAAATCTATAAATGGAATTTCTTGATTGATTGGTATCGGTATTGCCAGAGAACACATATCGATTACTTCTGTAAATCAATTGACTCTTTGACAAAATTGTAAAGAGGAAATTATTTTTGGGTAAGGAGCTAAAGAAGCTTCATTCTTGTTTACTTGGAAGGAATTGCAATTGCAAATTGCAAATTTTGTTTGCAAATCCTAGAATGTAATTTCAATTGAAGGCTGAAGATTTTCTGAAAGTAAAAGAGTTGACATTTGTAGGTAAATGTTAATTAGTATCTATTGCTATATCATTAAACAAACAGCGAAAGACTTTAAGTTGTATGATGTAAACCATAGGATACCCCTTAGATGGCACGAGTGGCAATTGATATTTCAAATGTTGGACAATTATGAATTTATCCTGACAACTTTCGACATGGATTAACTCGATTCAACAACAGTGCATCGTTGAGTTTAATTCAACTTTTGGCGATGAAACTCTCTCATGGACCAGGGTTTATCGATGTTATGGAGAATTTAAACGAGGTCATAGTTCACTCCAAGACGAATTCCGTGAAGGTCATCCAATAGCAGTGGTTCTGAAAACCCTTGATGATGTGCGCCAACTGATCGTCATGTGCCAGATCGTTATGTGAGCTATCTTGAAATGGTGATAATCTTAGGTATAAGTGGGATCAGTAAATTTGGTCAATATAAACTTGACGTATTTCTTTCAATTTTGTATTTAAAAAACCTGAATACCCCTCATTTTGAAGGTGTGTGTGTGTAGAATGTTACTCCTATTTTGATTTTGGAATTCACTCTTCAGTTGTCAAAATGCCGTCCAAGCAAGAAGAGCAGCGTATCAAAATTTTGCTCGAGCATCGCGAAAATCCGAGCTACTCGCACGCAAAGCTGGCAAAATCGCTAAAAGTTGCCAAATCAACCGTTACAAATGTAATTAAAGTGTTTGGGGAACGTTTGTCGACAGCCAGGAAGTCTTGATCGGGGGGAAATCGAAAACCGGAAGCCGCTGAGACGACAAAGAGAGTTGTCGGTAGTTTCAAGCGAAACCCTAACCTCTCTCTCCGAGATGCCGCAAATAAGCTGGGTGTATCGTCTACAACCGTGCATCGAGCAAAAAAACGAGCCGGACTATCGACTTACAAGAAGGCAGTGACTCCAAATCGCGATGATAAACATAATACGACGGCCAAAGCGCGATCCCGGAGGCTGTACACGACGATGCTGACGAAGTTTGACTGCGTGGTAATGGACGACGAAACCTACGTCAAAGCCGACTACAAGCAGCTTCCGGGACAGGAGTTTTGTACGGTAAAAGGAAGGGGAAAGGTAGCAGATATTTTCAAGCACATAAAACTGTCAAAGTTCGCAAAGAAATATCTGGTTTGGCAAGCCATCTGTAGCTGTGGCTTGAAAAGCAGCATTTTCATAGCTTCCGGGACTGTCAACCAAGAAATTTACGTGAAAGAGTGTTTGAATAAACGTCTGCTGCCTTTCCTGAAGAAACACGGTTATTCCGTACTGTTTTGGCCGGATTTGGCATCTTGCCATTACGGTAAAAAGGCCATGGAGTGGTACGCCGCCAACAACGTGCAGGTGGTTCCCAAGGACAAGAACCCTCCCAACACGCCAGAGCTCCACCCAATTGAGAAATACTTGGCTATTGTCAAGCGGATCCTAAAGTAGACCAAAAAACTGCTAAGGACGAGCAGCAGTTCAAGGCAAACTGGCTTTCTGCGGCGAAGAAGGTGGACAAGGTTGCTGTACCAAATCTGATGGCAGGTGTCAAGCGTGAGGCCCAGCAATTCGGATTTGGAAAAGCGAAAGCCTAACTGAATATTTTTCCTGAATTTTATACTAATTGAACTTGAAAAAGAAATTTAATTTGATTTTTTAAATAAACGATTTCACCGATTTACACGCGTTTTCCCTTGACCAAATTTTGACCGTATAACCTTTACTTGGTCGCGGAGGGAGACCTCCCCTTTGTACGACTTTTTAAAAATTGGACCAAGGTTGACCGATTTGCTTGAAATTTTCATTGAAGGTTGGGGTTGGCATCTAGACAAAGATCCGCTACTTTATTTTTCGATATTTGTTCACGAAGGGGGACCATCCCTTTGTCCGACTTTTTTTAAAGTACAGTGAAAAAACTAAAATTCTATAATTTATCTGAGATTTACAGAGAACATGCGGTGAGGTTATGAAATTAATATGGAGTGCCTGATGCGTTCATATTTGGACGGAGAGGGAAGGCCTGCCCCTTGTCCGACTTTTTGAAAATTGGAACAAAATTATCCGATTTGGTTGAATTTTTCAGGGAAGGGTAAAGGGGGCGTCTAGACAAAAAAATACAACTTTATTTTTCGATATACGGAAAACTGGGTAAGGATATGAAATTTATACCAGGTTCCTGATTTTGTAATATTTGGTCGGGGAAAAATAAAACGGCATAGGGAGACACCCGCTTCTTCTTAAGTACATACAGAGAACCAATTAAACTTTTCGACTTGCTTGAAATTTGCAGAGGACGTGGGGAGTGGTTATGAAATTAATATTGGATACCTGATTTTGAGATATTTGGACGGGAAGAGAGGCCTTCCTTTATCGAGGAAGGGGAACCTCCTCTAAAACTGAAAAATTTAAAATTCTTAGGTTTTCTTAAAATTTACAAAAGGCTATGGGGGAGGTTATGAGATATCGTGTACCTTTTTTTTTGGGTGGGGAGGGAACCTTCTCCTTTCCCCACACTTGAAGGAAAGTTTCTAGATTTTCTTGAAATTTTCGGGGAAGTGACGTCCCTTAAAAAAAATAGAGCAAAATTTAACCTTCTCCGATCTACTTGAAATTTACAGGGAACGTGGGAGGAGGTGATAAAATTACATGATTTTTCGATGTATGGTTGGGAAAGAGGAATAGTAAAATAAACTTTGTCGATTTACTTGGAATTTATAAGGAACTTTGGGTAGTTTGTAAAATGAATTTAGGGTCCGTGATTTTCCGATACGTGGTCGGGTTGGAGCGAAGGTGGGGAAAGTATTCCTTTTGTCCGATTTTTTTGAAAATTGAAAGTAGAAGGTTGTCCGTAAGTGGGAACTAGGTACATACTTTTTAATTTTTGCACATAATCAGCTGTGTTGAAGAAATTGAAAAGCAACCACAATACACGCGTCACACACTTTCTTTTCCATTTGAAACAACGCTATTATTTAGGTCGAAGAATAAAAGCGTCTTCAACATCTGATTGAAAGTGTAACCATCTGCACTGTAGACCAGGTACGGTGTAAAATGGGTTGCACTTTTGCTCTTGCGATGGGAACACCTCGTCAATCGAACGTGCACATTTTAGGTAGGCCGCAATGAATTTTCCAATCGAACAAAAAATTTTTGATTTATGGGGGTAAGGTGTAAAATATGCAACATATTTTTTACCAATCGAAATCACCATAAGATTTTGAAACTCTCAACGTCTCCTTTATGTCCCAATTTGGTTTGTCTGAAAATTGTCATACAAACAAAATGAAGGCTTTGACAATAGACTCATTGGTTGTGAATAGATTTGGAATTTTGAGTTGTTATGATCAAAGAAAAAATTTCCCACGAATATCGAGGGACAAGGGAAATTTTATTCATCCCAATGCAAAAAAAAAATGTTTCATTCCTCAGAAATGAAATTTTAGACAAACGAAGTTTTTTTATATGTAAAGTTTTCTCTTTAAAGGCTATTTGCCTTTCGTTGTTATTGGTACACGTTGTTCCCAACGAACTTTTTTTAGTGTGAAGGAAACTTCTCTAATAACAGAAGAAAACTTCATTGGTCTAAAATTTTGTTTATCAGAAAATAAATCAATTTTTTGCGTGTAGCTATATTATATCCGAATCCGAGTGAGGTGTCAGCCTTTGTGAGGTACGATGATTGTAAAGCTCTCCAGCATAAATATTAAAAATTTGACTTTTCATTCCTTAAAAATTTGACATTTCATTCCTGTTCCACCACCATTAATTACAAACTCTCTCTCTCTCTCTTGTATTTTTTCAGCTTCCCATCAGGGTTGATAAAGTTGACACGTTTGTGCTTTTTTTGATACATTTCGACTGCCAAAAGCACCGTGGCTCGTCCGCGAGCCATTTGGTAGTTTTTCATCACAATAACTCTATATAGAGTAATTCTGCCCTAAATGTGAACGTTTCTCAGATATCAACTCAACTCTAAAAAATTTTAAGTAGCGGACATTGAAGAAATAAACATTGAAATATGTGAGGATTATTACAGGATCTCAACATTTTTGAGAGGAATATTGTCTATATCACATTTGTCCGCAAATGTAAAACGTGCACGCAGAGAAGGCATATGATCACCTCAAACATGTTTCATGAGCAAAATGTTATTTTTGTATGGTGACCATGTAACATGTTTGTCACTAAAATGTTATTTTCTCGTCAAATATAACCTGCTTGCCGAAATCAGATACATGATTTCCGAGAAACTAACATGGTTGCGAAAACCATGTTACATGGTCACCACCCAAAAATAACATTTTGCTCTTAAAACATGTTTGAGGTGATCATATTCCTTCTCTGGGTGTGTAATGTGATTTTTTCCGCCACCTGAGGAACAGACGAGCTGTTCCCTGAGCCGGTTGACAAATAAAATTTTCACATTTTCTGCAGAAAAAATATTTGGACAAAATTTCCTATGGAAATAAAATTTGACAAAATTTTCAATGGAAATGAAATTTGACAAAATTTTCTATATGAATAAAATTTTTCCTATAGAAATAAAATTTTGAGAAAATTTCCTATAATATAAAAATTGGACAAACTTTTCTATGGGAATAAAATTTTTACAAAATTTTCTATGGAAATAAAATTTTCAAAAAATGTTCAATAGAAAAAAATTTTGACAAAATTTTCTATGGAAATAAAATTTTCTATAGAAATAACAATTTGACAAAATTTTGACAAAAATTCTATAGAAATAAAATTTTGACAAAATCTGCTATAGCAATTATATTTTGACATTTTCTATAGAAATAAAATTTTGACAAAATTTCATATAGAAATAAAATTTTGACAAAATTTCATATAGAAATAAAATTTTGACAAAATTTCATATAGAAATAAAATTTTGACAAAAATTCCGATAAAAAAAAATTTTTTGCAAAATATTTGTTTTTTTAGAAAAGCTAAAAAAAATGTACAAATTGGTCTAGATTTAAATATACGTATACTTTTACACAAGTCGTTTATTTTGATATTATATAATTTTAGCATCTTTTTGCTTCGAAAAGTAAATGTTTAATAAATTTTGAGTACTTTTTCGTCAATATCATATCCCTGCTTCCCATACATAAACAACACAAATAGACTGAAGAGAAGTTTTGACCATATGCTCTGTTATTTATAGTGAGAACAAGTCTCTTCTTATCTGTTACTTTTCTATTGTATCTAATATGAGATGAGTTGAGTAGAGCTTTAGACAAGTAAAATGGGCATCTGGAGAAAAAACAAACTAACCCAGGCTGTTAAGTGAGTAAAAGAGACAACATAGCATAGGGTTGTTGTATAACAGACATATGGCCATTGTATGATCATCCCAGAATTTGGACAAGATCGTGAATATATGCACTATCTATAATTTAAACATGGTATTTTGGTGCATTCGACATCAATTAGGGATTTTTCTCATATGCCACTCTTGAGACAAAGTTTCTAATTACAATTAGATTGTAAAGTTGTTACTTCAGGTCTCATGGACTACCTGAGACTCCTATGCAGTATCCAACTTTGTTTTAATTTCCGACGATAACTTTTCGACCACGTATGTAGATACAGTAAATGTAACTTTTTTATCGTTTTGTTTTATGTACATTTGTGGAATTTATGGTTATAGTAGCAGGTAAATCTTACCACCAAATACATATAAAGGATTGCACTTTTTTTGGTTTGCAATGCAACAAAACCAAGACAAATCCTATTAAAGAAAATATATTTAATGAGAAACACTTACGGCACTTTGTGGTGTGTGCTGGTTTTTCCTCTCCATAAAGAAGAAGAAGAAGCAAATGACTGTAATAAAGTTTTGAAATTTCTATAGAAGATATGGAACATTGGGTGGACTCGAAAGTGAAAGCAATTAAGGATAAGCTGAAGTGGAGAAAGGATGAATATATTTTCTGATTACTTTGGAGGTCAATGTTTTTACTAAGTCCAAAAATGCCTTAAAGGTCATGTGTTATACTAAAATGAAAAAAATGTACAGAGTCTAAAGTGGACCTACGCGATTCGCAAGAGATCGATATGTACTTTTTTTCCTAAAACTCCATATTTTTCCATCAGTTAAGATTCATTGTCACACGGTCAAAATGGCTCCTAATTTACCTAATTTTGTAGTCTATTTTCATACTTCGGTTAAAATTTTGTTGAGGCACATTTTCATGGGATTTTGGGCTTCCATCACCCTTATATATACTAAAATTTGCCTGCCTGAATCTACTAAAACAAAATAGTAAAAAACAAGTACATACGGCCGCAAGTTCGGCCAGGCCGAATCTTATGTACCCACCACCATGGATTGCGTAGAAACTTCTACGAAAGACTGTGATTTAGTCCATACATGGTATATATTAGACAAAAACGTTATGTATAGTTAAGTCTACAAATAATTACGAATCGATATGGACTTTTTGTACGTAGAGAACCAGAATTGAAATATGGGGGTCGCTTATATGGGGGCTATATACAATTATGAACTTGATATGGACCAATTTTTGTGTGATTGGGGATCGATTTATCTGAGGGCCATATATAACTATAGACCGATATGAACCTAGTTAGGCATGGTTGTTAACGACCATATACTAGCACAATGTACCAAATTTCAACTCACTCGGATGAAATTTGCTCTTCCAAGAGGTTCCAAAACCAAATCTCGGGATCGGCTTATATGGGGCTATGTACGATTATGGACTGATATGGACCACTTTTGGCATGGCTGTTAAATATCATATACTACCACCACGTACCAAATTTCAAGCATATCGGATGCATTTTGCTTCTCCAAAAGGCACCGGAGGTCAAATCTGGGGATCGGTTTATATGGGAGCCATATATAATTATGGACTGATAGGAACCAATTCCTGCATGGTTGTTGGATACCATATACTAACATCACGTACCAAATTTCAACCGAATGGCAAGAATTTTGCTCTTCCAAGGGGCTCTGGAGGTCAAATCTGGGGATCGGTTTATATGGGGCCTATATATAATTATGGACCGATATCGACCAATTTTTGCATGAGAGTTTGAGGCCATATATTAACACCACGTACCAAATTTCAAATGAATCAGATGAATTTTGGTCTTCCAACAGGTTCCGGAGGTCAAATCTGGTGATCGGTTTATATGGGGGCTATATATAATTATGAACCGATGTGGACCAATTTTTGCATGGTTGTTATAGACCATATACTAACATCACGTACAAAATTTCAGCCGGATCGGATGAAATTTGCTTCTCTTAGCGGTCTCGCAAGCCAAATCGAGGGATCGGTTTATATGGGGGCTATATATAATTATGGACCGATGTGGACCAATTGTTGCATGGTTGTTAGATACCATATACTAACACCATGTACCATATTTCAGCCGGATCGGATGAAATTTGCTTCTCTTAGAGGCCTCGCAAGCCAAATCGGGGGATCGGTTTATATGGGGGCTATATATAATTATGGACCGATGTGGACCAATTTTTGCATGGTTGTTAGAGACCATATACTGACACCATGTACCAAATTTCAGCCGGATCGGATGAAATTTGATTCTCTTAGGGGCCTCGCAAGCCAAATCGGGGGATCGGTTTATATGGGGGCTATATATAATTATGGACCGATGTGGACCAATTTTTGCATGGTTGTTAGAGACCATATACTAACACCATGTACCAAATTTCAGCCGGATCGGATGAAATTTGCTTCTCTTAGAGGCCTCGCAAGCCAAATTTTGGGGTCCGTTTATATGGGGGCTATACGTAAAAGTGGACCGATATGGCCCATTTGCAATACCATCCGACCTACATCAATAACAACTACTTGTGCCAAGTTTCAAGTCGATAGCTTGTTTCGTTCGGAAGTTAGCGTGATTTCAACAGACGGACGGACGGACGGACGGACATGCTCAGATCGACTCAGAATTTCACCACGACCCAGAATATATATACTTTATGGGGTCTTAGAGCAATATTTCGATGTGTTACAAACGGAATGACAAAGTTAATATACCCCCCATCCTATGGTGGTGGGTATAAAAACCCAAGATATTCTAAACATGTCATATAAGAAAACTTGTTATAAGTTTTTGGCAAAATATTTAACAAAGTTACTTTGTAGTTTTTTTTTTGTGTTCTTCTTTGATTATTTCCTTAGAATCTTCCCCATGTATAAGAGCAACTATGGCGTTGGAATAAGAAAGCAATCGTGTTATGTTAACATCATAAAACGTATGAAGTGAACTTCTCTCCTATGACTTTGCAATGAAATAAGGAAAACTCATCTCTGTAACTTTAAGTACTAAATGAAAATATTTTTATGACAAAATTTTTTGGGTTGTTTTTTTTTTCTTCCCAACGTATGTACAAAACTTTTCTCACCAAAGTAAAGTAAAGGTGTTTGTTGTGTTTTCTCAGTTGTGGGGAATAGTTTTGTTTATGCAAAAACATTAAATAATAAATGTCACATTTCCAATTTTATTTGAAAATCTCTTGCAACATTGTAGTTTAATTTAATCAATGTACATGCATATAGAGGATTTGAATTTTGTTTCGAAAAATATGGTATCCCGAGAGATGGACATTGTTAAATTGAATAGCCGAAAACAGTAAAAAAGCCAAGGGATTTGGCAGATTTAGATTACCTGATCCGTTTTTGTCCTTCGAACACATGTTGTCTTTTCAATTGAGCCATCGAAACTTTAAATCAAAATACAGATATCCCTAGTTCCATCCGTAGAAATTAATATAGGTGACTGACGCAATATATTTGGTCTTAATATTTAATTGATTATTTCTTTTATCCTTTAATGTATATTTTCTGATTATTTGAAATAGTTTTCGTTTTATTATTCATTTGGTAAAAGTATGTAGATTGAATTTCCAATAACTGATATTGCCATGTTAAACACAAAGGAAATTGGCTCCGATACTCACGCATATTATTAAGGGTTAACCTATGAGAATTTATTTCTTACTTCCAATTAGAGAGAGAGAGAGAGAGAGCAACATTAAGCGATTAATATTAGAAATGTTGTACATCAACTCTGGCATCACTCCAGAATCACACCAATGAGCTCTTACTTCCAATTAGAGAGTGAGAGAGAGAGAGAGAGTGAAAGGGGGCACCATTAAACTATTAACATTAGAAATGTTGTATATCAACACTGGTATCACACCAATGATACCAATAATCGCTGGTATCACTCCAGAAAAGAGAATCACCTACAAATTACAGTTACAGATAACATTTCTCACATTTACAGACACATCATAAATAAGGCAAATGGAAATTCAAGCATCTAACTTCACAGTAAACAGGGGGAAAATCATTACAATACCCAAGGCAGATGAGCGTAGTGATAATGCACTATTTGTTAGAGAATATTTTTGTCGTTGTTTCATCCTAAGTTTCAAATATACCTAAAAGTTCTGTGAGAGATTTTAACTTATTGTTTATCTTAATCTCCTGCCATAAGTTGTAACGGCTCTCACACTCCAACCTGCTTAGTCAAAGGGGTCCTCTTGTCGAAAAGTTATAAGCACATCCCATACTAGAAAAATTTTATTTCTATATTCTATATATTGTCAAAATTGTATTTCTTTAGAAAAATGTTCTCAACATTTTATTCCTATAGGAAATTTAATCAACATTTTATTCCTGTAGGAAATTTTGTCAAAATTTTATTTTTATAGCAAAAATTGTCAGAATTTTATTTCTATAGAAAAATTTTGTCAAAATTTTATTTCTATAGAAAATTTTGTCAAAATTTTATTTCTATAGAAAATTTTGTAAACTTTTTTTATAGAAAATTTTGTCAAAATTTTATTTCTATAGAAAATTTTGTTAAAAATTTATTCCTATAGAAAATTTTGTTAAAATTTTATTTCTATAGAAAATTTTGTAAAAATTTTATTTTAATAGACAATTTTGTCAACATTTTATTTCTATACAAAATTTTGTAAAAAAAGTATTTCTATAGAAAATTTTGTCAAAATTGTATTTCTATAGAAATTTTTGTCAGAATTTTATTTCTATAGACAATTTTGTCAAAATTATATTTGTATAGAAAATTTTGTACAAATTTTATTTCTATCAAAAATTTTACCAAATTTTATTTCTATAGAAAATTTGGCCAAAATTATATTTCTATCAAAAATTTTGCCAAAATTATATTTCTATCAAAAATTTTGCCAAATTTTATTTCTATAGAAAATTTTGTCAAAATTTTATTTCTGTGGAATATTTTGTCAAAATTTTATTTCTGTGGATTATTTTGTCAAAATTTTATTTCTTTAGAAAATTTTGTCAAAATTTTATTTCTATAAAAAATTTTGTAAAAATTTTATTTCTATATATATATTTTTGTCAAGATTTTATTTCCATAGAAAATTTTCTTAAAATTTTATTTCTATAGAAACTTTTGTCAAAATTTTATTTCTATAGGGAGCCACCGTGGTGCAATGGTTAGCATGCCCGCCTTGCATACACAAGGTCGTGGGTTCGATTCCTGCTACGACCGAACACCAAAAAGTTTTTCAGAGGTGGATTATCCCACCTCAGTAATGCTGGTGACATTTCTGAGGGTTTCAAAGCTTCTCTAAGTGGTTTCACTGCAATGCGGAACGCCGTTCGGACTCGGCTATAAAAAGGAGGTCCCTTGTCATTGAGCTTAACATGGAATCGGGCAGCACTCAGTGATAAGAGAAAAGTTCACCAATGTGGTATCACAATGGACTGAATAGTCTAAGTGAGCCTGATACATCGGGCTGCCACATAACCTAACCTAACCTAACCTTTATTTCTATAGAAAATTTTTAAAAATTTTATTTCTATAGAAAATTTTGTAAAAATTTGATTTCTATAGAAAATTTTGTAAAAATGTTATTCCTATAGAAAATTTTGTTAAAATTTTATTTCTATAGACAATTTTGTCAAAATTTTATTTCTACAGAATATTTTGTAAAAAAAAATATTTCTATCGAAAATGTTGTCAAAATTTTATTTCTGTAGAAAATTTTGTCAAAATTGTATTTCTATAGAAAATTTCTGTCAGAATTTTACTTCTATAGAAAATGTTGTCGAAATTTTATTTCTATAGAAAATTTTGTCAACATTTTATTTGTATAGAAAATTTTGTTCAAATTTTATTTCTATAGAAAATTTTGTAAAAATTTTATTTTATAGAAAATTTTGTCAAAATTTTATTTCTATAGAACACTTTTTCGAAATATTTTTTTAATAGAAAATTTTGTCAAAATTTGATTTCTATAGAAAATTTTGTAAAAATTTTATTTTTATAGAATATTTTGTCAAAATTGTATTTCTATAGAAAATTTTTGTCAGAATTTTATTTCTATAGGAAATTTTATCAACATTTTATTCCTATAGGAAATTTTGTCAAAATTTAATTTTTATAGCAAAATTTGTCAGAATTTTATTTTTATAGAAAATATTAAAACAAAAAATATTTCTATAGAAAATTTTGTCAAAATTGTATTTCTATAGAAAATTTTGTCAAAATTTTATTTCTGTAGAAAATTTTGTCAAAATTTTATTTCTGTAGAAAATTTTGTCAAAATTTTATTTCTAAAGAAGATTTTGTCAAAATTTTATTTGTATAGAAAATTTTGTCAAATTTTATGTCTATAAAAAAATTTTGTTAAAATTGTATTTCTATTGAAAATTTTGTCAAAATTTTATTTCTATAGAAAATTTTTCCAAAATATCATTTCTATAGAAAATTTTGTCAAAATTATATTAGAATAGCGAAACATTTGCTTATTATTATATTTCTATATTAATTTTTTTCAAAATTTTATTTCTATAGAACATTGGGTTAAAATTTTATTTCTAAAGAAATTTTTTTCAAAATTTTATTTCTTTTTTATAAAAAAAAATTGTAAAATGTTTATTTCTTTATTTTGTCAATTTTTTTTTTGTTAAAATTTTATTTCTATAGAAAAATTTCTCAAAATGTTATTTCTATAGAAATTTTCGCGAAATTTTATTTCTATGAACATTTTGTCAAAGTTCTATAGAAAATTTTGTTTGTTTGTTTTTTTGTTTCTATAGAAAATTTTGTTAAAATTTTATTCCTATAGAAAATGTTGTCAAAATTATATTTCTATAGCAATTTTTGTCAAAATTTTATTTCTATAGAAAATTTTGTTAAATATTATTTCTATAGAAAATTTTGTCAAAATTATATTTGTTTATATTATTATTTACATTTGTTTCAAATATTATTTCTATAGAAAATGTTGTCAAAATTTTATTTCTATAGAAAATTTTGTCAAAATGTTATTTCTATAGAAATTTTTGTCAAAATTTTATTTCTGTAGAAAATTTTGTCAAAATTTCATTTCTATAGAAAATTTTGTAAAAATTATATTTCTATAGACATTTTTGTCAAGATTTTATTTCTTAAGAAGATTTTGTAAAAAAATTTTTTCTATAGAAAATTTTGTAAAAATTTTATTTCTATAGAAAATTTTGTAAAAATTTTATTTCTATAGAAAATTTTGTAAAAATGTTATTTCTATAGAAAATTTTGTCAAAATTGTATTTCTATAGCAAATTTTGTCAAAATTTTATTTCTATAGAAAATGTTGTCAAATTTTTATTTGTTTAGAAAATTTTGTAAAATTTTTATTTCTATAGACATTTTTGTCAAGATTTTATTTCTTTAGAAAAGTTTATCAAAATTTTATTATTTTATTTCTATAGAAAATTTTGTCAAAATATTATTTCTATAAAATAATGTTCTTCAAGATTTTATAAAAATAAAAAAGATTATGTTAAAATTTGATTTCTATAGAAGATTTTACTTCTTAATTGAAGTGTCAAGTAATAGGAGGGAAAATTTTGGAAAATTGGGCAACGCATACTATTTACGTATGTGTTGTCCGATTTTCCAATTTTTTTACTATTAAATAAAAATCTTACTGAATTAGTAACTATATATTAAAAAATTAATTTTTATATTATTTTTTGAATTGCAATGCTTCGCTAGCATAAATATGTTTTTTTTTTTTGTTATTTTTATACAAAGCTGAATTCATGCTTTTGTTGTTGAAATGCATAGTTATGTATGTTAACTTTCTGTTCTTTATATGAAATAAATACTTCTGTTTTTAACCAAAAAATTAGTTTGGTTTTAATATTATTTACATTGCAGATTTTTTGACGATTTTTAATATGGAAGTGACGATTATGACGATTTCTTCGGAAAAAAGTGACGATTCTTCTTAAAATTTTTTTTGGCATCCCTGCATCAGAGATATAATCATCCAACTTCAGAGAAAACATGAGGAAATCAGTACAATATCTATAGCATATGAGCAGCGGTTAACATTAGAAATGTTGTACATCAACAGAAAAGAGAATCAACAAATCTCTGTCATACATTCTGTTAACTTTAACTAACATTGGTGGTTGATACTTGGATTACTTTTATATGAAATTAACAAACTATTTTAACATTACGATGTTCCAGAAAGTAAGTACATTGTTTTACTCTGCATTAATTTCATTTAACTTGAAGTTAGTTATCATCTATCGATTAACCTATACTAGCTAGGAATAAACGTCTCCTTTTTCAAGCTTTGAGGTCTTATTTATACCCGCTTGTGCTATATTACAAATGAGTAATAGTATTAAATTCAAACATTTGTGTGCCATAACTTATTTTACAAAAACACAATAAGAAATTCTTAGATATAATATAATAATAATAATATATTTTACTTGCCCTCCAAATGAATGACTATAAAAATATTTATATGGTCTTTAATAAAATAGACTTAACAGTGGTCCTTTCAAATTTGTAATTGAGTCATGAATTTTGTAACCCAATAATCTTATATTTTTGATCATGAAAATACAAAAAAAAAAAAAATAATATAATGTACAATACAATATAAATGATTTGAAAAAATTATAGTTTTTCCTATAAAAAAAATATGAATAACATTCTATGAAATATGCCAGTACAAAAAAAACTCCCCCAAAAGATCGAAAATCTATAAAAATTACTGACCTACGACTGGAAGGAGATTTCCTAAATGATAACATAAAGACGACATCTGGTCTAGCAAAGATACGGTTAAATTTTTATGGCCATGATATATTTTCATGTAGGGCTATTCAGCATATGTGAATGATTTCAATGATGGTTTATACAGACTATAACTGGCCCACTCCCCCTCTCTATTATGGAAAAAATAAAACAAAATAAAAAAATATATATAGAAAATCCATAAAGTGAACTCAACTCAACTTAACTGAACCAAATCGAAATTATGGCTATAGCTGTATAAAATAAAACACAAAAATTTATACAACAAAAATGGCCCAAAATAAAAATCAAATAATTTTATATCATTTCACTTCATTGCTATTTGCATAGGATTGGTGGGAGAAGAAAAAAAAGAGCCCTTTGTTGTGAGGCCATATTTGAATAACGATAGAAAAACGCTGATAAAAGTGGAAATTATTTGGTCTATAAACATCATTTATACTCCGAAAAGTACGAATAAAAAAAACAAAATATTCGCAATAAATGGCATCGTAAATAAACAAAGACCGGCCATTGCAAGAAACTGTTTTGGATACCCTCCGAACCCAATTGCTTGCTTTAAGATAAAATATAGCATCAAATCTTGGTGTTAACACCAAAGAAGCAGTTGTAACAAAACAAAAATCTTTACCATCAAAAGTTTTCATAGCCAATATTTGCTGTTTTCATCCCTTGGCTGGGAAACTTGGCCTTTCCTTGGTCTTTTTCCATTGGCGGTTAAGGCAAACGAAACGAAACGAAACGAAATGAGTTATGGCAAACAATTTACTTCCACTTTTAAACGCTATGCCATATCTATTCGAGCCGTATACATGACTTCATAAAATAAATCGAAGAATCTGAATAGAAGTAAAAGTGGCAGAGTCGAACGATATAAACCCTACACAATGGAACCATTTAGAAACATTTTATTAATGTAATGATCACAGAATGAAAAAGAGTACTCATAAGGGGAACTGCCCTCGTAGGCAGTTCGGAAATTTCTTAGTGTCAAAAAGTGAAGTGTTTTGGGAACTTCCATCTCTGTTATGAACACATGTTAAATTTTGTTTCGATCTGGCAACTCCTTCATATAGAAACAGGTGTTCACAAAAGACGCATCCGCAATTTTTTTACAATGGAAAAATTAGAAATGCGTGCTGCCATTAAATATTTACATAAAAAAGGTTTATCGGGACAAGAAATTCATAATGATATGGTGAATGTGTTAGGTGATATGCAACAGTAAAAAAGTTGGGTTGCTGAATTTAAAGATGGTCGTACAAGCATTGAAGATGAACCACGTAGTGGACGTCGAAAAACAGCAACAACAACAGAAATTGTAGCCAAAGTGCATGATATGGTATTAAATGATCGACGAATAAAAGTGCGTGAAATTGCTAATATCATGGGCATCTCAAATGATCGAGTCCATTTAATTTTGCATGAAGAACTACAGATGAAAAGGCTTTCTGCAAGATGGGTGCCGCATTTGTTAACAGTCGATTAAAAACGCATAAGAATGAACATTTCTCAAGCTTGTTTGGATCATTTTAAGCGAAATAAAATGGATTTTAGACATCGTTTCATAACTGTTGATGAGACATGGATCCACCACTATACTCCAGAGACAAAAGAACAATCCAAACAATGGACTGAAGCTGGAGGAAGTGCCCCAAAGAAGGCAAAAACAATTCAATCGGCCGGTAAGGTTATGACAACGGTTTTTTGGGACTTCAAAGGTATTTTATTGATTGACTATCTGCAAAAGGGTAAACAATAAATTCAGAATACTATTGCAACCTTTTGGATCAATGAAATGTACAAATTCGAGAAAAACGTCCTGGCTTACAAAAAAAAAAAACAAATATTTTTCATCAAGACAACGCACCAGCGCAGAGTGTTTTAACAATGGCTAAAATCAGCGAATTAAAGTACGAGTTGCTTGACCACCCACCTTATTCTCCTGATTTTGCTCCCAGTGACTTTTACTTGTTCCCAAATCTAACAAAAATCCTTGCTGGCAAGTGTTTTACCTCAAATGAAGATGGAATTACAGTTGTAAATCACTATTTTGAAGACCTTGAGGAAAAATATTTTAGTCAAGGGATAGATTAGCTAGAAAAGCGTTGGACTAAATTTCCGGAGATTATATGGAAAAATAAAAATATTTTTGAAAAACTAACTATTCTCTTTCATTGATAGGCTAAGAAGTTTCCGAACCGCCCTCGTATATCCGACTACTTACTTGTATTGAATATGAATAGAACAAATATTCTATCAATGTACACCCTCAACACCAGCGTTGCCACAATAATTTTTTATTTTGTACCAACATTTTTCCAAAATTCGTACCAGCCGACCATTTTTACAAATTAAATTAATCTATAGAAAATTTTGTCAAAATGTTATTTCTATTGAAAATTTAGCATTTTATTTCTACAGAAAATTTTGTCAAACTTTTATTTCTATAAAATATTTTGTCAAAGTTTTATTCCTATGGAAAATTTTGTCAAAATTTTATTTCTATAGAAAATTTTCTCAAAACTTTCTTTCTGTAAAAAATTTTGTCTAAATTTTATTTCTATAGAAAATTTTGTCAAAATTTTATTTCAATTAACATTTTTTCGAAATTTTATTTCTATAGTAAATTATCTCAAAATTTTATTTCTATAAAAAATTTGTCAAATTTTTTTTCTGTAAAAGATTTTGCCAAGATTTTGTTTCTATAGAAAATTTTGTCAAAATTTTATTTCTATAAAATAATTTTGTTAAAATTTTATTTCTATAGTAAATTTTTTCAAAATTTTATTTCTATAGACAATTTTGGCAAAATTTTATTTCTGTAGTAGATTTTGTCAAAACTTTGTTTCTATAAACAAATTAGTATAGTTTTTTTCTATAAAAAATTTTGTCAAAATTTTATTTCTATAAAAAAATTTATCAAAATTTTATTTCTATAAAAAATTTTGTCAAAATTTTATTTGTATAGAAAATGTTGGCAAAATTTTATTTCCACAGAAAATTTTGTCTAAATTTTATTTCTATTTTTTTTTTTAATTTTATTTCTATAGTAAATTTTGTCAATTTTTTTTCTGTAGAAGATTTTGCCAAAAGTTTATTTCTATAAAAATTTTTGTCAAAAGTTTATTTCTATAAAGGGAGCCACCGTGGTGCAATGGTTAGCATGCCCGCCTTGCATACACAAGGTCGTGGGTTCGATTCCTGCTTCGACCGAACACCAAAAAGTTTTTCAGCGGTGGATTATCCCACCTCAGTAATGCTGGTGACATTTCTGAGGGTTTTCAAAGCTTCTCTAAGTGGTTTCACTGCAATGTGGAACGCCGTTCGGACTCGGCTATAAAAAGGAGGTCCCTTGTCATTGAGCTTAACATGGAATCGGGCAGCACTCAGTGATAAGAGAGAAGTTCACCAATGTGGTATCACAATGGACTGAATAGTCTAAGTGAGCCTGATACATCGGGCTGCCACCTAACCTAACCTAACCTAACCTTATTTCTATAAAAAAATGTTATCAAAATTTTATTTCTATAGAAAATTTTGTCAAAATTTTATTTCTATAGAAAATTTTTTCAAAATTTTATTTCTATAGAAATTTTATTTCCATAAAAAATTTTGTCAAAATTTTATTTCTATAGACAATTTTGTCAAAATTTTATTTCTATAGAAAATTTTGTCAAAATTTTATTGCAACAAAAAATTTTCTCAAACTTAGATTCTGTAAAAAATTTGTCAAATTTTTTTTTCTATAGAAAAGTTTCTCAAAACTTTTTTTCTGTAGAAAATTTTGTCAAAATAGATAATAGAATTTTGACAAAATTTTTTACAGAAACAAAGTTTTGAGAAACTTTCCTATAAAAAAAAATTTGACAAATTTTTTACAGAATCTAAGTTTTGAGAAATTTTTGTCAAAATTTTATTTCAATAGTAAATTTTGTGAACAGTTTATTTCTATAGAAAATTTTGGCAAAATTTTATTTCTATAGAAAACTTTGGCAAAATTTTATTTCTGTAGTAGATTTTGTCAAAATTTTATATCTATAGTAAATTTTGTCAAAATTTTATTTCTATAAAAAAAATTTGTCAAAAAATTTTTCATTTTCTGTCAACATTTTTTTCTGTCGAAGATTTTGCCAAAATTTTATTTCTATAGAAAATTTTGTCAACATTTTATTTCTATAGAAAATTTTGGCAAAATTTTATTTCTATAGAAAATGTTGGCAAAATTTTATTTCTATATTTTGTCAAAATTTTATTTCAATAAAAATTTGCTCAAAACTTTGTTTTTGTAAAAAATTTTTCAAAATTTTTTTGTATAAAAAAAAATCTCAAAACTTTGTTTCTGTACAAAATTTGTCAAAATTTTATTTCTATAGAAAATTTTTTAAAAACTTTGTTTCTGTAAAACCTTTTGTCAGAATTTTATTTCTATAGACAATATTGTCAAAATTTTATTTCTATAGTAAATTTTGTCAAAAAAAAATTTCTGTAGTAAATTTTGTCAAAATTTATTTTCTGTAGAAGATTTTGTCAACATTTTATTTCTGTAGAAAATTTTGTCAAAAAATTTTATTTCTATAAAAAATTTGGCAAAATTTTATTTCTATAGAAAATTTTGTCCAAATTTTATTTCTGTAGAAAATGTTATCCATATTTTATTTCTATAGAAAATTTGTCAAAATTGTATTTCTACAGAAAATTTTGTCAAAATTTTATTTCAATAGAAAATTTATGAAGAAATCCCTCTTTGCAAAATCTACCAATATTAAGAATTCTACCAATCTACAAAACAGTAAAAAATTTACTATTTTTGCGGGAAACGGCTCATGGGCCAGCTCTAAGCATTATTGCGAAAGACACCATGTATGTATTTCGTCTCCTTCTGGGCGTTTCAAAAAACACATTTCACGTTTCACATTTGCGGACGAATATGGTATAGACAATATTCCTTTCAAAATATTGAGATGCTGTAATAAAAACTAAAATATTCTCATTTTGGAAAATATTTGTTTCTTCAATGCCCGCTATTTAGGTTTAAGGTTTTCCAGACAAATATAAAGCAATCATACTATCACATTTGAATTCCATCACGAATAACTTTATTTCCTAATGCAATAGATCAAAATGATTTCGTAAATAATAAAATGGATTGTTACAGGAATAAACCTGTCAGCGGTTTAGAAATTCTAGCAAACTCATTCTTACACAGGGGTTATATATAAGATAAAATATATATATTTTTTTTGTTATGGCAACCAAATCTGATTATGATTTTTTCCGTTAACAATATTTTCAAAAAAACAAAAAAAACTTTTTCCTTGCTAACCCATTTCGTAGTGTTACAAACGTAATAGCATATCGTGTATACTCTACCAACCTATTACGGCGAGAATAAAAAGCAACACCAACCCATATGTATATGAATGTGATTCTCTCATATGCATATACCACCAAGTTCGAATAATAATAATAATAAAGAACCCCTTCTTATTTTTATTATTTAATAAATAATCTTTTGTTGCTTTCCTCCTTTCCTTTCTTGAATACTTTCCTTCGTATTTTTTTTTTATCTTGTTTGTTTCTTTGTTTACGATGAACGGCAAGCCAACAATACCGAAATTGGCTGATAATAAAATGCCGGCTGCTTGCTTGAGTGTAATTGATATGAGATCAGGGTAGAATATCATCATCGACGTCGTCATAAGCTTCATATGTTCAAACGACCTTAAGTTTGTTTTTGTAACACTTTCCCATTTAAACAAACACACTCACACACACACCAACAAAATCTGGTATGTAAACTCTTATACACTCTCCTTTGTAGACATCGAGAGAATCACAGTTATTCACTGGGTTGTTTATGGTGCTGTGAAAATTTACGGTATTAATTTCATATATCCCACCAGCCAGCCGACAGTCGTCATCATTCCACAGCGCCGCCATACATTCTGTAGGCATGACTTTTAAAAAAGTTTTTGACGAGATTTTGTTCAAAAGCACATTATTTTCATATCAAGAAACTAAAGGCCAAAGCACACTAAACAAATTTTGCTATGAGTTTGTCGTTTTTCTTCATTATAAGTCAAGCGAGAAAAAAAAAGAAAAATCAACGAAATAAAAAAAGAAAATTAATGACAAAATACTTAGTTTCAGATAGTATTATTTGTATAATTTTTTGCACTATACCCCTTTAATTTAAACTACTTTTCCTGAAGCTGTGGGACTTAAAATTTATGCGATTGTCATGTCCATACGAAAAAAAGTACCTCGTGTTTATTTGCTTTTATTTTAACCAATATTTAGTAGTACAGCTCTTTGAAGCTTGTATAAAATTTTCCAATAAATCCTTTTAATAATAAAGAAAATGCCCTAGCTAATTTGCTTTGAAATCTAAGCTACAGGGTTTCTTTAAAACGTTCTCTCTCTTTTTATATCCAAACCATGCAAATAAGCTCCTCAGAGAATTGTACAAAGAGAAATGCTGTTATTTTTCATTTGCACAAAAAACTGGCTAATTATATGAGGTGAAAAACTGTTTACTAAGAGAAGCTCACCACTATGGTATTACAATGGAAGCGAAATCACAATGAGTGAGTGAAATCACAGACTGCCACTGCATCTAACCTAACCTGACCTAACTTACGAGCATTCGTATGCTTGGCTAACTCACCAATTTTGAACTAACTTATCTCCGATATTATTTGGTAATGAACATTTTTTGCCGGTATCAGAGTACAGTACCAGGTGGCTGATATGGATTGCAACAAACTTCATGTTGGTATTAATTCAAAACCCCTCGTCTGACAGCTGATAAAAGCATTTTGATCTATTGCATTAAGAAATAAAAATATTCGTGATGAAATTCAAGTATAATAGTGTAATTTCTTTATATTTGGTTGGAAAATCTCAAGTGGCTATCGTTAGAAATTTCCAGTAAAATGAAATTTTGAAACCTTTTTCTGTAGAAATAAAATTTTTTTCTAGAGGAAATTTCTTATAGAAATAAAATTTTTACAAAATTTCCTATAGAAATTTTGAGAAAAATGTCTATAGGAATTTTGAAAACAATTTCTATAGGAATAACATTTTGACAAAATTTTCTATAAACATGAAATTTTGACAAAATTTGCTATAAAAATAAAATATCGACAAAAAATTCTATAGAAATAAAATTTTGACAAAATTTTGTATAGAAATAAAATTTTGACAAATTTTTTTATAGAAGTAAAATTTCTATAGGAATAACATTTGACAAAATTTTCTATAAAAATGAAATTTTGACAAAATTTGCTATAAAAATAAAATATCGACAAAAAATTCTATAGAAATAAAATTTTGACAAAATTTTGTATAGAAATAAAATTTTGACAAATTTTTTTATAGAAGTAAAATTTGGACAACATTTTCTATAGAAATAAAATTTTAAAAAATGTTTTTATGGAAGTAAAATTTTGACAAAATCTTCTATTTTTTTTAAACAAGTATATACGTAATTTTATTTCTAAAACAAGTATATACGTAGAAACTACGAAATAATGTCATCCACAATCGAATTACTTGGGTTGTGGTATCTTAAAACTTCTTAACATCGTTTTCTAAATTGTGAGTTAGTCCATACGTGGTATATATTAGACAAAAAAGTTATGCATGGGTAAGTCTACAAATAATTACGAATCGACATGGACTTTTGCACGGTACGTAGAGAGCCAGAATTGAAATATGGGGGTCGCTTATATCGGGACTATATAGAATTATGAACTTGATATGGACCAATTTTTGTGTGATTGGGGATCGATTTATATGGGGGCTATATATAATTATTTACCACTTTCGACCACTTTTTGCATGGGAGCTTGAGGCCATATATTAACACCACGTACCAAATTTCAACTGAATCAGATGAATTTTGGTCTTCCAAGAGGCTCCGGAGGGTAAATCTGGTGATCGGCTTATATGGGGGCTATATATAATTATGGACCGCTGTGGACCAATTCTTGCATGGTTGTTAGAGACCATATACTAACACCACGTACCAAATTTCAGCCGGATCGGATAAAATTTGCTTCTCTTTGAGGCCTCGCAAGCCAAATCGGGGGATCGGTTTATATGGGGGCTATATATAATTATGAACGGATGTGGACCAATTTTTGCATGATTGTTAAAGACCATATACCAACACCATGTACCAAATTTCAGCCGGATCGGATGAAATTTGCTTCTTTTAGAGGCCTCGCAAGCCAAATCGGGGGATCGGTTTATATGGGGGCTATATATAATTATGGACCGATGTGGACCAATTTTTGCATGGTTGTTAGAGACCATATACCAATACCATGTACTAAATTTCAGCCGGATCGGATGAAATTTGCTTCTCTTAGAGGCCTCGCAAGCCAAATCGGGGGATCGGTTTATATGGGGGCTATATATAATTATGGACCGATGTGGACCAATTTCTGCACGGTTGTTATAGACCATATACTAACACCATGTACCAAATTTCAGCCGGATCGGATGAAATTTGCTTCTCTTAGAGGCCTCGCAAGCCAAATCGGGGGATCGGTTTATATGGGGGCTATATATAATTATCGACCGATGTGGACCAATTTTTGCATGGTTGTTAGAGACCATATCTAACACCATATACCCAATTTCAGCCAGATCGGATGAAATTTGCTTCTCTTAGAGGCCTCGCAAGCCAAATTTGGGGGTCCGTTTATATGGGGGCTATACGTAAAAGTGGACCGATATGGCCCATTTGCAATACCATCCGACCTACATCAATAACAACTACTTGTGCCAAGTTTCAAGTCGATAGCTTGTTTCGTTCGGAAGTTAGCGTGATTTCAACAGACGGACGGACGGACGGACATGCTCAGATCGACTCAGAATTTCACCACGACCCAGAATATATATATACTTTATGGGGTCTTAGAGCAATATTTCGATGTGTTACAAACGGAATGACAAAGTTAATATACCCCCCATCCTATGGTGGTGGGTATAAAAATTGTTTATAGAAACAAAAGTTTGACAAGATTTTCTATAGACATAACATTTTGAAAATTCCTACAGAAATAAAATTGTGACAAAATTTTCTATAGAAATAAAATTTTGACAAAATTAAACAGAAATAAAATTTTGACAAAATGTTCGATAGAAATTAAATTTTGACAAAATTTTCGATAGAAATAAAATTTTGACAAAATTTTCGATTGAAATAAAATTTTGACAAACTTTTCGATAGAAAAAAATTTTACCAAACTTTCTAAAGAAAAAATTGTCAATGTTTTCTATGGAAGTAAAATTTTAACAAAAATTTCTATGAAAATAAAATTGTGAAAAAATGTTCTATAGAAATAAAATCTTGACAAAAATTTATCTGGAAATAAAACTTGACAAAATTTTCTATAAAGTAAAATTTTGTGAAAATCTTTCTATAGACATAAGTTTTTGACAAAATTTTCTATAGAAATAACATAAATTAAAAAAAAAATCTATAGGAATAAAATGTTGACCACATTTTCTATAAAAAATTGGCAACATTGTCTATAGAAATAAAATTGTGACAAAATTTTCTATAGAAATGAAATTTTTCAAACATTTTCTATAGAAATAATATTTTGACAAAATTTTCTATAGAAATAGAATTTTGACAAAATTTTCTGTAGATATAAAATCTTGACAAAAATGTATCTGCAAATAAAACTTGACAAAATTTTCTATAAAGTAAAATTTAGTCAAAATCTTTCTATAGACATAAATTTTTGACAAAATTTTCTATAGAAATAACATAAATTTAAAAAAAAAATCTATAGGAATAAAATGTTGACCACATTTTCTATAAAAAATTGGCAACATTGTCTATAGAAATAAAATTGTGACAAAATTTTCTATAGAAATAAAATGTTGAAAGAATTTTCGCTAGAAATGAAAATTTTCAAACATTTTCTATAGAAATAATATTTTGACAAAATTTTCTATAGAAATAAAATTTTGACAAAATTTTCTGTAGATATAAAATTTTGACAAAATTTTCTGTAGATATAAAATTTTGACAAAATTTTCTGTAGATATAAAATTTTTATGGAAACAATTTTGCTAAATTTTCTATAGGAATAAAATGTTGACCACATTTTCTATAAAAAATTGGCAACATTTTATATAGAAATACAATTGTGACAAAATTTTCTATAGAAATAAATTTATGACAAAATTTTCTTTAGAACTAAAATTTTGTCAAAATTTTCTGTAAATATAAATTTTGTCAAAATTATCTGTAAATATAAATTTTGTCAAAATTTTCTGTAAAAATAAATTTTTTACAAATTTTCCATAGTAATAAAATTTTGAAGAAATTTTCGTTAGAAATAAAATTTTGACAAATATTCCATAGAAATAAATTTTTGACATAATTTTCTATAAGACAAGACAATTTTCTATAGATTTTCTGCTATGACTTTGTCGGTAACTTGAAGGCCATATTTCATGCCAAAAGAAATCAATTCAAAGAAGACGAACATTTTGTGTTATTACCGTTTTTTGATGAAATTAAAAAATAAATAAATATATACACAGAAAACAATCTTGCCCGGTTTCAAAATTATTGCCCTTGAATTTTTAACCCCTACCATCCATATTACAAACCGATCCTACACAAATTTTGCACATACCCATTCCATTTAATTAATATCAAAATAGGGTTAGAGACGAGAAAATTCAGATTCAATTTACCTTTGTCCGCCCATCTAGTGTTTTTGGGAGAATAATTTGTAAACGAATGCCTACGAGAATCAACTCTGTCGAACTTTGTTTGCTATTCCCCTCTAATTCTGTTGATACTCCCGTAAACTTTTGAAAATGTATCCGTTTCCTAAAAATCTTGCTCAAGTTCAAGCGATGCGAAATAAAAGTTAATGTCCTCGAAAATGTCAACAACAGCAGTCAGCTTTAAATTTCATAGGCCCAACAATGTTCAGGCATATATATGGTGGCCGGGTGGGTATCCAAGCAAACATTCCAGAAGAGGCAAGATATTCACATGCCTCCATCATCATCGTCGCCATCAGCATCCTCAGCTATGCTGTCGTTATTTCATTCATTTTGGCATATCCAAGAGCATAGCATCATCGTCATGATTCTGGATGAACTGTCATTATCAGCATCGCCATCATCACATCAGCATCATAATCAAAAGCGTTTACAATGACGGCGAAAAAAAAGGATGAAACATCGGAAGGATGTTATTAATATTATGGACAAAAAAGCAAAACATAAAAAAAAACAAAAATAAACAAACAGGGAAGACGTAAATTTAAAGCATGCAGGATGAGGGTGATCCCAAATAATATTCAGCATTGAGAAAGGTCAAAGTTCATATTGTACGCAATATGATGACCCCCTCAACACAACGTAGATCCATTTTTATTTTGCTCTCGTGAGCAACTTTATCTTTTTTTCTGTTTTATTTAAATGGAACATTAGATTTTATGTTATCGATTGTGCAAAATATTTTCATGGCAGCTATTTTCATTTTATTTCCCGTGACCGGATATAACTGACCGGATGTCGTGGAAACATGCCCATCATTTCATTGAAGTTAATTTCAATTGGCTATAGTCACTAGTTAGTGGAACCTAATCTTTATGTGATAGAAAGACAAACAAGTGGCGACAGATTTTTTTACCATGGCCACTAAAGGTGAATTGCGAAAAACGTTTCAAAAATAGGAGAGGAATGAGGTATAAAATTTAAAATTGGGAAAACCCTATTTGGGGAGAAGGAAAGTGGATTTGTTTTATTTTATTCCGAAATAAAAGACTGATCAATCGAGGTATTGTCCATCGCTAGATACGATTTTTTTTCTTAAAACTTTATTTCTATAGAATATTTTCTCAAAATTTTATTTCTATAGAAAATCTTCTCCAAATTTTATTTCTGTAGATTTTTTTCTCAAAATGTTCATTTCTAAAGAAAATTTTGTCAAAACTTTAGTCCTATAGATTTTATTATAGGAAATTTTGTCAAAATTTTATTTCTATAGAAAATTTTGTAAAAATTTTATTTCTACAGAAAATTTTGTCAAAATTTTATTTCTTTAGAAAATTTTGTCAAAATTTTATTTCTATGAAAATTTTGTCAAAATTTTATTTCTATAGAAATTTTGTCAAAATTTCATTTCTATAGAAAATTTTGTTAAAATTTTATTTCTATAGAAACTTTTGTCAAAATTTTATTTCTATAGAAAATTTTGTCAAAATTTTATTTCTATGAAAACTTTGTCAAAATTGTATTTCTAAGAAAACTTTCCATAGAAGATTTTGTCAAAATTTTATTTCGATAGAAAATTTTCTCAAAATTTTATTTCTGTAGATAATTTTGTCTAATTTCTAAAGGAAATTTTGACAACATTTCATTTCTATGGAAAATTTTGTCAAGATTTTATTATTATAGGAAATTTTCTCAAAATTTTATTTCTATAGAAAACCTTCCCACAATTTCGATTTCTAAACAGTTTATCAAAATTTTATATCTGTAGACAATTTTCTCAAAATTTTATTTATGTAGACAATATTGTCAAATTTTTATTAAAAATTTTGTTATATAGTTTTTTTTTGGAGTATTGAAGATTTTCTCAAAATTTTGATTTCTAAAGAAAATTTTGTCAACATTGTATTTCTATAGAAAATTTGTCAAAACTTTATTTCTATAGAAAATTTTGTTAAAATTTTATTTCTATTAAAAATTTGTCAAAATTTTATTTCTATAGGAAATTTTGTTAAAATTTTATTTCTATAGAAAATTTTGTTAAAATTTTATTTCTATAGAAAATTTTGTCAAAATTTTATTTCTATAGAAAATTTTGTCAAAATTTAATTTCCATAGAAGATTTTGTTAAATAATTATTTCTATAGAAAATTTTGTCAAAATTTTATTTCTATAGAAAATTTTGTCAAAATGTTATTTCTATAGAAAATGTTGTCAAAATTTTATTTCTATAGAAAATTTTTTCAAAATTTTATTTCTATAGAAACTTTTGTCAAAATGTTATCTCTATAGAAAATTTTTTCAAAATTTTATTTCAAAGAAAACTTTGTCAAAATTTTATTTCTAAGAAAACTTTGTCAAAATTTTATTTCCATAGAAGATTTAGTCCAAATTTTATTTCTATAGAAAATTTTCTCAAAATTTTATTTCTGAAGACAATTTTGTCAAATTTTTTATAGAAAATTTTGTTATTTCTTTTTTTATAGAAAATGTTAAATTATCTTTTTTGTAGAAGATTTTCTCATTTTTTTATAGAAAATGTTGAATTATCTTTTGTGTAGAAGAGTTGTTCAAAATTTTGACTATTAAAGGAAATTTTGACAACATTTTATTTCTATGGAACATTTTGTCAAAATTTTATTTCTATAGAAAATTTTGTCAAAATTTTTTTCCTATAGAAAATTTTGTCAAAATTTTATTTCCATAGAAGATTTTGTCATAATTTTATTTCCATTGAAGATTTTGTCAAAATTTATTTCCATAGAAGATATTGTCAAAATTTTATTTCCATAGAAAATTTTGTCAAAATTTTATTTCCATAGAAGATTTTGTTAAAATTTTATTTTCATAAAAGATTTTGTCAAACTTTTATTTCCATTGAAGATTTTGTCAAAATTTATTTCTATAGGAAATTTCGTCAAAATTTTATTTCTATATGAAATTTACTCAGAATTTTATTTCTAAGGAAATTTTGTAAAAATTTTATTTCCATAGAAGATTTTGTCAAAATTTTATTTCCACTGAAGATTTGTCAAAATTTTATTTCTATAGAAAATCTTGTCAAAATTTTATTTCTATAGAAAATTTTGTCAAAATTTTATTTCTATATAAGATTTTTATCAAAATTTTATTTCCATTGAAGATTTTGTCAACATTTTATTTCTATAGACAATTTTGTCAAAATTTTATTTCTATAGAAGATTTTGTCAACATTGTATTTCTAAAGGAAATTTCTCTCAAAATTTTATTTCCATTGAATTTTATAGAAAATTTTGTTATTTCTTTTTTTATAGAAAATGTTAAATTATCTTTTGTGTAGAAGATTTGCTCAAAATTTTGAATATTAAAGGAAATTTTGACAACATTTTATTTCTATGGAACATTTTGTTTCTATGAAAATTTTATTTCTAAGAAAATTTTGTCAAAATTTGATTTCTATAGAAAATTTTGTCAAAATTTAATTTCCATAGAAGATTTTGTTAAATAATTGTTTCTATAGAAAATTTTGTCAAAATTTTATTTCTATAGAAAATTTTTTCAAAATTTTATTTCTATAGAAAATTTTGTACAAATTTTATTTCTATAGAAAATTTTGTCAAAATTTAATTTCTATAGAAAATTTTGTCAAAATTTAATTTCCATAGAAGATTTTGTTAAATAATTGTTTCTATAGAAAATATTGTCAAAATTTTATTTCTATAGAAAATTTTGTCAAAATTTTATTTCTATAGAAAATTTTGTCAAAATTTTATTTCTATAGAAAATTTTGTCAAAATTTTATTTCTATGTTATAGGAAATTTTGTCAAAATTTAATTTCTATAGAACATTTTGTTAAAATTTTATTTCTATAGAAAATTTTGTCAAAATTTAATTTCTATAGAAAATTTTGTCAACATTTTATTTCCATAGAAGATTTTGTTAAATAATTGTTTCTATAGAAAATTTTGTCAAAATTTTATTTCTATAGAAAATTTTGTCAAAATTTTATTTCTATAGAAAATTTTGTCAAAATTTTATTTCTATAGAAAATTTTGTCAAAATTTTATTTCTATAGAAACTTTTGTCAAAATGTTATTTCTATAGAAAATTTTGTCAAAATTTTATTTCTAAGAAAACTTTGTCAAAATTTTATTTCTTAGAAAACTTTGTCAAAATTTTATTTCCATAGAAGATTTAGTCAAAATTTTATTTCTATAGAAAATTTTCTCAACATTTTATTTCTGTAGACAATTTTGTCAAATTTTTTATAGAAAATTGTTTTTTTTTTTTATTTTATAGAAAATGTTAAATTATCTTTTGTGTAGAAGATTTTCCTAATTTTTTTCATAGAAAATGTTAAATTATCTTTTGTGTAGAAGATTTGCTTAAAATTTTGACTATAAAAAGAAATTTTTACATTATTTTATTTCTATGGAACATTTTGTCAAAATTTAATTATTAAAGAAAATTTTCTCAAAATTTTCTGTCTATAGAAAATTTTGCAAAATTTTATTTCCATTGAAGATTTTGTGAACATTTTATTTCCATTGCAGATTTTGTCAAAATTTTATTTCTATAGAAAAATTTGGCAAAATTTTATTTCTATAGAAAATTTTGTCAAAATTTTATTTCTATAGAAAATTTTGTCAAGATTTTATTTCTATAGAAAATTTTGTCAAAATTTTATTTCTATAGAAGATTTTGTCAAAATTTTATTTCCATTGAAGATTTTGTCAACATTGTATTTCTAAAGGAAATTTCACTCCAAATTTTATTTCCATTGAAGATTTTGTCAAAATTTTATTTCCATAGCTCCCATACAAACCGATAATTAAATTTGACTTCTGGAGCTTTATGTAGGAATAAATTTCCGATTCGGTTGAACAGACTCCTCTTAGAGGTGTGCACGTGACACAAAATAGTCGTGACTCACGAAAATTTTCGTGATTCGTGCGTGAGTCACGCTCATGACAACAGCGTGAGTGTGCGTGAGCATGAATAACAAACCAAAATGTCGTGCGTGAGCGTGATTCACGAAAATAATATCTTCGTGAGTGTGCGTGAGTAACGAATTACACTCACGAAAATATTCCTGCTCACAAAAATAAAACGCTTAAGAGTTAAATTCAATTACAATTCTAGTGACACCTGGGATGTTAAGAGTTTAATAACAGTCTCGATTTTAATAATGTTCATGTTTTCAGACACTTCGGTAAGGTAAATTAATCATAGAATTATTTGTGAGTCACGACATTTTTCGTGAGTCACGGTATTTTTCGTGAATCACGACGTTTTCGTGCATGAGTGTGCGTGAGTACAAATTTTCTTTTCGTGAGTGTGCGTGAGCGTGAGTCCTACCAAAAAATATCGTGCGTGAGTGTGCGTGAGTATGATTTTTCAGTCGTGAGTGTGCGTGAGCGTGAGTAAACTATTACTCACGTGCACACCTCTAACTCCTCTATATATACCGTTCAAGGAATAAATTGGCTTATATTGGTATTTAATCGGCTTTTTTATAACTTAAACCAACATAGTGGGCAGGGTATAATAACTGTGTCTACCAGAAATTTTTAATTTAGATCCCATAAAATATATACCGATCGACTCTGAATCACCTCCTGAGTTGATCTAGTCCTTGGCGTCCATGCATGTGTTGTTCGCAGGATTACGCTCGTAATAATTCACCGATTTTAATGAAACTTGGTAAGTGGCGTACTCTTGTCATGAACTAACGCTATTAAATTTGAAAAAAATTGCATCAAATTTAGATATAACTCCCATATGTATGTATCGCCCGATTTCCATTAGTGGGGTCAGATGGCGCTTTATTACTAACCGATCGGTGTCAAATTTGGCACAGCATAAATTAATTTACCACCCTTTAAGTGTCCTCTTCGGCATGTGCATCTCGGGCATTACTTTAAAATTATATTTACGGTTAAAGCATAATCGGTTTTCTTACTTTAGTCCTTTCCACTTCCACCCATCATATTTAATTGTTATAAAAAGGGTAAAACTTACCTGAAATTAAAAACAAAAAGCAATAAATTAGCAAGAATTTATTAATAGTGAATCTCCATTTTAAAATATTATTGTAAAAATAAATATTAAAATAATTCATTGCTAGTATTAAAAGTGACCATTTTCACATCATTTAAATTGTCAATGTTTGTGGTTTAAATGATGATAAATGATAATAATACAATTTATTTGTACACATAAAGATTTGCTTGAAATGAAGAGTATTAAAATGTTAATTTAATACTCAAACACTGTCATGACTATCATCAGAACACTGAATTTCAATATAGGATTACCATCACTTTCGTTTTCCCCGCTAATACGCAAAACTTTAATTACTTTGACTATTAGATTTCATTGTCATAGTTTATCCAACTATTGATGCATTTATAAATTAACTTAAGCCCATAAAAGTTGAACATAACTCCTATTATAAGTGAATTTAATTATCTCGCAACGATTCTAAGACTTAAAGTTTTTCAAGAATAAAATTTAAATCTTTTAAATTGACCAAGACCAAGACCCATACGGGGGTGGCAATTGGGCGGGCATGGTCGTCTTTAAGAGAAACCAAAAGAAATTTGCTTGTAATGCAATGCTGTAGAAGTAAATAAGTTAGAAAGTACTATAACTTAATGATATACAGTTCGAGACATTAGGGTGAGTAGAGGAAAATAAACAGTAAATAAATAAATAGAGAAATAAATTAATTAACCCTTTCATTACCGAAATAAACCTAATGTTACAAACTTCTTCTGTTTTTACTTATATTAACAGCATGTAGAATAAAAATTGTAATTCTGAAGACCTATCTCAATTACTTTAAAAGCTATATGAGTTTGTTCTGAAAACTAGATTCTTGAATTGTGACCACGAAGCTCTATGAAAATAAGCACTATTTGACCTAGGTTAGGTTTGGTGGCAGCTCAATGTATCAGGCTCACTTACACTATTCAGTCCATTGTGATACCACATTGGTGAACTTCTCTCTTATCACTGAGTGCTGCCCTATTATATCTATCGAAGTGTGAGAAAAAATACAAAAAAGAACCCGAAAAAATATCAGCTATAGTTTTTGTACGAATGTGCATTTACTAGAGACATACAGAAGAAAAATGGACTCAAAGTTTCGTATTTTTTCGTTTATTTTTAAAGAAGTTTATAAAAATGCATTTTAGTGCTCACCAATATGGAAACTATTTATAGCTTATTTAGATTGCAGCCTCTACTTTAAAATAACATCGATCGAAATAAATCGAAACTAAATAAATGGGAAAATAGAGTTTGGTGTCGTTTTCGAATGTCCTCCTAGGTGGACATCGGTAGTAAAAGGGTTAATAGGAGGATTAAAAATATGATTCTGGACCATTAAGAAATTAAATTGGGAGATCATTTTTATTTCCATAGAAAATTTTGTCAAAATTTTATTTCTATTGAAAATTTTTTCAAAATTTCATTTCTATAGACAATTTTGGCAAAATTTTATTTCTATAGACAATTTTCGCAAAAATTTATTTCTATATAAAATTATGTCAAAATTTTATTTCTATAGAAAAATTTGTCAAAATGTATTATTATTAATTAGTTATTTCGATAGCCAATTTTATCAAAATTTTATTTCTATGAAAATTTTGTTAAAATTTTATTTCTATAGAAAATTTTCTTAAAGTGTTATTTCGATAGAAAATTTTGTTAAAATTTTATTTCTATAGAAGATTTTGTCAACATTTTATTTCTACAGAAAATTTTGTCAAAATTTTATTTCCATAGAAAATTTTGTCAAAATTTTATTTCCATAGAAGATTTTGTCAAAATTTTATTTCTATAAAAGATTTTGTCAACATTTTATTTCTAAGAAAATTTTGTCAAAATTTAATTTCTAAGAAAATTTTGTCAAAATTTTATTTCCATAGAAGATTTTGTCAAAATTTTATTTCTATAAGAATTTTTGTCAACATTTTATTTCTAAGAAAAGTTTGTCAAAATATTGTTTCTGTAGAAAATGTCGAAATTTTATTTCTATAAAAAAATTTCTCAAAATTTTATTTTTTTAGAAAATTTTGTCAAAACTTTATTTCTATTGGAAATTTTGTCAAAATTTTATTTCTATTGGAAATTTTGTCTAAATTTTATTTCTATAGAAAATTTTGTTAAAATTTTATTTCTATAGAAGAAGATTTTGTCAAAATTTTATTTCTATAAGAATTTTTGTCAACATTTTATTTCTAAGAAAAGTTTGTCATAATATTGTTTCTGTAGAAAATGTCGAAATTTTATTTCTATAAAAAAATTTCTCAAAATTTTATTTTTTTTAGAAAATTTTGTCAAAACTTTATTTCTATTGGAAATTTTGTCAAAATTTTATTCCTAGTGGAAATTTTGTCTAAATTTTATTTCTATAGAAAATTTTGTCAAAATTTTATATCCATAGAAAATTTTCTCAGAATTTTATTTCTAAGAAAATTTTGTCAAAATATTACTTCTATAGACAATTTTATTAAAATTTTATTCCTATGAACATTTTGTTAAAGTATCATTTCTATAGAAAATTTTGTTAAAGTGTTATTTCTATAGAAAATTTTGTCAACATTTTATTTCTATAGTAAATTTTGTCAAAATTTTAATAATAAGTTTGATCTGCCAAAAAATGTGCTTACCAGAAATATTGATTTTATACCCCATAAAATATATACCGATCGACTCAGAATCACCTCCTGAGTCGATCTAGCGCTTGGTGTCCGTCTATCCGTCCGTCAGTCTGTCCGTCCGTCTGTCCATGTATTTGTTGTTCACAGGATTCCGGTCGCAATTATTAACCGATTTGGATGAAATTTGGTACAGGGAGTTTTTGGGCACAAGGGCGAACGCTATTGAATTTGGAAATCGGATCAAATTTAGATATAGCTCCCATATATATGTATCGCCCGATTTCGACAAATGGGGTCACGTTGCGCTTTTTTTCAAACGGATCGTCACCAAACTTGGCAAAAGGTAATCTTTTTCACCGCCCTTCAAGTCTGCAAAATTTCATCCAAATCGGTTCAGATTTAGATATAGCTCTCATATATATGTATCGCCCAATTTTCCCAAATTTGGTCACCAAACCCTTATTTATCAACCGATCTTACTCAAAGTTGGCTAAATGTAATCGCCTATAGCACTAACTATATGTGAAAAAAAATCATCAAAATCGGTTCAGATTTAGCTATAGTTCTCATATATATGTACCGCCCGATTTTTCTAAATTTGACCATAATACCCTTATTTAACAACCGATCTTACTCAAATTTGTCTAATTGTAATCTTCTATAGCACTTACTATGTGTGCAAAAAATCATCGAAATCGGTTCAGAGGTAGATATAGCCCCTATATATATGTATAGCCCGATTTTTCTAAATTTGGCCATAGAACCCTTATTTATTAACCGATCTTACTCAAAGTTGGCTAAATATAATCTTCTACAGCATTAACTATATGTGCAAAAAATCATCGAAATCGGTTCAGATTTAGCTATAGCTCCCATATATATGTACCGCCCGATTTTTCTAAATTTGGCCATAAAACCCCTATTTATCAACCGATCTTACCCCAACTTGGCTAAATGTAGTCTTCTATAGCACTAACTATATGTGCAAAATTTCATCGAAATCGGTTCATATGCAGATATAGCTCTCATATATACGTATAGCCCGATTTTCCCAAATTTGGCCATAGACCCCTTATTTATTAACCGATCTTACTCAAAGTTGGCTAGATCCAGTCCTCTATAGTACTAACTATATGTGCAAAATTTCATCGAAATCGGTTCATATGCAGATATAGCTCCCATATATGTATCGCCCGATTTTGAAAAATTTGCCCCTAATAACCTTATGTTTGACCATAGAGGCCTCATTTCTTAACTGATCTTACTCAAATTGTGCACAAGGTAACCTTTTGTGGTATTAATCAAACCCACAAAATATTATGCAAATTGGATCAGATTTAGATATAGCTTCCATATATATGCATCGCTCGATTTTCCCAAATTTGGCCATAGTACTCTTATTTATTAACCAACGTTACTCAAATTTCAAATTTTTATGTACTAGCCGATCGTTCTTATACGTACTTGTAGCTCTTACATAAGAATATTGCTCGATTTTTACAAATTTGTATTTATTACCCACACTAATTGAACGATTTTCTCTTTTTTTAATAATGGCCTCAATATTAGTGGCATACTAACTCCGTAGGTGCAATATCAACACAGTCAGTGTAGCTAGAAGTAGGTGAAATTCCCTATATGTAGGGTTTTTCTAATATTTAGCGTCTTGTAGGGACGTAGGGCCACAATGTAGGGACATTTTCATCCAACATAATTTGCAATAATTTTTACATTTTGGTGACTCTAGAGGAGGAAATTAGAAGCCGTCAAGGCTTGATCTTTAACAATGTGTGGTAACAACAGTTACCACTCGTGCCCAAAAAAAATCTAACAAAATTTGAAGATTACCACAAATTTAGCAAACAAATATTTCTATAGAAATTTTTGCCAAAACTTTATTCCTGCAGAAAATTTTGTCAACAGTTTATTTCTATAGAAAATTTTGTCAAAATTGTATTTCTATAGAAATTTTTTTCAAAATATTATTTCTATAAAAAAATTTTCTCAAAATTTTATTTCTATGGAATTTTTTCTCAAAATTTTATTTCTATAAAAAATTTTCTCAAAATTTTATTTCTATGGAATTTTTTCTCAAAATTTTATTTCTATACAATTTATTGTCAAAATTTTTTTTTTCTACAGAAAAATTTCTCACAAAAATTTGTTTATAGAAACTTTTTCTAAAAGTTTTTTTTTATATACAGATTGAACAAAAAAGATTACTATTTTGGGTAGAATTCTACCAACTACGGCAACCGTGGTGGTAATACAAATTTATATTCTAAGTTATATACGTTGCATATTCATGTTTTTAGATAATAAACCATTTTTGTTTTGTAAATTTTTTTTAAATTAAACGAAAAATATTGTAGGGAAAATTGTATGGGAAAGTAGGGAACTCTTTTTGACTTTGTAGGTTAAACCGAATATTTACCCTGGCAACATTGACTATGAGCTATAGTCAGATTGAGACAAAGCACCCATAAACATGTACCCCTTAATTTTCTTAAATATGCAACTGCGGTTTATCTCCCAGACCTATATCAATGTTACCCCACAAATGTTTATGATTACTAATTCAGTAAGGGTGGTTTAGGGTATGATATAGTCGGCCCCGCCCGACTTTTTTCTTTACTTACTTGTTTTTTTTATTAAAGATTTTTTGTTTGATAAAAATTTTTTACAAATTTATAAAGCCTACAGCTCCCGAAAAATGTTCTTTGCTACCAAAAGCCTTAAGGGAAGGTCTTTGAATGATAGTAAATTTTTTAGAGTATATGAAAGTTTAGCATATTTTTAGGATATTTTTATCCTCCTAAGAATTTGGAGAAGGCCAGAAAAGGGAGAAGGCCACAGTGGTGGCCAGGTAATGCATGGAGAGACAGACAATCGGATATGACTAAACCAATTCAATATTTGATTCATGGTCATTCAAAAGTTGGGGTAAAAAAGTGTAATGAAATATTTCATAATTTTAGTGGGCAAAGTAATCACAAAAATGAGTTATTGTGAAGAAAAGAAACGATCTTTAAGAAAATTAAACCTGGCGATACCAGCCAGATTTCCACCGATGAGAAGTTGCAGATAGAATAATAGAGCAACGGATTAATTCGTTCCACCCCAATACATCAACATTTTCCAGTAGTAACAGAATGAAAAGAAAAAATACCAAAGTAAATCATTTCATTGTCATTTAGCCTCGAAGAAAATTGAAATTTAAGAAACAATCACAATGATACTGAAAGTGATAATGAAGTTGGTAGTACGCCCATCCCAGAAGAAGAAAAATAACAAGAAAGAGTACGAAGCAAGATAGGATAGTTGCTTGGCAACAAATTACACATTGCACAAATTGCTACAATAATACTCAAATTACATATCTCAAAAAAGATGGTTGTAGAGGGTAGAGAGTATTTGTGGGGGGATGGGGGTTGAGATAGCAGGACCAAAGTGAAATGGTAGCTCATTTGAACTTAACATGAATTCCAATGCTACAGGGCTTTGGCATCGACACCGTATCATGCTTCCCATGAGCCATCATCGTTTGTTGGCCTATTTTTTCTTTATTTTCTTCTATTACAAATGTACCATTAAATTTCAAGAGTAATTTGTAGAGCGATATTTGAGATAAAGGAAAAAAGCAAATCTGTGCTAGTGAAATCTATACGGGTTAAGGGGCCAAAGAACTATGATCTCCATGACCATGATGTTGCTGAGGGTTTATTGTGTGATTGTATTTAATTTTTTTTTTTTGAATGAATGACCACATTGTCATCAGCCAAATATTAATCCTCATCGCTGTGCCATACATATCAGCCACCCAGTGTTTCACAAAATCCTCCATGTATACCAATCATTGACCGCATTTGTTTCTATGAAATTAAAATATTTTTTTTTGTTTCGTCACCGTGGTCTTGCTCATCATTCGCACTTTAGAAAATTAAGTTTATGAGAAGAATTTAAAAATAACTTTAATCCAATTTCATTTCCTCCTAGAAACCAAAACCCAATTTTCAAACTTCCCTAAGAGGTGTTTTCCCTTGGATGCTTTTTTGTCTATTTTCTGGTATTTTTGCTGTATTTTATAAAACACTTGGCTTGTCTCCTCTATAAGAATATTACGGGCACAAACTGACTTACTTACGAAGTCCACAAATAGATTTTGTCTACTTGTTCGGGGCATCCACTTGAGACAACAATAAAAGGTCTGTAGGTCTATGGCCATTTTATAAGATTTTCATACACAGAAAGCAATTTGTGTGTGGGTATTGGTCGAATGAAACAAGAGGTTAGGAATTGAATTGATAATATTCATATATACAGCTTCTCTAATAAAGTTCTTGATCATTTAGAGGAAAATGTATGAGTGTGACTCAGCTGACTCATTATTATACCCTCCATCATAGGATGGGGGTATATTAACTTTGTCATTCCGTTTGTAACACATCGAAATATTGCTCTAAGACCCCATAAAGTATATATATTCTGGGTCGTGGTGAAATTCTGAGTCGATCTAAGCATGTCCGTCCGTCCGTCCGTCCGTCCGTCCGTCTGTTGAAATCACGCTAACATCCGAACGAAACAAGCTATCGACTTGAAACTTGGCACAAGTAGTTGTTATCGATGTAGGTCGGATGGTATTGAAAATGGGCCACATCGGTCCACTTTTACGTATAGCCCCCATATAAAGGGACCCTCAGATTTGGGTTGTGGAGCCTCTAACAGAAGCATATTTCATCCGATCCATCTGAAATTTGGTACATGGTGTTGGTATATGGTATCTAACAACCATGCAAAAATTGGTCCATATCGGTCCATAATTATATATAGCCCCCATATAAACCGATCCCCAGATTTGGCTTGTGGAGCCTCTAAGAGAGGCATATTTAATCCGATCCGGCTGAAATTTGGTACATGGTGTTAGTATATGGTCTCTAACAACGATGCAAAAATTGGTCCACATCGGTCCATAATTATATATAGCCCCCATATAAACCGATCCCCAGATTTGGTTTGTGGAGCCTCTAAGAGAAGCATATTTCATCCGATCCGGCTGAAATTTGGAACATGGTGTTGGTGTGTGGTCTCTAACAACCATGCAAAAATTGGTCCATATCGGTCCATAATTATATATAGCCCCCATATAAACCGATCCCCAGATTTGGTTTGTGGAGCCTCTAAGAGAAGCAAATTTCATCCGATCCGGCTGAAATTTGGTACATGATGTTGGTATATGGTCTCTAGCAACCATGCAAAAATTGGTCCACATCGGTTCATAATTATATATAGCCCCCATATAAACCGATCCCCAGATTTGGCTTGTGGAGCCTCTAAGAGAAGCATATTTCATCCGATCCGGCTGAAATTTGGTACATGGTGTTGGTATATGGTCTCTAACAATCATGCAAAAAGTGGTCCACATCGGTCCATAATTATATATAGCCCCCATATAAACCGATCTCCAGATTTGGCTTGCGAAGCCTCAAAGAGAAGCAAATTGAATCCGATCCGGCTGAAATTTGGTACATGGTATTGGTATATGGTCTCTAGCAACCGTGCAAAAATTGGTCCATATCGGTCCATAATTATATATAGCCCCCATATAAAACGTTCTCCAGATTTGACCTCCGGAGCCTCTTGGAGGAGCAAAATTCATCCGATCCGGTTCAAATTAGGAACGTGGTGTTAGTATATGGTCGCTAACAACCATACCAAAATTGGTCCAATCACACAAAAATTGGTCCATATCGATTCATAATCATGGTTGCCACTAGAGCCAAAAATAATCTACCAAAATTTTATTTCTATAGAAAATTTTGTCAAAATTTTATTTCTAGAGAAAATTTTGTTAAAATTTTATTCGGTTCATAATAAAATTTTCATCATTGTCAAAATTTTATTTTTATAGAAAAGTTTGTTCAAATTTTATTCGCTTCATAATCATGGTTGCCACTCGAGCCAAAAATAATCTACCAAGCTTTTATTTCTATAGAAAATTTTGTTAAAATTTAATTTCTGTAGACATTTTTATCAAAATTTTCTTTCTATAGAAAATTTTGTGAAAATTTTTATTTCTATAGAAAATTTTGTGAAAATTTTATTTCTATAGAAAATTTTGTTAAAATTTTATTTCTGTAGAAAATTTTGTCAAAATTTTATGTCTACTTTGTCAAACTGAATTATATACGTATTGGATCGATCTTTTTTGATTTAATATATACCACGTATGGACTTACATACAATTTAGAAGATGGTGTTAGGAGGTTTTAAGATACCTTGCCATCGGCAAGCGTTACCGCAACTTAAGTAATTCGATTGTGGGTGGCAGTGTTTAGAAGAAGTTTCTACGCAATCCATGATGGAGGGTACATAAGCTTCGGCCTGGCCGAACTTACGGCCGTATATAAAGGGTGATTCTTTTGAGGTTAGGATTTTCATGCATTAGTATTTGACAGATCACGTGGGATTTCAGACATGGTGTCAAAGAGAAAGATGCTCAGTATGCTTTGACATTTCATCATGAATAGACTTACTAACGAGCAACGCTTGCAAATCATTGAATTTTATTACCAAAATCAGTGTTCGGTTCGAAATGTGTTTCGCGCTTTACGTCCGATTTATGGTCTACATAATCGTCCAAGTGAGCAATACGTAAATAAGCAAAATTGCCGCATTTGGAGTGAAGAGCAACCAGAAGCCGTTCAAGAACTGCCCATGCATCCCGAAAAATGCACTGTTTGGTGTGGTTTGTACGCTGGTGGAATCATTGGACCGTATTTTTTCAAAGATGCTGTTGGACGCAACGTTACGGTGAATGGCGATCGCTATCGTTCGATGCTAACAAACTTTTTGTTGCCAAAAATGGAAGAACTGAACTTGGTTGACATGTGGTTTCAACAAGATGGCGCTACATGCCACACAGCTCGCGATTCTATGGCCATTTTGAGGGAAAACTTCGGAGAACAATTCATCTCAAGAAATGGACCGGTAAGTTGGCCACCAAGATCATGCGATTTGACGCCTTTAGACTATTTTTTGTGGGGCTACGTCAAGTCTAAAGTCTACAGAAATAAGCCAGCAACTATTCCAGCTTTGGAAGACAACATTTCCGAAGAAATTCGGGCTATTCCGGCCGAAATGCTCGAAAAAGTTGCCCAAAATTGGACTTTCCGAATGGACCACCTAAGACGCAGCCGCGGTCAACATTTAAATGAAATTATCTTCAAAAAGTAAATGTCATGGACCAATCTAACGTTTCAAATAAAGAACCGATGAGATTTTGCAAATTTTATGCGTTTTTAAAAAAAAAAAGTTATCAAGCTCTTAACAAATCACCCTTTACTTGTTTTATTTTTTTGTAGCTTATTAATATTTTTTATGTTCTTTATGCTTTTAATTGTTATATTTAGGCTCACTTTGATTACTTAATCCGTTGAGGTAGCATAGGTTGTGAAATTCTCTCTCTCTATCATTTTCAACTCATTGACGTCTCTCTCATTAATGAGTATAAGAAAGAGAATTTCACCACCATTGCTATCACAATGAAGAGAGTAGTCATAATGGGTCTATGTCTTTATTGGCACTGAAAAGACAGTAAACCCACCAGGAAGAAAATTTTAAATTAATTTTAGAAAATTTAGATTATTTTCATGAAAATCCCACTGTATTACAAACGATAATATCACTCCGATATCATAAAAATAATTAAATAGTTTTCGACAAATTGAAGAATATTTATTAGACATAATTATTTGTTGTTGTTGTGTTTTTCACTTGTTAAAGAAAGTTTTGTAGTTTGAAATAAAAAAGTGGAATTCAAAATTGCAAGAATATCTTTATTGTCATACGGAATTCAAGATGGTCTCATTTGTAGTAAAATTTACAAATTTAAAAAAATAATCAACTATTTTGTTAAAAGTACGAAATTAGTCGATATTTATGCTTCATTTGTGTATATTTTTCACTTTTTTTATACCCACCACCATAGAATGGTGATGGGGGTATAATAAGTTTGTCATTCCGTTTGTAACACATCGAAATATCGATTTCCGACTATATAAAGTATATATATTCTTGATCAGGGAGAAATTCTAAGACGATATGACCATGTCCGTCTGTCCGTATGTCTGTCTGTCTGTCTGTTGTAATCACGCTAGAGTCTTCAATAATGAAGCAATCGTGTTGAAATTTTGCACAAACTCGTCTTTTGTCTGCAGGCAGGTCAAGTTCGAAGATGGGCTATATCGGTCAAGGTTTTGATATATTCCCCACATAAACCGACCTCCCGATTTGGCGTCTTGGGCTTATAGAAATCGTAGTTTTTATCCAATTTGCCTGAAATTTTAAATCTAAAGGTATTTTATGACCATGAAGAGGTGTACCAAAAATGGTGAGTATCGGTCCATGTTTTGGTATAGCCCCATATAGACCGATCTCCCGATTTTACTTCTTGGGCTTATAGAAACCGCAGTTTTTATCCAATTTGCTGAAATTGGAAATCTAGAGGTATTTTGGGACCATAAACAGGTGTACCAAAAATGGTGAGTATCGGTCCATGTTTTGGTATGGTCCCCATATAAAACGACCTCCCGAATTGGGGTCTTGGGCTTATAGAAACCGTAGTTTTTATCCAATTTGTCTGAAATTGTAAATCTAGAAGTATTTTAGGACCATAAAGAAGTGTGCCGAAAATTGTGAGTATCGGTCCATATTTTGGTATAGCCCCCATATAGACCGATTTCCCGATTTTACTTCTTGGGCTTCTAGAATCCAAAGTTTTTATCCTATTTGCCTGAAATTGGAAATCTAGAGGGTTTTTGGGGTCCTAAAGAGGTGTGCTGAAAACGGTCAGTATCGGTCCATATTTTAGTATAGCCCCCATAAGAACGATCTCCCGATTTAACTCCTTGGGTTTCTAGAAACCGTAGTTTTTATCTGATTTGCCTGAAATTGTAAATATTCTGGTATTTTAGGCTCACAAAAACGTGTATCGGATTAAGTTTTTATCGGTTCATTTGGTAATGCCTCCATATAGACCGACTTCACTTCTTGAGGGTGTAGAAGGCGCACTGATCATGAAAATTGCTTGAAGCTAAATGTAAAATTTCCAGATTTTACTTCTACAGATTTAAGATTTCAAATCAAGACGTTATTTTATAATTTTCTTGCACTCTTACAAGAGATGTTAATGATTCCTCTAAAACTCAAACAAAAATGGTTCTTATAAATCCAGAATCTGAAGTGTCTTCAAGTCCTCAAGCCCTCCTGAAATTTCAAAGAAAACCCTAATATTTGATTCATGGTGGTGGGTATTTAAGATTCGGCCTGGCCGAACTTAGTGCTGTATATACTTGTTTTTTTCTCTTTTTTTTTAATTTAACTAACGTACGCAAAAAGTTATTAGAGTAAAGGAAACTTTCTCCAAACATAATAGTTCCATGAACTAAAATATAGTGAAATTGGCTTTAGTGAAATAGCGGGTTCATTTTTTTTTTTTTTAAATGTGGTTCACTCAAATTAAGAGAGTCATCATATGGACTCACATACAAAGTAAACAGGAATTGCACTAAACATTTTGAGACGTCGTTATTGGCTATTATGTTAGATAGTGCCACTTATAAGTTTATATTTTGTGTACTATCATGGAACTGTAATAAATAAATAAATAAATTCTTGAAAATAAGAACTTGTATTCGGAAAAGTGTTTTCCTAGAAATATCATACAATTGATATATTCTCCATTTAGATTTCCAAAATTCATATTGAGAAATTTATTTATTATATATTTATATATATTTATATTTGCTACAAAAATTAATCAACCCATTTAGTTTATCCTTGCTTTTGGTCTGCCTGTGGTCAACACACAGCAAACTAAATCAAATTTCTGATTTTTGATAAACTCTCCCATTTCTCATTAACACAAATATTTTTCCCAGTATACATATTGAAACATTACCAATATTGTGGGTGGGGTTGATTATGTTGCAAGAAAAACAACAGCAACAACAAGAAAAATGCGGAAACTTAAGTTGCGGTAAATGTCTACAATAGGCAAAATACATTTTAAGGTCAACTAGGACTAGGAACAGAAAACACAAGAACAACAACAACAACAACAGTAACAACATCTTTAGCAAAAGAACCATCAAAGATGTTTCTAATGAAAAAGTGAGTGAATCTCAAGAGAGTGAATTCTTGTATTGCCTTATGGTATATTGCCTCTCCCCCATATCGAATGGTCTAATATGGTGACGCAGTGTGGTTTCTGTTATATGAGTATGTATGTTATGTGTGTCTGATTGTGTGTTGTTCCAGAAAGTGATATTTATTAAACTGCAATGCAGTGATAAAATTCTAGACTTCGAATAAATTTCCTGACATATTCAAAGGAGCGTTTGTGGTTTTTTCGATTACAAGAAAAACTGACAGGATATCACATGAAAAACATGTGCTGTTGTGGTTATGAATATTGGACGAAGAAGACAAGGATGAACACTAACAGAAAACAGCTATCTTAGGAATTTCTCAAATCAGTGAAAATTTAATTTCTCGCTATAACAATAGAGAGGCTATAGTACATCCCAGAAAATTTTAGCTTCACTGAAAAAATTTAGATTATTTGTAGAAAATTTTAACTAAACAGTGTTAAAAGCGATGACATCACGTCGATATCACAAAAATAAGTAAATATTTTTCGACAAATTCAAGAAAATTTATGTAGTTTGAGGGAAAAAATTTTAGTTCAAAATTTCAAGAATGTCTTTAGTGCCATACGAAGTTCAAATTAGGTGCAATTGTAGTAAAATTTACAAATTTAAATAAATGAAGAACTATTTTGTGAGAAGTACGAATTTTGTAAATTTGTATGCTTCATTTGTGTATAAGTTCTTCCCCCGTTTTTAGTTAATTTAGGACTATACGGCGGATGACCTACCAAATCGTTGTTATGAGAGCTCAACTATGCAGTTGTTTGACCCGATGTGAAGAGTGATCCATCTTCAGCTGTTGATTTTCCTGATTTCTTAGAAGACAACTGGCAAACAACTGGTGGTACGCTAGCGATATCCCAGAAAAAAAATTTGAAAGTTCTTCCAAAGGCACAACTTTAAAAGCACTTCCAGAAGATGCACTCCCAATGATCTTCTTTATTTTAACTACCCACGAAGTTCTTTTAATTCAATTTTTTATAACTTGGTTTATAATCCTGCACTGTAGTTATAAGATTTTAATCTTAATCTCAATAAAATGAAATGAAATGATATGATGGGTAATTTTAACTTTTTTTGTTTCAAATAGGTTAAAAACAGAGTAAGAATTCATAAAATGTTACAAATCATTTAAATTCTATCGAAAAAAAAAAATGCTAAATCAAATCTGGAAAAATTGTGAATTTTTGAAAATATTTGAGATCAAACATTTCCGATAAGCGTTAGAATTCATTAAAAATTATAAAAAATTATAAAAATTATTTATTTGACAAAACATTACAGAATTTTTTAATTTACATCCAAAACATTGAATTCGGATCACACCTAAAGAAGTAATGCAAATTCAGTGCAAAGGCTGTTGAAATGGAGTATTTCAGTCCTATGACAAGCCCATGTTAAATTAATCGCTTCTGGTCAATTTTGCACCACTTCCGGATTCAATTTTAATTCCACATTTTAATTCCTTTTTTGGCGACGCTTTTTTTGCTGGGATGTTCAGTTTATCGGAAAACAAACAGGCTTTTCTTTGGAAGTACTTCGTGCGGGAGTAAATTTTGTTGGATTTGGCTCATCTTGATACATCCATTCAGTCGACTGCTGTTTATTATTGGGCTCATATGCGCAAATCCACGATTGATCACTTGCTGGGATGTCATCGACGTGTTTTAATATCGTAGTTTTGTAGCATTTCTTTCAACTAATCGAAAATCTATTAAATAAAATTTTTACCAAATTTTCTGTAGAAATAACTTTTTAGCAAAATTTTTTATATATAAAATTTTTTTGACAAAATTTTCTGTAGGAGTAACATTTTGACTAAATTTTCTATAAAACTACAAATTAGAAAAAAATTTTAATAGAAATAAAATTAATTAATAGAAAAAAAATAAACTTTTCTATAGAAATAAAATTTTGACAAAATTTTCTATAAAAATAAAATGTCGAAAAAAAAATTTAAATAAAATAATGCGAAAATTTTCTATTAAAATAACATTTTGAGAAAATTTTTTTATGAAATAAAATTTGTACAAAATTTTCTCTTGAAATAAAACTTTGACAAAATTTTCTCTTGAAATAAAATTTTGACAAAATTTTCCAAAGAAATAAAATTTTTGACAAAATTTTCCATAGTTTTGAAAAAAAAGATTCTATAAACATAAAATTTTGACAAAATGTTCTGAATAAACTTTCAACAAAATTTTTTATAGAAATAAATTTTTGACATAATTTTTTTCTATCGAAATAAAACTTTGACTAAATTTCTGTAGGAATAAAATTCTTTAAAAATAAAATTTTGAAAAAATTCAATAGAAATAATATTTTGACTTAATTTTCTAAAGAAATAAAAATTTTGAAAAAAAAAATCAATAGAAATAACATTTTGACAAGATTTACTTTAAAAATAAAATTATGACAAAATTTTCTATAGAAATCAAATTTTGACAAAATTTTCAGAAAATTTTCTATAGAAAGAAAATGTTGACAAAATTTTCTATAGGAATAAAATGTTTAAAAAAGTTTTCTATAGTAATAAAATTCTAACAAAATTTTCTATAGAAATAAAATGTTTACAAAAAATTTCTACAGAAATCTAATTTTGAGAAAATTTTGTATTAAAATAAAATTTTCAGAAAATTTTTTATGAAATAAAATTTTGTTAAAAATTTCTCTTGAAATACAATTTTGACAAAATTTTCTATAGAAATAAAATTTTTGCCAAAATTTTATATAGTCTTGAAAAAATTTTCCATAGAAATAAAGTTTTAAAAAAATTTTCTATAAACATTAAATTTTGACAAAATGTAGAACATTTAACTTTCAAGAAACTTTCAACAAAAATTTTTATAGAAATAAATGTTTGACACAATTTTCTATAGAAATAAAACTTTGACTAAATTTCTGTAGGAAAAAAATTCTATAGAAACAAAGTTTTGAAAAAATTTCAATAGAAATAAAATTTTGACTAAATTTTCTATAGAAATAAAATTTTGAATAGAAATAAAATTTTGACAAAATTTTCTATAGAAATAACATTTTGACAAAATTTACTATAGAAATAAAATTTTGACAAAATTTTCTATAGAAATAAACTTTTGACAAAATTTTCTATAGAAATAAGATTTTGACAAAATTTTCTATGGTAATAAAATTTTCACAAAATTTTCCATAGAAATAAAATGTTGACAAAATTTTCTATAGAACTAAAATCTTACCAAAATTTTCTATAGAAATAACATGATTACAAAAATTTTCTATATAAATAAAATGTTGACAAAATTTTCTATAGAAATAAAATGTTTTCTATAAAAATAAAATTTTGACAAAATTTTCTATAGAAATATAATTTTGAGAACATTTTCTATAAAAATAAAATTTTTAAAAAAATTACATAAAAATAAAATTTTTAAAAAAATTACATAAAAATAAAATTTTGAGAAAATTTTCTATTAAAATAAAGTTTTGAGAAAATTTTTTATGAAATAAAATTTTGTTAAAAATTTCTCTTGAAATAAAATTTTGACAAAAATTTCTCTTGAAATAAAATTTTGACAAAATTTTCTATAGAAATAAAATTTTTGTCAAAATTTTATATAGTTTAAAAAAAAAAGTTCCATAGAAATAAAATTTTGAAAAATTTTTCTATAAACATAAAATTTTGACAAAATGTTCTAAATAAACTTTCAACAAAATTTTTTATAGAAATAAATTTTTGACATAATTTTCTATAGAAATAAAAGTTTGACTAAAGTTCTGTAGGAAGTTTTGACTAAATTTTCTACAGAAATAAAATTTTGAAAAAAAAATTTTGAATGGAAATAAAATTTTAACAAAATTTACTATAGAAATAAAATTTTAACAAAATTTACTATAGAAATAAAATTTTGACAAATTTTTCTATAAAAATAAATTTTTGGCAAAATTTTCTATAGAAATAAAATTTTGATAAAATTTTCTATAGAAATAAAATTTTGATAAAATTTTCTATAGAAAAAAAATTTTGACAAAATTTACTGTACGTAGAAATAAAATTTTCTATAGAAATAAAATTTTGAAAAAATAATTTTTGGTACGAGTAGCAACTGTGAATGCCGTTCGGACTCTGCTATAAAAAAGGGCCCTTGTCGTTAAGCCAAACATACAATTGGAAATCACTCTAACCAAATGAACCTATAATGGGCTACCACAATACCTAACGTAGTCTACGTCCAATGAAAAACTACTTCCCTATGGTCGAGTTATCGGCCAAAGAGTCATGGATATTGAACCTTGTTTGAACTTGTTTGTAACGTTTTCAATAGTTCATGAGCTGTAGTCGGTGAAAAATGGTAATTTTTTTTTTAACATTTTTGGGATTTTGAGTATGCAGATGAAATTTTTCCGAATTAATATATTCAGCATATTTATTTGCCTAGTCAAGAGCTACAACTTTGCTGAAGGAAAAAAAAAACATAGTGGTATTTAAAACCTTGCCTGATTTCGCCGAGAGTACATCGTCTAAATCGTATACTGTTTGCATTACAATTTTTCCTACAGTATCCTAAATTTATGAAATTGAAGTATTGTTGTTTTTTTTTATATTTTAAAATTTTTTTTTATAGTGCTTTAGAATAAATCACACAAAAATTACAAAGTTAGTACGAAATTCGTAACATATGTGTGTGTGCTTCATGTAACTCAATACAATTCCTACGAGTTATCAATTTATTCTCAGTTTGTCTTTATTGCCCTACAAACGAATCATATAAGCGTTTCCTTTTTCTAAGCCAATTGGGTTGGCTTGTCAATGGCTTGTGTACTTATGTGTCTATAGGATTTGATGTGTGTCTTTGTGTGAGTGCGTATGTGTTGCTTTCATTTCCTAGATTTGTGCGCAAATTGCTATAATACAATAATAACAAATCATATTTTTTTTGGTTTTTTTATTATTATCACTTATATTCTTTATGTTTGCTCTCTCTCTCCCTCTTTATCTCACACTCTCTGTCTCTTTGTGGTATCTGTGTTGTAAACATAATGATGGATTTCCTTTTCTTCTTGTAAGACACTCTGTATGTGTTAAGAATCCTAAGCAAATAGAGAGAGAGAGAGAGTAACACCAACACCATTGCAATCACTATGAAATCTGAAACCCTTAAAATGCTTAAGAAATATAGAATGGAATGGATTTCATTGTAGGGGATCTATGGGATTTAGCTTCCCCATTTATTTAACCACTTGTCAAGGGGTTTAAGGATTTACCATAGATATATTTTATATTCAGGAGACAAATGATTATTAGCTGCAGTGCATTACTATACCACATACATGTTTGGTAGGAAAATGAAATTTATATTGATGCTTATCGGTTTTAGCAGCTAGTACTACGATCGGTTTTAGCATTGAAATTTTTTCGGATGCATTTTGCTAAATAATTTTTTTTATCAATAATAACAACACACGTTTTTGTTTTGGTTGGATGTGTTTTGGGTAGCATCAAGCAGATATCATCAAGGTTGGCAGATAAAAGGGACAAATTCCGGAAAGTAGATCCAGCTGATCCACGGATGCCGAATTTCGCTTAGGAGAGAAGATCAACCGGCTTGTGGCTATTCATAAATGGGAAAAGTAGAACAAGCATTTGGATGAGTTCGATTTTGGGTCCAAGCGTTTGTGGTCTAGGATCCGAATCTCTTGAACACCAAAGGAAAAGACAACATCTTCATTTCGTTTGGGGGAAAACTCCGAAGGACGATAACCGTGTAGCGAATGCTTTCTGCAGACAAATCGTCGAGCACTCCCACACAGTTTACCGTGTAGACAGAAGCCAAAGGGGAGTTCCCGTGCACTCAGACAGGACAGCCCCTCTATGATCGTGAGCCAGGAGTGTGTGTTGCAGGCGATAAAGGCCGCCAAGAGCTTCACAGAAATTGGCCCAAATGGTTTGGCCACGAGGATGTTGTAGCACATAGGAAAGATTGGGGTTAGGTTTCTGGTCCATACCTTCAATGTTTACCTCAACACTCTCGAAATACCAGATATCTGGAAGAAAAAGAAGATTGTTCCAGTTCTGAAACCAGGAAAGTATTCACATCTTGGAGACTCGAATCGACCAATTACCATTCTTTCTATTTACTGCTTCACTTCACAGAACATCTAATATTGACATAACATCAGCATGGTTTTCGCGTGTACGACCTGCCCGAATTAGAGATGGTTGGACAACTATATGACTGGCAGACATTGCCATGTGGAATTCAGAGGAAAGGCGACTTTGCTTAGGAGGAATAAACAAGGCGGTGTACTGCCCATCTTCCTTTTTAACTTTTACGTGGTGGGAGTTCCTTCCACCATCAGATGTCCACCTCATAACCTATGCGGATGACTGTGCCGTAGTCACCACCAGAGCTTGAGGTGAAGATTAATGACTGCCTCCTTCCACTTAGGGACTTTTTTGTCCGATGGAATCTGAAATTTACGCGGCAGATTAATCGACGGAAACCATTTTTACATCGTGGACCAAGGAAGAGAGCCTCGGGATGAGATCTGTAAATTATATCCAGCTGATCCGAGGATATCGAATTTCGCTTAGGAGAGGAGATCGACCAGCTTGTGGCCATAAACGAGAAAATTGGCGCAAGTATTTGAATGAGTCCGATCTTGGATCCAAACGATTGTGGTCTACGATCCAGACCTCCCGAAACCCAAACGAAGAGGCAACGTCCTCATTTCGTTTGGGGGCAAACTCCGAAGGACGACACCCGTGTACTTTTTGCAGACATTTCGTCGAGCACCCCCAGACAGTAGACTGTGCAATCAGAAGCCAAAGGCGAGTACTCCGAGCACTCAAACAGGACAGCCCCCCAATTGTCATCAGCCAGGAGTGTATGCCCCAGGCGAAAAAGGTTGCCAATAGCAATTGGTTCTAGGTGGCTACTAGGATATTGAAGCACATAGGAGAGAATGGCGCTAGGTACCTGGCCCATGCCTTCAATGTTTGCCTCAACATCAAAGGTGTTCCAGTTCTGAAACCAGGAAAACAGACACCTAGTGAAGACTCGAATCGACCAATTACCCTTCTTTATGGAAGGTATTTTATTGCCCTACATCACAAAACATCAGCATGGTTTTTGCTCGGACTTAAGTACGACCATTGCGTTGTGTGAATTAACAGCCACCATTGCAGAGGGATTGAATAGTGAGAGACCACATGAACGTTTGATTCTCTTAGAATTGGACTTGTTTAAAGTGTTTAAGACGGTGCTCTACATCACCCTCCTTGGCGAACTATATGGCTGGCAGCTGGAGCTCGATATTCACTTTCGTGGCCAGAGTATCAAGAATGCCAAGATTCTGCGTGTAGGTTAGGTTAGGTTAGGTGGCAGCCCGATGTATCAGGCTCACGTAGGCTATTCAGTCCATTGTGATACCACACTGGTGAATTCTGGGTGTAACATTTGATACTTTGTTTCATGCGGAAATGGTAGCTAAACTCGTCGGGAGTAAACACAAGATCCTGAAGGCATTGGCTGGTAGCACTTAAGGGAGAGATAAGTAGATGAAACCAAAAAAAATCTTTGAGGTTATTGGTCATCTCCTTTTCGATTATGCGACCACCGCCTGGGCTGTCAGTATTAGCGAATGGGTCGAACGATGCGAAATATTGCGCTACGAATTGCCACTCGATGTCACTCCAATGCACCAGAACAACATCTCCAGCTTGAGCCCAAATGAGACAACACTGCGACACACTTCAGCGACCACCATCTCATGATAAAGTGCAGAGGGGTAAACCACCCAAACCATGCCATATCCAGGAGGTTACCACCCCAATAAGCCAAGCCCATCCGGTTCGATTTCAGGCAAGAAATACAGTCAATTGGCGACTTAAGTGATAACAGTGATGAGGGAATAAAGATGGCATTGAGGACGGCACACAGTGCAGCGGTTCAAAAGGCAATAGATTCCTAACAGTGAAGCATTGTGCTGTGTGCAATACTCCCACCTGTCAGCGATGACGAGAGATGGCTTCCTTGAAATGCTAGGTCGGTGCTAGCCCAGCGAAGATCTGTCTTCCGAAACCGGCAACTAAAGATGTTTGCCTGAGAGATAGTCGACGAGCATAGGTGGGGTACCTGAAGGAATGTAACAACAGTGAGAGCCCTCTCGAACCCAACTACAAGGGATAATGGGATCTGATGTTAACTGATCCGAAGATATGCACTAGATTTTTCAACCGACAGTTTTTCGAGCATCCCGAGAGTGATAGAGCGAAAATAGTTTAACTCGTTGTCACCAAACCACCGCACTTGAGGCACTACAGATCTACAGCTCCTACAGTTATTGAAAGCAGCGTAGATGAAGCGTGGGTCATTTATAATCAAATGTCCAGCGAAACCTTCTCGCCTCACTACCAGATCACTTTGGAAGTATTCCATCTTAGCTTCTCGATCCCAACAACAACAAAAGGGGGAAGATTTGTTTCAAATATTTGATAACATATGCGTCACAATCCCCATTTTCATGGAGCTACGTTAGTGCTACGTTAGCGAACGAATTTTTATACCTTACCATGGACATATCTGTCATCTTGCTTATATATTTCATATACCAGTTAACTGCTGAAAATTTTTCAGTTAAAGTTAACGGGAGAGAAGATATTTGCAATTTTCTTTCTGTTAACTGGCAGTTAAAGCCTAACGTAGCTACATGAAAATGGCCGTAGATATCACAATGCCAACGTTAAAATCCATATATCGTATAAATAATATTTAACAAACTACAACTATAAAATTTTCCAATATGCACAAGTATTTTTGGATGATATTCAAAGCAAGGTCTCAAAAACCAATCCCCTCCATGTGGCCATTTGAATTCATATATAATTGTAAATATTTTCGATATTGTCTGCACATATTCGTGTTTTCGTGTAGTGCTTTCCTTTCAAGCAATTTATTCTTCATGACTTTATCCAATAGAATGCCAATGAGATAACCAAGAAAATTCACACCAAAGTGAGTTCAAAATTCCATGTGTCAGAATATATCGAGTTTCCATTATTGTGGGTGCTATTATGATATTTTCATTTGCATTCATTTTTCTCAATTACTTTACGCCATGGGGCGACTTTTCTTTGCTTTTTTTGTTTTTCGATGATGACGGAAATACAATCAAACTTTTATTATTTGATTGGTTTGGGGATTTGCTATTGGCACCCACGGCAACCTTATAGCGGATGATTGGATGGATCATTGCTTACATTTATTTGCAGCATATAGGAATGAATGAATAAATTGATTTAATCAAATTTGGGGCAACACGTGATTTTTGCTTTGCTATCTATGGAGATAACAAATAGATAAACTAAAAAATGTAAATTTTTTTCTACTCCTACAAATTTATTAATTCATTCCGTTATTGGGAATATTTTTGATGGGTTTGGGAAAATTGAGTTTTCCGATTAAACTCAAAATTATTATGTCAATGTGAAGTTCTTTGGTTTTTACAATTTTAGTTTATTTGGAGGCTGAAGTTAAATTGCATTTTTTTGCTTTATATATTGAGCTTCGAAATTATCTTCTACGTGGTGTAAGGAAATATTATTTCAAAATTTTAACACCTTCGATTTATGAAGTTTATTACACCAATGGACCAAGGCTTAAACAAAAAGCTTATATCTTAAATATTTAGAATTGAGATATTTACTTTGGACTATGAATATAAGGTTCAAATTTCTTCGAATTGCATGAAACTTACAAAGAAAATATCAAAGAAATAATACCGAGTATCTGTTGTCCCTGTTGGTAGAACTCTGTCAAAAATGGTAGATTTTTTTCTGTTTGGTAGATTTATAGAATTCTTGATATTTTGGTATATTTTTCAAATTATGCCTTTCCAACCAAGAGGTACTTCCCAAATCTTCTATGGAAATAAAATTTTGACAAAATTTTCTATAGAAATAACTTTTTGACAGAATTTGTTATGGAAATAAAATTTTGACAGAATTTTCTGTAGAAATAAAATGTTGACAGAATTTTCCATGAAATAATAATTTGACAAGATTTTCTATAGCAATAAAAATTGACAAAATAGGAATAAAATTATGACAGAATTTTCTATAGAAATAAAATTTTGACAAAATTTTCTATAGAAATAAAATTTGAAAAAATAGGAATAAAATTTTGACAGAATTTTCTATAGAAATAAAAGTTTGACATATTTTTCTATAGAAATAAAATTTTGACAGAATTTTCTATAGAAATAAAATTTTGACAGAATTTTCTATAGAAATAAAAGTTTGACATATTTTTCTATAGAAATAAAATTTTGACAGAATTTTCTATAGAAATAAAATTTTGACAAAATGTTCTATAGAAATAAAATTTTGACAAAATTTTCTACATAAATAAAATTTTCTATAGAAAAAAAAAAATTTGACAAAATTTTTTATAGAAAAAAAATTACAAAATTTCCTATAGAAATAAAATTTTTAAAGAAGTTTCTATAGAAATAAAATTTGATAAAAATAGGAATAAAATTTTGACAGAATTTTCTATAGAAATAAAATTTTGACAAAATTTTCTATAAAAAAAAATTGACAAAAATAGGAATACAATTTTGACAGAATTTTCTATACAAATAACATTTTGACAAAAATTTTTATAGAAATAGCATTCTGACAAAATTTTCTATAGAAATAAAATTTTGACAAAATTTTCTATAGAAATAAAATTTTGACAAAATTTTCTATAGAAATAAAATTTTGACAAAATTTTCTACAGAAATTAAATTTTGACAAAATTTTCTATAGAAAATAAAATTTTGACAAAATCTTGACAAAACTTTCTATAGAAATAAAATTTTGACAAAATTTTCTAAGAAATAAAATTTTGACAAAATTTTCTACAAAAATAAAATTTTCTCTAATTATACAATTATTTTTCGAGCTTTATGGACAGATTGAATCATCTTACAAATTGAATCATCTTTTCTCCCACTGTACATCATCTTTTCATATAACTTTCAAGTCCCTTAATCTTATTATACCCACCACCATAGAATGGTGACGGGGGTATAATAAGTTTGTCGTTCCGTTTGTAACATATCGAAATATCGATTTCCGACTATATAAAGTTTATATATTCTTGATCAGGGAGAAATTCTAAGACGATATAACGATGTCCGACTGTCTGTCTGTCTGTTGTAATCACGCTACAGTCTTCAATAATGAAGCAATAGTGCTGAAATTTTGCACAAACTGTCTTTTGTCTGCAGGCAGGTCAAGTTCGAAGATGGGCTATATCGGTCCAGGTTTTGATATAGTCCCCATATAAACCGACCTCCCGATTTGGGGTCTTGGGCTTATAGAAATCGTAGTTTTTATCAAATTTGCCTGAAATTTGAAATCTGGAGGTATTTTATGACCATAAAGAGGTGTGCCAAAAATGGTGAGAATCGGTCCATGTTTTGGTATAGCCCCCATATAGACCGATCTCCCGATTACATTTTGGGCTTATTGAAAGCGCAGTTTTTATTCAATTTACATGAAATTAGAAATCTAGAGGTATTGTAGGACCACAAATACGTGTGCCAAAAATTGTGAGTATCGGTCCATGTTTTGGTATGGTCCCCATATAAAACAACCTCCCGATTTGGGGTCTTGGGCTTATAGAAACCGTAGTTTTTATCCATGCCTGAAATTGAAAATCTAGATGTACTTGAGGACCATCAAAAGGTGTGCCGAAAATGGTCCGTATCGTTCCATGTTTTGGTATAGCCCCCATATAGACCGATTTTCCGATTTTACTTCTTGGGCTTCTAGAATCCGAAGTTTTTATCCTATTTGCTGAAATTGGAAATCTAGATGTATTTTCGGCTCATAAAGAGGTGTGCCGAAAACGGTGAGTATCGGTCCATATTTTAGTATAGCCCCCATAAGAACGATCTCCCGATTTAACTCCTTGGGTTTCTAGAAACCGTAGTTTTTATCTGATTTGCCTGAAATTGTAAATATTCTGGTATTTTAGGCTCACAAAAACGTGTATCGGATTAAGTTTTTATCGGTCCATTTGGTAATGCCTCCATATAGACCGACTTCACTTCTTGAGAGTGTAGAAGGCGCACTGATCATGAAAATTGCTTGAAACTCTATGTAAAATTTCCAGATTTTACTTCTACAGATGTAAGATTTCAAATCAAGACGTTATTTTATAATTTTCTTGCACACTTACAAGAGATGTTAATGATTCCTCTAAAACTCAAACAAAAATGGTTCTTATAAATCCAGAATCGGATATAGTCCTCATAGGTGAAATCTTTAAATTTATCTTCGGGAAGTGTTCTCAAGTCCTCAAGCCCTCCTAAAATTTCAAAGGTACCCCTGATATTTGGTTAAGATTCGGCCCGGCCGAACTTAGTGCTGTATATACTTGTTTTTAATTCGTTTTGTTACATAATAATGCAACAACACGAAATTTATTTTTAGACAGCAAATTTGTTAGAATTCGCCTAACTGGTGAACAGTCGAACAATGCTTATTGTTTCTGCAGTCAACTACAACAACATGTGACAACTTACAGAAAATGGTTTCCAGGATACAACAACAATTCTAACGCGTACATTAGTCGTGTTTTTCCTAGTTTTAAGACGGGCTCATCGTTGCTTATTATATTTCATGTTAGCCTGATAACGAAACAGGCAATTGACGTCCAAATGCATTATATTATTTTATTTTCTGTAGAAAAAAATTTAACAAAATTTTTTATAGAAAAAAATTGACAAAATTTCCTATAGAAATAAAATGTTGATAAGATTTTCTATAGAAATAAAATTTTGACAAAATTTTCTATAGAAATAAAATTTTTACTAAATTTTCTATAGAAATAAAATTTTTACTAAATTGTATAAGAAATAAAATTTTTAAAGAATTTTCTATAGAAATAAAATTTGACAAAAATTCTATAGAAAAAAAATTGACAAAAAATAGGAATAAAATTTTGGTAGAATTTTCTATAGAAATAAAATTTTGACAGAATTTTCTATAAAAATAAAATTTTAACAAAAATTTCTATAGAAATAGCGTTTTGACAGAATTTTCTGTAGAAATAAAATTTTGACAAAATTTTCTATAGAAATAAAATTTTGACAAAATTTTCTTCAGAAATAAAATTTTGACAAAAATTTCTATAGAAATAAAATTTTGACAAAAATTTCTATAGAAATAAAATTTTGAAAAAATTTTCTTTAGAAATAAAATCTAGACAAAATTTTCTATAGAAATAAAATTTTGACAAAATTTTCTATAGAAATAAAATTTTGACAAAATTTTCTACAGAAATAAAATTTTGACAGAATTTTCTGAGAAATAGAATTTTGGTAGAATTTTCTATAAAAAAATGCTGACAGAATTTTCTATAGAAATAAAATTTTGACAAAATTTTCTATAGAAAAAAAATCTGACAAAATTTTCTATAGCAAAAAAATCTGACAAAATTTTCTAGATAAATACATTTTTGACAAAATTTTCTTTAGAAATAAAATAGAATAAAATGTTGAAAAAATCTTCGATAGAAGTAAAATTTTGACAAAATTTTCAATAGTAATAAAATTTTGACAAAAATTTCTATAGAAATAAAATTTTGGCAATATGTTCTATAACAAGTATATACAGCACTAAGTTCGGCCGGGCCGAATCTTAAATACCCACCACCATGAACCAAATATTAGGGTTTCCTTTGCAATTTCAGGAGGACTTGAGGACTTGAGGATACTTCCCGAAGATAAATTTAAAGATTTCACCTATGAGGACTATATCAGATTCTGGATTTATAAGAACCATTTTTGTTTGAGTTTTAGAGGAATCATTAGCATCTCTTGTAAGTGTGCAAGAAAATTATAAAATAACGTCTTGATTTGAAATCTTAAATCTGTAAAGGTAAAATCTGGAAATTTTACATTGAGTTTCAAGCAATTTTCATGATCAGTGCGCCTTCTACACCCTCAAGAAGTGAAGTCGGTCTATATGGAGGCATTACCAAATGGACGGATAAAAACTTAATCCGATACACGTTTTTGTGAGCCTAAAATACCAGAATATTTACAATTTCAGGCAAATCAGATAAAAACTACGGTTTCTAGAAACCCAAGGAGTTAAATCGGGAGATCGTTCTTATGGGGGCTATACTAAAATATGGACCGATACTCACCGTTTTCGGCACACCTCTTTATGACCCGAAAATACCTCTAAATTTCCAATTTCAGGCAAATAGGATAAAAACTTCGAATTCTAGAAGCCCAAAAAGTAAAATCGGGAAATCGGTCCATATGGGGGCTATACCAAAACATGGACCGATACTCACCATTCTTGGCTCTCCTCTTTATGGTCATAAAATACCTCTAGATTTCAAATTTCAGGCAAATTGGATAATAACTACGATTTCTATAAGCCCAAGACCCCAAATCGGGAGGTCGGTTTATATGGGGACTATATCAAAACCTGGACCGATATAGCCCATCTTCGAACTTGACCTGCCTGCAGACAAAAGACGAGTTTGTGCAAAATTTCAGCACGATTGCTTCATTACTGAAGACTGTAGCGTGATACAACAGACAGACAGACAGACGGACAGACGGGCATCGTTAAATCGTCTTAGAATTTCTCCCTGATCAAGAACATATATACTTTATATAGTCGGAAATCGATATTTCGATGTGTTACAAACGGAATGACAAACGTATTATACCCACGCCACCATTCTATGGTGGTGGGTATAAAAATAAAATGTTGACAAAATTTTCTATAAAAATAAAATTTTGACAAAATTTTTCAACATTTCGATGTGTTGCAAACGAAAAGACAAAGTTGGTATACCCGCTGGCCTTTGATGGAAGATATAACAATTTAAAACAAGGTATTCCCAACTTCTCTGAATCTATAAAATTTTGTTTCTGTTTTATTTTTTTTAAGTTATCTGCAAAAACCAAATTTCAATTTAAAGTTTAGCAAAGAAATTTTCTTTAATGAACATTTTTCTCCAATAAAATCTCTTTGATAAAAGGCAACTATATGAAAAACTAATTTAAATTTAACTTAAATTTTTTCCTTCCTCTCTTACATTTTTGATGCTGGTAGTTTTTGTTTTCTATTTCAAAAAAAAAAAAAAAAAAAACGAATCATTCGTTATATGCCAAAAACACACCAGTGGTTGCCTATGTGGATGCCTGCATATGGGTTCCTGGAATAGAAATTACGAAGTAAATTGAATTTCTAAAAAATAAACTTTTTTCCTTTGCAACCTCGAGGGCTTCACATTAATAACTTTTTAACTGTGTACACTTGAAAAAGTTACAAATTTTGAAAAGAAAGCAACCAAAAAAAAAAAAACCAAATCAAATTCACATGTGAACCCAATAGCCAACATACGCTTTCGAGCTGGTTCTACTCTTTACTCTCGCTCTCTCCCACTCTCTGTTGCTCTCTAGCATTCAAAAGCTTATTGCAATGCACAAGGATATGTTGTAGAGCAGCTGTCATGTTATGTGAGTGTTATTTGTTTTTCTTTGAACAAATACCGAAAAAGTCCTTTATTTGCTTTGGAAAGTTAAGCAAAGAATCCTTTCTGCTCTTCCTCCGTTGTCCTTTGGCGTTGTGTACATTTCGATCGAAACAAATACAAAAGTCAACACAGAAGATGAATTGAAAAATGAAGTGAGAAGAGTACAAATTAGAAAGTGAAATAAAATTAAATTTGTGAGAAATGCAATGGAATCCTTTAATTCTCTACCAATTCAAAAAGAAAAACAAACAAAAAACAAACTCCTGATTGAAATTTGTGGTTGGACCTTGGGGTGTGGTTGACCACAAAAGAATGTTGTTAGATATATTTTAATAAGACGGTCCAAAATAAGGAATGTCTTCCACAATTCCATTTTGGACACTATAAAATATATACTGACTCCAAAGATTTCGTATTTACACTAATGACAAGAACTACAAATACGGGAAAAACCTTTGAATGTTTAAGCAAATTTATGTGTAAGGCATAAGATTTCGATATATCGACGTAAAATCTAAATCTCTGACCTACCGTGGCACAAGCACAGTTGGTAGAATTCTGCCAAAAATTGTAGATTTTTTACTCTTTGGTAGATAGGTAGAATTCTTTATGTTTTGGTAGATATTGCAAAATATACCTCTTCAAGAATTTTGACAAAATTTCCTATAGAAATAAAATTTTGAAAAAAAATTTCTGCAGAAATATAATGTTGACAAAATTTTCTATAGAAATAAAATTTTTTATAAAAAATCTTGACCAAATTTTCTATAGAAATAAAGTTTCGACAATATTTTCTATAGAAATAAAATTTTGACAAAATTTTCCAAAGAAATAAAATTTTGACAAAATTTTCAATAGAAATAAAATTTTGACAAAATTTTCTAAAGAAATATAATTTTGACAAAAGTTGATATAGACAAAAAAAATGCTGACAACATTTTATATAGAAATAAAATTTCGACAAAATTTTCAATAAAAACAAAATTTTGACACCTTTTTCTATAGAAATAAAATTTTGACAAAATTCTCATAGAGTTAAAATTTTGACCAAAATTTTTATAGAAATAAAATTTTGACAACATTTTCTATAGAAATAAAACTTTAACAAAATTTTCTATAGAAATACAATTTTGACAAAATTTTCATAGAAATACAATTTTGACAACTTTTTCTATAAAAATAAAATTTTGACAAATTTGTTTTATAGAGATGCAATTTTGACAAAATTTTCTATCGAAATAAGGTTTTACCAAAACTTTCTATAGAAATAAAATTGTGACAAAATTTCCAATAGAAATAAAATGTTGACAAAATTTTCTATAGAGTTAAAATTTTGACCAAATTTTTCATAGAAATAAAATTTTGACCAAATTTTTTATAGAAATAATATTTTTACAACATTTTCTATAGAAATAAAATTTTGACAAAATTTTCTATAGAAATAAAATTTTGACAAAATTTTCTATAGAAATAAAATTTTGATAAAATTTTCTGTAGACAAAAAATGCTGCCAAAATTTTCTATAGAAATAAAATTGTGACAAAATTTTCTATAGAAATAAAATTGTGACAAAATTTCCTATAGAAATAAAATTTTGACAAAATTTCCTATAGAAATAAAATTTTGACAAAATTCTCTATAGAGTTATAATTTTGACCAAATTTTCTATAGAAATACAGTTTTGAAATAAAATTTTCAATAGAAAATTTTGACGACATTTTCCATAGAAATAAAGTTTCGACAAAATTTTCTATAGAAATAAAATTTTGACAGAATTTTCAATAGAAATAAAATTTTGACAAAATTTTCAATAGAAATAAAATTTTGACAAAATTTTCAATAGAAATAAAAGTTTGACAAAATTTGCTATAGACAAAAAATGCTGACAACATTTTCTATAGAAATAAAATTTTCACAAAATTTTCTATAGAAATAAAATTTTGCAAAATTTTTTTAGAAGTAACATTTTGACAACTTGTTCTATAGAAATAAAATTTTGACAAAATTGTTTTATAGAGATACAATTTTTTACAAAATTTTCGATAGAAATAAGGTTTTAACAAAACTTTCTATAGAAATAAAATTGTGACAAAATTTTCTATAGGAATAAAATTGTGACAAAATTTCCCATAGAAATAAAATTTTGACAAAATTCTCTACAGAGTTAAAATTTTTACCAAATTTTTTATAGAAATAAAATGTTGACCAAATTTTATATATGAATAAAATTTTGACCAAATTTTTTATATAAATAAAATTTTGACAACATTTTCTATAGAAATACAATTGTGATAAAATTTCCTATAGAAATAAGATCTTGAAAAAAATTATATATCTATAGAGTTATATATCTATAGAGATAAAATGTCGAACAAATTTTTTATAGAAATAAAATTTTGACCAAATTTTTCATAGAAATAAAATTTTGACCAAATTTTTCATAGAAATAAAATTTTGACAAAATTTTCTATAGAAATAACGTTTTGACACAATTTTCTATATAAATAAAGTATCGACAAAATTTTCTATATAAATAAAGATTCGACAAAATTTTCTATAGAAATAAAGTTTCTACTAAATATTCTATAGAAATAAAATTTTGACAAAATTTTCAACAGAAATATAATTTTGACAAAATTTTCAATAGACAAAAAATGCTGAAATTTTCTATAGAAATAAAATTTTGACAAAATTGTTCTATAGAAATACAATTTTGACAAAATTTTCTATAGAAATAAAGTTTTAACAAAACTTTCTATAGAAATAAAATTTTCACAAAATTTTCTATAGAAATAAAATTTTGCAAAATTTTTTTAGAAGTAACATTTTGACAACTTGTTCTATAGAAATAAAATTTTGACAAAATTGTTTTATAGAGATACAATTTTTTACAAAATTTTCTATAGAAATAAGGTTTTAACAAAACTTTCTATAGAAATAAAATTGTGACAAAATTTTCTATAGGAATAAAATTGTGACAAAATTTCCCATAGAAATAAAATTTTGACAAAATTCTCTACAGAGTTAAAATTTTTACCAAATTTTTTATAGAAATAAAATGTTGACCAAATTTTATATATGAATAAAATTTTGACAAAATTTTATATATGAATAAAATTTTGACAAAATTTTTTATATAAATAAAATTTTGACAACATTTTCTATAGAAATACAATTGTGATAAAATTTCCTATAGAAATAAGATCTTGAAAAAAATTATATATCTATAGAGTTATATATCTATAGAGATAAAATGTCGAACAAATTTTTTATAGAAATAAAATTTTGACCAAATTTTTCATAGAAATAAAATTTTGACAAAATTTTCTATAGAATTAACGTTTTGACAAAATTTTCTATAGAAATAAAGTATCGACAAAATTTTCTATATAAATAAAGTTTCGACAAAATTTTCTATAGAAATAAAGTTTCTACTAAATATTCTATAGAGATAAAATTTTGACAAAATTGTTCTATAGAAATACAATTTTGACAAAATTTTCTATAGAAATAAAGTTTTAACAAAACTTTCTATAGAAATAAAATTTTTACAAAATTTTCTATAGAAATAAAATTTTGATAAAATTTTCTGTAGACAAAAAATGCTGCCAAAATTTTCTATAGAAATAATATTTTGAAAAAATTTTCTATAGAAATAAAATTGTGACAAAATTTTCTATAGAAATAAAGTTGTGACAAAATTTCCTATAGAAATAAAATTTTTGACAAAATTCTCTATACAGTTAAAATGTTGACCAAATTTTTTGTAGAAATAAAATTTTGACAAAATTTTCTATAGAAATAAAATTTTAGCAAAATTTTTTCTATAGAAGACGTTTTGTTTGGAAGATTTTTGGTAGAATTTTCCCCAAATTTTGATAAATTATGTTTGACTCGAGCGGCTACGGTGGTCACAAGCTTTCGTGTCGACCTATATGTAGTTCACCAGATTTATTTTAATTTTATATACATTTTATTTAAAGACCAAATATTGCAAAATAAAGTAGAGTTTTATTGTCTATTTGGCATCCCTAACCTATCTTGAAAATTTCAAGCACATCGGGTAACTTTAGCTTAATAATATAAAAAAAAATAGGTACCTCGTATCCCCCTCCCCCACGCTCTTCATAATTTGAGGAAAATCTGATAAGTTTAGTTTTTACTATGTGTTAAAAAGGTCAGACAAAGGGGAGGTACTTTTCCCTGACCAAATTTCAAAACATAAAGTAGCAGATTTTTATCTAAAGGCCATACTCAACCTTTCTTGACAATTTTAAACTTATAATTAAGAAGGCAAATAAAACTATACCTTGCCATCGGCAACTGTAATTGAGGATGATAGTTTTAGTAGAACTATGTACTAAAGTTTACATAATGTTTCTGCTGGGTTCAAACTTACCAATCAATCAATAAAATATTGCATTCACACTTACCTGTAATAATGAAAAAAAATATATTAATATAAATTATTTGAAAAAAAATTTTATCATATTTGGATGATTGACAGACAATGCAATAAAAGTTATTGGGTGTGCAACATAGAAATTTGGAATTGACAACAGATGACATAGTTCGCAATATAAGCATCAGACAATATTGAAACTATATTCATGTCATAACCTCATTCCATAACTTTTGTTTCGACCAAACAAAAAAACTCCGGGCCTGTTTTGCATCTCAATATATCACAACGACATTAGCGGGAAACTTATGAAAAGCTATTCCAAAGGCAACAAAGAAACGGTGTTTTTCATGGCATCTTCAATGCTAATGAAAAGTGAATATTCTACGATAATCCCAAGTGAACAGTAAGATACTACGGCTATCACCGTCATGCCTGAACATCAATGACAAAATGGTACGACATGGGTATGGTGTACTATGAGCTGCTGCAACCAAGAGAAACAGACACAAGAACTTTATGTTGAATAAGTTGAGACTTTGATCCAAGGGAAAAACACGCGACAATGATATTTTGCAGCACCATAACACCCGGCTACATGTTCCAAAATTCGTAAAAACTTATATGGAAACATTAAAATGGGGAGACCTACGCACGATTGCCACAGTTGGTAGAATTCTACCACAAATGGTAGATTTTTTTATTGTTTGGTAGATTGATAGATTTGATAGTTTGGTAGATTTTGAAAAAAATCCTCTCCAACTAAGATTTACTTCACAATCTTTCTATTGAAATAAAATCTTATTCTAATATTCTATAGAAATAAAACTTTAACAAAATTTTCTATAGAAAAACAATTTTGACGACATTTTCTATAGAACTAAAATTTTGATAGAATTTTCTATAGAAATAAAATTTTGACAAAATTTTCTTTAGAAATAAAATTTAGACAAAATTTTCTGTAGAAAAAAAATTAACAAAATTTTCTATAGGAAAAAAAATATTGACAAAACTAGAAATAAAATGTTGACAAAATTTTCTATAGAAATACAATTTTGACAAAATTTTCTACAGAAATAAAATTATAAGAAAACTTTCTATAGAAATAAAATTTTGACAAACTTTTATATAAAAATAAAATTTTGACAAAATTTTCTACAGAAATAAAATTTTGACAAAATTTTAGTAGAAATGCAATTTTGACAAAATTTTCTATAGAAATAAAATTTTTGCAAAACTTTTCTATAGAAATAAAATTTTTGCAAAATTTTCTATAGAAATAAAATTTTGACACAATTTTTCTTTAGAAATAAAATGTTGACTCAATTTTTCTATAGAAATAAAATTTTGACACAATTTTTTTGGAAATAAAATTTTGACACAATTTTTCTATAGAAATAAAATTTTGACACAATTTTTGTATAGAAATAAAATTTTGACACATTTTTTTTTGGAAATAAAATTTTGACAAAATTTTCTATAGCAATAATATTTTAACAAAATTTTCCAAAAAAAATAAAATTTTCACAAAATTTTCTATAGAAATAAAATTTAGACAAAATTTTCTGTAGAAATAAAATTTTAGCAAAATTTTCTATAGAAAAAAAAAATTGACAATACTTTCTGTAGAAATAAAATTTTGACAAAACTAGAAATAAAATTTTGACAAAATTTTCTATAGAAATAAAATTTTGACAAAACTTTGACAAAAAAAAAAATTGACAATACTTTCTGTAGAAATAAAATTTTGACAAAATTTTCTATAGAAATACAATTTTGACAAAATTTTCTATAGAAATAAAATTTTTGCAAAATTTTCTATAGAAATAAAATTTTTGCAAAATTTTCTATAGAAATAAAAATTTTGCAAAATTTTTTATGGAAATAAAATTTTGACACAATTCTTCTATAGAAATAAAATTTTGACACGATTTTCTATGGAAATAAAATTTTAACAAAATTTTCCAAAAAATTAAATTTTAACAAAATTTTCCAAAAATTAAATTTTGACAAAATTTTCTATACAAACAAAATTTTGAAAAAAAACTTTCTATAGAAATAAAATTTTGACAAAATTTTCTACAAAATAATATTTTGACACAATTTTCTATAGAAATAAAATTTTGATACAATTTTCTAGAAAAATTTTGACAACATTTTCTGTACACAATAAAATTTTCTAAAGAAATAAAATTTTGACAAAATTTTTCTATAGAAATAAAATTTTGACAAATTTTTCTATAGAAATAAAATTTTGACAAATTTTTTTATAGAAATAAAATTTTGACAAAATTTCTATAGAAATAAAATTTTGACAAAATTTTCTATACCAATAACATTTAAACAAAATTGTCTATAGCAATAACAAACAAAATTTTCTAAAAAATAGCATTTTGACAAAATTTTCTATAGAACTAAAATTTTGAGAAAATTTTTTAAATAAGCAAAGTTTTGACAACATTTTCTATAGAAATAACATTTTGATAAAATTTTCTGTAGAAAGAAAATTTTGACACAATTTTATATAGAAATAAAATTTTGACAAAATTTTCTATAGAAATAAATATTTTTACACAATTTTCTATAGAAATAAAATTTTTACACAATTTTCTATAGAAATAAAATTTTTTTTCGTTTTTTTTTTATTGTTGGTTTGTACTTGTTTTAATCTCAACGCAATGGTTTTTAAGCTGAGATCAAAACAACAAATATGATTGAAGTACAAACCAACAAAAAAAACACGAATGAAGTAAGAAGAACCACGCTCAAATAAACCCAGCCAATTGTACTCAAATCGATGATTTGACACTGGCAAAGGAAATGGGAAATGTTTGTACAGATTTATTTCGGCAAAAGCCGACTATCTTAAACCTTTTTTCGGAAGGTTCAAGTGTGGTTCACTTTGGGTTATGTGAACTACGCGAATTTATTCTGATAATTGGTTGATAGTTTTGCTGCAAGTAGAGGATGCTGATGAGGAATGTGGTAATTCCGAAACGTGCGTTCATCCAACAATCTTGCAGTCTATAGGGCTTTACCCAAATAAATTCGACAAACATTATTTTCCTCTGTTGGTTAAGCTACTCTTGTCGTTAAGTCAACGCAATGGTTTTTAAGCTGAAATCAAAAAGCCAATATGAAATAAAATTTTGAAAAACTTTTCTATAGAAATAAAATTTTGACAACATTTTCTATGAAAATAAGATTTTAACAATATTTTTTATAAAAAATACAATTTTACAAAATTTTCTATAGAAATAAAATTTTGACAAAATTTTCTATAGAAATAAAATTTTGACAAAATTTTCCATGGGAATACAAATATGTCTACAGCTGTAAAATGTTGACAAAATTTTTTATAGAAATAAAATTTGGACAAAAATTTTCTTTAGATGTAAAATTTTAAGAAAATTTTCTGTAGAAATAAAAGTTTGACAAAATTTTCTCTAGTAATAAAGTTACGACAAAATTGTCCATAGAAATAAAACTTTGACAAAATTTTCTATAGATAATAAAATATTGATAAAATTTTGACAGAAATGTCAACAGAAATAAAATTTTGACAAAATTTTGTATAGGAATAAAAAGTTGTGAACATTTTGTACAGCAATAAAAAAATTGTCTACATCCATAAAATATTGACAAAATTTTCTCTAAAAATAAAACTTTCACAAAATTTTCTAGAAAAATAAATTTTTGACACAATTTTCTATAAAACTAAAATCTTGACACAATTTTCTATAGAAATTAAATTTTGCAAAATAAGATTTTTTGTTAGAAAATCTAAAAAAAAAAAAATGTCTAAATGGGTCTATAGAACTTTCTATAGAAATAAAATTTTGACACAATTTTCTATAGAATTAAATTTTTAAAAAATAAAGTTTTAACAAAATTTTCGCAGAAATAAAATTTTCACACAATTTTTTATAGAAATAAAATTTTGACAAAATTGTCTATAGAAGTAAAATTTAAACAAAATTTTATTTCTTTATAAAATTTTGACAAAATTTTCTATAGAAATAAAATTTTGAAAAAATTTTCTATAGAAATAAATTTTTGATAAAATTTTGTATAGAAATAAAATTTTGACAAACTTTTCCATAGAAAAAAAATTTTGACACAATTATCTATAAAAAATAAAATTTTCTAGAGAATAAAACTTGAACAAAATTTTCTTTAGAAATAAATTGTCTACAGAGATAAAATTTTGATAACATTTTCTTTAGAAATAACATTTTTAAAAAATTTCGTATAGAAATAAAACTTTGACAGAATTTTCTATAGAAATAAAATTTTGACAAAATTTTCCATAGAAATAAAATTTTGACAAAATTTTCTATAGAAATAAAATTTGGACAAAATTTCTATAGAAATGAAATTTTGACAACATTTTTTTATAGAATAAAATTTTGATAAAATTTTCTATAGAAATAAAATTTTGATAAAATTTTCTTTAGAAATAAAAATTTGACAAAATTTTCTATAGAAATAAAGGTTTGATAAAATTTTCTTTAGAAATGAAATTTTTAAAATATTTTCACAGAAATATTTTTTTTCAAAATTTTCTGCAGAAATAAATTTTTTAAAAAAATTTTCTATAGAAATAAAATTTTGACAAAATAAGATTTTTTTAGAAAATCAAAAAAAAAATTGTCCAAATTGGCCTTATTTAAATTTACGTATACTTTAACAATAGTCTCTCAATTTGATATTACGTAATTTTAGCACTTTTTGACTTCAAAAGATACATTTTTTATACATGTTTAGTACCTTTTCGTCAACATTATTTATCATCCCTGGTGTTGGTTAACTAAACTGAAAAAACAGTGAACCAACAAGGAAGAAAACTTTCGGTTAATTTTAGAAAATTTTGAATATTTGTAGAAAATTTTAACTAAACAGTATTACAAACGTTGGCATCACGCCGATGTCATAAAAATAAGTAAATATTTTTCGACAAATTCAAGAAAATTTATTAGACATAATTAAGTTTTTTCACTTGTTAAAGAAAATTTTGTTGTTTGAAGGAAAAACTTGGAGTTCAAAATTGCAAGAATGTCTTTAGTGACATACGAAGTTCATGATGGACGCATTTTTGGTAAAATTTACAAATTTAAAGAAATTCTGAACTATTTTGTGGAAGACACAAATTTAGTTAATCTGTATGCTTCATTTGAGTATATTTTTTTCCTCGGTTTTAGTTAATTTAACTAACGTACACAAAAAATTATAAGAGTAAAGGAAACTTTCTCCAAACATAATAATTCCATGAACTAAAATAAAGTTAAATTGGCTTTAGTGAAATAGAGAGTTCACTTTTTTTGAGTGTATCATTTTCAGAGAGTAACCATGAATATGAAGAGTGCAGAATTAATAGACATTAAAATTAAGCAAAATGAATCATGTAAGAAGTAATGAAAATTTATTTGAGTTTGGAAATATTGATCCCTCAGACAATTTTGTGGCCCCACACTAGATACGCAATCCATGGTGAGATTCGGCTCGGAGGAACTTACGGCCATCTATACTTGTTCTTGCTGATTGTCAACATAATTATAAAGCCGACAGATATCAGAAAACGTATTGAATTTTTCACTTCTCTCCATATGCGAGTCAATGTCGGCACGTACGGTATTGTCATCACTTAAAAAAAAAGAAAAAAGTCATGTCTTGGAAATGTCTTATAACCGCCATCCCAGCCAGTGTCTTGGTTTCCCTTTTAATTTAAGAAAATTGTTTTATAACATCAACATCATCATCATCATCGTTGTGGAATAAACTGGGAAAAGTCAGTGAATGTGACTTGACTAGGAACATGACCTGTCTGGCTGCTTTTGGTGGTGCTTGGTTGGATGGTCTTGATCTTGATGGGCTAACATTGCCGCACTTTAGTGTTACACAATGGCTTTTAACTTTTCGTGGTTTTCCCCTCAGCATATCCACACGTGATTTTGTGTTGGACTCGGACTACTATGTGTTCTGTCTGTATACGATTCTTGTTGACATTTGATTTCATTGAATTTAATAAAATAAATATGTGTGTGATTGTGTGTATGTGTGAGTGCGTTGATAACATTAATGAAATTTGTTAACATTTCGTTTAGAGTCCTTATGTTGTGGTGCTACTGTTTGTCCTACCATTTTCCTTTAGTGGTAACCATGTCCTTACTGTTGTTGGGACTGTAGTTTCGCAGAAAAGGATTTTATCATTTAATGTGCTGGTCTCATTCGATATTGTCATCCTTTGTTTCCCATCAAATGCATGGGTTGACAATCACCGACTTCATCCATTTCTGTTTCCAAACAATGGCAGACACAATGTGTCTATTAATTTTGTAAACTTGTGAATGACTTTATTTAATAAAATTGAATGGCTTGGGTGTCCTTGCTGAAATCCCAATACTTGCAAATGGAAACTACATGCACTCATCGGTAGAGGAAATACACAATGGCTAGTGAAATGTAATATGACATGATTGTGTTGTACAAGAGAATACAGACCGGTTAAATTAAAGTTTGACTTTTGAAGGTAATACTCATAAAATACTGGATATTGTTGATGAGGGGTTAAATAAATACAAATACATGGATAATTTCATATTATACCACGTAATTCAAATTTTGGAAATGATGTGTTCCGTTTGAAAAGAAACATCCATTAGTTAGGTTAGTCCTATAAGATAGTAGTTTAGCCAAAAACTTTGAGAATATTCATGAACCCTTTGAGTTAGAAAAGTTCAACTTTCGATCACGACATTCAATGATTGATAATAATCATGGGTATTTAATTGCTAATAATGATGGGTATCAATCACAGAATTAATTAGAAATACAAAATATAATTAATTAAAAAATTAATAGATTTACCGGCAATTTTTATTATCTTTAATTGGTTCAATAAAAAATTAAATTCATTTTGGTTTTCAAAAATCTAGAAGTTTTTCAATTTCTATAGAAAATTTTGTCCAAATTTTATTTCTATGGAAAAATTTGTAATAATTTTATTTCTATACACAATTTTGGTAAAATTTTATTTTCATAGAATAATTTGTCGAAATTTTATTTTTATAGGAAATTGTGTCAAAATTTTATTTCTCTAGAAAATTTTGTTAACAATATATTTCCATAGAAAATTTTGTCACAATTTTGTTTCCATAGAAAATTTTGTCAAAATTTTATTTCTATAGAAAATTTTGTCAAAATTTTATTTCTATAGGAAATTTTGTCAAACATTTATTTCTATAGAAAATTTTGTCAAAATTTTATTTCTATGGAAAAATTTGTAACAATTTTATTTCTATAGACAATTTTGGTAAAATTTTATTTTCATAGAATAATTTGTCGACATTTTTTTTTCTATAGGAAATTGTGTCAAAATTTTATTTCTATTGAAAATTTTGTTAAAATTTTATTTCTATAGAAAATTTTGTCAACAATATATTTCCATAGAAAATTTTGTCAAAATTTTATTTCTAAAGGAAATTGTGTCAAAATTGTGTTTTTATTGAAAATTTTGTCAAAATTTTATTTCCATAAAAAATTTTGTCAACAATTTTTTTCTATAAAAAATTTTGTCAAACATTTATTTCTATAAACAATTTTGTCAAAATTTTATTTCTCTAGAAAATGTAAAAATTTTATTTCCATAGATAATTTTGTCCAAATTTTATTTCTATAGAAAACTTTGTCAAAATTTTGTACCTATAGAAAATATGATCCAATTTTTATTCTATAGGACAAAATTTTATTTCTATGGGACAAATTTTATTTTTATAGAAAATGTTTAAACATTTTAGTTCTATACAAAATTTTTTGTAAACTTTATTTCTATAAAAAATTTTGTCAAATTTTGTCAAAATTGTATTTCTATAAGAAATTTTTTCAAAATTTTATTTCCACAGAAAATTTTGTTAAATTTTTATTCATTAGATATTTTGTCAATATTTCATTTCTATAGAAATTTTTTTCAAAATTTTATTTCTATGGAAAATTTTGTCGAAATATTATTCCTATAAAAATTTCTGTCAAAAATTTATTTCCATAGAAAATTTTGTCAATATTTTATTTCTATAGAAAATTTTGCCAAAATTTTATTGCTATTAAAAATTTTAAAAAAAAAAAATTTATAGAAAATATTTTGATAATTGTTACAAAATATTCTTTCTATTTTTTTCACTTTTAGTTCAATAGATTTTTTTTTTAATTTTATTTCTATAGAAAACTTTGTCAACATTTTATTTCTGTAGAACATTTTGCCAAAATTTTATTTCTATTAAAATTTTAAGAAAGTTTTATTTCCATAGCAAATTTTTACAAAATTTATTTCATTAGGAAAAATTTTATTTTTATAGAATTTTGTCAACAATTTATTTCTATAAAAATTTTGTGAACATTTTATTTCTATAAAAAATTTTGTCAAAATTTTATTTCTATAAAAAATTTTGTCAAATTTTTATTTCAATAGAAAATTTTGTCAAATTTTTATTTCTATAGATAATTTTGTCAAAATTGTATTTCGATAGGAAATTTTGTCAAAATTTTATTTCCATAGAAAATTTTGTTAAATTTTTATTCATTAGGTTAGGTTAGGTGGGGCAGCCCGATGTATCAGGCTCACTTAGACTATTCAGTCCATTGTGATACCACATTGGTGAACTTCTCTCTTATCACTGAGTGCTGCCCGATTCCATGTTAAGCTCAATGTCGGCGTTCTACATTGCAGTGAAACCACTTAGAGAAGCTTTGAAACCCTCAGAAATGACACCAGCATTACTGAGTTGGGATAATCCACCGCTGAAAAACTTTTTGGTGTTCGGTCAAAGCAGGAATCGAACCCATGACCTTGTGTATGTAAGGCGGCCATGCTAACCATTGCACCACGGTGGCATCCATTTTTATTCATTAGAAATTTTGTCAAAATTTCATTTCTATAGAATTTTTTTTTTCAAAATTTTATTTCTATAGAAAATGTTTCAACATTTTATTTCTGTAGAAAATTTTGTCAAAATATTATTTCTATAGAACATATTGTCAACATTTTATTTCAATAGAAAATTATCTCAAAATTTTATTTCTATAGGAAATTTTGGCAAAATTTAATTTATATTGAAATTTGTTTGAAATTTTATTTTATAGAAAATATTTTGAAAATTTTTACAACATTTGATTTATAATTTTTTTCACTTTTAATTCGATAGAAAATTTTTTCAAAATTTTATTTCTATAGAAAATTTTGTCAACATTTAATTTCTATAGGAAATTTTGCCAAAATTTTATTTCTATTGAAAATTTTATTTTTATAGAAATTTTTTTGAAAATTTTATTTTCATAAAAAATTTTTACGAAATTTTATTTTTATAGGAAACATTTTATTTTGATAGAAAAATTTGTCAACAATTTATTTCTCTACAAAATTTTGTGAAAATTTTATTTCTATAAAAAATTTTGTCAAAATTTTATTTCTATAGAAAATGTTATCAAAATTGTATTTCTATAGAAAATTTTGTCAACATTTTATTTCTATAGAAATTTTTATCAGCAATTTATTTCTTTAGAAAATTTTGTTAAAATTTTATTTCTAAAGAAAATTTTGTGAAAAATTTATTTCTAAAGAAAATTTTATGAAAAATTTATTTCCAAAGAAAATTTTGGCAAAATTAAATATAATTGTGAGGAAAAAGTACCTAATGGCTCGCGGTCATGCCACGATGCTTTGGGCAGATGAAAAATATCAAAAAAAGCAGAACAGAGTCAACTTTATCAACTATGACCAACATCCACTTTTTTATAGAGGGCAAACATTAAAAAAAAATTCTCTCTGTTTCCGGTGGAATTAAAACAGGTTGACTTTCACACGTTTTGGACATTTGGAAAATACATACTGCTCTGTAACTGTTCCAGTTTACACCTTAATTTTTTAAGTTTTTGTTTTTGCCATCAGCCAACAGTTGTCACATCACCTCCTAGGTTAGCCCCTTTTAATTCCACTTTATAGGTTGACAAATAAATACGAGATACTGGGATTTACTTTCAGCTAAAGGAGAAGACAAAAAAACAACCAACCGCTGTGGAACCACAGTTGGTCATATTGTCTGACCATGGACACTATGGTAAGCAAATCCGTAAGTGACAAAGACCCCTTTGGACAGCGGACACTATTTTTATTTCCTCTTTTTGTTAAGGGGAGAGAGTAAATGTCACAAAATGTCATTCTTTATAATACCTCAGGTTTGTTCCAGCTTTTTTTTCATTTTTACACCTAGCTGGCGGAGTTCAGTATATCATTTTTTTGCGCCAGTTTCGTTTTTCGGCATCTTTACACACCAAGATTTTTACGCTCTCTTTCACGACAGGAGGTTGATTCTGGTTGGGTTTTCCTGTGGTTTATTTTTGGTGAGGGGGGTTCTGCCAAGACTTGTTAAGGTTTTTTTTTTAATGTAGTTAAATTGAAACGCAACTGTTGAAATATTTAACAAGCAAAATAAACAGAAAAAATTGACAAAAAATTTGGTAGGAAACAGCACGCATACATGCATGTTGTGCTCTGAGAAAATGCCATAAAAATTTCCGGTCCTTTTTATATTTTTGTTGATATCACTTATTTTTATTGTCATCTATATATCTTAAGATATGCTTTGACAAACAGGTGAAATTGTTTCATTTCAGAAAATTGTATGCATACGAAAGTTCCCATAATGTCCCAGGATGTAACGAACGAAGATAACTAATATTAGAAATTTGAATGAGATGTCCAACAAATTTACTGACACTGATGCTCAAAATTTTATTTATAAAATTTTGCTGAAGGCATATTTTAGCAACATGGAAAAATATTATTGAGAGAGCAAAATAAAAATGCGTATTTTTTTTCAAATGTTCGGGAATTCAATTTCGAGAAAAAAATTGTAACAAACACAGTATTGTCCATCGTTAACCAAGACTTTTTCCCATCGTTATGGCAGCATGCCTCATCTTTCGATCCAATACACGAAACGACCCAATTTTTAGACTTTCCTAAACGAATGAAAATTCTGATTAAACTGGTCATGGGTTATCGATCGGAACACATGGTAATCAGATGGAGCAGTGTGTGACCTATACGGCGGGTAAGGTAGGTTAGATTAGGATACATTAGGTTGCAGACCGATATTTCCGGCTTACTTAGATTATACAGTCCATTGTGATACGAAAGTGGTGAACTACCCACTTACGAGTATCACTGAATGCTGCCCTAATCTATGTTTAGTTCAATGATAGGGGACCTATTTTTTATAGTCGATGCCGAACGGTATTTCACATTGCGGTGAAAACATGTAGAGAAGATTTGAAACCACGGTTGCTACCAAAATTGGTAGATTTGTTGCTGTTTGGTAGATTGGTAGGATTTTTTATGTTTTGTTAGGTTTTGCAAAATATTCCTCTTCAACTAAGATTTAATTTATAAAATTTTCAATAGAAATAAAATTTTGACAAAATTTTCCATAGAAATAAAATATTGACAAAATTTTCTACAGAAATTAATTTTTCGCAATATTTCCAATAGAAATAAAATTTTGACAAAATTTTCCATAGAAATAAAATACTGACAAAGTTTTTTACAGAAATTAATTTTTCGCAAAATTTTCTATAGAAATAAAACTTTTACAAAATTTTCTATAGAAATAAAATTTTGACAAAACTTTCTATTGAAATGAAATTTTGACAAAATTTTCTATGGAAATAAATTGTTGACGAAATTTTCTATAGAAATAAAATTTTGAAAATTTTTTTTTTATAGAAATAAAATTTTGACAGAATTATCTATAGCAATAAAATTTTGACAAAATTTTCTATAGAAATAACATTTCGAAAAAAAAAAATTCTATAAAAATAACATTTTGACAAAATTTTTCATAGAAATAAAATGTTGAAAAAAAAATCCATATCAATAAAATTGTGACAAAATTTTCCAAAGAAAAATAAACTATTGACAAAATTTGCTACAGAAATAAATTTTTCGCAAAATTAAATAAAAATTAAATAAAATTTTGACAAAATTTTCTATAGAAATAAAATTTTGACAAAATTTTCTTCAGAAATTAATTTTCACAAAATTTTCTATAGAAATAAAATTTTGACAAAATTTTCTATAAAAATAAAATTTGGAAATGTTTTTTTTTTTTTTTAATAAAATTTCACAAAATTTTCCATAGAAATAAATTTTTGAAAAAATTTTCCACAGAAATAAAATTGTTACAAAATTTTCTAAAGAAATAAAAAGTATTGGCAAAATTTTCCGACGAAAAATAAAATATTGACAAAATTTTCTGCAGAAATAAATTTCTCGCAAAATTTTCTATAGAAATAAAATTTTCTATAGATATAAAATTTTGACAAAATTTTGTATAGAAGTAAAATGTATACAAAATTTTCTATAGAAATAAAAGGTTGACAAAATTTTCTATAGAAATAAATTTTTGACAAAATGTTCTATAGAAATAAATTTTTGACAAAATGTTCTATAGAAATAAAATATTGACAAAATTTTCTACAGAAATTAATTTTGACAAAATTTTCTATAGAAATAAAATGTTGACAAAATTTTCTACAGAAATTAACTTTTCACAAAATTTTCTATAGAAATGAAATTTTGACAAAATTTTCTATAGAAATGAAATTTTGACAAAATTTTCTATAGAAATAAAATTTTGACAACATTTTCTTTAGAAAAAAAATTTGACAAAATTTTCCATAGAAATAAATTTTTGAAAAAAAATTTCCATAGAAATAAAATTGCTACAAAATTTTCTATAGAAATAAAGTATTGATAAAATTTTCCGACGAAAAATAAAATATTTTCTGCAGAAATAAATTTTTCGCAAAATTTTCTATAGAAATAAAATTTTGACAAAATTTTATATAGATTTTGACAAAATTTTCGATAAAAGTAAAATGTATACAACATTTTCTATAGAAATAAAATGTTGGCAAAATTTTCTATAGAAATAAATTTTTGACAAAATGTTCTATAGAAATAAAATATATAGAAATAAAATTTTTATAAAATTTTCTGTAGAAATAAAATTTTGACAAAATTTTCTATGGAAATAAATTTTTGACAAAGTTTTCTATGGAAATTAATTTTTGACGAAATGTTCTATAGAAATAAAATATTGACAAAATTTTCTACAGAAATTAATTTTTCGCAAAATTTTCTATAGAAATAAAATTTTGACAAAATTTTCTATAGAAACAAAATTTTTATAAAATTTTCAGTAGAAATAAAATTTTGACAAAATTTTCTATGGAAATAAATTTTTGACAAAATTGTCTATGGAAATAAATTTTTGACGATATTTTCAATAGAAATAAAATTTTGACAAAATTTTGTATAGAAATAACATTTTGAAAAAAATTCTATAGAAATAACATTTTGATAAAATTTTTCATAGAAATAAAATGTTGAAAAAAATTTCCATAGCAATAAATATGTGACAAAATTTTTTACAGAAGTAAGGCATAGACGAACTTTTCTAACGAAAAATAAAATATTGACAAATTTTTTAACAGAAATTAATTTTGCACAAATTTTCTATAGAAATAAAATTGTGAAAAAATTTTCTATAGAAATAAAATTTTGACAAAATTTTCTATAGAAATAAAATTTTGAAAAAAAATTCCATAGAAGAAAATTGTGACAAAATTTTCTATAGAAATAAAATATTGGCAAAATTTTCCAAAGAAAAATAAAATATTGACATAATTTTCTACAGAAATTAATTTTTCACAAAATTTTCTATAAAAATAAAGTATTGATAACATTTTCCAAAGAAACATAAAATATTGACAAAATTTTCTACAGAAATTAATTTTTCGCAAAATTTTCTATAGAAAAAAAAATTTTGACAAAATTTTGTATAGAAATTAATTTTGACAACATTTTCTATAGAAATAAAAGGTTGACAAAATTTTCTATAGAAATGAAATGTTGACAAAATTTTCTACAGAAATTAACTTTTCTCAAAATTTCTGTAGAAATAAAATTTTGACAAAATTTTCTATAGAAATAAAATTTTCACAAAATTTTCTATAGAAATAAAATTTTGACAAAATTTACTATAGAAATAAAATTTTGACAAGATTTTCTATAGAAATAAAATGTTGACAACATTTTCTATAGAAATAAAATTTTGACCAAATGTTCTATAGAAATAAAATTTTGAAAAAATGTTCTATCGAAATAAAATTGTGAGCAAATTTTCTATAGAAAAAAAATTTTGACAAAATTTTCTATAGAAAAAAATTTTGACAAAATGTTCTATAGAAATAAAATATTGACAAAATTTTCTACAGAAATTAATTTTTCACAAAATTTTCTATAAAAATAAAATTCTGTACAGAAATAAAATTTTGTATAGAAATAAAATTTTGACATAATTTTCTATGGAAATAAAATTTTGACAAAATTTTCCATGGAAATAACATTTTGATAATATTTTCTACAGAAATTAATTTTTCACAAAATTTTCTATAGAAATAAAGTTTTGACAAAATTTTCTACAAAATAAAATTTGACAAAATTTTCTATCGAAATAAAATGTTGACAAAACTTTCTATAGGAATAAAATTTTGACAAAATTTTCTACAAAAATAAAATTTGACAAGATTTTCTATAAAAAAAATATAGAAATAAAATTTTTACAAAATTTTCTATAGAAATAAAATTTTGAAAAAATTTTTTATAGAAATAAAAGGTTGACAAAATTTTTTATAGAAATAAAATTTTGAAAAAATGTTTACAGACTTTTCTATAGAAATAAATTTTTGACAAAACTTTCTATTGGAATACTTTTTGAAAAAAAATATTTTAAATTTGGTAGACTTTTTTTTTTAATTTTCTTGAAATTTTGGTAGATTAATTTTGGCACGAGTGGCAACCATGTGTGAAACACTCGGAAATGTCACCAGCATTACTGAGAGGTCTGCGGTCGAAGCAGGGACCGAACCCATGACCTTTTACAAACAATGCAAGCATGCCATCCATTGAACCACGGTGGCTAGGACTTCCCATTTGAGTGTTTCCAATTGAGTTTTAACTGGTTTTGCAAAATATGGCCGAGCGTTGTCGTGTTGCAAAATCCCTGTACCTGGCCTTTCTAAATATTGTGGCCTTTTGTTACGCCATACTCGGCTCAAACGCATCAATTGAGTTCGATAAAAACCTCCCGTATTCTTTCACTCGGTTGCAACAACTGATAGTACACCACAACCGGCTGAACTACAGCAATATTCGGCTTTGCCATTTTGATAAGTTTCACTTTCGTCTAAAATCTGCTATGTCCATGGATACCTTCCCTGTCATCTTAATTTTTTTGTTACCATATCTATTCACCTGCCTGAGCTCTGGGTAGATTACTCTGGATTTTACTGGAGTGGTACAAAATGTATGTCATTGATACTCCATTCAATAGCGGCCCCTGAGTCGAGTTTGTCATGTCCGTCAGTCCATCCATCTTTCGGTGAATATATTTTTGTGATCAAAGTCTAGGTCGCAGTTTTAGTCTAATCGACTTCAAATTTGGCGAAATCTAGCCAATTTCGTGCTAAAATCACCACTATTAAGCCGGAAAATTTTCGAAATATCTTAAATTTACCTATATCTAAAATTTACCTATATCTCCCGATAAATGCGCTTTAGCAAAATTTCATAAAAACGGCTTTAGATTTAAATAGTTTCCACATGTTTTATTATTATTCTGCTCCGGCCCAGAATATTAGCCTGTTTTTATTTTATGTTGTAAAAATTTTGTTTAAATCGGTTTAATAAAAACTTTGGTATATGTGGTATATTTGGCAATATAAACGTTTGTAACAATGTGGTATATTGCGGTATCGAAGGTTTTATATTCTAAACAAATTTCGCATTCGACAAAATTTTCATTTTATTTTATTTTTTTTTTCAGATTTAAAAATTTCGTCCCCAAATTCCTAGAAATTAAAATAAAATCGTTGCATTCCAATATAAGCATATTTTTGAGCATATACTTAGGCTCTCATCTTCACTTTAAGAATTCATAAACACCTCTTCAGCTTCTCTATTGTGAGATGAGATATTTATGTGATAAGACTTTGTGAGCGAGTGAGTGGATGATAGCATATTACGTGTGTGTGTTTGTATGTGCGTGTCTTCATTCGTGCGTGTATTCTCGGATAAGCATAGTTGTGGGCATATCTTTGTTTGTTTTTGTTTTTTTTTTTTGCATGTGGAGAGACAAAGATTTTGAGAAAGCGGAAGGAAAATGCCAAAATACAAGGAGGAAGGCTGTGTTATGAGTGTTATGTAGATAAACAACAAAAACAAAATATAAATATTATTTTACACACACACATACATACATTGGCAAAGATGTAGATTTTTTGCCATTTGTTTTTTTTTCTTTCTTATGAAACCTAAAATAAAAATAATAATAATAACAACATAAAAACATACTTTTTTCCTGGCACCCCTCTTGTTTACATATTTTCTTCTTCTTCTTAGCCGGGAAGCTCAGTTTTACGATGATTATAATTTATCTTTTGTTGCTCATGGGGATGGGGGTCTGTGTTCGCTTTATAGGAGAATATTGTGTGTAAATATTGCAAAAGCTAAGGAGTACAAATAACAACAGCAACAATTACTCGAGAGTACAAAAGAATAACATGTAAACAAAAACAAAATGAAACAATAACATTTTCATGTTCATTTCACTTGCCCATTTAGCATTTCAGTTTTGTGGCCAAGACCCCCCTATCCACCTTTCCCTAAAAACACACCTACATGGTAGTTGTTTTTTTTTTCTTTGATTTTGGAAATGTGTCAATGATGTCCTTGGCAAAAAAAATAAACATAAGTGCTTTTATACATTGAGCTGTTGTTGTTGTTTTTGTTGTTTTGTGGTAACTTTGATGTATTACATATCCTTTTGTTGTACTACTATTACCATTATATAGCAGCTTGGTTTGTGCTAAAGTAAAATAACAAGTAATGCTTTTAGTTGATATCTTTATACATGCAAGTGTGTGTGCTTGTGTTTGCTTGTGTTGGAGAGGCAAATGATGCGGAAGTAAGAACATTTTTGATATCCATTTTATCGGATGAGATGTTATTGATATCTTGTTTATAGTAAATATACAACCACAAAATGGGCAAAAAGCTTATTGCAAACGATAGTTACATTTACTTTTATGTAAAATTTTGTGACGAGATATGGAATAATGCTAAAGACTATCAATGAAGTCTTTTCCAAACATAGTCTTTTATGTTCATATTTAAAATCATCTATAGTTAGTTAATGGAAAGAGGTTACATTGTAAATGTAAATTAAAGACTTTGTTGAGATGTATTTTTATACCCTGCGCCACACTGTTGAACAGGGTGCACCATTTTGAAGATCCACATTTTCGATAGCATATCAAATCCGTCCAATGTGTTGGATGCTATATATAAAGGTTTTTTATCTGACCCGATGTGGATAAAATTTGTTGGACTTCTACAAAATCTATAAGCTTTAAATTTCGGTTAATGCCCTGGGGTGGAACACAATGCTATTAAAAACAAGTAAGGAAAGTTTAAAGTCGGGCGGGGCCGACTATATTATACCCTGCACCACTTTGTAGATCTAAATTTGCTATATTATATCACATCCGTCAACTGTGTTGGGCGCTATATATAAAGGTTTGTCCCAAATACATACATTTAATTATCACTAGATCTGGACAGAATTTGATAGACTTCTACAAAATCTATAGACTCAAAATCTAATGCACTAGGGTGGAACACAATGTTAGTAAAAGAAAATATGGGAAACATTTAAATCTGAAGCAATTTTAAGGAAACTTTGCAAAAGTTTATTTATGATTTATCGCTCGATATATATCTATTAGAAGTTTAGGAAAATTAGAGTCATATTTACAACTTTTCGACTAAGCAGTGGCGATTTTACAAGGAAAATATTGGTATTTTGACAATTTTTGTCGAAATCAGAAAAACATATATATGGGCGCTATATCTAAATCTGAACCGATTTCAACCAAATTTGGCACGCTTAGCTACAATGCTAATTCTACTCCCTGTGTAAAATTTCAATTAAATCGGAGTTAAAAATTGGCATCTGTGGTCATATGAGTGTAAATCGGGCGAAAGCTATATATGGGAGCTATATCTAAATCTGAACCGATTTCAACCAAATTTGGCACGCATAGCTACAATGCTAATTCTACTCACTGTGCAAAATTTCAACTAAATCGGAGTTAAAAATTGGACTCTGTGGTCATATGAGTGTAAATCGGGCGAAAGCTATATATGGGAGATATATCTAAATCTGAACCGATTTCAATCAAATTTGGCACACTTGACTACACTACTAGTTGTACTGCTAGTGCAAAATTTCAATCAAATTGGGCTTAAACTCTGGCTTCTAGGACCATATTAGTCCATGTCGGTCGAAAGATATATATGGGAGCTATATCTAAATCTGAACCGATTTCAACCAAACTTGGCACACATGACTACACTACTAATTGTACTTTTAGTGCAAAATTTCAACCAAATTGGGCCAAAACTCTGGCTTCTAGGACCATATTAGTCAATATCGGGCGAAAGATATATATGGGAGCTATATCTAAATCTGAACCGATTTCAATAAAATTTAGCACACTTAACCACACTACTAATTGTACTCCATGTGCAAAATTTCAACCAAATTGGGCCAAAACTCTGGCTTCTGGGTTCATATAAGTCCATATCGGACAAAAGATATATATGGGAGCTATCGATTTCTTCCACAATCAATAGGGTTCTATTCTGACCCAAGACACATACTTGTGCCAAATTTGAAGTCAATTGAACTAAAACTGCGACCTAGACTTTGATCACAAAAATGTGTTCACCGACAGACAGACATGGTTATATCGACTCAGGGACCCACCCTGAACATTATTGCCAAAGACACCGTGTGTCTATCTCGTCTCCTCCTGGGTGTTGCAAACATAAGCACTAACTTATAATACCCTGTTCCACAGTGTAACAATCCACAACCTTGACTCGAACCTTAGCACATTGCACCACCGACGGAGTTGCCATAAGAACTAATATTTTAAGACTTTTCGAAAGCCGTTCATGAAATCGTGAACGCCTACTCTGAATTAAAATAATGTTTTTATACCCTGCGCCACATTGTGGAACAGGGTATTATAGGTATGTTTGTAACACCCAGAAGGAGACGAGATAGACACATGGTGTCTTTGGCAATAATGTTCAGGGTGGGTCCCTGAGTCGATATAACCATGTCCGTCTGTCCGTCCTTCAGTCCTTCCGTCCGTCCTTCCGTCCGTCCTTCCGTCCGTCTTTCCGTCCGTCCGTCTCTCTGTGAACACATTTTTGTAATCAAAGTCTAGGTCGCAATTTAAGTCCAATCGCCTTCAAATTTGGCACATGTTCCTGATTTGGGTCAGAATAGAACACTATTGATTTTGGAAGAAATCGGTTCAGATTTAGATATAACTCCCATATATATCTTTCGCCCGATATGGACTAATATGGACCCAGCAGCCAGAGTTTTATACCGATTTGCTTAAAATTTTGTACAAACATAACACTTAGTCGTATAGAAAAGTGTACAAAATTTGATTGAAATCGGTTCAGATTTAGATATAGCTCCCATATATATCTTTCGCCCGATATGGACTTATATGGCCCCAGAAGCCAGATTCTTGGCCGAATTTGGTTGAAATTTTGCACTAGGAGTACAATTAGTAGTACAGTCAAGTATGCAAAATTTGATTGAAATCGGTTCAGATTTAGATATAGCTCCCATATATCTTTCGCCCGATATGGACTAATATGGTCCTAAAAGCCATAGTTTTGGCCCAATTTGGTTGAAATTTTGCTCAGGGAGTAGATTTAGCATTGTTGCTATGCGTGCCAAATTTGGTCGAAATCGATTCAGATTTAAATATAGCTCCCATATATATATTTCGCCCGATATGCACTTATATGGACCCAGAAGCCAGAGTTTTATCCTGATTAGCTTGAAATTTTGCACAAGGAGTACAAGTAGTAGTATAGTCATGTGTGCCAAATTTGATTGAAATCGGTTCAGATTTAGATATAGCTTCCATATATATTTTCCGCCCGATATGGACTTATATGGCCCCAGAAGCCAGAGTTTTGGCCCAATTTGGTTGAAATTGTGCACTAGGAGTACAATTAATAATATAGTCATGTGTGCCAAATTTAATTGAAATCGGTTCAGATTTAGATATAGCTCCCATATATATGTTTTTCTGATTTCGACAAAAATGGTCAAAATACCAACATTTTCCTTGTTAAATCGCCACTGCTTAGTCGAAAAGTTGTAAAAATTACTTTAATTTTCCTAAACTTCTAATACATATATATCGAGCGATAAATCATAAATAAACTTTTGCGAAGTTTCCTTAAAATTGCTTCAGATTTAAATGTTTCCCATATTTTTTACTAACATTGTGTTCCACCCTAGTGCATTAGCCAACTTAAATTTTGAGTCTATAGATTTTGAAAAAGTCCATCAAATTCTGTCCAAATCGAGTGATATTTAAATGTATGTATTTGGGACAAACCTTTATATATAGCACCCAACACATTTGACGGATGTGATATGGTATCGATCTACAAAGTTGTGCAGGGTATAATATAGTCGGTCTCGCCCGACTTTAGACTTTCCTTACTTGTTAAGTATAGGTTTATATAGAAAAGTCTATAAAAATTAGAGATTAGAAAACCTCATTGTAACCGAATCGGATGAAATTTGTTTTTCCATGAGGCCCCAGAAGAGAAATTTGGAAGCTGCTTTATATGGGGGCTATATATAATTCTTGACCCATATGGGTCAGTTTTTGCATGGTGGTTAGAGGCCATTGACTTGACTTGGCACCACATACCAAACGGATTGGATAAAATTTGCTCCTCTTAGAAGCTCCGCAAGCCTAATCTGAGACTATATAATTGTGAACCGCGATATGGAGCAGTTTTTGCATGGTTGTTAGAAAGCGTATACTAACATTGCATACCAAATTTCAACCAGAAAGATTGAAATGTGCTCTTCAAAGAGGCCAAATCTGGGGAGTCGTTTATATGGGGTCTGCACCTATAACGATGGTCCGATATTTCCCATTTCCCGACTTTCATCACTAACAAGTCGATAGTTTCGTTTCGTTTGGAAGTTAGCGTGATTTTAATAGACGGACGGACATCGTTAGATCAACTCAGAATTTCACAAGACCCACGAATTTATGAAGTCGGAGACGAATATTTCGATGTGTTACAATCGAAATGTAAAAGTTAGTTTATCTCCTATGGTGGAAGGTATAAAAAGAATACGAACTTTACTTTCTTGCATTACATATCATCCACCCCGAACTGTCAAATTTTTCTAAAACCTAATCTTATTAGTCACTTCTTTTTATTTCGCCCCAAGGGATTTTTGAAAAATCATTCATCAAATTTTACATAATTTTTCTTCAGTATATTTTCTCATATCGAATGCAATATCGCTCAAAATATGAAATGAGCCTCAAACGAAATTATTTAGATGCATAAAAATAATACCCATGTTAAATTAAATTTTAAACAATCGGTATATTTGTAGTTTTAAAGGACTTTTTCGATTGAGATTGATTCTCGCATTAAACGAATTTATGTATGACTGAAATAATATTGAAAAATTTAATAATGATTTATTCAAGACAATTTGTCTTTAGTTTAAAACAAAAATATCTCAAATATATGATTGCCTTTGAATTATTTTCCAATTAACAAAAGACCAAAGCAACAATATATTTATTCTTAATTAATAGCTCTGGGGTAAATTTTATTTATTGCAATTTGAACGAGGACTATAAGCATGTTTTTTATTCTTTATGTTAAACAATTGTCCTTGACAAAAAAAAATTAAACGAAGCTAAGAAATAAATGGCTTTTCTCATTTAAATAACTAGCCTCTTTAGTAATAAATATGAAATTTCTAAAATATGTTTTTCAGCAATAAATATGAAATTTACCCAATCCCCCCCCCCCCCCCACACCACCCACTCCACTTCAAATTCTTTGCCATAATTTTCTTCATTATATTCTTGGGCAGGAGGAGCCCATAAAGCAAATAACATTCAAATGCTAAAGCAATGTCATTGAGAAATACTTTATTGTCGAGTAGATATTTATGCAAATTAGAATTTATTAATTAAAAATAAAATAAATGACAAGCCATGAAACAATGACAATTGTGCGTGTGCTAGATTCAAATGTAGCCTCATTTACGGATAGAGAGAGACTCAGGGATTGTGTTCTATAGTAGATATGAGTGTGAATTAACATATATGAGCTATGGGTGTCAGTGTGTGTGTGTTTGTGTTTATGTGCTTTTGAATTTTTTATTTCATTGTGAATTGTTAGTCTTCTCATCCAAGCTGATAACGCATGATAAATTTACAGTTCATTTACATTTCTGCCAGTGAATAAAATGAAATTTAATTAAAGTGTCTTAGAGAGACCAAGAACTAGAGAGTGAATGAGTGAGTGAATAAGCGAGAGATATGTATCAGTGTATCTAATACATCTCACTGGAATAATGACTCTCATAAATATGCTCTAAGATTTATTACAATCATATACTCTTGAGAATATGCATGAAATAAAAATTTTCATTTCATTAAATTATTACTCAAGATTATATAATTTGCAAACCGAGCACAAAATAACAAATAACAAAAACAATTAATTGCAACTCATAGACAAAATGACATTTGAAGATATTTTTGTTATGCAAATATTTCAAGGATGTTATTAGAAATCTGTTGGGATTCTCCTCTTAGATGGGACATCTGTCAATAATGTACAGCATTACGATAGACATTTAACTACTCGTAACTTAAGAATATTGACATAGGGATATTTAGGGCTTTCACTGCTTAATCAAATAACCTTGGCCCCGAAGAGAATAAGGCTAACACACATCTGGAGTATTTGTTTTGTCCATTTATTGGAATTTACATAGAGGCTAGACGAAGATAATTCTATGAACTAAGATTTTTAAGACGATGAACAAATATTGTGAAACCTTAGAAATAGACACTCTCCGTCGCGCTATTTTTTTTCATAGTATGGAGGTTTCCACATATAAAGGGATATTTTAAAGGTGGTCAGTGTGGTCATTTTAGCGGCTTCAAATTTCGTACATCGGTATGGGATGTGAGTCCCGTAAACTTTGCAAAATATCAGCCAAATTGGTTCAGATTTATATATAGCTCCCATATATATCTTTCGTCCACCTATGGCCTCACAGGCCAGAGATTCATAATGAGTTGCTTCAAATTTTGCGCAAAAACTACGTTTCATAGCTTCGTCAAGTGTTGCTAATTTGGTTGAAATCGGTTTAGATTTCGATATAGCTTCTTTGAAGGGTTTTCATATCAAAATTACTAATCTACATATCTGAGCACAAAATTTTAAAAAATTAACTTTTTGTAGTAATAATTTAATTCAACAAAAAATATTTAAATTTTATTTTGGTATCATTTTTTTGCATTTTAATACTTTTATTTTTTGGAATGGAACTGCAGCTGCAACTCTTTTAGATCTACTCATACTGAATGTGATAATATATTAAACTCTCACAAAATGGGTTCTCTTTTGAGAGATGTAAATGAGTGTGTCCAATTTTGAGAGATTTCATTTGTATGCCTTCTAATCGGCACAAACATCATTCAACCGCCAATATTCCACCAACAACAATTGTTTTCGCCTCTATGGTCTCTTCTTTTTTCCTCTCTAAATTTCTCTCATATCGTTCGAATAATTAAATTTAACAAAAAATATTGAAATTTTATTTTGGTATCATTTTTTTGCATTTATATATATATATCATATATATAATCTCTCAAAATTGGACACACTCATTTTGTGACAGATATGACGGAAGTCATCTTTTAAAGCTGTATTGATTTCGCATTATCTCGGTATGGTTTTCTTATTATCACTTCAGACTTCAGTAAAAAAATAACATATTTGCGGCAAAAATATTCCATATTCACTGTAAATCTTGAAAAATGAAATATGTCTTGAGAAATGTTTGGTGTGATCATATTCCTTCTCTTGCGAGCAATTTTTAAATATTTTTGCAAATTTCCATTATTTTATTTGTCTTTATTGTAACATATTTTATACAAAGAAATGTAAGTTCACCTCTCGAAGAAAATTTTTAGATGTACATTAGGAACAGCATCCATTTTTTGCTGGGATATTTTGAATGTTTTGTAAGCCTTTAGGCAGCTTATATTGAACACCCATTATACGAATTAATAATCATCGGTTAGAGTTCCTTCTTATCGTCTCTGCTACGACTACTTGTACTAATAATAATTCACATAATGAGTTCTAATAAATTTTTGCCCAATAATACAGAGTATTAATACAAGCAATACAATAAATATTCTATTCAGGGCTTAAGTGAACATGTTCTTTAGTAGTTGTGGCCTATACCTTATGCACCCAATAATGGACTATAAGCCCATGAAAATTGCCATTTGAATGGAGCGTATTGAATTCTTAAGCTATGTGTAACTTTCGCATTCAGTTATGGCAATAATCCTAGCCAAAAAGTTTTCGACATTAATCACAATATTCTGGGTAAACACAAAATACATGTCAATAATATGAAAAGAAAAAAATAATTTTCTTAATCTTAGAATAAGCTTTAGCCCACAAGGTATAACTGAACATTTGGAGAAAATTTACCAAACAAAGAAATCTTATTTGTCAATTTATTTCTATAGAAAAATTTGTCAAAACTTTTTTTTCTATAGAAAATTTTTTAAAAATTTTATTTCTATAGAAAATTTTTGTTAAAATTTTATTTTTTAAAAAAATTTTGTTTTTGTTTTTATTTTTGTATAACATAATAACGCGATTCCAACTACAAAAACAACATACTCGCAAACATATCGATTACATCGATGACAGGTATCGATTACAGATAGATACAAGAAATGTAGGAAATGTTCCTATATTCTAACAAGTGTGTTTCTTAAGTTTTCAAAGGATTGAATAATTCTTATTACGAGTGAACTAAACTATTTCTCTATGCCAAGGGTTATGATAAGCTTTCTATAATAAAGAAAGTCAGAAGTATCATTTTATAAGAAATTTTACTAAATTTGAGGAAACTTGATTTTAGTTCGGTTTTTGTTTATTTTTACGAATACTTTGTTATCAGTGAATAGAATATTTTTGTTCACTAGTAAATTCTTATACCCAGCGAAGAAAACAGTATTAGTAAAATTCCATGCCTTATTCTAGTTAACGAACTATTTCTAACTGCTCTCAGTTTAGGATCTTTTTTACTGAAGCAAGTAAATTTTATTATTTCACACAAACATTTAAACTGAATGGAAATAAAATGACTAAACTAAATTGATGAACATTTTTTCCTTTAGTTTCGAAGACACTTTTTTTTGGGTGTATAGACAATTTTTTTCAGAATTTTCTTTCTACAGAAATTCTATAGAAAATTTATAGAATTTTATTTCTATAGGACTTTTGTAAAATTTCATTTCTATAGAAAATTTTGTCAAATTTAAAATTCTATAGAAAATTTTGTCAAATTTTTATTTCTATTGAAAATTTTCCCAAAATATTATTTCTATAGAAAATTTTGTCAAAATTTTATTTCTATAGAAAATTTTGTCAAAATTTTATTTCTATCGAAATTCTATAATTTTCTATAAAATTTATAGGATTTTATTTCTATAGGAACTTTTGTTAAAATTTCATTTCTATAGAAAATTTTCTCAAAATTTTATTTCTATACTAAATTTTCATTTCTATAGAAAATTTTGTCAAAACTTTATTTCTATAGAAATTTTTGTCAAAATTTTATTTCTATAGAAAATTTTGTCAAAATTTTACTTCCACCGAAATTATATTTTTGTAGAAAATTCTGTCAAAATTTTATTTCTATAAAAAATTTTGCAAAAATTTTATTTCTCTAGAAGATTTTGCAAAAATTTTATTTCTCTAGAAGATTTTGCAAAAAATTTATTTCTCTAGAAAATTTTGCCAAAATTTTATTACTATAGAAAATTTTTTCAAAATTTTTTTTTCTATAGAAAATTTTTTCAAAATTTTATTTCAATAAAAAATTTTGTCAATTTTTTTTCTATAGGAAATTTTGACAACATTTTAGTTCTATAGAAAATTTTTGCACAATTTTATATCTATAGAAAATTTTGTCAACATTTTATCTCTATAGAAAATTTTCTCAACATTTGATTTCTATAGAAAATTTTGTAAAATTTTATTTCTATAGAAAATTTTGTCAAATTTTATTTCTATAGAAAATTTTGTCAAAATTTTATTTCTATAGAAAATTTTGTCAAAATTTTATTTCTATAGAAAATTTTGTCAAAATTTTATTTCTATAGAAAATTTTGTCAAAATTTTATTTCTATAGAAAATTTTGTCAAAATTTTATTTCTATGGAAATTCTATAGAAAATTTATAGGACCTTATTTCTATAGGAACTTTTGTTAAAATTTCATTTCTATAGAAAAATTTCTCAAAATATTATTTCTATATTAAATTTTTATTTCTATAGAAAAATTTGTAAAATTTTTATTTCTATAGAAAATTTTGTAAAATTTTTATTTCTATAGAAAATTTTGTAAAAATTTTATTTCTATAGAAAATTTTGTCAAAATTTTACTTCTACCGAAATTTTATCACAATTTTATTTCTGTAGAAAATTCTGTCGAAATTTTATTTCTATAGAAAATTTTGCCAACATTTTATTTTTATAGAAAATTTTGCCCAATTTTTATTTCTATAAAAATTTTTGCAAAAATTTTATTTCTCTAGAAGATTTTAAAAAAGATTTATTTCTCTAGAAAATTTTGCCAAAATTGTATTTTTATAGAAAATTTTTTCAAAATTTTATTTCTCTAGAAATTTTTTTCAAGATTTTATTTCTATAAAAAATGTTGTCAAAATTTTTTTTCTATAAAAAATTTTGTCAAAATTTTTTTTCTATAAAAAATTTTTTCAAAATTTTATTTCTATAACAAATTTTATCAATTTTTTTTCTATAGGAAATTTTGACACCATTTTAGTTCTGTAGAAAATTTTTGCACAATTTTATATCTATAGAAATTTTTGTCAACATTTTATTTCTATAGAAAATGTTCTCAACATTTGATTTCTATAGAACATTTTGTAAAATGTTTATTTCTATAGAAAAATTTGTCAAAATTTTATTTCTATAGAAAATTTTGTCAAAATTTTATTTCTATAGAAAATTTTGTCAAAATTTTGTTTTTGTAGAAAATTTTGTCAAAGTTTTACTTCCACAGAAATTTATCAAAATTTTATTTCTGCAGAAAATTTTGTAAAAATTTTATTTCTATAGAAAATTTTGCCAACATTTTATTTCTATAGAAAATCTTGCACAATTTTTATTTCTATAGAAAATTTTGCAAAAAATTTATTTCTCTAGAAAATTTCGGAAAAATTTTATTTCTCTAGCAAATTTTTTCAAAATTTTATTTCTATAGAAAATTTTTTCAAAATATATATAGAAGGGAGCCACACCGCCTTGAATACGCAGGGTCTATAGAAATAGAAAATTTTGTCATTATTTTATTTCAATAGAAAATTTTGTCAACGTTTTATTTGTATAGAAAATTTTGTCAACATTTTATTTATATAGAAGGGAGCCACACCGCCTTGCATACGCAGGGTCGTGGGTATCAAACACCAAAAAGTTTTTGAGCGGTGGATTATCCAACCTCAGTAATGCTAGTGACATTTCAAAGCTTCTCTAAATGGCTTCACTGCAATGTGGAACGCCGTTCGGACCCGGCTATAAAAAGGAGGTCCCTTGTCATTGAACTTAGCATCAGCACTCAGTGATAAGAGAGAAGTTCACCACTGTGGTATCACAATGGACTAAATAGTCTAAGTGAGCCTGAAATATCAGGCTGCCACCATACCTAACCTAAATATTTCTATAGAAAATTTTGTCAAAATTTCTATAGAAAATTTTGTCAAAATTTTATATGTTTGTTTTGAATTTATTTCGGCATAAGCCGGCTATCCTACAAAACCTTTTTTCGGAGGGTTCAAGTGTGGTTCATTGTTGGGTTTAATGAACTGCCTGAATTTATTTGCTGCAAGTAGAGGATGCTGATGAGGAATGTGGTAATTCCGAAACGTGCGTCCATCCAACCATTTTGCAGTCTATAGGGCTTTGCCCAAATAAATTTGACAAACATTCTTTTCCTCTGTTGGTTAAGATACACTTGTAGTTTAGTTAATGTATGGTTTTAAGCTGCAATAAAAAACAACAACAATGCTTAAAGAACAAAACCAACAATAGCAAAACAAAAAGAATGGAAAAATTTTATTTCTTTAGAACATTTTGTCAAAATTTTATTTCTTCAGAAAATTTTGTCAACATTTTATTTTCTAGAAAGTTTTGTTAAAATTTTATTTCTATAGAAAATTTTGCCAAAAAAATGCAACTGACGACAAAGTTGGCGCAAGCTGCACGAAACTTGATATTCGGTATTTTGGCCCACTCCTGGATAAGATCCGTCTTGAAGTAATTGATTCTCGGGCATTTTCAAGTGTCTACCTTACCATCCAAATACAAATCATTTGCCAATACAAAGTAATCGCACTGTCATGCTTGAATTCCATCACTAAAAACTTTATTTTTGAATACAATAATCGAGGTGCTTTTGTAAGCATGTAAACGATGAAATTAAATGTCATCTGTCAGATAAGCAGTTTAGAAATTGTATCAACATAAGGTTTGTTGCAATACATATCAGCCATCTTGTATATGTAGTGTATATATTCATAACCAGAATGTATAAAAAGTCGACTTTTGAGCCTCCGTGGTGCAATGGTTAGTATGCCCGGTTTGCATACAAAAGGTCACTGCTTCAATCCCAGTTTTGACCAAACACAAAAAAGTTTTTCGCCGTCGATCGGACCGGCTATAAAATAGAGGTCCTTTGTCATTGGGTGACACATAGATTTGGGCAGCACTCAGTGATGAAAGTATGAAAGATCGTTGTCCTTGTACTACAAATCACTTCCTATTCGTAGGAGAAAAAAACAATTCCCAACAAGGATTATTTCTACTTAAAATATAAAATCTATTTATAACCCATAAAATTCCCTTAAACGTGAAATTGGCAATACTGGCTAGTAAAAATAAAAAAACCCCTCCTCTAATTTTGCAATATTTCCCCAATGAAATAATTTATCATTTTCACTTTCATCCCTTTCACATTTTATCCATTTATCAAAATGATAATTTTGAATATTAAGCAAATACAGATTTTTTGCATTTCATGTTCATGCCATAAAAGATCTCCTCCATAACACTACTCATGTTCTTACAAATAAATGTCATTAAAGATTCAGAGAATGTTGGTAAACAAAATAATGAGTAACACCCACCAATATGAAAGAGGTAATGAAACAAAACAACAACAGCAAAAAGAAAAATCCAATCCGTTAATAACCAAGCAAATCCCAATTATGAACACTCTACCATATATACACTCTCTCCCTCTCACTCTCTCGCACACTATGATAAAAGCTATTGCCAAATATTTTGTCACTTAATCCCTATGGCATGGTGGGGTGGCATGCATATTAATTTAAGAGAGCTTACATTTAACCGACATGACAAGAAAATCTTAATTCGAAATATTCTAAGAAACTTTGGTGATGCTCATCTTCTCCCATTGAGAATCTTAGAAAACGCCACAGCATAACAATATGCAGTAGCTGATGAAGCTACAGCTATATTTTCATTTTGTAATGCTCTTTACCATACTAATGGAGTTGACCGTGTTCTAGGTGCTGGGTGGGGTATGGGGTGTGATGGTGGGGGAAAGATGGCAATGATAAAATGAAATCATGAAAATCGTATTATACTCCAAAACGAAACACCTTATGGTTATTAAAATCCCTAAGAAAACTATTTCATTAATTCCATCATAAAATATTCATAAATAAGTCTCTATGCTGTCTATCTGGATTTGTGTGATTTCAGGCAAGAGCTGTGTGAGTGGGAAGGTGTAATGGTGTAATGTGGTACAAATTGAAATAAAATTGGCAAGTGTTCAGAGTTTGAAATTCGCCATGAATCCATAGATGGGGAAGAAATGTACGAATGAAGTAAGATTTAACGCATGTGGTAATATGAGGTAATATGAATCCACCAGAAAAGAAAATGTTGATAAATTTTAGAAAATGTAACCTAAACTTCGAGGGTTGCCTTTTATATTTCGGGATTGGGTTTTTATTTAATTTTTAATTACATACAATGTTAAAATTTTTTATAAGTATTCAACTGACCCCAATGTTTGTCGCAGGCGTGGTACCTATAAGTATATTTGCCACTCCGATTGAGAGAGTAAAAGCTCGCATTGTCATGGTGAAGGGTTGAAAAGTTTTTAACATCTGGCAAACACATGAAATCTTGGTCTCATGACAATATTTTTTTCAGTGCATATATATACGGAATACTTGATTGTAAATATTACTTATGTCCTCTTGATAATATTTATAAAATAAAAGGTTTTCTAAATATTTTGTTTCACAAAGCTTCCCAACCTTACAACCTCCTCCAAATTACCAAGATCATCTCTATGCGTCTTTAACCTTTCCAAGATTTCAAGGCCAAGATTGCTAGTTGGCAAACACGTGAGCCTTTTTTTCCTGAAAAAAATCTTTATGAACCTTTTTATCCAGAAAAAAACTTTGTGAGAATTTTTTTCAGACAAAAGTTTTTGTGAAGCTTTCTTTTATAGAAAAAAGTTTCTATGAGTCTTTTTTCTAGAAAAAAGTGTGTGTGAGACTTTTTTTCCAGAAAAGAGTGTCTGTGAAACTTTTTTTCCAGAAAAAAGCGTGTGAGACATTTCTGCAGAAATACGTGTCCGTGAGACTTTTCTCCAGAAAAATAGTGTCCGTGAGACTTTTTTTCCGGAAAAAATGTCCGTCAGACTTTTTTCCGGAAAAAAGTGTCAGACTTTTTTCGAAAAAAAGTGTCTGTGAGACTTTTTTTCGGATAAACGTGTCTGTGAGACTTTTCTCCAGAAAAAAATGTGCGTGAGACTTTTCTCCAGAAAAGTGTCCGTTAGACTTGTTTGCGGAAAAAAGTGTCTGTGATACTTTTTTTCCAGAAAAAAGTGTCTGGATACTTTTTCCAGAAAAAAGTCGCTGTGATACTTTTTTCCAGAAAAAAGTGTCTGTGAGCCTTTCTTCCTGAAAAAAGTCACTGTGATACTTTTTTCCAGAAAAAAAGCGACTGTGAGACTTTTTTCCAAAAAAAAGTGTCTGTGAGACTTTTTTCCAGAAAAAAGCGTCTGAGATTTTTTTTTCCAAAAAAAAAACGTGTCTGTGAGACGTTTTTCAGAAAAAAGTGTCTGTGAGTCTTTTTTCCAGAATAAACTGCCTGTGAGACTTTTTTGCAGAAAAAAGTGTCTGTGAGACTTTTTTCCTGAAAAAAATGTCTGTGAGCCTCTTTCCCAGAAAAAAGTGTCTGTGAGACTTTTTCTAGAAAAAAGTTTCTCTGGGACTTTTTTTTTCAGAAAAAAGTGTCTGTGAGACTTTTTTCCAGAAAAAATTTCCGTGAGACTTTTTTCCAGAAAAAAGTGTCTGTGAGACTTTTTTTCAGAAAAGTGTTCGTGAGACTGTTTTTCAGAAAAGTGTTCGTGAGACTTTTTTCCTGACAGAAGTGTCCGTGCTACCTTTTTCCAGAAAATAGTTTCTGTGAGACTTTTTTCCAGAAAAAAGTGTCTGTGAGACTTTTTCCAGAAAAACGTTTCTGTGAGAATTTTTCCAGAAAAACGTTTCTGTGAGACTTTTTTTCCAGAAAAAAAGCTTCTGTTAGACATTTTTCACGAAAAAAGTGTCTGTGAGTCGTTTTTTCCAGAATAAACTGCCTGTGAGACATTTTTCCAAAATAAAAATGTCTGTGATACTTTTTTCCAGAAATTGTGTGACTTTATTTCAGAAAAAAGTGTCCGTGAGCCTTTTTCCAGAAAAAAGTGTCTGTGAGACTTTTTTCCAAAAAAACGTTTCTGTGAGACTTTTTTCCAGAAAAAAGTGTCTGTGAGACTTTTTTCCAGAAAAAAGTGCCTGTGAGACTTTTTTCCAGAAAAAAGTGTTTGTGAGATTTTTTTTCAGAAAAAAGTGTTTGTGAGACTTTTTTCCAGAAAAAAGTGTTTGTGAGATTTTTTTTTTTCAGAAAAAAGTGTTTGTGAGATTTTTTTTTTCAGAAAAGTGTTCGTGAGACTTTTTTTCAGAAAAAAGTTTCTGTGGGACTTTTTTCAGAAAAACTTTTCTGTGAGACTTTTTTCCAGAAAAAAGCTTCTGTTAGACATTTTTCACGAAAAAAGTGTCTGCGAGACTTTTTTTCCAGAATAAAGTATCTGAGACTTTTTTCCAGAAAAAAGTGTCTGTGAGACTTTCCTTTATAGAAAAAAGTGTCTATGAAACTTTTTTCCAAAAAAAGAAAAATGTGTCTCTGAAACTTTTTTCAAAAAACGTGTACTTGATTTTAAATATTACTTATGTCCTTTTTTCTATATATATATATATATATATATATATATATATATATATATATATATATATATATATATATATATATATATATATATATATATATATATATATATATATATATATATATATATATATATATATATATATATATATATATATATATATATATATATATAATATATATATATATATATATATATATATATATATATATATATATATATATATATATATATATATATATATATATATTATATATATATATATATATATATATATATATATATATATATATATATATATATATATATATATATATATATATATATATATATATATATATATATATATATATATATATATATATATATATATATATATATATATATATATATATATATATATATATATATATATATATATATATATATATATATATATATATATATATATATTTAAAAATTTTCTTAGGATTTTTCTTCAAAAAGCTTCCCTTCCCTACAACCTCCTCAAAATCCCAAGATCATCTCTATCGGATTTTAAGCTGTCTACTTTGGGTTTTATTTATATTGAACCCCTGTAGATTTCCTTGTGGTAAATGGCATTGTCAACAAAAATAAAGGCAAAATTAATAATTTCCATCCTTTCCTTTCGTCTTTTCACCAAACAATCCATTTTACAAACAAATACAAGACCTTAATTGTTTTGGGGGCAGGGTGGCTTTAAAGAGGGGCTTAAACTATTTGTATGTATACTACACAGTCACACTAAACAAAAGCATCCTCCTCCTATGGCATGACATTCGAATATTTTTCTACAACAGCAATGATTGCTATCCTGGCATCCTTTGTGTCAAATAATTGTGGTAAACTGGTTGTGGTTTTGTTGGTTCTCCAAGGAATGTCCAGCAACGATGATGTATATGAGTGTGTATGTGTATGTGTGTGTGTGCGTGTAGATACGGCCATAGCCTATTTTGGGTTTAGCTAATGACGTCAGCTTTGCCACAGCCAAGAGTGTATTTGAAATAGTTTTGGGGTTATATATTAAATATTCAAATGGATTTCTAAATAATAATAAAAATGTCATAGGCCTTTTTTTGTCATTGTTGGCAAAATGATTTTTTGCTGAAGTAACAGCAGCAGCAACAACAGCATTGAGAGGATTAATTGTGATTGCCATTTATTATAGAAATATTTGACCGGAAGTGCTTGATATGAAAGAAAACTTTCTCCCTCTTGAAATAACAAAACTAAGCATACTGATGTCAAGAGGGGTATATTTATTAAAAATAGAGAAATGTAAGTAAGGAAATATGTATGAACTCCTTAATACAATTTTGATTTGAATGACTTTTATATAATTTGATGACACTTGGGCTTATAAAAATCCTTAAGGAAATAGTTAATTTTAAAGTTAAATTGTTTATTAAAGCGTATTAACTACAAACGGTTATTAACTAACTTACACTTTGCATAAGTATTTGTAAAAATCAGGCTGGACAGATTGGCTAGTATATATTGCAACCATTTTCAAATTGTTATCCTTTCCAAACCGCTGACAGAATTAAGGACACTATCCTTTAGAAGAAACAAGTTACAGGACTCCTTCTTCCGTCAGGCTCTTATAGTTGGATGCTTTAAGCAAGTTTGAAGAAGATGTTGAGAAATTTACATTGAGGAATCGAAATGGACCTATAGTGGTCTAGAAGGTCATCAATTCTATTTAAGAATTGTTGTCATCCTCTTCATTGAGGTTCCATAATGCACCAAAAAAATAAGTTAGACTAGAAAGAATCAAGGAGTTGCATCGCTTGTACATTATGGCCAATGGTCGCTCCCTGTTGGTATTCATCAACCGTGCAGCCAAAATAAATGCCGAATATTATCCCGAAAATGTCCAGAAGACAGTATGGAAGCCCTGGCCAGACAAATATTTTGGACGCAGACCATGGAAAATCAAACATGAATCCGCACCTTTGCACTCAACTAATGTAACCATGTATATATTAAAAAGGAGGAGGAGGTTCATTTCAATCCTTTGGAGTTTTGAGCTTTTTGCAAAGTAAGGTTTGCACTAAGAAATACAAAAGGGTTGATCAACTCATGACGGCGCTTCGACGGGAATGAACCAAAATACAGTAAAGCCACTTTTGTGGAAACTTTTTTCAGAAAAATGTGTCTGTAAGACTGTTTACCAGAAAAAAGTGTATGTGAGTCTTTTTTCCAGCAGAAAGTGTCTGTGAGACTTTTTGCCAACAAAAATGTCTCTAAGACTTTTTTCCACAAAAAAGTGTCTGTGAGACTTTTCTCCAGAAAAAAGTGTCTGTGAGACTTTTTTCCAGAAAAAAGTATCTGTGAGACTTTTTTCCAAAAAAAAAAGTGTTTGTAAAACTTTTTTCCAGAAAAAAGTGTCTGTGAGACTTTTCTCCAGAAAAAAGTGTCTGTGAGACTTTTTTCCAGAAAAAAGTTTCTCGAGACTTTTTTCCAGAAAAAAGTGTTTGTGAGACTTTTCTCCAGAAAAAAGTTTCTCTGAGACTTTTTTCAGAAAAAAGTGTCTGTGAGTTTTTTTTTTTAGAAAAAAGTGTCTGTGAGACTTTTCTCCAGAAAAAAGTGTCTGTGAGACTTTTCTCCAGAAAAAAGTGTTTGTGAGACTTTCTTCCAGAAAAAAGTGTCTGTGAGACTTTTCTCCAGAAAAAAGTTTATCTGATACTTTTTTCAGAAAAAAGTGTCTGTGAGTCTTTTTTCCAGAAAAATTTGTCTGTGAGACTTTTCCAGAAAAGTGTTTGTGAGACTTTTTTCCAGAAAAAAGTGTTTGTGAGACTTTTTTTCAAGGAATAAGTGTCTGTGAGACTTTTTTCCAGAAAAAAGTGTCTAAGAGACTTTTCTCCAGAAAAAAGTTTCTCTCAGACTTTTTTTTCAGAAAAAAGTGTCTGTGAGATTTTTTCCAGAAAAAAGTGTTTGTGAGACTTTTTTCCAGAAAAAAGTGTCCGCGAAACTTTTTTTCCAGAAAAAAGTGTCTGTGAGACTGTTTTTCTAGAATAAAGTGTCTGTGAGACTGTTTTTCTAGAATAAAGTGTCTTTGAGACTTTTTCCAGAAAAAAGTGTCTGTGAGACTTTTCTCCAGAAAAAAGTTTCTTTGAGACTTTTTTTCAGAAAAAAGTGTCTGTGAGTTTTTTTCCAGACAAAATTTGTCTGTGAGACCTTTTTCCAGAAAAAAGTGTCTGTGAAACTTTTTTACAGAAAAAAGTGTCTGTGAGACTTTTTTCTCCAGAAAAAAGTGTCTATAAGACTTTTTTCCAGAAAAGACTTTCTGTGAGACTTTTTTTTCCAGAAAAAAAGTGTCGTCAAGACTTTTTTCCAGAAAAAAGTGTCGTCAAAACTTTTTGCCCAGAAAAAAGTATCTGTGAGATTTTTTTTTTCAGAAAAAAGTGTCGACAAGACTGTTTTCCAGAAAAACGTGTCTGTGAGACGTTTTTCAAAAAAAAGTGTCCGTGAGACCTTTTTTCAGAAAAAAGTGTCTGTGAGACTTTTCTCCAGAAAAAAATGTCTGTGAGACTTTTCTCCAGAAAAAAGTGTCTGTGAGACTTTTCTCCAGGAATAAGTGTCTGTGAGACGTTTTTCAAAAAAAAAAAAGTGTCCGTGAGACCTTTTTTCAGAAAAAAGTGTCTGTGAGACTTTTCTCCAGAAAAAAATGTCTGTGAGACTTTTCTCCAGAAAAAAGTGTCTGTGAGACTTTTCTCCAGGAATAAGTGTCTGTGAGACTTTTTTCCACGAATAAATGTCTGTGAGACTTTTTTCCACGAATAAATGGCTGTGAGACTTTTTTTCCAGGAAAAAGTGTCTATTGGATTTTTTTCTAGAAAGGTTTCTATTAAACATAACCCCGGAAAAAAGTGTCTGTGAGATTTTCTTTTATAGAAAAAAGTGTCTGCGAGACTTCTTGTTCGATGAAAGTATTAGGAAGACTTCTTCCAGAATGGACTGAATAGTCTCAAGTGAGCCTGATACATTGGGCTGCCACCTAACCTAACCTAACCTAACTGATTTCGATAACATTTTGTACGAGGACGAACGCTATTGAATTTGTCAAAAATCGGATCAAATTTAGATATAGCTCCCATATATATGTATCCCCCGATTTCGATAAATGGGGCGATACAAATTTGCCACAAAGTAATCCAATAGACCACCTCTTAAGTGTGCCAAATTTCATCAAATCGGATCAGAATTAGATATAGCTCCCATATATATGTATCGCCCGAACCGATCTAACTCAAAATTGCCCAAATCTAATTTTCTATAGTACTTACTATATGTGAAAAAATTTATCACAATCGGTTCAGATTTAGCTATAGCTCCAATATATATATATATATATGTATGTATCGCCCGATTTTCAGAAATTTGGCCATAAAACCTTTATAATGTTCTATATGTTCTATAATACTGTAGTCAGTACTATAATGTACTGCATAGTCAGTACTATAATGTTCTATAGTACTGACTATATGTGCAATGTATCATCCAAATCGGTTCAGATTTAGATATAGCTCCCATATATATGTAGAACCCAATTTTAAAAAATTTTCCCCTTATTACCTTATTTAGTATGATAGTGGCCTCATTTATAAACCGATTTTAAGATTTCAAGATTGCACTACTTCCGGATCGCAATGGGGATCCAAACTACTATTTTAGAAGGTCATTTAATGTGATTTGACACTGTTGGATATCTTCATTTAGGATTATTTGAAAGAAGAGGGGTACGTAGAAAAACCAGATGTAATTATGGCGATAAATGATGATATAATTTCACACCTTAATGGCATGAAACCTCAAAATTTTAGCCATTCGAGCCAAGTGAACCATACGAATTTACCATAATAAATTACAATAAATTTTGTTTTATTGAAAATTGATTCTTACAATTTCACCATCATTTAGATATACTTCGGACCACCCTAATAGATACACTTTCAACAAAAATATACATTTTCTCTAGTTTAGATTATGTTACAGAAGACAAAGCTATGACTTTGTCATAGAATTACAATGTGTCTCACTGTTGCCATGGATTTATTTATGAAAGGATGGATCTATTATTCATCTGGCTTTACTTAAACATTTCAAAGCTTGAATGCACAAAAACTAAAGCCAAAAAGATAGTTGAGATAACATAAACAAACAAATGTGTTACTAAGTCTCCATTACAACTACACTGGTAGTGGTGGTAGTTGTAGCTGCCGAAAAAAAAAACACTACAAAAAATTCCCTTCTTTACATTTTTACCCTTTTCATAGACCGAAAAAGGGGAGACTGAAGAAAATGATGAAACCACAAAAACCAGCACTAGCACCAGCTGTATAAAATGTTAGTATGAACAACAGCAACAACAACAACAAAAACAAAAACTTCTCAGACCTCAATGATTAAGATAGAGCTTCTTTTTTGTTGTTTAGCTCTTGCCGATTTAGGGAAACTGATTAGGATTTTTTCTCCCAAAAAAAAAAAGAACTCTCCCTCTCTCTCCCTCTTCATTCCTTGGTATTCTCTTTGAATGGGGAGTTTGTTTTGTTGTTGTTGTTTTTTTTTGTTCTTCTAATCCGCCGAACTAAATGAAATAGAATTTGCATTTAGAATTCCAATTGATGTAAGTGGGGATGTTTTGTACTTTTGTCCTTGTGTTGTATAGATTAGCATACACCCATACATGCGCATCAACTTTATCCATGTTCTAAGCTTTGTAGAACACACATCTATGGGCACTTATGAGAGTTAGATTGTGTGTGCGTTTACTGGGCGAGAGTATGTAAATCGCCTTAAAACATATTGTTTGTTACGAACATTTCGTATGTTCTTCATTCATTCGAATTCTGTACAAAAGGGACAACTTTGTTTGGAATTTCACCTAAGACGAGGAGTTGGTTTTAGAAATTTTCTAAGAGATTTAAATCTCTTTGAAATTTCGCTACAACATAGTGATGAAATAAACATAGAATTCTATTATACGACCTTGCAGGAATAACATTTATGTGGTCAAGGTATAAACTTGTTGATTGGTATGAAATGTTCCAGGCATAACTATTCACCCAAGATCCAATTTTATATTTACCGATTCCCTGTATCATACTATTTTTTTCTTTCGTGACAAAATTATAAAAATTAATTGTGGTTCATCTAAGTAGGTATCGAGTGCATGTATTCACTTTTTGCAGTCTTTACTAAATAGAAAATGTCTAGATAGGCTCACAAAGACTGGAGCGTTAATGACTGCAAATAAGTTATATGATCAGATGAAACAAAAATAAACCGCTTTCCATCCGAAGCAAAAGAACATAACGACCTCAGAATATTACTGACTTGGTGTAGTTACCAGTCTCCAAAAGCACCACGTCAAGCAAACCGTTAACGACGGAGGGGAAGCCTCATGGTATGGGTGTGATGGCAAACTTGGCCGCTGGTTAATGATAATGAATCATGAACAAAGTAGTCTACCTTGATATTTTGCTATAAAATTTGCCCCTTGCTTGTGAATGTTTGCGCCTACCTTGAGGAGCACCACTCGACCTATATCAATAGATACCCAGCAAAAAACGTTCTTTTTGTATCTGGAAATGAGGCAAATTTAGCTAAGAAACAATGTATTTAACATGGGCTTGTCATGGGACGGACACCCACCAATTCAACAGCTGTTACACTGAATTTGTATCACTTCGTAAAGTGTGACCCGAATACAGTGTTTTAGATGTGAAATTTGGACTAGGTTAGGTTAGGTTAGGTGGCAGCCCGATGTATCAGGCTCACTTAGACTATTTAGTCCATTGTGATATCACATTGGTGACTTCTCGCTTATCACTGAGTGCTGCCCGATTCCATGTTAAGCTCAATGACAAGGGACCTCCTTTTTATAGCCGAGTAAGGAGACTACCTTGATATTTTGTAATAACATTTTACTTAGCTTGTGAATGTTTGCGCCTACCTTGAGGAGCACCATTCGACCTATATCAATAGATACACAGCAAAAAATTGCGTCCCTAAAAAAGGAGTGAAAATGTTTTTTTTTTATCTGGAAGTGATGCAAATTTGGCTCAGAAGCAATGAATTTAATATGGGCTTGTCATAGGACGGATATCCACCAATTCAACAGCCGTTACACTGAATTTGTATCACTTCGTAAAGTGTGACCCGAATACAGTGTTTTAGATGTGAAATTTGGACTAAGCGGATGGACGATTCGAGACGCAGTCGCGGTCAAGATTTTCGTGAAATAATCGTACTATCGATTCGAATAAAGATTTCATGCATTTTTCTGGGCTTTGTTTCCGTTTTTGGAAAAAATTTTCAATATATATTAAAAAAAGTCATTCATTTAAAAACGTCTAATAAGAAGAAGCCTCCTCTCCTTGACGAACCTCCTTCCCTGCTAATTTCAAGAAAATTGGAAGTACATCGAAGAAGTTTAGATCATTCACTATTCCAAGGGGGAGTTCTTTTTGGAGCCACCGTGGAGCAATGGTTAGCATGCCCGCCTTGCATACACAGGGGTTCAAACCCAGTTTCGACCAAACACCAAAAAGTTTTTCAGCGGTGGATTATTGCAGTGGTTTCACTGCAATGTGGAACACCGATCGCACTCGGCTTTAAAAAGGAGATCCCTCGTCTTTGAGCTTAAAAGATAATCGGACAGTACTCAGTGATAAGAGACAAGTTCACCACTGTGGTATCACAATGGACTCTATTCTTAAAAAACGGACGTCCTCTTTCCTGATCAATTATCAAAAAATAAAATAGGACCTTTTTGTCTAGAGATCACCATCATCCTTTCATGAAAATTTCAAGAAAATCGGGAAAACTTTTGTTCAAGTTTTCAAATATCGAGCAAGAGGAAGGTTTGCCTTCCCGTAAAAATATCAAAAATGAAGTATCCCGTATGAATTTCATGACCTTCCCCAACGTCCTCTGTAAATTTCAAGTAAATCGGAGAAGTTTAGTTTCTTTGATGTACTTAAAAAGTCGGACAAAGGAAAATTCCCCCCACGACCAATTATCATAAAAAATAAAGCCGTTGCCCTTTATCCTCAACATTACCGGAAAATTTCAAGTAAATCAGGGAACCTAAGTCCAATTTTTAAAAGTCGAGAAAAGGCGAGGTCTCCTTCCCGAGCAAATAACAAAATATACCATATATTCATTTCGCAACTTCCTCCCACGCCCCCCCCCCCCAAATTTCAAGTAACTTGGAGAAATTCAATTTTTTGACTGTACTTTAAAAACGGTAGGGCAAAGGGGAGGCCCCCTCCCCTACCAAATTTCGAAAAATATAGTAGCGAGCCTTTGTCTAAACGACACTCCAACCTTCCTAGAAAATGTCAAGTAAATCGGAGAACATAAGCCCGATTTTCAAAAAGTCAGACAAGTTTGGAAAACTCACTCCCCCTCAAAATCAGGTACCCTATCATAATTTCATAACCTCCCCCCATGACCTATGTGTACATTTCCTGTAAATCGGAAAAATTTTGTACTTGAAGGGAAGGTCCCCTTCCTTCACCAAATTTCGAAAAATAAAGCAGTCGATCTTTGTTTAGACGCCAAACCCAAGATTTTCTGAACATTTCAAGCTTATTTGAGAACATAAGCTCAATTTTCAAAAAGCGGTGATAGGCGAGGTTCACTCCCCGTCAAAAAAATCAGGTACCCTATATGAATTCTATGAACCCGACGCTCTGTAAATTTCAGTTGAATCGGGAAGTTTAGACGTTTCACTGTAAAAAAAGTAGAGTAAAAAGGGAGGTGTCTCTTTCCGACCAAATTTCGAAAAATTTGAGAACATAAGCTCAATTTTCAAAAAGTCGGGATAGGGGAGGTTCACTCCTCGTCAAAAAAAAAAAATCATGTGCTCCATATGAATTCTATGACCCCGACGCTCTGTAAATTTCATTTGAATCGGAAAGTTTAGTCTTTTCACTATAAAAAAGGGGAGGTCCCTCTTCCCGACAAATTTCGAACAATAAAGCAGCGAGTCTCTGTCTAAACGCCACCCTCAACTTCCCTAGAAAATTTCAAGTAAATCGGAGAACCTAAGCCCGCTTTTCAAAATGTGGGACAAGAGGCAGGTTCTCCTCCCTGTCCCTATCTTAATTTTATAACCTCCCCCCATGACCTATGTGTAAATTTCCAGTAAATCGGAGATGTTTAGTATTTCCGCTGTAGATTTAAAAGAAAGTCGGGCCAAAGGAAAATCCCACTCCCTGACCAAATTTCTAAAAATAAAGTAGGCGATCTTTGTTTAGACGCCAAACTCAAGTTTTCCAGAAAATGTCAAGCACATTTGAAAACATAAGGTCAATTTTCAAAACGGGGGGATAGAAGAGGTTCCCTTCCCGTCAAAAAATCAGGTACCCCATATGAATTCCATGACCTACCCCGATGCTCTGCTCTGTAAATTTCATTTGAATCGGGAAGTTTAGTCCTTTCACTGTAAAAAAGTAGGGCAAAGAGGAGGTCCCTCTTCCCGACCAAATTTGGAAAAATAAAGTAGTGGATCTTTGTCAATATGCCACACACGAGCTTTCTCAAAAAATCTCAAGCAAATCAAATAACCTCTATCACAATGGACTGAATAGTCTAAGTGAGCCTGAAATTTAATCGGGCTGCCACTTTAACCTAACCTTTAAATAACCTCAAAACATGAGGCACCCTATTTCCACCCTCTTTGTTCTCTGAAAATTTCAAGTAAATAGGTTAAGACAATTCCAAGCTTACGGAACATACAAGTAAACAAACATAGCTTGGGTTTGTTTAGAGAGAATAAATAAAATAAAAATAAACAACAAAAGTTAAAAGTTAAGTTTTTTGTTTGTTATTTTTTTTTTTTTTTAACTACCATGACCTTCGCTCAATGTCTAAGTTGTACGATTTATATTTCTGAAAGGATAATTTCTGAGACAATCCAACTATAAGCTAAATTAATTGAATATTCTTCATTATTCCCTAACAAACTCCTTCACGTCACATCACTTCATTTGGATTTTCAAAATTTCTTTTATTTCGTATTTACTTAAAATCTCAATTTAATTGACTTTAAGAATAACCACCGTCTGATATGGAACACACAAAAAAACCCAAAGGATATTTAATCGAAGTCTGTGATAATTCGCATACTTTGTATGTATTACGAACACCAATCGAATGAGAGGAAAAAAAAACAATTTTCGTATAAAAATATTCAATTTACCACTCATCTCGAATGTCTTCTTAAGCCTTTGCGTTGAACAGAAGTGGCATTGCGCGAAGTCCCCATTAAAAAGAAATTTTTGTTCATTGTTGTGGGATAAGCTTGAGCCCCTTGAGTATGGTCGTCGTATTGATTGGCGGCGCAACAAATGCAGATTTTTTTGTTTGCGCTCCCATTCTCCATACATTTGGTCTCCCAACACTCAATATTGAACCCCACCCGCAAAAAACCCAAAAAGCCCACAGGAGTTGTAAATACCAGCATGCTTCATCATCATGCGCGTGTGTATTTGCCTGTGTGAATGTTTTTGTTTTTTTTTTTTTTGGGTTTTACATTCACATGCTCTCATGTAACGAAGAGGTGGTCCTCGTAACGATTACGGCAAAGCAGCTAGATAGAGTAACAGGGAGAGAGAGGGAGAGGGATTGAAGACTCTTCTGCTAATGTTGACATTATGAAATACACTTGGCATCTGTGGCAATAGTACCACGATGTGTATTTCCAGTACTGGTCCCATTCAATCGATCGATTTGTATTTATTCACTGTAGTGGTTTTAAAAGATTTTTTTCCTCCGTCATACTCCAATACCATCAGCACCAGCACCACCACAACACCATACCATTACCATAAAATTTCGTATTTATTTGCATATGAGTGCCCAGAAAGTGTATGGTGGGTGCGTGTGTGGTGTTGTCCCCTCTTTATTTCGAATGACACAAGGGGATGTTCAATAGATTTTAAAAATATTGCGAATTCAATGTTCCAACCCTCACACACAATGTCATGAGGATTGTGAAAAACGATTACTCATTTTTAATTTTCTAAAGCTTTTGTATGGGCGATGTGCTGTGGTTTTATTTCAATAGACTCACTCTGCTTGTACTTTAAAGAGCATGGCTAATGGTTTGGTGAGTATTCAAATCTGTGTATGCTTGTGAAACTGTCCCTTAAGAGCAATTTTTTCCAAAGAATACAAATTGTTACGATTGTTTCTTCGACTCTTGGTGATTAAAGGCATAGAGAGAGAGAGAGAGATTTACGATTTGTAAGAAAATAACAAGATATAAGAAATTTAAATAAATTAGAAAAATTTAAATTTGGTGGTACAGAGTACGTAATATCCCCCACTACCTTAGTGAGTATTTTTTTCCCGGGAATTCGCTATTTTTTCGTTGCCGCTATCCCGGGAATTAAGTGGGGAATTCCCGGGAATTTTTCTTTACAATATTTTATATAAAATGGAGAGATAAATACTACAACTATTTTCTGTTTTGATTATTTTTAGTACTATTGTTTTCGGTATTCTTGTTAATATAAAATCGATATCTACATTTCAAAGTGCGCTAAGTCTAAAAAGTGAATTTTACAGGAAACAAACAATTTTTTGTTTTTTGAAATTTCTCAAAACCCGTATAAGATAGAAATTCCCTTATTTTTCGTCTTAAAATCATATTTTTTATAATTTTTTTTTTAGTATAGAACATGGCTAAAAATGACTTAGGTCACTTTAGACCAAACAAAGCTTTTTGTCCTTTTTGGATTGGACATATTGTAAAATTTTAGACACAGACTAAGTACAATATTAACCATAACTTTTGATAGAAATGTCCAAAAAATTCGAAATTTTGACAGGATGCAATTCACATCAATCCGAATAAAAAACAGCGAACTCCGTCAAAACATGCTAAGTCGACTTAGCGTACTCTGCAATGAGGGCATCGAAATAAACTTCCTATTTAAATAATGTACCAAGTAGTAATAGTTGCTTTGTCTGACATACAGTCGTGGGTTCTAGCCCAGGTACTAACGACCTCCCAATTGTTTAAAAGATGGCTGCTCTTCCTAATTTATTATTGTCATATTTCTGTAAACCGGCATTCCAATAGACTGGTAGACTAGGCAAACCTTTATAATGGATAATTTTACCTTATATAGCCACTTTTGCAATTGCATAATTTCAAAATATTTTCATAATTATTGCAAGGATGTGTTTATGAAAAGGCAACATTTATCCTGATAGTTAACATACTTTAATTATACCCTGCGCCACACTGTGGAACAGGGTATTATAAGCTAGTACATATGTTTTCAACACCCAGAAGGAGACACGTGGTCTCTTTGAGAATAATGCTCAGGGAGGGTCCCTGAGTCGATCTAGCCATGTCCGTCCGTCTGTCTGTGAACACATTTTTGTGATCAAAGTCTAGGTCGCAGTTTAAATCCAATCGCCTTCAAATTTGGCACAAGTTCCCATTTTGGGTCAGAATAGAACCCTATTGATTTTGGAAGAAATCGGTTCAGATTTAGATATAGCTCCCATATATATCTTTCGCCCGATATGCACTTATATGGACCCAGAAGCCAGAGTTTTACTCTGATTTGCTTGAAATTTTGCACCAGGAGAACAATAAATACTATAGTCAAGTGTGCAAAATTCGATTGAAATCGGTTCAGATTTAGATATAGCTCCCATATATATCTTTCGCCCGATATGGACTTATATGGCCCCAGAAGCTAGAGTTTTAGCTCAATTTGATTAAAATTTTGCTCTAGGAGTACAATTAGTAGTGTAGTCAAGTGTGCTAAATTTTATTGAAATCGGTTCAGATTTAGATATAGCTCCCATATATATCTTTCGCCCGATATTCCGTCATATGACCACAGAAGTCAAAGTTGCCGTCCGATTTACGTGAAATTTTGCAAGGGGAGTAGAATTAAAAGATTTAGTATGCACGTCAAATCGGTTAAGATTTCGATATAGCTTCCATATATATGTTTTTCCGATTTGAGCAAAAATGGACAGAACACCCACCCAATCGCCACTAAGTCGAAAACTTGTAAAAGTGACTCAAATCTTCCTTTACTGTATTAGAAGTAAAGGAAGATTTGACCGATAAATCATAAATACACTTTTGCGAAGTTGCCCCAAAATTGGTTCATATTTAAATGTTTCCCATATTTATACCCTGCGCCACACTGTGGAACAGGGTATTATAAGTTAGTGCATATGTTCGCAACACCCACACCCAGAGAAGGAATATGATCACCTCAAACATGTTTTAAGAGCAAAATGTTATTTTTGGGTGGTGACCATGTAACATGGTTTTCGTAACCATGTTATTTTCTCGGAAATCATGTATCTGATTTCGGCAAGCAGGTTATATTTGACGAGAAAATAACATTTTAGTGACAAACATGTTACATGGTCACCATACAAAAATAACATTTTGCTCTTGAAACATGTTTGAGGTGATCATATTCCTTCTCTGCGTGCAGAAGGAGACGAGATAGACACATGGTCTCTTTGGCAAAAATGCTCAGGGTGGGCTCCTGAGTCGATATAGCCATGTCCGTCTGTCCGTCTGTCCGTCCGTCAGTCTGTCCGTCCGTCTGTCTGTGAACACATTTTTGTGATCAAAGTCTAGGTCGCAATTTAAGTCCAATCGCCTTCAAATTTGGCACATGTTCCTAATATGATTCAGAATAGAACCCTACTGATTTTGGAAGAAATCGGTTCAGATTTAGATATAGCTCCCATATATGTCTTTCGCCCGATATGCACTAATATGGACCCAGCAGCCAGAGTTTTATACCGATTTGCTTGAAATTTTGTACAAACATAACACTTAGTCGTATAGTCAAGTGTGCAAAATTTGATTGAAATCGGTTCAGATTTAGATATAGCTCCCATATATATCTTTCGCCCGATATGGACTTATATGGCCCCAGAAGCCAGATTTTTGTCCGAATTTGGTTGAAATTTCGTACTACGAGTACAATTAGTAGTATAGCCAAGTGTGCAAAATTTGATTGAAATCGGTTCAGATTTAGATATAGCTCCCATATATATATTTAGCCCGATATGGACTAATATGGTCCTAAAAGCCAGAGTTTTGGCCCAATTTGGTTGAAATTTTGCACATCGAGTAGATTTAGCATTGTAGCTATGCGTGCCAAATGTAGTTGAAATCGATTCAAATTTAGATATAGCTCCCATATATATCTTTCGCCCGATATGCACTTATATGGACCCAGAAGCCAGAGTTTTATCCCGATTAGCTTGAAATTTTGCACAAGGAGTACAATTGGTAGTATAGTTATGTGTGAAAAATTTGATTGAAATCGGTTCAGATTTAGATATAGATTCCATATATATTTTTCGCCCGATATGGGCTTATATGGCCCCAGAAGCCAGAGTTTTGGCCCAATTTGGTTGAAATTTTGCATTAGGAGTACAATTAGTAATATAGTCATGTGTACCAAATTTGATTGAAATCGGTTCAGATTTAGATATAACTCCCATATATATGTTTTTCTGATTTCGACAAAAATGGCCAAATACCAACATTTTCCTTGTTAAATCGCCACTGCTTAGTCAAAAAGTTGTAAAAATGACACTAATTTTCCTAAACTTCTAATACATATATATCGAGTGATAAGTCATAAATAAACTTTTGCGCAGTTTACTTAAAATTGCTTCAGATTTAAATGTTTCCCATATTTATACCCTGCGCCACACTGTGGAACAGGGTATTATAAGTTAGTGCATATGTTTGTAACACCCAGAAGGAGACGAGATAGACACATGGTGTCTTTGGCAATAATGCTCAGGGTGGGCTCCTGAGTCGATATAGCCATAACCGTCTGTCCGTCCGTCTGTCTGTGAACACATTTTTGTGATTTTACTTATGAATAAATATTTATGCATTATCGATTTCACAGATTAATTTCACTAAAGGGGAATGTGTCAATCAAAGTCTAGGTCGCAATTTGGCACATGTTCCTAATTTGGGTCAGAATATAACCCTATTGATTTTGGAAGAAATCGGTTCAGATTTAGATATAGCTCCCATATATATCTTTCGCCCGATATGAACTTATATGGACCCAGCAGCCAGAGTTTTATATCGATTTGTTTGAAATTTTGTACAAACATAACACTTAGACGTATAGTCAAGTGTGCAAAATTTGATTGAAATCGGTTCAGATTTAGATATAGCTCCCATATATATCTTTCGCCCGATATGAACTAATATGGACCCAGCAGCCAGATTTTTTGCCGAATTTGGTTGAAATTTTGCACTCGAAGTGCAATTAGTATTATAGTCAAATGTGCAAAATTTGATTGAAATCGGTTCAGATTTAGATATAGCTCCCATATATATCTTTCGCCCGATATGGACTAATATGGTCCTAAAAGCCAGAGTTTTGGCCCAATTTGGTTGAAATTTTGCACAGGGAGTTGGTTTAGAATTGTAGCTATGTGTGCCAAATTTGGTTGAAATCGATTCAGATTTAGATATAGCTCCCACATATATCTCTCGCCCGATATGGACGAATTTGGTTGAAAATTACTCCAATTTTCCTAAACTTCTAATACATATATATCGAGCGATAAATCATAAATAAACTTTTGCGAAGTTTCCTTAAAATTGCTTCAGATTTAAATGTTTCCCATATTTATACCCTTCACCACTACTGTGGTACAGGGTATAATAAGATTGTGCATTTGTATGTAACGCCAAGAAATAGTGATCATAGATCTTTTAGTATACCGATCGGCTTAGAATTAAATTCTGAGTCGATTTAGCGATGTCCGTCTGTCTGTCCGTCCGTCTGTCTGTATATGTAATTTTGTGCACAAAGTACAGCTCGCAATTTAAGTCCGATCGTCCTCAAGTTTGGCATAGGGCCGTTTCTTCAGACAGAGACAATCGCTATTGGTTTTGGAAAAAATCGGTTCAGAGTTAGATATAGCTGCCATATATATTTATCCCCGATTTGGTCATAGTTAGCGTGTTTATCAACCGATTTTCTTAAAATACCGTACATCCAAATATTTTATGAATCTCAAAAGTCTTGCAAAATATCAGCCAAATCGGTTCAGATTTAGATATAGCTCCCATATATATCTTTCGTCCGATTTGAACTTATATGGCCACAAAAGCCAGAGTTTTGGCGTAATTTGCTTCAAATTTTGCACAAGGGGTACGTTTAATAGTATCGTTAATTGTGTCAAATTTTGTTAAAATCGGTTCAGATTTAGATATAGCTCACATATATATCTTTCGCCCGATTTGGACTTATATGGTCTCAAAAGCCAGAGTTTTGCCCTGACTTACTTCAAGTTTTGCACAAGCGGTACTTTTAACGATACTATCGTATGTGCCAAATATGGTCAAAATCGATTCAGATTTAGATATAGCTCCCATATATATCTTTCGTCGGATTTGAACTTATATGGCTTCAAAATCCATAGATAGCAGAGTTATTATTCTAACTATACATGTCAAATTTAGTCAAAATCGGTTCAGATTATATATAGCTCCCATATATAAGTACACCAGAGTTGGGGAAATATGGTAGACTGTTACACATTTTAGACCCATTTTCAATGGAAGTTTCCTCCAATTAACTGGATAGCGTTAGCCGATTTAAATTTTAAATCTGGAGAATTAGCGTTAGCCGATTTAAATTTTAATTCTAGAGATTTTGTAGAAGTAAAAAAATTTAGATCTACAAAGTGGTGCAGGGTATAATATAGTCGGCCCCGCCCGACTTTAGACTTTCCTTACTTGTTTTTTTACCAAAATTGTGTTCCACGCCAGGGCATTAGCCGACTTAAATTTAAAGTCTATAAATATTGTAGAACACATTTGATGGATTTGTTATGTTATCGAAAATGTGGATCTACAAGTGGTGCAGGGTATAATATAGTCGGCCCCGCCCGACTTTAGACTTTCCTTACTTGTTTTGCACTATGCTTCGGATCACCATCTGTTGAAATACGACTTCATCTTCAGGAAAGGCCAATTTGTATGCTCTCTTGCAAACTTCATTCGCGCTTTTTGATTCTTTTCGGACAATGCAGGTTTATTTTTTTTACAGGCCCCGCCCGACTATAGACTTTTCTTAATTGTTTATTCATGTATTATCAAAGTCCTTTACAAACGTATTAATGAAAACTTAAATTTCCAAATCCAAACTCGACTTAAAGTAGAAAACACTATTTGCTTTAGAGTATAAAAATTCTTTGTGGCTATTTTCTCCAATTCCAAAACCAGATATTTTTACCACAAACCAATAAGCAGGCAAAATAATTTATTTTATTATATTGACCCTCACCACACAAAATATGAAGAAAAAATGCAATTCAATTTAAATATGTAAATGCAGGTTTATTGATTTCTCAATCCCATATATACACAAGCAAAAACCTATAAAATAAATTAAAGAAAATTCTACAAATGCTACAAGAGTCATTCGGTTTGATTTATGTGCAACCATCCCACCAGCATCATACAGCCATCCATGCATTCCCATCCATCGCGCGCTTAGTTCACAAGTAACCGCGTATGTAAACAATTACTCGCATTTAAATGCATGACTAGAGAGAGAAACAAATACAAACACAAATATTATGATCGTTTATCGACAATGTCATAATATTTACATTGTCGATAGCAAAATTAAATACTAATTATCCGCAATTGCAATTTAGTTTTGTTGTTTTTTTATTGTTTTTGTTGTTGTTGTTGTTGTTGGTTGGTTTTCTTTGCGCTCTTACATTCCTTTGAAGTTTTTCAATTTTCCATTGTGAACAAAGTCCACGATGGGTGGTTGTGGTGGATGGATGGTCGGGAGAGCGTGCACACACACCTTGATCTACAACAACATCATGTTGTTATTGTGTACAATCATGCTCATGTAATTGCTGTACACATTTTAATTTACAGCCATAATAAATGCCATTGCTTGTTCGAAAACATTTAAATGTGGGTTTTACTTATGAATAAATATTTATGCATTATCGATTTCACAGATTAATTTCACTAAAGGGGAATGTGTCAATGCCAAAAACCAAAAAGAAAATATGGGAAGATATTGAAGATAATGGATTTTGATGATAGTGATATGAGGAGTTGTCTTTCAATTGAAAAGTATTTACTAACAAGTATTTAAATGGTAATCAATTAAGACAAATATATTGAACTGAGATTATAAAACGGGGTATGTTGCCAAAAGTTTACTTGGATTCGAAAATGTTTGGCTTCTCCTACAGGTTTTGGTATTGGTTCCACGGTTGCCACTCGTGCCAAAAATAATCTACCAAAATTTAAAGAACATTTTACCACACATCTACCAAATTAAAAAAAAAAATATTTTAAAGCTTATGACGAAATTTTTGTGCTCAAAAAAAAATGTTTTTCTTCAATTGAATGTATGATCCATCCTATTAGGGATTTTTTTTGAAGGATATATAAATATCCCTTGAATTTTAAACGTGTCGAATTTTTAATGTATTAACGATTTTAGTTTGTACCAACGAGGTAATGTTACTACTTCTACTAAAAGAGAGAATATACTAGGAACTTTGATCGTATTAAATAACACGAAAACTCATACATAGGTTAGGTTAGGTTAGGTGGCAGCCCAATGTATCAGGCTCACTTAGGCCATTCAGTCCATTGTGATACCACATTGGTGAACTTCTCTCTTATCACTGAGTGCTGCCCGTTTCCATGTTAAGCTCAATGACAAGGGACCTCCTTTTTATAGCCGAGTCCGAACGGCGTTCCACATTGCAGTGAAACCACTTAGAGAAGCTTTGAAACCTTCAGAAATGTCACCAGCATTACTGAGGTGGGATAATCCACCGCTGAAAAACTTTTTGGTGTTCGGTCGAAGCAGGAATCGAACCCACGACCTTGTGTATGCAAGGCGGGTATGCTAACCATTGCACCACGGTGGCTCCCAAAACTAATACATATTGTTAAAGGAATTGAATTTACAGAAATTTTGTTGAAATTTTATTTCTATAGACAATGTTTTCATCTTTAATCTTATAGAACTTTTTTTATTTCTATAAAAAATTTTGTCAAAATTTTATTTCTATACACAATTTTGACAAAATTTATTTTCTATATACAGTTTTGTAATAATTTTATTTCTATAGAATTTTTCCCAAAATTTTATTTCTATAGAAAATTTTATTTCAAAAAAAATTGTCAACATTTTATTTCTATAGAAAATTTTGCCCAACTGCACTCAAATCGATGATTTGACAGTGGCAAAGGAAAAGAGAGATGTTTGTACAAAGATTTATTTAGGCGGAGGCCAACTATCATAAACCTTTTTTCGGAAGGTTCAAGTGTGGTTCACTTTGGGTTTAGTGAACTACCAGAATTTATTCTGATAATTGCCCAGCAAAAAAATTTGGAAGTTCTTCCAAAGGCACAACTTTAACAGCACTTCCAGAAGATGCACTTCCAATGATGTTCTTTATTTTAACTACCCATGAAGTTCTTTTAATTCAATTTTTATAACTTCGTTTTTTTCATACTTTTGATGGGTAATTTTAACTTTTTTGTTTCAAATATGTTAAAAATAGAGTAAGAATTCATAAAATGGTACAAATCATTTAAATTTTGTCGAACAAAATTCTAAATCCAATCTGAAAAAATTGTGAATTTTTGAAAATTGTTGAGGTCAAACGTTTTCAACAAGCGTTAGAATCCATTAAAAATGATAAAAAAAAATTATAAAAATTATTTATTTGACAAAATATCATAGAATTTTTTAATTTACATCAAAAACATTGAATTCGGATCACACCTAAAAAGCGATGCAAATTCAGTGCAACGGCTGTTGAAATGGAGGACTTTTGTCCTATGACAAGCCCATGTTAAATTCATCGATTCTGCGTCAATTTTGCACCAATTCCGGATCCAAAAAGAACATTTTCATTATTTTTTTGGCGACGTTTTTTTTGCTGGGTGGTTGATAGTTTTGCTGCAAGTAGAGGATGCTAATAATGAAAGTGGTAGTTTCGAAACGTGCGTCCATCCAACACTATTGCAGTCTATAGGGCTTTGCCCAAATAAATTTGACAAACATTATTTTCCTCTGTTGGTTAAGCTACTTTTGTAGTTTAGTCAACGCAGGTTTTTAAGCTGAGATAAAAAAAAAAACAAATACAAATTTTATTTCCGTAAAAAATTTTATCAAAATTTTGTTTCTATAGAAAATTTGTCAAATTTTTTTCTGTAGAAATATTTGAGAAATTTTTATTTCTATAGAAAATTTCGTCATTTTGCAAAATTCTATTTCTATAGAAAATTTTTTCCAGATTTTATTTTCATGGAAAATATTGTCAATATTTCTATAGAAATTGTTATCGAAATTTTATTTCTATAAAAAATTTTGTCCAGATTTTATTTTTATAGAAAATTTGGTCACAATTTTATTTCTATAGAAAATTTGGTCAAAATGTTATTTCTATAGAAAATTATGTAAAAATTTTATTTCTATAGAAAATTATGTAAAAATTTTATTTGTATAAAACATTTTGTCAAAATTTTAATTCAATGGATAATTTTGCTAAAATTTTATTTCAATAGAAAATTTTGTTAAAATTTTATTTCTATAGAACATTTGTCACACTTTTATTTGTATGGAAAATTTTGTCAAAATTTTATTTAAATAGAAAATTTTGTAAAAATTTTATTTCTATACAAATTTTGTTGCAGTTTTATTTCTATGGAAAATCATGGCAAAAATTTTATATCTAAAAACAAGTATATACGGACAGGCCGAATCTTATGTACCCTCCACCATGGATTGCGTAGAAACTTCTACGAAAGACTGTCATCACCAATCGAATTACTTGGGTTGTGGTATCTTAAAACTTCTTACCATCGATTTCTAAATTGTGAGTCATAACTCACGTGGTATATATTAGACAAAAAAGTTATGTATAGGTAGGTCTACAAATAATTACGAATCGACATGGACTTTTGCACGGTACGTAGAGAGCCAGAATTGAAATATGGGGGTCGCTTATATGGGGGCTATATAGAATTATGAACTTGATATGGACCAATTTTTGTGAGATTGGGCATCGATTTATCTGAGGGCTATATATAACTATAGACCGATATGGACCTAGTTACGCATGGTTGTTAACGGCCATATACTAGCACAATATACCAAATTTAAACTGACTCGGATGAAATTTTCTCCTCCAAGAGGCTCCAAAACCAAATCTCAGGATCGGTTTATATGGGGGCTATATATGATTACGGACTGATATGGACCACTTTTAGCATGTTTGTTAAATATTATATACTACCACCACGTACCAAATTTCAACCAGATCAGATGAATTTTGCTTTTCCAAAATGCACCGGAGGTCAAATCTGGGGATCGGTTTATATGGGGGCTATATATAATTATGGACTGATATGAACCAATTCCTGCATTTTTGTTGGATACCATATACTAACATCACGTATCAAATTTCAACCGAATCGGATGAATTTTGCTCTTCCAAGGGGCTCCGGAGGTCAAATCTGGGGATCGGTTTATATGGGGCCTATATATAATTAATGACGAATTTCGACCAATTTTTGCATGGATGTTTGAGGCCATATATTAACACCACGTACCAAAATTTCAACTGAATCTGATGAATTTTGGTCTTCAAAGAGGCTCCGGAGGTCAAATCAGGTGATGGGTTTATATGGGGGCTATATATAATTATAGGCCGATGTGGACCAATTTTTGCAAGGTCATTAGAGACCATATACTAACACCATGTACCAAATTTCAGCCCGATTGGATGAAATTTGCTTCTCTTAGAGGCTCCGCAAGCCAAATCGGGGGATCAGTTTATATGGGGGCTATAGATAATTATGACCGATGTGGACCAATTTTTGCATGGTTGTTAGAGACCATATACTAACACCATATACCAAATTTCAGCCGGATCGGATGAAATTTACTTCTCTTAGAGGCTCCGCAAGCCAAATCGGGGGATCGGTTTATATGGATGTCCTTTTATATGGGGGCTATACGTAAAAGTGGACCGATATGGCCCATTTGCAATACCATTCGATCTACATCAATAACAACTACTTGTGCTAAGTTTGAAGTCGATAGCTTGTTTCGTTCGGAAGTTAGCGTGATTTCAACAGACGGACGGACGGACATGCTTAGATCGACTCATAATTTCACCACGATCCAGAATATATATACTTTATGGGGACTTAGAGCAATATTTCTACAGAATTTTTTTAAAAATTTTATTTCTATAGAAATTGTTGACAAAATGCCACTTCCATATCATTTTTATTTTTTGTCCTAATTTTATTTCTATAGAATATTTTTTGAAAATTTTATTTCTATAGCAAATTTTGTAAAAATGCCATTTCCGTAGAAATTTTTGTCAAAATTTTATTTCTATAAAAAAAAATTTGCCAAATTTGAAGAAATTTTATTCCATAGAAAATTTTGTCAAAATTTTATTTCTATACAAAATTTTGTCAACATTTTATTTCTACAGAAAATCTTCTCAAATTTGTATATCTATAGAAATTTTGTCGCAGTTTTTTTATGGAAAATCATGACAAAATTTTATTTAAATAGAAAATGTTGTCAAAATTGTATTTCTATAGGAAACTTAAAATTTCATTTCTATAGAAAATTTTGTTAAAATTTGATTTCTATAGATATTTTTGTCAAAATTTTATTCTATAGTATTTTTTATCAAAATTTCATTTCTATAGAAAATTTTGTCAAAATTTTATTTCTAAGAACATCTTCTCAAGATTTTTATTCTATAGAAAATTTTGTCAAAATTTTATTTCTATAGGAAATTTTGTTAAAATCTCATTTCTTTTTTTCTATAGAAAATTTGTCACACTTTTATTTCTATGGAAAATTTTGTCAAATTTTATTCCATAGAAAATTCTGTCAAAATTTTATTTCTATAGAAATTTTGTCAAAATTTTATTTTTATTGAAAATTTTGTCAAAATTTTATTTTTATTGAAAATTTTGTCAAAATTTTATTTCCACAAAAAAAAATTATTAACTTTTTATTTCTATTAAAAATTGTTGTCAAAAATTTATTTCTCATTGTTGTTGTTTTTGATTTCTGCTTAAAACCAAGCATTGACTAAACTATAGACTACAAGTTTATAGGGCTTTGCCCAAATAAATTTGACAAACATTATTTTTCTCTGTTGGTTAAGCTACATTTGTGGTTTTAAGCTGAAATCAAAAACAACAACAATGAATAAAGGGAAAAAACCAAACATAACAAAACAAAACGAATGGAAAATTTTATTTCTATAAGAAATTTTGTCAAAATTTTATTTCTATAGAAATTGTTTTGTTTGTTGTATGGAAGTGGCATTTTTGTCAAAATGCCACTTCCATAGGAATTTTTATCATAATTTTATTTCTATAGAATATTTTTTCAAAATTTTATTTCTATAGCAAATTTTGTAAAAATGTCATTTCCGTAGAAATGTTTGTCAAAATTTTATTTCTATAAAAAAAATTGCCAAACCTTTATTTCTATAGACATTTTTGTAGAAATTTTATTCCATAGCAAATTTTGTCAACATTTTATTTCTATAGAAAATTTTGTCAAAATTTTATTTCTACAGAAAATCTTCTCAAATTTTTATTTCTATAGAAATTTTGTCGCAGTTTTTTTTATGGAAAATCATGACAAAATTTTATTTCAATAGAAAATGTTGTCAAAATTGTATTTCTATAGGAAACCTAAAATTTAATTTCTATAGAAAATTTTGTTAATATTTGATTTCTATAGAAAATTTTATTTCTATAGAAATTTTTATCAAAATTTTGTTTCTAAAGAAAATTTTGTCAAAATTTTATTTCTAAAGAAAATTTTGTCAAAATTTTATTTCTAAAGAAAATTTTGTCAAAATTTAAATTTGTTAAAATCTTATTTCTTTAGAAAAGCTTTTCAAAATTTTATTTAGAAAATTTTGTCAAAATTTTATTTAAAAAATTTTGTCAAAATTTTATTTAGTAAATTTTGTCAAAATTTTATTTCCATAGAAAATTTTGTTAAAATTTGTTAAAATCTCATTTCTTTAGAAAATCTTCTCAAAATTTCATTTCTATAGAAAACTTTGTACAAATTTTATTTTTTTAGAAAATTAAGTAAAAATGTTATATTTTTTATTGTACTTCCTCTAGTTGTGGAGTAATGTTTTGCAAAGTCTACAAAAACATCAAGAATTCTACCAATCTACCAAACAGTAAAAAATCTACCATTTTTGGTACAAACCAACCATGGAGACAAAATGAGTGCCGAATAGTATTGGAAAAATCACCCGCAGTATAGAAGGCCTGGACAGCCAAACATTTCGGCCGCATGTCGTGGACATTCCAACAGGACTCAGCCCCCGTCAACCAAAAATTTAGAAGATTCATCGCTTCAGTTTTACCGCATAATGGTTACCAAAATATCCGGATCTCAAACCGTTGTACTTTTGCTTCTATGACATTTTGGAGTTTAAGGTTGGCATTAGAAAATACCAAAGTGTCGATAATGTCAAGGCTACGCTACGCTGGGAATATGGGAAAAATACTCACGAGTTACTTCTGTGCAGCGTGTAATACTTTTGTTGGTCATTTTAAAGCTATAACTAGGGCCAGGGGTAGCCAATTCGAACAAAACAGATTTTAAAATTTTATGATATTTTCTTATTTTTTGGAGCCGAGCGTCCATCGGCTTCCGTAATGGCCAATACCAACGTTTCTATCATCTCAAGACGGGGATTGGGCGGGCATGTACCAATATACCGCAGAGCCAATTTCTTGCAGCGTGTGACGGCTTTTTCGACCACTTGAAATTTCAAACAATAAAATTAAAAACTTGTCTGCGTTGCATTACATACCAGCCTCGCTGAATATAGAAAATTTGCATTTATAATTTTTTACAGAACCTTGATTTTATGTGATCCCATTGACAATTGTATAAGCCTCCTTTCTCTTTGTAACTGCAATAAAACTCAATTGTAAATATTTGCCTTTGGTTTCCCCATTTATTACCAAATAACAAAAGAAACCTCAATAAAAAAGAAAAATTGACAAACTCATGGACGTGAGGAAAAAAACAGCCTCCAATTACAAAAAACCTGGACAAAATAAACAAATCAGCAAAAACTTACCGCACACTTTGGCAAAGGACCTTCCGGCATTTTCACCTTCCAACCCAATAGCGGTGGTATACATATCAGCGCCGACATTATCCACACCGCCGCTATCATTAAGGCCGCACGTGCCGGCGTACGTGATTTCAGATAATCCACCGCCTTCGTTATGCTCCAATAGCGATCCAGCGATATCAGGCATAAATTCATTATAGACGACGTGCACAATAGGACATCCATGGCCGAATGGATGTCACACCACCAAGAGCCAAATATCCAATAGCCCATCAATTCGTTGGCCAGCGAGAAGGGCATTATGATGAGGCCCAAAAAGAAATCGGCTACCGCCAGCGAGGCAATAAACCAATTCTGAATGTTCTTCAGTGATTTCTCCGTGGCAATGGCAATGATGACCAGCATGTTGCCCACAATGATGACAATCATCAGAATGGTGACTATAATGGAGGCTATGACAATGTGCGTCAGGGTATAACCACTGGGATAGCGACCATCCCAATGAACTTCGGTGATATTGCTGGTGAGATTTGTGCCAAAGGATTGATTGAAATACTGGCCAAATTGAGTACTGGTGGAGGAGGTGAGATTGATGGTAGGAGCTCCTGCAGCGGCCGCCGCCGCAGCTGCATTGGCTGATGTATTATAGAAGCTGGAGGAGAGTAGAAAGAGTGTGTCATTGATATCAGCTGTGGGTGTGGGCACAGTTCCTCCACCAAAAGCACTATCGAGTAGACTGGTAACCGTGTACTGGCCATCGACTGTGACTAGGGGCGGATTCATAGTGGCATTGGCGGGATGATGGTTGACTCCTCCACCCTTTAGACCACCACCACCACCAGGACCACCACCACCAGGACCACCACCAGCTTCGCTGGGTGTTGTCGCCGTGGATGAGGTGAATATGGCCAAAAAGTCATCGGTGCTAATGTTGCCGGTATTGATGTTGCTATCCAAGTCGCTATTGAAATCCATGATGATTTTTGAATTGATTTTGTTTTGAATTTGAAAATTTTGGAAAACAAAAAAAAAGATATTTTGGTGGTTTTTTTGTTGTTGTTTTCTGAGGAGTTTTTTTTTTTTAATTTAGTTTATTTATTTATTTGCGTCGTTTTTCTAGGTTTTTATTTTTATTAATTTTCATCATTTTGATTTCTATTGGTCCCTCCAAGATTTCTAGGAGACTAAAATTTTTCTAGACTCACAATGACTTCGACGACAACGTCGTTATTGTTTTTTGTTGCCGTTTCCGTCATTCTGTCCATTCTGTAAAGCGTTTGGATTCTGGCATTTGTTTTACAATTTTACACTTGTTCACCACTTAACACTTAAATCTTAAATATTTATGTTTATTTATTTTACATACATTGTTGCTATATTCTTTTGTTGTTGTTGTATTTTTGAGACACTAATTGCCTGTTTTAAAATTTTCCGGATTTTTTTTCTTTTGTATTTTTAATGATTTTTTGTTGTTGTAGTTGTTGTTTGTTGCCATAAAATTTTGATTATTTATAGTTGTTCACTTGTGGCTAACAATTCCATAGGCCCCATATTTTATGATTTTCTATCTGACTGTGTGTTTATTTGCTAAAGTTCAGGTGGCACCCACGCTGATTAAATCTGAAAAGATGGCAGAAGAGAAAAATGATTTTGTTTGTTTAATAAATGAATTGATTTATGATTTTTAAATAAGAGTTAAGGGCATTGATTGTTTATGATTAAGAAATTTAAAACATTTTCAATTTGATAGAAAATTAGAGCGATGCAATGGAAGAGACTTATTTTTTCTGTGGAACGAAATTTTGAACCATTGAATTTTTCTTTTGATGCAAAAAAAATTTTTTTCTTTAAAATGACATGGGAAAAATTAGAGATAATTATTGCATTGTTTATCATAAATTCGAATTTATTTGTTTTTAAAGAAAGTATTTTATAAGAAATTTCATTTTCTGAAATTTCGTTCCGGAGGAAAGCATTTTTTTCTTTGGGAGTACTAGCTGAACTCGGATCGCTTCGCTATGCCTTCCAGATTATTTAAAACTGTGAGACAATTTTTTTTATAAAATATCTAATTAATTTCGAAGTAACTTTTTAAGGAATGTTTTAAGTTAACTTAGTCAACCATATACTTCGCAGAAAATTTCCAATGATGGGTTAATATTATAAGGCTTCTGACAACAATTTCAAAGGATTAGAACTCTTCCAAAGACTAGAGTAAAAATGGGTATGTTAACATAAAAGAAAATTTTGTTTAACTCGGGTCAACTTGGCTTTAATAATTCTGAAAAATTCTTCAAAATTAATGAAGTTGTCTTTAAATTTATTCCCCCATGTTCCGAATTTCGGAATCGCAAAATTTTCGTTTGAGCATAATTTCTTAACCCTGAAACTTTTAAACTTAAATCTTGGTAATATAATTCTTTTTAATGAGAAGTCCAAACTAAATTGTACTGTAGTCCGAGATTATCTTTATTTTTTCGTTACAAGAGAAATAAATTCTTGCGATTTGCGATATCGAATTTCGGAACATAGGGGACAATCTAAAATAGTAGATGTTTTACAGCAATTTAATTTAAAGACATTTTTAAATTAAACTTTGTTTCCTGAAATCGAATACGCAAAACTTAATTTTAAAAGAAAATTGTTTCTTAAATTTGTCCTTACTTCAATTGTCTGCTTCTTTGGCTTGCAATCAATACCAAAATCATTAGCGGAAAGCCAAAGTCTTTGAAACCGGACATGCTCATTTTCGTTCAAGATAATCTGAATACTTTCAATCAAAGAAAAAACGTTAAGGAAGTGGTACTTCTCGACTATATTGAATTACATTGTATTAATTAATTACCCAGAAAAAAAGTTTCACCAAAAAAGTTGTGGAAAATGTTCTTTTTGGATTCGGAAGTGGTGCAAAATTGACGCACAAGCTATGAATTTAACATGGGCTTGTCATAGGATGGAAGTCCTCCATTTCAACAGCCGTTGCACTGAATATGCATCACTTCTTAAAGCAGGATCCGAATTATGGGCTTTGGATGTAAATTAAAAAATTCTGTGATATTTTTAAAAATAAATAATTTTTAATTTGTTATGATTTTTAATGCATTCTAACACTTGTCTGAAACGATTGACCTGAAATATTTTAAAAAATTTGCAATTTTTCTAGAAGGGATTTTTAGACAAATTTTTTTTTAATCTATTTAAAACAAAAAGAAGTAAAATTACCCTTTAAAATATAACAAAGCGAGTTGTAAAAAAATTTAATTAAAAAAACTAATTGAGTAGTTAAAACAAGTAATATATACGGCCGTAAGTTCGGCCAGGCCGAGGCTTATGTACCCTCCACCATGAATTGCGTAGAAACTTCTACTGAATACTGTCATCCACAATTGAACTACTTGGGTTGCGGTAACTCTTGCCGATGGCAAGGTATCTTAAAACTTCTTAATACCGTCTTCTAAATTGCAAGGTAGTCCATACGTGGTATATATTAAACTAAACAAGTAAGGAAAGTCTAAAGTCGGGCGGGGCCGACTATATTATACCCTGCACCACTCGGTAGATCTAAATTTTCGATACCATATCACATCCGTCAAATGTGTTGGGGAGGCTATATATAAAGGTTTGTCCCAAATACATATATTTAAATATCACTCGATCTGGACAGTCGGCTAATGCACTAGGGTGGAACACAATGTTAGTAAAAAAATATGGGAAACATTTAAATCTGAAGCAATTTTAAAGAAACTTCGCAAAAATTTATTTATGATTTATCGCTCAATATATATGTAATAGAAGTTTAGGAAAACTAGAGTCATTTTTACAGCTTTTCGACTAAGCAGTGGCGATTTTACAAGGGAAATGTTGGTATTTTGACCATTTTTGTCGAAATCAGAAAAACATATATATGGGAGCTATATCTAAATCAGAACCGATTTCAACCAAATTTGGCACGCATAGCACCAATGCTAATTCTACTTCCTGTGCAAACTTTCAACTAAATCGGAGTTAAAAATTTGCCTCTGTGGTCATATGAGTGTAAATCGGGCGAAAACTATATATGGGAGCTATATCTAAATCTAAACCGATTTCAACCAAATTTGGCACGCATAACTACAATGCTAATTCTACTCCCTGTGCAAAATTTCAATCAAATTGGAGGAAAACTCTGACTTCTGGGACCGTATTAGTCCATATCGGGCGAAAGATATATATGGGAGCTATATCTAAATCTGAACCGATTTCAATAAAATGTTGCACATTTGACTATACTACCAATTGTACTCCTAGTGCAAAATTTCAACCAAATTGGTGTAATACTCAGGCTTCTAGGGCCGTATAAGTGCATATCGGGCGAAAGATATATATGGGAGCTATATCTAAATCTGAACCGATTTCTTCCAAAATCAATAGGGTTCTATTTTGACCCAAAACACATACTTGTGCCAAATTCGAAGTTGATTGGCCTTAAATTACTACCTAATCCCTTGGTTACAAAAATGTGTTCACGGACGGACAGACGGACATGGCTATATCGACTCAGGAGCCCACCCTAAGCATTTTTGTCAAAGACACCATGTGTCTATCTCGTCTCCTTCTGGGTGTTGCAAACATATGCACTAACTTATAATACCCTGTTCCACAGTGTGGCGCAGGGTATAAAAAGACCTATTAAATGCGTATATAATTAAGTTTGACAAAATTTTCTATAGAAATAAAATTTTTACAAAAGTTTCTATAGAAATAAAATTTTTACAAAAGTTTCTATAGAAATAAAATTTTGACAAAAGTTTCTATAGAAATAAAATTTTGACAACATTTTCTATAGAAGTAAAATTTGGATACAATTTTCAATAGAATTAACATTTTGACAACATTCTCTATAGAAATAAAATTTTGACAAAATTTTCTATAGAAATAAAATTTTGACAAAATTTTCCATAGAAATAAAATTTTGACAAAATTTTCTATAAAAATAAAATTTGACAAAATTTTCTATAACATAGGAATAAAATTTTGAAAAATTTTTCTATAGAAATAAAATTTTGACAAAATTTTCTATAGAAATAAAATGTTGGTAGATTATTTTTGGCTCGAGTGGCAACCATGATTATGAACCGATATGGACCAATTTTTGTGTGATTGGGGATTGGCTATATATATATATATATATATATCTATAGACCGATATGGATCAATTTTGGCATGGTTATTAGGGGTCATATACTAACACCACGTACCAAATTTCAACCGAATCGGATGGATTTTGCTCCTCCAACAGGTTCCGAAGGTCAAATTTAGGGATAGATTTAAATGGGGGCCTATATATAATTATGGACCGATATGGACCAAGTCTTGCGTGCTTGTTAGAGACCACATACTAACACCACGTTCCAAATTTCAACCGGATCGGATGGATTTTGCTCCTGCAAAAGGCTCCTGAGGTGAAATCTCGGGATCGGTTTATATGTGGGCTATATATAATTATGGAGTGACATGGACAAATTTTTGCATGGTTGTTACTTATACCATCTATCAAATTTCATCGGGATCGGATGAAACTTACTTCTCTTAGAGGATCCGCAAACCCAATCTGGGGATCGGTTTATATGGGGGCTATATATAATTATGGACCGATATGGACCAATTTTTGCATGGTTTCTAGAGACCATATACATACACCATGTACCAAATTTCAGCCAGATCGGATGAAATATGGGGGCTATTGAAATGACGCTAACTTCCATCTGTTGAAATCACGCTAACTTCCGATCGAAACAAGCTAATGATTTGAAACTTGGCACAAGTAGTTGTTATTTATGTAGGTCGGATGGTATTGCAAATGGGCCATATCGGTTCACTTTTACGTATAGCCCCCATATAAGGGGTCCCTCTTGGCTTGCGGAGTCTCTAACAGAAGCATATTTCATCCGATCCGGCTGAAATTTGGTATATGGTGTAGGTATATGGTCTCTAACAACCATTCAAAAATTGGTCCATATCGGTCCACTTTTACGTATAGCCCAAATTATAACAGAGAGAATTAATATCGAAAGGAACAGAAAATGGAACAATATGGTCTCAAAGTTAGCCCAGGGGACAAATCTTTTCGGAAAATGAGTAGAAATCTAAGAGGAAAATCCAATAAGAGTGTACCAAACTTTTCAACGGACAATCAGACAATCAGTTCTGACGAGGATAAAGCAGAGATACTTGCGGAAACATTCGCAGAATCTAATAACTTAACATCTGATTACAAACACTCTTTTGATAGAAAAGTCAATCGTGATGTCAAGCTTTTCCTAAACGAGTCAAATAGTTCTGATGGTGTTGTTGAAACATCTTTTGAAGAAGTCTGCAACATAGTCAAACATCTCAAATCCTCAAAATCTCCTGGTCTAGATGAAATTTCTAATGTATTAATAAAACATCTTCCACCAAGGGGATTACACATTTTGGTTAATATATTCAAAAGCTGCTTTAACTTAAATTATTTTCCAAAACATTTTAAGCAAGCAAAAGTAATACCAATACCAAAACCTACGAAACCAAAGAAGGACCCCAAGAGTAATAGACCTATAAGCCTCTTATCAAATATTGGGAAATTATTTGAAAAAATCATTCATAACCGATTAAATGATTTCGCAACCAATCATAATTTAATTGCAAATGAGCAATTTGGATTTAAGAAGGGACACAGTTCAGTACACCAAGTAAACCGGATAAAAAACATTATAGTTTCAAATAAACGTAAAAAACTGTCAACTGGTCTTATATTACTTGATATTGAGAAAGCCTTCGACATTGTCTGGCATAATGGCCTTGTCTTTAAACTAATAAAATCTGGAGTACCTAATTACTTATGTCGCCTTATAGCAAACTTTCTTGAAAATAGAACATTTGTCGTATCGGTGAATTACACACTTTCAACTCATAGAAAAATATCATCTGGGTTACCTCAAGGATCCATACTGTCACCTCTTTTATACTCTGTTTACACATCCGATTTTTCTCCCCCGAATTACCTTAGCACAGCCTACTATGCAGATGACACAGCGCTAATAACCAGCAGTAAACTCATAAAACCCCTACTTAAGAAGATGGAAAAGGGTCTAAAGGCGTGTAGCAAATTTTTTAACAAATGGAAAATCAAAATTAATCCTACTAAAACACAAGCAATCATTTTTCCGTATAATAACTCTCCAAAACGAGAACCAACCCGACAATTAAATTATGGAAATGAGACAGTTCCAATCGCAAATTATGTGAAATATCTGGGCGTTGTCCTAGATAAAAAACTTACATTTAAGCAACATATAGACGAAACTTGCGCAAAAACTATGAAGACAATAAGATGCTTGTGGGCCTTAATAAATAAAAACTCAAAACTTAATATCAAGAACAAAAATCTTATATTTACAAGTATAATTAGACCATCTCTTACATACGGATGTCCCATCTGATATAAAGCCGCTAAAACCAACTTAAAAAAGCTTCAAGTCATCCAGAACAAATGTCTTAAGATAATAAACAACAAACACTGGAGATACTCCACCGATGCTCTTTATATGGAAACTGGCTTTGAACGGTTACATTATTTTATTAAGAGATATACCGATAACTATCTATCTAAAATAGAAATCTCTTCTTATCCATTGATAAAAGAGTGTATAGACTTAACACAATAATTTTTGTTCAACTTAATTAGCAAATAGAAAAGCGTACGTATGGGTATTTTACTAATAATTAGCAAACCACTCAATACGTACATTTTTCCAGTTATATTTGATCTTACTTTACAATCAAATAAAGGTTTTTCCCTAATTTTTCCTTTACGAACATTACATCCATTAAAAAGAAATCTAAACTTGTATTAAAGTCTCACTCGCTGTAATATATTATATAAAATCTCGTAACCTTGTAAATATTGTCTGAACAAATGGTAAATAAAGATGAATATATAAATTGAAATTGAAAGTCTACTAAGAATATTGCTTCTCGACCCCATATTATGAATAGTGAGGGACTCACATCCTCTTGTTTTGCTAAGCTAGTCATTCATTTGTCCACTTATTTATTGATGATTGATTCCTCGTGGTTTACCTAGGCTACATTACATTTGTTATAGGAAAATTATTTGTTTGGAATACTGATGAAATTGACTGAATAAAAAACTATTGTCAAAATTTTATTTCTATAGAAAATTTTGCCAAAATTTTATTTTCATAAAAAACTTTTGTAAAAATTTTATTACATGGAAAATTTTGTCAAAATTTTATTGCTACAGAAGACATTGTCAAAATTTTATTTCTATAGAAAATTTTCTGAAAATGTTATTTCTATAGGAAATTTTGTAAAAATTTTATTTTTCAAAATTTTATTTCTATAGAAAATTTTGTCAAAATTTTATTTCTGAATTCAGGTTGGCTGATAAGTCCCCGGCCTAACAACGAAAAACACATTTTTTGTCAAAATTCGTTTTCATTATTCAACATAGTTCACTTCAAGATACAACAATTATAACGACCTTCCAATTTTTTGATACCATTTTGGTAGTACTCCTTCGGTTTTGCCTCAAAATAGGCCTCAGTTTCGGCGATCACCTCTTCATTGCAGCCAAATTTTTTCCCTGGGAGCATCCTTTTGAGGTGTGAGAACAAGAAAAAGTCGCTGGGGCCAGATCTGGAGAATACGGTGGGTGGGGAAGCAATTCGAAGTCCAAATTATGAATCTCAATGACTTGTGGCACGGTGCGTTGTCTTGGTGAAACAACACTTTTTTCTTCTTCATATGGGGCCGTTTTGTCGCGATTTCGACCTTCAAACGCTCCAATAACGCCATATAATAGTCACTGTTGATGATTTTTCCCTTCTCAAGATAATCGATAAAAATTATTCCATGCGCATCCCAAAAAACAGAGGCCATTACTTTGCCAGCTGACTTTTGAGTCTTTCCAAGCTTCGGAGACGGTTCACCGGTCACCACGCTTGAATTTTGCATACCAATCAATTATTGTTGATTTCCCTGGGGCAGAGTAAGGAAACTCATTACCGGTTGGCCGATAACCGGGGACTTATCAGCCAACCTGTTATTAAACAAACAAAAAAAAAACGACCGATTACAAACGTATATAATTCAGATTGACAACATTTTCTATAGAAATAAAATTTTGACAACATTTTCAATAGATATACAATTTTGACAAAATTTTCTACAGAAATTTTGACACAATTTTGACACAATTTTCTATATAAATAAAATTTTGACAAAATTTTCTATATAAATAAAATTTTGAAAAAAATTTGTATAGAAATAAAACCTTGACAAAATTTTCTATATAAATAAAATTTGTACAACATTTGCTATAGAAATAAAATGGTAACAAAATTTTCTATAGATATAAAATTTTGAAGAAATTTTCTATATAAATAAAATTTTGACAAAATTTTCTATAGAAATAAAATTTTGACAAAATTTTCTATAGAAATAAATTTTTGACAAAATTTTCTATAGAAATAAAATGTTAACAAAATTTTCTAAAGATATAAAATTTTGACGAAATTTTCCATATAAATAAAATTTTGAGAAAATTTTCTATAGAAATAAAATTTTGACAAAATTTTCTATGGAAATAAAATGTTGACAAAATTTTCTATAGAAATAAAATTTTGACAAATTTTTCTATAGAAATAGAATTTTAACAAAATTTTATATAGAAAAAAAATTTTGATAAAAATTTTCTATAGAAGTAAGATTTTGCGATAACTTTCTATAGAAGTAAAATTTTGAAAAAATTTTCTTTAGAAATAAAATTTTAACAAAATTTTCTATGGAAATAAAATTTTGACAAAACTTTCTATATAAATAAATAGAAATAAAAATTTGACAACATTTTCTATCGAAGTAATTTTTTGGAATTTTTTTATATTTTAAATAATATTAAACTAATTTGGAAAACTTGTTTGGTCAAAATTTAATTTCTATATAAAGTTATCGCAAAATTTCTATAGAAAATTTTGTCAAAATTGTATTTTTATAGAAAGTTATTGCAAAGCTTTATTTTTATATAAAATTTTTACAAAATGTTCTTCCTAAACAAAATTTTGTATCTATACAAAGTTTTTTTTAAGTTTATTTCTTTAATTTTGGCAAAATTTTATTTCTATAGAAAATTTTGTTAAAATTTTATTTCTATAAAAACTTTGTCAAAATTTTATTTATACAGAAAATTTTGTCAAAATTTTATTTGTATAGAAAATTTTGTCAAAATTTTATTTCTACAGAAATTTTTGTCAAAATTTTATTTTTATAGAAAATTGTTTCAAAATTTTATTTCTGTAGAAAATGTTTTCAAAATTTTATTTCTATAGAAAATTGTTTCAAAATTTTATTTCTGTAGAAAATGTTTTCAAAATTTTATTTCTATAGAAAAGTTTGTCAAAATTTTATTTCTACAGAAAATTTTGTCAAATTTTATTTCTGTAGAAAATATTGTCAAAATTTTACTTCTTTAGAAAATTTTGCAAAATTTTATTTCTATAGAAAATTGTTTCAAAATTTTATTTCTGTAGAAAATGTTTTCAAAATTTTATTTCTATAGAAAAGTTTGTCAAAATTTTATTTCTACGGAAAATTTTGTCAAAATTTTATTTCTGTAGAAAATATTGTCAAAATTTTACTTCTTTAGAAAATTTTGCAAAATTTTATTTCTATAGAAAATTTTGGCAAAATTTTGTTTTTATATAAAATCTTTACAAAATTTTTGCATAATTTTGTATATATACAAATTTTTTTAAAGTTTATTTCTGTATTTTTTGGCAAAATTTTATTTCTATAGAAAATTTTGTTAAAATTTTATTTCTAATGTAAATTTAGTCAAAATTTAATTTCTATATAAAGTTATCGCAAAATTTCTATAGAAAATTTTGTCAAAATGTTATTTCTATAGAAAGTTATTGCAAAGTTTTATTTTTATATAAAATTTTTACAAAATGTTCTTCCTAAATAAAATTTTGTATCTGTACAAAGTTTTTTTTTAAGTTTATTTCTTTAATTTTGGCAAAATTTTATTTCTATAGAAAATTTTGTTAAAATTTTATTTCTATAAAAAACTTTGTCAAAATTTTATTTCTACAGAATTTTTTGTCAAAATTTTATTTGTATAGAAAATTTTGTCAAAATGTTATTTCTATAGAAAATTATGGCAAAATTTTATCTTTATAGAAAATTGTTTCAAAATTTTATTTCTGTAGAAAATGTTTTCAAAATTTTATTTCTATAGATAATTTTGTCAAAATTTTATTTCTACAGAAAATTTTGTCAAAATTTTTATTTCTGTAGAAAATTTTGTCAAAATGTTACTTCTTTAGAAAATTTTGTAAAAATTTTATTTCTATAGAAAATTTGTTCAACATTTTATTTCTATAGAAAGTTATCGAAAAATTTTATTTCTATATAAAATTTTTACAAAATTTTCTTTATATACAAAACTTTTGCATAATTTTGTATATATACAAAATTTTTTTTTTAAAGTTTATTTCTAAAAAAAAAATTATTTCTATAGAAAATTTTGTTAAAATTTTATATCTAATAAAACTTTTGTCAAAATTTAATTTCTACAGAAAATTTAAAAAAAAAAACCGATTTAACGAAATGGACCATAATCAACCAAATACCATTTGGTCCGACCATAGGACCAAATTTAAAAAATTAATAATTTTTCGGACCAATTTTGGCTCGATCGGACCAAAATGGCAAAATTGTCTAACCAGGCCATAATCATATTAATATAGATCCCATCATAAATGGGGCAAAACGATATTAATCTTACACTACACCACTTGCAGCGAACTGTCAATAATGTGGTGAATGAAAAAGTTCTTGTTGAAGATACCTAAGACTTTTGTCCCGGCCAAATTAATCTCCACTTCTCACCCTAATATCGCAGAAGCATATGTAATAAAACAATAATAATTGCTCTATAAATATACATTTGATAATAATAAAGCAACACACACACACACATGTACATACAATTTCTCATACCATCATAAACAATATAAACCAATACGATTAATTAATTGCATTTGAACAATTTTTCACATTTTCATGGCGTTGACTATGGTTGACGGCGTCTGTCCGTCTACCCATTCGTCCTTCCCGTCTGTCATGGTCGTACAGTGAACCTAAGCAATTGATTGTTTAGTTTTTTTTTTGTTTTTGGTTGTTGTTATTTTGTTTTTCTTTCCTAATTTTCTTCTCAAGTTATGTTGTTGTTTTTGTTTTCTTTAAGTTTTTGTTTTTTTGTTTTCTTCAATTTTGTTTGTGGTAATAAAGAGGATACTGAGTGAGTGAGTGAGTGAGTAAATGTATGTATGTGCAATGAATATGGGTGTGTTTGCAGCAATGACTACAATTGTTGTGTGGTGGCTTGGATGCCTTTATTTTTTGTTTTTGGCATTTATCAATAATTAATTGTATCTCCCTCTCATTGCATGGAGAGTTCAGTTAGGCCATATGAGTGGGTGTGTGTGTGCATTTTAGGTGGATTTCTATTAGTCCAGCGGCTTTGGGATAAAATTATTTATTTATTGCTTACTTCGCAAATACACTTGCTGCGGCTGTTACGGTTGTTGTGTGTGTGACAGTGGTTTTTTGCTTTTGGGTGATGACTGTTGCTCCTCTATAACAGCCTTTCTCTTGCTTGTTGTTGTTGTTTGTTGAGTTGATGTAATATTTACAAAATTCTTTGTTATTATTATTTTTTTTTTCTTTTTGATTATTATTATTAAATTTAATGGTTTCCTTTTTAATTAATTAACTTTTTTGTTTTGGTGACACAATGACTTTTGTTTTATTTTCTTATTTTTTTTCTTGTAATTTATTTTGTTTATTTGTTTGCTGATTCGTGCTTATACTAAAATTTACCCGTTTTAACCGAAACTTGTGTTGTATTTGTTGTTATATGTTTTGTTCTTTTCTGTTTTTTTAGTAATTTTTATTAAACTTTTGTGATGCTTTTTTTTATTAGTTACAAAATATTTAACGAGTTCTTTTTTTTTGCTTTATGTTTTGCTAAAGTGTTTGTTTGTGTTTATGTGTGCCCAAAATGGTTGATGCTGATAAGGGTAGAAAAGATGTTTTTTTTTTGCATTTAATGTTCAGGTGAGGCTACTGAGCTTTGTCCAAGGGGGGCAGGGTGGAGTGGGGTGTTGTGTGTGTCCAGTTCTCTTTTGGGACTACCTATAGACTACCTCACCAGATCATTTATATGGAATGGTCATTGGTTCACTACAGGAGGGATGCGAAAGTATAGAACAAGCAAAGGTGAAATAGCCTTTTTTGTAGGTATGGGGGATTGGGGGCTAAGATGCTGTGTTTAAAGACTTGTTTTTTTTTGGTTTGGCTACCAGCACTTAAGTGGCTCAATATTGTTCACTTTAAAATGGTTTTGGTAGATTTTTGCTTTTTGTATGACACTTTAAGAATTTATTTCCTTGGGCTCTTAAGATTTCAAGTAGGTTTGTAGGAGCTTCTTGGTATTTAATATTGATTTTCATAGATTTGTTTTTTTGGTTAGGAATATAGATTATTTTCACCCCATATAATTTTAGCCAAGGGGATAAAAAATTAATTATTTATTTAAAGATGAGCGAAAATTTCATTAGAATTAAAAATCAACACCTTTTCCCATTGAACATTCTTCTGCTTATATTTTGGGGAAATTTTTTGTTTTTTTCTGAAATTCTTTCTCTATCGAAAAAAAATCTCCAACTATTTATTTTGTTTATTTACACTTGATCAGAAGAAGGTGTGAAAAATCATTAAATGTTTTGCAAGGTTATTTATTTTATGGGCCTTTTTTTCGAAAAAAAAACACAAACACTATTTTAGTAATAAAACCAAGGAAGCCACATAAATTATTAAAAAAAAAATTATTTATAATCCACTCACATTAAAAAAAATATTTTTTTTTTATGAAAACATACACTTTATTATTTTTTGGATATTGTGAATTTTTCTAAAAAATTTCTTTTAATTAATTTCTATACCGACATTTATTTTTAATTTTTCTTTTCATTTCATTTCTATCAATGTTTCATCACATTCTAGTAAGCCATTTAGAAATTGAGAGTAATAGGTTAGTGTGTTGGGAGTTTGACGTAAATATCGGTTATAATTTTCTTTTACTATCAAAAATCCAAGTAATGCAATTTCTATTCTTTTTCTTTTTATTGTGTTTTTGTGAGAGTAGCGACGCGTACGCGTGGTCATACGTTCCTTTCGGTTTGAAATTCATAACTTGACTAAAACTCGAAAATTCTTTTATCGAAAGTATTCCTCTGTTATTGTTTTTGTGTTTCTGTTTTTTCTTGCTTTCCTTCGACAACTAATGGGTATGTGAGTGAATGTGGAAACCGTTAAACATAACAGAGCCCCAATGTAGAGTGATAACAACATACAATCCACCATACATCGTAAAAGACTAACATATCCAAGAAATATATTAAAAATTCCTAATATATCCCCTAAAATAAATAAAGATTTGTATGAATTTTAAATGATATAAACAATATGAAAACAAACCAACAATTTTAATGAAAATACACATACAACTACTAACATGCAACATAGAATCCACTTTCTAATTTCTATATGCTCTCTCATTTGTGAGTAGCTCACATAAAACAAGCAACAGTGTTTTCTGTTTAGATTTACATTATAAGGCTGCTGTTAAAACTATTGGACACTGTTGCTCTCCTCATCTATGTATTTGGTTTACTCTCTGTGTTATTGTGTGATGGCCCCGTCCATGACTGTGAAAAGTGTGTTAGTAGTGTCAAACTTATTTGAGGGAAATTTTATTTTGTATTTATCTTCCACACTTATGTGTAAAGTAATTTTCAATAATTACAGAGAGGGAGAGAAATGGAAAGAGAAAATCACTATGGGAATTTTTTAAGCTTTATGTTCCATTCGCTTTTTACATGAACGAATATTATTTTTGAATATGGCAATGCCTTAACAATTCTCTTCAATTCGATTTGGTAAACATTTATGCTGTTTGCATTTGGGAAATGCAATAAATATAGTGATCAATACCAAAAACAAAATCACAATTGATGACGTTGTCATAAATTTGATGTGAAAATAAATACAATTTAATATGATTTAGATGCACCATAGAGCAAAATTTACCAAAAACAATTTACCAAGTACACAAACATTAATCAAGAATTTTAAATTGGCCTTTGTTGCTATATAGTATCAAGTAGCGCGCACAAAAATTGAAGGTTCAGCATTATATATTATTTGTAACTCTTTATTTGTCCAAGTCAGGACATTAAAAAGGATGTTATGTTTATAAAAAAAAATATTTAACATTTAAAAATTTATCTTTTAAATAACACAAAACTGAAGAGTTTCATTGAATGAAAAAAATCGAACATATTGCAATGCATTTTTTTTTACTCGCAGAAACCCCAACCTAAAAAAGAAAGTAATGTAGTTTTAAAATTCGGTACACGCAAAAAAAATATCTCTAAAACTTGTTCAAATAAAATAGTAAAGAAGTTGATTAAATATTAACTTAAAATTTAATTTATTCAATGCATTTTTTAAACAAACCCAAAATCAATGCAGAAATTAAATTTTATTGGATCTATTTCTTTTTTAATTGGTATTTAAATACCCTCTACCGTAGAAGGTTATAAAATAATACATCGAAATACTAAGGATAGATACAGTTAACTAATTCTAGGTCGTGGTGAAAGTCTGAGTTAATGTCCGTCCGTCCGCCTATTGAAATCACGCTATCTTCCGTACAAAAAAAAAAAAAAAAAAAAAAGCGAACGAACTATCTTCAGCAATAATGCTCATGTCAGGCCCCTGAGTCCATCTAGCCATGCACTTCTGACCGTTTAGGTCACAGTTTTAGTTCAATCGGCTTCAAATTTGGCATACGTATGTATTTTGGGTAGGAACCTCATTGATTTCGATAAAAGTTTCTGTACGAATAAAATTTTGATAAAATTACACACTGGATAAAAATTTTCTACAAAAATAAAATTTTGATAAAATTTTCTCCTGGAATAAAATTTTAACAAGATTTTCCATGGAAATAAAAGTTAGACAACATTATCTAAACAAATAAAATTTTGACAAGAATACATTTTTTGATAAAATATACTCTAGGAATAAAATTTTTATAAAATTCCCTATTGGTTTAAAATTTTCTACAAATATAAATTAGGAAGAAAAGAATAAAATGTGGACAAATTATTCTAAAGAAATAAAATATGGAAGCAATGGAGGCAAATATGGAAGCAAATTTTGTTAAAATTTAATTTCTAGAGGAATACAATTTTGACAAAATATTCAAAGAATGAAATTTTAATAAAATTTTCTCTAAGAACGAAATTTTGATAAAATTTTCTATAGGAAAAAAATTTTCTAAAAAAATAAAATTTGGAAGAAAATTTTGACAAGAATACAATTTTGATAAAATAAACTCTTGGAATAAAATTTTGATAAAATTCCCTATTGGATTAAAATTTTCTACAAGTATAAATTAGGAAGAAAATAATAAAATTGTTGACAAATTATTCTAAAGAAATAAAATATGGAAGCAATTTTTGACAAAATTTTCTACAGGAATAAAATTTTGTTAAATTTTTATTCCTAGAGAAATACAATTTTGACAAAATATTCTAGAAATGAAATTTTAATAAAATTTTCTCTAAGAAAGAAATTTTGATAAAATTTTCTCTAGAAAAAAAATTTTCTAAAAAAATAAAATTTGGAAGAAAAGTTTGACAAGAATACAATCTTGATAAAATATTCTCTAGAAATAAAATTTTGATAAAATTCTCTATTGAATTAAAATTTTCTACAAATATAAATAAATTAGGAAAAAAATTTCTAAAAAATAAAATTTGGAAGAAAATTTTGACAAGAATACAATTTTGATAAAATATTCTCTAGAAGTCAAATTTTGATAAAATTCTCTATTGGATAAAAATGTTCTACAAATATAAATTAGGAAGAAAAGAATAAAATGTTGACAAACTATTCTAAATAAATAAAATATGGAAGCAAACAAAACTAGAGACAAAATATTCTACGGGAATAAAATTTTGACAAAATTTTCTCTAGGAATAAAATTTTAACAAAATTTTCTCTAGGAATAAAATGTTGACAAAATTATCTAGGAATGAAATTTTATTAAATTTTCTCTAAGAACAAAATGTTGATAAAATATTCTGTAGGAAAAAAAAATTTAGAAAATTTTCTGTAGGAATAAACTTTTGTCTACGATTAAAACTTTGTCAAAATTTTCTACAAAAAAATTCATAAAATTGTCCCTAGTTATAAAATTTTGTAAAATTTTCCTTAGGATTAAAATGTTGATAATTTTTTCTCTAAAAATAAAGTTTTGCCAACATTTTCACTAGGAAAATAATTTAAATAAAATGTTCCCTGAGAATAAAATTTTGATAATTTTTTTAGAATTAAAATACAATAAAAAAAATTGACAAAATTGTCTCTAGTTATAAAATTTTGGTAAATTTTTGCCTACGATTAAAATTATGATAATTTTTTCTCTAAAAATAAAGTTTTGCCAAAATGTTCACTAGGAAAATAATTTAAACAAAATGTTCAATAAGAATAACATTTTGTTAATTTTTTTAGAATTACAATTCAGACACATTGTTCTCTAGGACAAACAACAAAATTTTCTCTAAGAATAAATTTTAAAATTTTAAAATTCTCTATTGGATTAAAATTTTCTACAAATATAAATAAATTCAGAAAAAAATTTTTCTAAAAAAAAAATAAAATTTGGAAGAAAATTTTGACAAGAATAAAATTTTGATAAAATTCCCTATTGGATTAAAATTTTAAATATAAATTAGTAAGAAAAGAATAAAATGTTGCAAATTATTGTAAAGAAATTAAATATGGAAGCAATTTTTGACAAAATTTTCTACAGGAATAAATTTTGACAACATTTTCTCTAGGACTAAAATTTTAACAAAATTTTCTCTAAGAATAAAATGTTGACAAAATTTTCAAGGAATGAAATTTTAATAAAATCAAAAAGGAAGGAAAGAATAAAATGTTGACAAATTATTCTAAAGAAATAAAATATGGGAACAAATTTTGACAAAATTTTCTACAGGAATAAAATTTTGACAACATATTCTATAGGAATAAAATTTTAAAAAAATTTTCTCTAGGAATAAAATGTTGACAAAATTTTCTAGGAATGAAATTTTAATAAAATTTTCTCTAAGAACAAAATGTTGATAAAATTTTCTCTAGGAAAAAAATTTTGAGAAAATTTTCTTTAGGAATAAACTGTCGTCTACAATTAAAATTTTGGCAAAATTTTCTATAAAAAAAATTTACAAAATTGTCTCTAGTTATAAAATTATTGTAAAATTTTCCTTACGATTAAAATTTGGAGAAATTTTTCTCTAAAAATAAAGTATTGCCAAAATTTTCACAAGGAAAATAATTTAAATAAAATGTTCCCTAAGAAAAAAATTTTGATAATTTTTTTTAGAATTAAAATAGAATTAAAAAAATTGACAAAATTGTCTATAGTTATAAAATTTTGGTAAAATTTTCCTTACGATTAAAATTTTGATAAATTTGTCTCTAAAAATAAAGTTTTGCCAAAAATTTCACTAGAAAAATAATTTAAATAAAATGTTCCCTAAGAATAAAATTTTGTTAATTTTTTTTTTAGAATTAAAATTTTGACACATTGTTCTCTAGGACAAACGACAAAATTTTCCTTAAGAATAAATTTTGAACAAATTTTCTCAATAAATAAAATTGTGATAAAATTCCCCATTTGATTAACATTTCCTACAAAAATAAAATTACGACATATTTTTTTTTTCTAGGAATAAAATATTGACAAAATTTTCTCTTGGAACAAAATTTTCCATGAAAATAAAATTTGGAAAATCTGGGGATCGGTTTATATGGGGGCTATATATAATTATGGACTGATATGAACCAATTCCTGCATGATTGTTGGATACCATATACTAACATCACGTACCAAATTTCAACCGAATCGGACAAATTTCAACCGAATCGGATGAATTTTGCTTTTCCAAGGGGCTCCAGACATCAAATCTGCGGATCGGTTTATATGAGGGCTATATATAATTATGGACCGATTTCGACCAATTTTTGCAAGGGTGTTTGAGGCCATTTATTAACACCACGTACCAAATTTCAACTGAATCAGATGAATTTTGGTCTTCCAAGAGGCTCCGGAGGTCAAATCTGGTGATCGGTTTATATGGGGGCTATATATAATTATGGACCGATGTGGACCATTTTTTGCATGGTCATTAGAGACCATATACTAACACCATGTACCAAATTTCAGCCGGATAGGGTGAAATTTGCTTCTCTTAGAGGCTCTGCAAACCAAATCGGGGGATCGGTTTATATGGGGGCTATATATAATTATGAACCGATGTGGACCATTTTTTGCATGGTCATTAGAGACCATATACTAACACCATGTACCAAATTTCAGTCGGATCGGCTGAAATTTGCTTCTCTTAGAGGATTCGCAAGTCCGTTTATATGGGGCCTATACGTAAAAGTGGACCGATATGGCCCATTTGCAATAACATCCGACCTACATCAATAACAACTACTTGTGCCAAGTTTCAAGTCGATAGCTTGTTTCGTTCGGAAGTTAGCGTGATTTCAACACACGGACGGACGGACAAGCTTAGATCGACTCAGAATTTCACCACGACCCGGAATATATATACTTTATGGGGTCTTAGAGCAATATTTCGATGTGTTACAAACGGAATGACAAAGTTAATATATCCCCCATCCTATGGTGGAGGGTATAAAAAAGCATATAGAAAACAAATGTTGATACATTTTTTTCTAGGAATAAAATTTTGATGAAATTTCCCCTAAGATTAAAATGTTAACAACATTTTTGGAAGAAAACTTTGACAAAATTTTTTAATGAAATAAAAAAACTTAATTTACAATTAATTATTATTCGAGCTATATGGACAAATTAGACTAAGGAAGTTAATAGAACCATTGAAAAGAAAACGCCAGATACAAATCTATACACGCCTAGACTGTACATGTTTCGGTTCGGGCGAACCTTTCCACAGCCTTTAGTATAGATCTGGCTGGGATATATAATAATCTAATTTGTCCATATAGCTCGAATAATAATTAATTGTAAATTAAGATATAATGCATTTGGACGTTAATCGCCTGTTTTCAGTACCAGGCTATCATGACAAAGAAATAAAATAATGATATTTCCTACAGAAATAAAACGTATACTAACTTTTCTATAGGAATAAAGTTTTCAAAAAATTTTCTCTAGTAATAAAATTTTCACTAAATTTTCTATGAGAATACACTCACAAGGACCATTGTGGGTAAGCTCTCCATTTTTGCAGTAGCATCAATCTTCCCTTGATGGTGTGAACTAAAACTATTTAAAATTTCGTCACATTTATAATTCAAGGGATATTTATAAACCCAAAAAAATTATAGCTATTGGGAGTGATCATAAAATAATATATAAACTTGTCAAAAAAATTATTTCTTTTGAAGAAACATTTTTTCATAATAACCACATAATTTGATCAAACACTACAAAATAATATTTTTTTATTTGGTAAGTTTTTGGTAATTTTTATACCCACCACCATAGGATGGGGGATATATTAACTTTGTCCTTCCGTTTGTAACACATCGAAATATTGCTCTAAGACCCCATAAAGTATATATATTCTGGGTCGTGGTGAAATTCCGAGTCGATCTGAGCATGTCCGTCCGTCCGTCCGTCTGTTGAAATCACGCTAACTTCCGAACGAAACAAGCTATCGACTTGAAACTTGGCACAAGTAGTTGTTATTGATGTAGGTCGGATGGTATTGCAAATGGGCCATATCGGTCCACTTTTACGTATAGCCCCCATATAAACGGACCCCAAAATTTGGCTTGCGAGGCCTCTAAGAGAAGCAAATTTCATCCGATCCGGCTGAATTTTGGTACATGGTGTTAGAATATGGTCTCTAACAACCACGCAAAAATTGGTCTACATCGGTCCATAATTATATATAGCCCCCATATAAACCGATCCCCCGATTTGGTTTGCGAGGCCCCTAAGAGAAGCAAATTTCATCCGATCCGGCTGAAATTTGGTACATGGTGTTAGTATATGGTCTCTAACAACCATGCAAAAATTGGTCCACATCGGTCCATAATTATAAATAGCCCCCATATAAACCGATCCTCCGATTTGGCTTGCGAGGCCTCTAAGAGAAGCAAATTTCATCCGATCCGGCTGAAATTTGGTACGTGATGTTAGCATATGGTCTCTAACAACCATGCAAAAATTGGTCCACATCGGTTCATAATTATATAGCCCCCATATAAACCGATCACCAGATTTGACCTCCGGAACCCCTTGGAAGACCAAAATTCATCTGATTCAGTTGAAATTTGGCACGTGGTGTTAATATATGGCCTCAAACTCCCATGCAAAAATTGGTCGATATCGGTCGATAATTATATATAGGCCCCATATAAACCGATCCCCAGATTTGACCCCCAGAGCTCTTGGAAGGGCAAAATTCTTCCCATTCGGTTGGAATTTGGTACGTGATGTTGGTATATGTTACCCAACAACCATGCAGGAATTGGTTCATATCAGTCCATAATTAGATATAGCTCCCATATAAACCGATCCCCAGATTTTACCTCCGGTGCCTTTTGGAGAAGCAAAATTCATCCCATCTGCTTGAAATTTGGTACGTGGTGGTAGTATATGATATTTAACAACCATGCCAAAAATGGTCCATATCAGTCCATAATCGTGCATAGCCCCATATAAACCGATCCCGAGATTTGGTTTTGGAACCTCTTGGAGGAGCAAATTTAATCCGAGTGAGTTGAAATTTGGTACATTGTGCTAGTATATAGTCGTTAACAACCATGCCTAACTAGGTCCTTATCGGTCTATAGTTATATATGGCCCTCAGATAAATCGATCCCCAATCACACAAAAAATGGTCCATATCAAGTTCATAATTGTATATAGCCCCCATATAAGCGACCCCCATATTTCAATTCTGGCTCTCTACGTACAAAAAGTCCATATCGATTCGTAATTATTTGTAGACTTAACTTTACATAACTTTTTTGTCTAATATATACCATGTATGGACTAAATCACAATTTAGAAAACGATGTTAAGAAGTTTTAAGATACCACATCCCAAGTAATTCGATTGTGGATGATAGTCTTTCGTAGAAGTTTCTACGCAATCCATGGTGGTGGGTACATAAGATTCGGCCTGGCCGAACTTGCGGCCTTATATACTTGTTTTTTTTTTTTTAAATTTTGGTAGATTATTTTCGGGTCGCGTATAGATCTACAAATTGAAACTGGCTATAATATAGTCGGAATCGCTCGTCTTTATACTTTCCTTAAATATTTTTATCAAACTTAGACTCCATATGGACCAACACAAGTTAGAAGACAATATTAAGAAGTTTTGAGATACTTTTTAACTAAAGTAAAACAAACTTTATTAAAGTGAATAAAACTTTCCCATCTAAAAAAACTAAAAAACATAAATAACAAAAAAAAAAAATAATAATTTTCATGAACTATATTAAAGTTAAATTGGCTTAAGTGACACCTTCTTTAGAGTAGCAAATTGTAAAATAATCTACATATTAAATAAAAGTTTTCTTATAGAAATATTTCTATGGTTTCCCTTCCATTTTCAATAAGTCAATATTATTTAAAAATATATCCTATTGTTACTTTCAATATTGATTTTTAATGCAAAATTAATTTCCTGTTTTCTATGCAATATTTACAGATTCAATGAAGCTGAAGTAAATGTAGGTACACACAAAAGGAATGTTACAATGCAGTTTTCTTTTTCTATTTTATTTAAATATTGAAGAAAAGCCAAAGAGCATCGGTGCTAAGCTTTAGACAAACTGACAGTCAAACCAAACTCTTCCTACCTAGAAAACACTTTTGTTATTGGCTGAACCGACTGACATTGCATTTGAACTCTGTTGCAGGTAACTGACAAAGGCAAAAGTGAATGGAAGAAATATTCAATGATTTAGAGTTTTTTTCTCGAATATATCTACATGCAAAAAAAAATGCTTTCCTCTCAAATGAAATTTTAAACAAAAACAATATCGTTTCAAGTTAGTTTTTCTCTGTAAAGAAGTTAATTTGGGAAAAAAGTATATACTTTTTGTGAAAAAATAAAAATAATTGCATCTTCTCTCACATCTGCTTTTTCTGCTAGGATCTTTTTATGTAATACAAACAATTAAAAATACATTATTCGATTTAATATATTTTTTAAATGTTACCTTTCGCCTGGACGGAGAATCGAACCACGGACATTAAAATTTGTAAGCAAACACACTATCAACAGGGCTATAGAAATAAAATTTAGACAAAATTTTCTATAGAAATAAAATTTATTTCTATAAACAATTTTGTCAAATTCTATTTCTATAGAAATTTTGCAAATTTTTTTTTCTATATAAAATTTTGTTAAAAATTTTATTTCTATGGAAAATTATGTCAACATTTATTTCCAAAGTAAATTTTGTCAAAATTTTATTTCTATAAAAAATTTTCAAAATTTCACTTCTATAGAAAATTTTGTCAAAATTTTATTTCTACAGAATTTTTTGTCAAAATTTTATTTCTATAAAAAATTTTGTGAAACTTTTATTTCTATAGAAAGTTTTGACAAAATTTTATTTCTATAGAAATTTTGTCAAAATTTTATTTCTACAGAAACTTTTGTCAACATTTTATTTCTATAAAAAATTTTGTCAAAATTTTATTTTTATTTTGTCAAATTTTATATTGTTTAAATTTTATTTCTATTTTTCAAATCTTTTTCTATATAAAATTTTATTTCTATGGAAAATTTTGTCAAAATTTATTTCAAAGAAAATTTTGTCAAAATTTATTTCAAAGAAATTTTTTTCAAATTTTATTTTATAGAAAATGTTGTACAAATTTTATTTCTATAAAAACTTTTGTTAAAAATTTATTTTATGGAAAATATTTTCAAAATTTTATTTCTATAGAAAATTTTTTAAAATTTGATTTCTATAGAATATGTTGTCAAAATTTTATTTCTATAGAAAATTTTGTCCAAATTTTATTTCTATAGAAAATGTTTTCCAGATTTTATTTCCATAGAAAATTTTATTTCTATAAAAACTTTTGGAAAAATTTAATTTCTATAGACAATTTTCTCATTTTTTTATATTTTTTTTTAAATTTTAATTATATAGAAAAATTTGTTAAAATTTTATTTCTATAGAAATTTTTGTCAAAATTTTATTTAAAAGAAAATTTTGTCAAAATTTTATTTAAAAGAAAATTTTGTTAAAATTTTATTTAAAAGAAAATTTTGTCAAATTTTATTTTATAGAAAATGTTGTCAAAATTTTACTTCTATAGAATATGTTGTAAAAAATTTGTTCCTATAGAAAATGTTGTCAAAATTTTATTTAAAAGAAAATTTTGTCAAAATTTTATTTAAAAGAAAATTTTGTCAAATTTTATTTTATAGAAAATGTTGTCAAAATTTTACTTCTATAGAATATGTTGTCAAAAATTTGTTCTTATAGAAAATGTTGTCAAAATTTTCTATTGGATTTTTTGTCAAAATTTTATTTCTATAGAAAATTTTGTTAAAATTTTTTTTATGGAAAATTTTGTCAACATTTATTTCCATAGAAATTTTTGTTAACATTTTATATTTATAGAAAATTTTGTCAAAATTTTATATCTATAAAAAACTTTTCAAAATTTTATTCCTACAGAAAGTTATGTCTCAATTTTATATCTATAGAAATTTTTGTCAAAATTTTATTTCTATAGAAAATTTTGTCAAAATTTGGTTCTAGAGAAAATTGTGTCAAAATGTAACTCTATACAAAATTTTGTCAAAATTTTATTTTTATAGAAATTTTGTCAATATTTTATTTCTATAGAAATTTATGTTAACATTTTATTTTTATAGAAAACTAGCGTAACCCGGTCCGCTTCGCTGCGCCTTCCGAAGCGTATTTGGAGGAACATTTTGCATTAACTTAGTCAACTATATCCTTCGTGCTGAAAACAAATTCCAAAAGATTTCAATTCTTTTAAACAAATCGGACTACTTGATTTTTCGTTTATAGGTACAAATACGGCGGGAGAGGGTGTACCCTTTCCTCCAATTTTTTTTAATAATGTTCTGTATTCGAGTAGTTGGACAATCTTCTATATTTCTTGTGAATTTTAAGTGGGGTTTGTCAAGGAAAGGTATCCTTCTCCTCAACATATCTGAAAATTAAGCACTGTATTATAATAACATACAAAGAATTACTGTTTCCCATCCAATAAATCGGGAAAAGCAAAAGTAGTAAAAAATTTTACCACATTAACATTTGCTAAAATGTTGGAAAATGATGCACCCTCTACGTTGGCTGCCAATTTCATGTAAATTTAAGTTCTTTACTAAAAAGAAGTCTGGCAGAAGCCTGTACAAAAATCATAAAATTATGTACCAAGTTCCCATTTACGGACAACCCTCTACTTTCAACTTAAGAAAAAAAAAAGAAACGGACAAAAGGGAACTCTCTTTACTAAAAAGAAGACTAAAAAGAAGTCTGGCAGAAGCCTGTGCAAAAATCATAAAAATATGTACCGAGTTCCCATTTACGGGAACTCTCTCTTTCAATTTAAGAAAAAAACAAAAAAACGGACAAAAGGGAACCCTCTACCCACCTTCGCTCCACTCAAACCTGATATCGGACTATCACGTACCCTATATTAATTTCGCAACTACTCAATGGTCCCTATAAATTCTATCGAAGTAAATCGATAAAGTTTTTTTCAATTTTCCCCTTCCCCAACCAGATATCGAAAAATCATATACTAATTTAAAAATTATGTATAAATTGAATCACCTCCTGCCACGTCCCTGTAAATTTCAAGTAGATCGGAGATGTTTAAATTGTGCTCTATTGTTTTAAAGGGACGTCACTTTCCCCGATACAATATCGACACCCCTAACCTTCCCTGAAAATTCTTGAAGCTTTCCTTCAAGTGTGGGGCAAGGAAGGTCTCCTCTTCGTTCATAACCTTCCCCCACAGCTTTTGTAAATTTCAAGAAAACCAAACCGACCAAATGTCGAAAAGCGTATCTTTTGTAAACGTCCCAGAAAATGTCAATCAAATTATAAGCCTAAAGGGGCGGCCTCTCTTCCGTCCAAATATCACAAAATCAGGTATCAACTATTACGGTTGACGGAGGTTACGATCCCTCTCTCTCCTCTGTAAATTTCAAGTAACTCGGTAAAGTTTAATTGTTTCTCTGTATGTACTTAAGAGAAGCGGATGTCTCCCTATGCCCTTTTATTTTTATTAAAAAATCAGGAACCTGATATAAATTTCGTAACCCATGTTTTCTGTAAAATTTCAGTCGGGGGAGTTTAGTTTTCTTTGAACTTTCAAAAAAAAAAAAAACAAAATTGGGCAAAGGGGTGGTCCCCCTCCCCGACCAAATATCGAAAAATAATATAGCGGATTTTTGTCTACATGCCAACCCCAACATTCAATGAAAATTTCAAGCAAATCGCATAATTTTGTTCCAAGTTTCAAAAAGTAGGGCAAGGGGGAGGTCCCCTCCCCATCCACATATGAAATCATCGGGTACCCCATATTAATTCCATAACCTCACCACATGTTCTCTGTAAATCTCAGATAATTTAGAGAATTTTAGTTTTTTCACTGTACTTTAAAAAAAAATCGAACAAAGGAGAGGCCCCCCTCCGCCACCAAATATCGAAATAAAAAGTAGCGGATCTTTGTCTAGATACCAACCCCAATCTTCAACGAAAATTTTAACCAAATCGGTCAACTTTGGTCCAATTTTCAAAAAGTCCGACAAAGGGGAGGTCCCCCTCCGCGACCAGGTGGAGGTACCCTATTTTCACCACATGAACGCCCCCTACGATCTCTGAAAGTTTCAAGTAAATCGGTTCAGCCGTTTCGGAGCCAACTCGGTACATACAAACAAACAAACAAACAAATAAACAAACATAGATTGAATTTTATATATATAGATTTTGTCAAAATTTTTTTTCCAAAAAAAATTTTCAAAATTTTACTCCTACAGAAATTTATGTAAAAATTTTATTTCTATAGAAATTTTTGTCAAAATTGTATTTCTATAGAAATTTTTGTCAAAATTTTATTTCTATAAAATCTTTTGTAAAAATTTTATTTCTATAGAAAATTTTGTCAAAATTTTATTTCTATGGAAAATTTTGTCAACATTTTATTTCCATAGAAATTTTTGTTAACATTTTATATTTATAGAAAATTTTGTCAAAATTTTATTTCTAAAGAAATTTTTGTCAAAATTTTATTTCTATAGAAAATTTTGTCAAAATTTTATTTCTATAGAAAATTCTGTCAAAATTTTAGCTCTATATAAAATTTTGTCAAAATTTTATTTTTATAGAAATTTTTTTCAACATTTTATTTCTATAGAAATTTATGTTAATATTTTATTTTTATAGAAAATTTTGTCAAAATTTTATTTAAAAAAAAAATTTTACAATTTTATTCCTACAGAAATTTATGTAGAAATTTTATTTCTATAGAAATTTTTGTCAAAATTTTATTTCTATAGAAATTTTTGTCAAAATTTTATTTCTATAGAAATATTTGTCAAAATTTTATTTCTATAGAAAATTTTGTCAAATTTTTATTTCTATAATTTTTTTTTTTAAATTTGATCTATTTCGAAAATTTTGTAAAAATTTTAGTTATAAAGAAAATTTTGTCAAAATTTTTTTTCTATAGAAAATTTTGTTAACATTTTAGCTCTATATAAAATTTTGTAAAAATTTTATTTCTATAGAAAATTTTGTCAAAATTTTATTTCTATAGAAATTTTTGTTAACATTTTATTTTTGGGAGCCACCGTGGTGCAATGGTTAGCATGCCCGCTTGTATACACAAGGTCGTGAGTTCGATTCCTGCTTCGACCGAATACCAAAAAGTTTTTCAGCGGTGGATTATCCCACCTCAATAATACTGGTGACATTTCTGAGGTTTTCAAAGTTTCTCTAAGTGGTTTCACTGCAATGTGGAACTCAGTTCGGAATCGGCTATAAAAGGGAGGTTCTTTTGTCATTGAGCTTAACATGGCATCGGGCAGCACTTAGTGATATGAGATAAGTTCACCAATGTGGTATCACAATGGGCAGAACAGTCTAAGTAAGTCTGATACATCGGGCTGCCACCTAACCTAACCTAACATTTTATTTTTATAGAAAATTTTGTCAAAATTTTATTTCTATAGAAATTTTTGCAAAATTTTATTTCTATAGAAAATTTTGTCAAAATTTTATTTCTATTTTGTCAAATTTTATTTTGTCAAAATTTTATTTCTATAGAAAATTTTGTCAAAATTTTATTCCTTTTTTTATTTCTATACACTGGTAGAAAAAGTTTCGTTATATTAATGAAATGTGCGATTAAAATTGAGCCAAAGAAACAAATTCATTGATATAGCGAAATTTTTCGTTATTATAACGAATTTTCTGTTAGTCAACGAAACGTTTCGTATTATTAACGAACATTTTCATTGTCTTAATGAAAATGTTTCGTTATATCAATGAAAAATTTTCGTTGGCTCAATTTTAATGAAATTTTCTTTGTGTGTAGAAAATTGTAACAACACTTACTTTCTGTAAAAAATTTTGTCAAAATGTTATTAATGTCGAAAATTTTATAAATTGTACCAATTGTGGCACCCTCGCTGACTTTGCGCTACTCTTGGTGTAGAGGAGAAGTGGGAATATTTCAATATGTTGTACATCTCGTATTTGTATCCATAAAAGTTTATAGTTTAGATTTTCACACACCTGTCTAGGATAAGTCCAAGACATACCTCTACAATAAAACACGTCATTGGCGAACCTATAGTTCAACCTCAAACGCTTTGGCAATAACTCTGTTCTATTCCATTTTATTTATTTCATTCGTTTACTTAATACCTAGAGTAGAATTAGTACCGGAAGAAAATCCCAGTTGATCCCTGTCTTCTGTATGTGTACCATGGTCTATGCTCATTAACATTTAGTTAAGGGCCTTTGGTGAATACATTAAATGATCCTTTTTCGCTGTTGATATGCTGAATGAGCATAGTACAGTATGACTCACACACATTCCTCCACTCTCTCTCTTCCACACACATATTCACTACCACAACTGGCTGGCATACTTGCACTAATGACCATGTTAATCCAGTAGTAAAACTACCAATAAAAATTTGACATAATTTATCGCATATACTCTACTCTATACTTTTGACTATGCAATGTGAGTGACGACTTATCAGACCCCAACGCTCCAAGAGAAAGCACCCATCACTACTCGTATAAACTATATCCATAGATTTTTATAGAATTTCATTTTACTATAAAGAATTGCCTTTGAAGACCAACCAGGTTGGACAACATGAACATGGACATAAAAGTCAAACACTACTACTGGGTTAAGTTAAAATACAGGCTGACTGAGTCAGTTTAGTGTGGAGTCCAATGGAGGAAGTTACATTAATGGAAGTTTCAAGCTTCTGTGTTTTTTTCGCTACGCTAGCTTTTCACACGTTTGCTTTTGTATTGACTGGACCTCAACGGACGGACAAGGAGTGCCATGCTGACTTGGCTATTTTGTTGAGTAGCAAAAAAAAAAGAGTTCGGTTTATATTATGTCTCCCTTTAGACACATTGACATGCTGGCTGGAATACAGAAGAGAACAAAAACCAACAACAACATATAATGAGAAATCGTATAACCTGTGTTACTGCTTGCTTACTCGACTCCTCTAATGGTTGCTCGTTTTACAACCGTGTTAATTAAAGAGTAACACACCTCCAGACAAAAATCCTACAAAATATTTTGTGAGTAGCATGGTAGGGAAGGGGTGACATTGTATTGAAGTTGAATGGAGTTTGATGTGTGGTAAAGCAACACATTATTCGTAGCGTATTCATGATTGAGAGTTGGTCAATAAGGTGTTAAATGTATATGGTATAAAGGGTTTTGGGGTTTTTTGTTTGGACTAACTGTGCAATAGAAACTAACTTTTACTTTTTTTGTAAGGGGTTGTTACCACGGTTGCCACAGTTGATAGAATTCTATCAAAAAAAAAAAAAAAATACCTCATCAACTAAGAGGTACTTCAATTTTCTATAGAAATACAATTTTTACACAATTTTCTTTAGAAATAAAATTTTGTCAAAATTTTCTATGGAAATAACATTTTGTCAAAATTTTCTATAGAAATAAAATTTTGACAAAATTTTCGATAGAAATAAAATTTTGACAAAATTTTCTATAGAAATAAAATTTTGACACAATTTTCGATAGAAATAAAATTTTGACAAAATTTTATATGGAAATAAAATGTTGACAAAATTGTCTATAGAAATAAGATTGTGATAAATTTTTTTATAGAAATAAAATTTTGACAAAATTTTCTATAGAAATAAAATTTTGACAAATTTTCTATAGAAATAAATTTTTTTCTACGAAATACAATTTTGACAAAATGTTCTATAGAAATAAAATTTTTACAACATTTTCTAAAGAAATACAATTTTGACAAAATTTTTTAGCAAATAAAACTTTGGCAAAATTTCCTATGGAAATAAAATTTTGACAAAATGACCACAAAAATATGATAAAATTTTTACAAAATTTTTAATAGAAATAAAATGTTGATAAAATTTCCTATAGAAATATAATGTTAACAAAATTTTCTATAGAAATAAATTTTTTTTTACGAAATACAATTTTGACAAAATTTTCTATAGAAATAAAATTTTTACAAAATTTTCTAAAGAACTAAAATTTTGTCAAAAGTTTCTATAGAAAAAAATTGACAAAAGTTTCTATAAAACAAATTGGCACAATTTTCTATAGAAATAAAATTTTGTCAAAATCTATATATATAAAATTCAATTCATGTTTGTTTATTTGTTTGATTGTTTGTTTGTGTGTTCCGAGTTGGCTGCGAAACGGTTGAACCGATTTACTTGAAACTTTCAGAAATCGTAGGGGGCGTTCATGTGGTGAAAATAGGGTACCTCATTTTTTGACACCTGGTCGCGGAGGGGGACCTCCCCTTTGTCGGACTTTTGAAAATTGGACCAAAGTTGACCGATTTACTTGAAATTTTCATTGACAAGACAAGATTTTCATAGACAAAGATCCGCTACTTTATATTTCGATATTTGGTGGCGGAGGGGGACCTCCCCTTTGTTCGACTTTTTTTAAAGTACAGTGAAAAAACTAAAATTCTCTAAATTATCTGAGATTTACAGAGAACATGCGGTGCGGTTATGGAATTAATATGGGGTACCTGATGATTTCATATGTGGACGGAGAGGGGGACCACCCCCTTGCCCTACTTTTTGAAACTTGGAACAAAATTATGCGATTTGCTTGAAATTTTCATTGAATGTTGGGGTTGGCATCTAGACAGAAATCCGCTACATTATTTTTCGATATTTGGTCGGGGAGGGGGACCACCCCTTTGACCGACTTGATTTTTAAAGTACAGTGAAAACAAAACTAAACTCCCCTACTGAAATTTTACGGAAAAAATGGGTGAGGTTATGAAATTTATATCAGGTTCCTGATTTTTTAATAAAAATAAAAGGGCATAGGGAGACATCCGCTTCTCTTAAGTAACTACATACAGAGAAACAATTAAACTTTACCGAGTTACTTGAAATTTACAGAGGACTGGGGAGAGGTTACGATATTAATAGTTGATACCTGATTTTGTGATATTTGGACGGAAGAGAGGCCGCCCCTTTAGGCTTATAATTTGCTTGACATTTTCTGGGACGTTTACATACAAAAATACGCTACATCACTTTTCGATATTTGGTCGGGGAGTAGGTCCTCCTCTAAAACTGCAAACAAAAAACAAAAATTCTTAAGTTTTCTTGAAATTTACAAAGGCAGTGGAGGAAGGTAATGAACGAAGGGAAGTTTCAAGAATTTTCAGGGAAGGTTAGGGGTGCTATTCACTACGGTGTTTGTCGATATTGTATCGGGGAAAGTGACGTCCCTTTAAAACAATAGAGCAAAATTTAAACATCTCCGATCTACTTGAAATTTACAGGGAACGTTGGAGGAGGTTATTAAATTTATATATGATTTTTAAATTAGTATATGATTTTTCGATATCTGGTTGGGGAAGGGGAAAATTGAAATAAACTTTGTCGATTTACTTCGATAGAATTTATAGGGACCATTGAGTAGTTGTGAAATTAATATAGGGTACGTGATAGTCCGATATCAGGTCGGAGTGGAGCGAAGGTGGGGAGAGGGTTCCCTTTTGTCCGTTTTTTTTTTCTTAAATCGAAAGTAGAGGGTTGTCCGTAAATGGGAACTCGCTACATAATTTTACGATTTTTGCACAGGCTTCTGCCAGACTTCTTTTTAGTAAAGAGCTAAAATTTACATGAAATTGGCAGCCAACGTAGAGGGTGCATCATTTTAGCAAATGTTAATGTGGTAAAATTTTTTACAACTTTTGCTTTTTCCGATTTAAAGGGTACACCCTCTCCCCGACATTTTTTAAAACGAACCGTTTTACATGTGCATATCCGCCGTATTTGTACCTATAAACGAAAAAGCAAGTAGTCCGATTTGTTTGAAAGAATTCAAATCATTTCGAATTTGTTTTCAGCACGAAGGTTGACTAAGTTAACGCAAAATGTTCCTACAAATACGCTTCGGAAGGCGCAGCAAAGCGGGCCGGGTTACGCTAGTCTTCTATAGAAATAAAAGTTTGATAATATTTTCTATAGAAATAAATTTTTTTCTATTGAAATAAAATCTTGAAAAAATTTTGTAAAAAACTAAAATTTTGTCAAAATTATCTATAGAAAAAATTTTCTATAGAAATAAAATTTTGACAAAATTTTCTATAAAAAAAATTTGGCAAAATTTTCTATAGAAATAAAAGTTTGATAAATTTTTCTATAGAAATAATTTTTTTCTATAGCAATAATATTGTGACAAAATTTTTGATTGAAATAAAATTTTAACAAAATTTTCTATAGAAATAAAATTTTTTCTATAGAAATAAAATTTTGACAAATTTTTCTATAGAAATAAAAAATTGATAAAATTTTCTATAGTAATAAAACATTGACAAAATTTTCTATAGAAATTAACTTTTGACAAAATTTTCTATAGAAATAAAATTTTTACAAAATTTTCTATAGAATTAAAATTTTTACAACATTTTCTAAAGAAATACAAATTTGACAAAATTTTCTAGCAACTAAAACTTTCACAAAATTTTTTATGGGTATAAAATTTTGACAAAAATTTCTATAGAAAAAAAAATTACAAGAAAATTTAAAATGACCCCGAAAATATGATCAAATTTTAACAAAATTTTCTATAGAAATAAAATGTTAACAAAATTTTCTATAGTAATAACATATAGGCAAAATTTTCTATAGAAATTAACTTTTGACAAAATTTTTTATAGAAATAAAATTTTTACAAAATTTTCTTTAGAATTTACATTTTTACAACATTTTCTAAATTTTCTATGGATATAAAATTTTGACAAAAATTTCTATAAAAAAATTTACAAGAAAATTTAAAATGACCTCGAAAATATGATCAAATTTTAGCAAAATGTTCTATAGAAATAAAATGTTAACAAAATTATCTATAGAAATAAAATTTTAACAAAATATCCTATAGAAATAAAATGTTGATAAAATTTCCTATAGAAATAAAATTTTGAAAAATTTTCTATAGAAATAAAATGTTGATAAAATTTCCTATAGAAATAAAATTTTCTATAGAAATAAAATTTTGACAAAATTTTCTATAGAAATAAAATTTTGACAAAATTTTCTATAGAAATAAAATTTTGACAAAATTTTCTGTAGAAATAAAAATTTGACAAAATTTTCTATAGAATTAAATTTTGTCAAAATTTTCTATAGAAATAAAATTTTGACAAAATTTTGTATAAAAAAATTAGCAAAATTTTCTATAAAAAAAAAATTGACAAAAAAATTCAAATAACCACAAAAATATTTTTTTTTAATTTTTTTAGATTGGTGGTAAAATTTCCTTCAAACTTTGGTAGATTATTTTTGACATGAGTGGCAACCGTGGTTGCTGCCCCTGCAGTGGTACTAAAGTTAAATATTAAAAATAAGTGATTTTCAAGGAGATTAAATGATATGCATAACTCATTGTCCGCATAAACTTGGGAAACTAATTATCGTATGTCCTGATTAATTTTATGAACTACAAAGATATCTTTGCATAAAATTACCTACACGCAGAGAAGAAACATGATTGTCACAATCATATTTGAAGAGCAAAATAATATGATAGGAGCTATTTTTGCGGCGACCATGTAACATTTTCACCTGCAACCATGTTGGCTCAGTGAACATGGTTCTAAGAAAAATTTAATTGTCCTCATCTAAAATGTTATTATATTGGTAAAAAGTATTTTGTTTGAATGAAAATACAATGGTCACGATTTAAAATGTTATGGTATTCATTCAAAATGTTTTTCTTCTAGTTAAAAGAACATGGTCACAACCTAAAATGTTTTGATCTTTATAAAAAAAACGTTTTCCATCGTCGAGAAAAGGACGCCATTTGAGAAAAAAAACACAAAATTAACTTTATTTGTTTTTTTTTTGTATTTATATACTAATTCGTTGCTTATTTGTATTTATAATGCCGTTCAGGCAAACATCATATATTTTTACACACTCTTTTTTTTCAATTTCAACAATAAGTAATTATTCCATAAAATGTACAAATGCAGACATCATGTAACTGCAAATAAAAATAAATGATACCACATAGCAAAATGCAGAACAAAACAGATACATTTTTTCAATTACACTTCCCTTTTTGTTCACATAAAACCACGTGCCCCTTCTGAATAAATAAATTAACACAAAACAGTAAATCCGTATTCTCCGTCCATTCCAAGAAACAATCAACACACGACTGACGCGCAAAATGAAAATCGTGTGTACCTGCTCAATGTTTTTATAAAATTCTTTTCGATGCAAAAAAGTTAAAAAATTAAATGGTCACGAAAAAAATGTAAATGGTTTTTATGGTCATGTAATGGTACTAGACATGTCTATACTTAACCTATAAAAATACTTTTTTTCCCCGTAAAAAAGTAAAAAAATTGAATGGTCAGGTACATGATTTTCCCGACCATTTAATGGTCTCAAATTCTATCATTTAAATGATAGAACATGTTTGCGGTATTTGAGAACCATTCAAATGCTTATAGCCAACATATATTTTTCTCCGCTCGAAAGTTATTTTTACAAAAACAAAATACAAGGTTTTCGCGGCAATTACATGCTCTAGATAAGCATTGAATGGATGCGGCAACCATGTCCAAACATGTTTTTTCTGTGCGTGTACAGTTTAGAATTTGCTATCGATACCTCAGATACTGTATTAATGCCTGTGGCATTGAATGGTAGATGTGCAAATGTTGCCATATTCCCCGAATATTTATATGCCCTCCATGTGATGAGGGTACGCTGAAACAGCCATTTCGTTAGTTCGTTCAACATTCACACAAAAATATAATATTTCGATTCACTCACGAAATTAATTTATTCAATTAATTATACCCTCCACCATAGGATGGGGGGTATATTAACTTTGTCATTCCGTTTGTAACACATCGAAATATTGCTCTAAGACCCCATAAAGTATATATATTCTGGGTCGTGGTGAAATTCTGAGTCGATCTGAGCATGTCCGTCCGTCCGTCCGTCTGTTGAAATCACGCTAACTTCCGAACGAAATAAGCTATCGACTTGAAACTTGGCACAAGTAGTTGTTATTGATGTAGGTCGGATGGTATTGAAAATGGGCCATATCGGTCCACTTTTACGTATAGCCCCCATATAAACGGACCCCCAAATTTGGCTTGCGAGGCCTCTAAGAGAAGCAAATTTCATCCGATCCGGCTGAAATTTGGTACATGGTGTTAGTATATGGTCTCTAATAACCATGCAAAAATTGGTCCACATCGGTCCATAATTATATATAGCTCCCATATAAACCGATCCCCCGATTTGGCTTGCGAGGCCTCTAAGAGAAGCAAATTTCATCCGATCCGGCTGAAATTTGGTACATGATGTTAGTATATGGTCTCTAATAACCATGCAAAAATTGGTCCACATCGGTTCATAATTATATATAGCCCCCATATAAACCGATCCCCCGATTTGGCTTGCGAGGCCTCTAAGAGAAGCAAATTTCATCCGATCCGGCTGAAATTTGGTACATGGTGTTAGTATATGGTCTCTAATAACCATGCAAAAATTGGTCCACATCGGTCCATAATTATATATAGCCCCCATATAAACCGATCACCAGATTTGACCTCCGCAACCTCTTGGAAGACCAAAATTCATCTGATTCAGTTGAAATTTGGTACATGGTGTTAATATATGGCCTCAAACTCCCATGCAAAAATTGGTCGGTATCGGTCCATAATTATATATAGGCCCCATATAAATCGATCCCCAGATTTGACCTCCAGAGCCCGTTGGAAGAGCAAAATTCTTCCCATTCGGTTGAAATTTGGTACGTGATATTAGAATATGGTATCCAACAACCATGCAGGAATTGGTTCCTATCAGTCCATAATTATATATAGTTCCCATATAAACCGATCCCCAGATTTGACCTCCGGTGCATTTTGGAGAAGCAAAATTCATCCGATCTGCTTGAAATTTGGTACGTGGTGATAGTATATGATACCACAACCCAAGTAATTCGATTGTGGATGACAGTCTTTAGTAGATGTTTCTACGCAATCCATGGTGGAGGGTGTAAAAGCTTCGGTCTGGCCGAACTTACGGCCGTATATACTTGTTTGTAATTGAAATGTCTTCAATCACAAAAATAATAGTATCAATTGAAGAATTAATTGAAAGTCAATTACAAAATTAATTGATACTAACATTTTTTGTGACTAATTTTTGTTTCAATTAATTTTTGAATCAATTAAATTTTTAATTGAATAGAATCAATTAAAGAATTAATTGAAAGTCAATTACAAAATTAATTGATACTAACAATTTTTGTGACTGATTTTTGTTTCAATTAAATTTTTAATTGAATATTTTTTAAAACTCATTAAAGTACTTAATTGGAAACAAGTAAGGAAAGTCTAAAGTCGGGCGGGGCCGACTATATTATACCCTGCACCACTTTGTAGATCTAAATTTTCGATACCATATCACGTCAAATGTGTTGGAGGCTATATATAAAGGTTTGTCCTAAATACATACATTTAAATATCACTCGATCTGGACAGAATTTGATAGACTTCTACAAAATCTATTGACTCAAAATTTAAGTCGGCTAATGCACTAGGGTGGAACACAATGTTAGTAAAAGAAAATATGGGAAACATTTAAATCTGAAGTAATTTTAAGGAAACTTCGCAAACGTTTATTTATGATTTATCGCTCGTTATATATGTATTAGAAGTTTAGGAAATTTAATGTAATTTTTACAACTTTTCGACTAAGCAGTGGCGATTTTACAAGGTATTTTGACCATTTTTGTCGAAATCAGAAAAACATATATATGGGAGCTATATCTAAATTTGAACCGATTTCAACCAAATTTGGCACGCATAGCTACAATGCTAATTCTACTCCCTGTGCAAAATTTCAACTAAATCGGAGTTAAAAATTGGCCTCTGTAGTCATATGAGTGTAAACCGGGCGAAAGCTATGTATGGAGCTATATCTAAATTTGAACCGATTTCAACCAAATTTGGCACGCATAGCTACAATGCTAATTCTACTCCCTGTGCAAAATTTCAACTAAATCGGAGCAAAAAATTGGCCTTTGTGGTCATATGAGTGTAAATCGGGCGAAAGCTATATATGGGAGCTATATCTAAATCTGAACCGATTTCAACCAAATTTGGCAGGCATAGCTACAATGCTAAGTCTACTCCCTGCGCAAAATTTCAATTAAATCGGAGTAAAAGATTGGCCACTGTGGTCATATTAGTGCAAATCGGGCGAAATATATATATGGGAGCTATATCTAAATCTGAACCGATTTCAATAAAATTTGGCACACTTGACTATAGTACTAATTGTTCTTCTTGTGCAAAATTTTAAGCAAATTAGGATAAAACTCTGGCTTCTGGGGCCATATAAGTCCATATCGGGCGAAAGATATATATGGGAGCTATATCTAAATCTGAACCGATTTCTTCCAAAGTCAATAGGGTTCTATTCTGAGCCAAAACACATACTTATACCAAAGTTGCAGTCGATTGGACTAAAACTGCGACCTAGACTTTGATTACAATAATGTGTTCACGGACAGACGGACATGGCTATATCGACTCAGGAGCCCACCCTGAGCATTTTTGCCAAAGACACCATGTGGCTATCCCGTCTCCTTCTGGGTATTATTAACATATGCACTAACTTATAATACCCTGTTCCACAGTGTGGCGCAGGGTATAAATATTATATTTATATACATTTTCACAAAATCTTATAAATTAAATCCTTAATGATGGGTATACGAGCTTAACTGAACTCAGCTCTATTCATATCTGTTGCATAGTCCAAGTTAAAAAATTGACTTTACTGTTTTTCATACCACTGTTTAATATTTTTTTTGGGAAAATTCGTTGTCGCTGTCAACCAGGACACTATCATGCATTTAAGTACATCCATTATTAAATGCAATGTCATGCAATCTGCATATCGTTGATGGTGACTCTGTTGACATAGCTGCCTGTCACATGTGAAAAACAAAGTTTACTCAATTTGATGTGAACAAATATTCTATGGAGTTTTCCAATATTTTTTTTTTATTGCCATCACTATAGAATGTGGGTGGAATAAGTTTGCCATTCCATTGGTAATGCATCGAAATATCGATTTTCGACTATATAAAGAATCCGTCTGTCTGTCAGACTGATTTAATCACGCTACAGCCTTTTACCAATGAATCATTCTGAAATTTTGTACATGTTCCGCAATTTTGATCAGTTTTGCTTCAAAATCGGAAATGTTTTATGTTCTCGAAACCTTAAAGATGTTCTTTGTTTAACTACTCAGGAAGTTCTTTGAATTCAAGTTTTTTACAACTCGCTTTTTCTATATCCACCACCACAGATTGGTGACGGGGGTATAATAAGTTTGTCATTCTGTTTGTAACATATCGAAATATTGATTTCCGACTATATAAAGTATATATATATTCTTGATCCGCGTGAAATTCTAAGGCGATATAACCATGTCCGTCTGTCTGTCTATTGTACTCACTCTACAGTCTTCAATAATGAAGAAATCGTGCTGACATTTTGCACAAACTCGTCTTTTGTCTGCAGGCAGGTCAAGTTCGAAGGTGGGCTAAAGGGTGATACGGTCAAAATTTGGTCAATATAAACTTGACGCATTTCTTTCAATTTTGCATTTAAAAAAACCTGAACACCCCTCATTTTGAAGGTGTGTGTGTGTAGAATGTTGCTCCTATTTTGATTTTGGAATTCACTCTTCAGTTGTCAAAATGCCGTTTAAGCAGCGTATCAAAATTTTGCTCGCGCATCGCGAAAATCCGAGCTACTCGCACGCAAAGCTGGCAAAATCGCTAAAAGTTACCAAATCAACCGTTACAAATGTAATTAAAGTGTTTGGGGAACGTTTGTCCACAGCCAGGAAGTCTGGATCGGGGGGAAAATCGAAAACCGGAAGCCGCTGAGACGACAAAGAGAGTTACTGGTAGTTTCAAGCGAAACCCTAACCTCTCTCTCCGAGATGCCGCAAATAAGCTGGGTGTATCGTCTACAACCGTGCATCGAGCCAAAAAACGAGCCAGACTATCGACTTACAAGAAGGTAGTGACTCCAAATCGCGATGATAAACAAAATACGACGGCCAAAGCGCGATCCCGGAGGCTGTACACGACGATGCTGACGAAGTTTGACAGCGTGGTAATGGACGACGAAACCTACTTCAAAGCCGACTACAAGCAGCTTCCGGAACAGGAGAAAGGTAGCAGATATTTTCAAGTACATAAAACTGTCAAAGTTCGCAAAGAAATATCTGGTTTGGCAAGCCATCTGTACCTGTGGCTTGAAAAGCAGCATTTTCATAGCTTCCGGGACTGTCAACTAAGAAATTTACGTGAAAGAGTGTTTGAATAAACGTCTGCTGCCTTCACAGAGAATACAGATTGGTTGTGATAACCGAATTTATTGCCAAACTCCTTTTGGCAGTTGCAGCAACCATCTGTTAGCAGTTGTGACACCCGACAAATTCGGTCGACTCAATCGAATTATGGAAAATCCAACTAATAATATGTATAGAGTTGGTTGTATTAGACGATAGAATTGGTCATTGCTCCTTTCTTTATTTGATTATATTTTACTTTACTAGCACCTTAATCGAATTGAAAATGATTTTTTCCTTCAGAATATTGTATTTTATTCATATTTTTTGAATGATAGAAAAATATGTTACATAAAATTACAATACCTTAACAATTACAAAAATATATACACCTTTGAAAGTACACCCTCCAGCATGGATTGCAGAATTGACAGACAATGGTAGTTAAATCTTTGGAACTCTTAGTATACAAGTATTTATAAACGGCGTCCGAACTGAGCACATGATGATATACCATAAAATGGGATGACATAGCCAGTCTAAAAACGCAACAAATTAAATCAGAAAATTAGTGTGGAGTTTTAAAAAATAAATAAGAACATACTCGCCACAATCACTTCCTTAGGGTTTTGATAGACAAAATACAGGCGTGGAGATGTATTTTCCCATTAGAGCCACTTTAAATTTGTAAATTGGTTCAAACTTTTACCTTTCAAATCTATAAAATTGTTCCACATCCAAAACTCGATCCCAAACAATTGAAGATACGAACTGTTTATATGACTCGTAGCAAATATGGTGTACTTAGAACAGTTTCACACTGCGCGAGTTGTTCATGGAAATATTTGATAGGCAATCCCTCAAGAGTTCAAATAAACTTAGAACCGGTTGAAAATACTCCGTTTTCAGTTATTTTCATTGTTTTAAATTGAAAAGACACGATTCCTTCAACATTGAATAATTTTTAACAATATTAATGACATTTGAAAAATATTTCCAAAGGAATTCGGTTGTGAATATCAATTGTAAGTTCTGAATACTAAATGACAGTTATGAAGGTTTTTTAAGGTTGGTTGCGCGTATCGAATTCAATCAAAAATGTTAAAAAGAGAGACATTTAGTTGAGACAACTATTTGATTTGTATTACAAACAAAGCCCTATAATAATAATCGTCAAATGGAAGTAGGGACGAATTAAGGTTGTAAATAATGTAAATTGATTGACGCAACTGTGATTTCATTGTACATGCAGAATTTTTATTGCAACAATCAATTTTCAACCAATATGTTCTCTGTGTGTTTCCTGAAGAAACACGGTTGTTCCGTACTGTTTTGGCCGGATTTGGCATCTTGCCATTACGGTAAAAAAGCCATGGAGTGGTACGCCGCCAACAACGTGCAGGTGGTTCCCAAGGACAAAAACCCTCCCAACACGCCAGAGCTCCGCCCAATTGAGAAATACTGGGCTATTGTCAAGCGGAACATAAAGAAGACCAAAAAACTGCTAAGGACGAGCAGCAGTTCAAGGCAAACTGGCTTTCTGCGGCGAAGAAGGTGGACAAGGTGGCTGTACAAAATCTGATGGCAGGTGTCAAGCGTGAGGCTCGGCAATTCGGATTTGGAAAAGAGAAAGCCTAACTGAATATTTTTCCTGAATTTTATACTAATTGAATTTGAAAAAGAAATTTAATTTGATTTTTTTAAATAAACCATTTCACCTATTTACACGCGTTTTCCCTTGACAAAATTTTTACCGTATCACCCTTTATAAAGTATTTTCGCTAAGAGCAAACTAATCCGAATTTTTGATAAGCGATTCAACGAATGTCTCTAAAATTTGTGTCAAAAGAAAACTTTGCTTATCTAAAATTTGGTTCCTCAGAAAAAAAACTCTTCTTTCAGGATAATAGCAGGAGCACTGATAATGAAAATTACTTGAAGCTGAAAGTAAAATTTCCAGATTTTACTCCTCGTAAACATTTTAATAGTGGCGGAAAAAATCTACAGATTTAAGATTTCAGAACAAGGCGTTATTTCATCATGTACGCGATACGTTCATGATGTTTCTAAAACTCAAACAAAATTGGTTCTTATAATTCCACTGATCTAGTCTTCATAGGTAGAATCTTTAAATTTATCTTCGGGAAGCATGCTGGTTGAACTGATTTGCTTGGCGGAATATTTGTCATCAAACTCCCTGAAATTCTATATATTATTAAGTAACCCGCAACGACGAAGACTTTTCAATGTAAACTATTATATTTGATTCATGGTGGTGGGTATTTAAGGTTCGGCCCGAACTTACTGCATTGTATACTTGTTACATGTTATTAAAGGATACTTTTTTGTTAAAAGCAGAGTAAGGATTAATAAAATGGTACAAATTATTTACAAGTTGCCAAAAAGAAAAAAAAAAACAAGTATATACGGCCGTAAGTTCGGCCAGGCCGAATCTTATGTACCCTCCACCATGGATTGCGTAGGAACTTCTACTAAAGGCTGTCATCCACAATCGAATTACTTGGGTTGCGATAACACTTGCCGATGGCAAGGTATCGTAAAACTTTTTAACACTGTCTTCTAAATTGTAAGTTAGTCCATAAGGGGTATATATTAAACAAAAAAAAAAGGCCGATTAAATACGTATATAATTCAATTTGAAAAATTTTCTATAGAAATAAAATTTTGACAAAATTTTCTATAGAAATAAAAACTTGACAAAATTTTCTATAGAAATAAAATGTTGACAAAATTTTCTATAGAAATAAAATGTTGACAAAATGTTCTATAGAAATAAAATGTTGACAAAATGTTCTATAGAAATAAAATGTTGACAAAATTTTCTATGGAAGTAAAATGTTGACAAAATTTTCTATAGCAATAAAATGTTGACAAAATTTTCTATAGAAATAAAATGTTGACAAAATTTTCTATAGAAATAAAATGTTGACAAAATGTTCTATAGAAATAAAATGTTGACAAAATTTTCTACAGAAATAAATTTTTTACAAAATTTTCTATAGAAATAAAATTTTGACAAAATTTTCTATGGAAATAAAATGTTGGCAAACATTGCTATAGAAATAAACTTTTTACAAAACTTTCTATAGAAATGAAATTTTGACAAAACTTTCTATAGTAATAAAATTTTACAATTTTTACATGGCTGTTAGAGGCCATATACTAACGAAATGTACCAAATTTCAACCGCATCGGATGACTTTTGCTCCTCCAAGAGGCTCCGGAGGTCAAATCTGGGGATCGGTTTATATGGGAGCTATATATAATTATGGACCGATATGGACCAATTTTGGCATGCTTGTTAGAGACCGTATACTAATATCAGGTACCCAATTTCAAACGGATCGGATGAATTTTGCCCCTCCAAGAGGCTCCGGAGGTCAAATCTGGGGATCGGTTTATATGGGAGCTATATATAATTATGGACCGATATGGACCAATTTTTGCATGGTTGTTAGATACCATATACTAACACCACGTACTAAATTTCAATTGGATCGGATGAATTTTGCTCATCCAAGAGGCTCCAGAGTTCAAATCTGGGGATCGGTTTATATGGGAGCTATATATAATTATGGACCGATATGGACCAATTTTTGCATGCTTGTTAGAGACCGTATACTAACATCAGGTACCCAATTTCAAACGGATCGGATGAATTTTGCCCCTCCAAGAGGCTCCGGAGGTCAAATCTGGGGATCGGTTTATATGGGAGCTATATATAATTATGGACCGATATGGACCAGTTTTTGCATGGTTGTTAGAGACCATATACTAACACCACGTACCAAATTTCAATCGGGTAGGATGAAGTTTGCTCCTCCAAGAGGCTCCGGAGGTCAAATCTGGGGATCGGTTTATATGGGAGCTATATATATTTATGGACCGATATGGACCAATTTTTGCATGGTTGTTAGAGACCGTATACTAACATCAGGTACCAAATTTCAACCGGATCGGATGAATTTTGCCCCTCCAAGAAGCTCCGGAGGTCATATCTGGGGATCGGTTTATATGGGGGGCTATATATAATTATGGACCGATATGGACCAATTTTTGCATGGTTGTTAGAGACCGTATACTAACATCAGGTACCAAATTTCAACCGGATCGGATGAATTTTGCTGCTCCGGAAGGCTCCGAAAGCCAAATTTGGGGATCGGTTTATATGGGGGCTATACGTAAACGTGGGCCGATATGGCCCATTTTCAATACCATGCGACCTACATCAATAACAACTACTTGTGCCAAGTTTCAAGTCGATAGCTAGTTTCGTTCGGAAGTTAGCGTGATTTCCACAGACGGACGGACAGCCGGACAGACGGACGGACAGCCGGACAGACGGACAGACGGACGGACGGACATGCTCAGATCGACTCAGAATTTCACCACGACCCAGAATATATATACTTTATGGGGTCTTAGAGCAATATTTCGATGTGTTACAAACGGAATGACAAAGTTAATATACCCCCATCCTATGGTGGAGGGTATAACAAGTATAAACGGCCGTAAGTTCGGCCAGGCCGAATCTTATGTCCCCTCCACCATGGATTGCGTAGAAACTTCTACGAAAGACTGTCATCCACAATCGGATTACTTGGATTGTGGTATCTTAAATCGTTTTCTAAATTGTGAGTTAGTCCATACGTGGTATATATTAGACGAAAAAGGTATGTGTAGGTAAGTCTACAAATAATTACGAATTGATATGGACTTTTGCACGGTACGTAGGGAGCCACTATTTAAATATGGGGGTCGCTTATATGGGGGCTGTATACAATTATTGATATGGGCTATATATATATATATATATATATATATATATATATATATATATATATATATATATATATATATATATATATATATATATATATATATATATATATATATATATATATATATATATATATATATATATATATATATATATATATATATATATATATATATATATATATATATATATATATATATATATATATATATATATATATATATATATATATATATATATATATATATATATATATATATATATATATATATATATATATACCGATATGGACCTAGTTAGGCATGGTTGTTAACGGCCATATACTACCACAATGTACCAAATTTCAACTGACTCGGATGGAATTTGCTCCTCCAAGAGGGTCCAAAACCAAATCTCGGGATCGGTTTATATGGGGCTATGTACGATTATGGACTGATATGGACCACTTTTGGCATGGTTGGTAAATATCATATACTACCACCACGTACAAAATTTCAACCTGATGAATTTTGCTTCTCCAAAGGCACCGGTGGCCAAATCTGGGGGTCGGTTTATATGGGTGCTATATATAATTATGGACTGATATGAACCAATTCCTGCATGGTTGTTGGATACCATATACTAATATCACGTACCAAATTTCAACCGAATCGGATGAAATTTGCTCTTCCAAGGGGCTCCGGCGGTCAAATCTGAGGATCGGTTTATAATATATATAATTATTGACCGATTTCGACCAATTTTTGCATGGGTGTTTGAGGCCATTTATTAACACCACGTACCAAATATCAACTGAATCAGATGAATTTTGGTCTTCCAAGAGGCTCCGGAGGTCAAATCTGGTGATCGGTTTATATGGGGGCTATATATAATTACGGGCCGATGTGGACCATTTTTGCATAGTCAAACTGGTGTTAGTATACCAAATTTCAGCCGGATAGGGTGAAATTTGCTTCTCTTAGAGGTTCTGCAAACCAAATCGGGGGATCGGTTTATATGGGGGCTATATATAATTATGGACCGATGTGGATCATTTTTTGCATGGTCATTAGAGACCATATACTAACACCATGTACCAAATTTCAGCCGGATCGGATGAAATTTGCTTCTCTTAGAGTCCCCGAAAGCCAAATTTGGGGTCCGTTTATTTGGGGGCTATACGTAAAAGTGGACCGATATGGCCCATTTGCAATACCATCCGACCTACATCAATAGCAACTACTTGTGCCAAGTTTCAAGTCGATAGCTTGTTTCGTTCGGAAGTTAGCGTGATTTCAACAGACGGACGGACGGACATGCTCAGATCGACTCAGAATTTCACCACGACCCAGAATATATATATACTTTATGGGGTCTTAGAGTAATATTTCGATGTGTTACAAACGGAATGACAAAGTTAATATACCTATGGTGGAGGGTATAATAACAGTGCGCATTAAACTAAGTTTTTATTTACAAATAAACAATTTGATGTTAGTAGAGAGTAGAGAATAGAAATATTTTTACACTACACAGTTTTGTTTTTAACAACATTACTTTCATTTCCAGGAAATAATATTTATCTTAAAAATTTTAGTTTTTTGAACTTTTTGTCAACACTTGATTTTCAATTTTGACTGCAGATTACTCAGAAGTCTACACACTTATTCAAATTTTCTGAAACTAGAAGTAAATTTTACCCATTTTTATTTTCCTGCTCATTCGAGTCCTGTGTATAAAATTCCACAGAATTTCGTTTTTTTTATAGGTCTAAGATCCCTCTAGATTTCAAACCAAAAAATTCTCTTATAAATTCAGAATCTGACGTAGTATTCATATGTGGATGTTCTGAATTTAACTTCGGGGATCGCACCATTTGAACCTATCTTCCCGGGAGCGTACGTGTCCATTTGTATATCCAGTATGTGTCCGTCCATTTGTATATCCGATAACTATCCACCGATTCGGTCTGGTCTGGTCGAACTTAAGGCCATATATACTTCTTTTTTTTTTTGTAACGAAATTTCATGTCATGAGAAAAAATTGTTAAATAATTTTAATCAGCTTAAGTGCCATAGGTGAACTTACAACGTCATATTTGTTGCCATAGGAAAACAAATTCTAATAGCGGTCCACCAATAAAATTAATGGTAGGGCGGGAAAGTAAACGTCAGTAATTTTAGCACCTCAACTTATTAACTTTTTCCAGTACAGTGCCTCTAATTAAAATTAAATATGGTTTCTATGAATTGAAGAACTTCATGTGTAACTCACATGAAATAAACACTTACATCGTGTTACATTTTGACATAGTCATAAGTTGAATAAGGAATTTGTCAATATTCTTAAGAAATCATATAGCATGAGAAATTGGAATTAAAACTTTTATGCCCTGAAGTACTAAGTGTTTCGCCGATATGATTTTTATATATATTTTAGCAACTTAGCAATTTAAAGTGAACTTTCTCAACTCAAGGGAGCCACCGTGGTGCAATGATTAGCATGCCCGCCTTGCATACATAAGGTAGTGGGTTCGATTCCTACCTAGACCGAACACGAAATTTTGTATAATATTAATATTTTGAAGAAATTTTCAAAAACATAAAATTGTGACAAATTTTTGTATAAAAATAAAATGTGGACAAAATTTTCTGTAGAAATACAATTTTGACAAAATCTATATTTATATGTAACATATATATAAAATTCATAGTATGTTTGTTTATTTGTATGTTTCGGATAGGCTCGGAAACGGCTGAATCGATTTACTTGAAACTTTCAACCATCATAGGAGGCGCTCATGTTGTGAAAATAGGGTACCTCATTTTTTGACACCTGGTCGCGGAGGGGGACCTCCCCTTTGTCCGACTTTTTGAAAATTGGACCAAGGTTAACCGATTTGCTTGAAATTTTCACTAAAGGTTGAGGTTGGTATCTAGACAAAGATCCGCTACTTTATATTTCGATATTTGGCGGCGGAGGAGGACCTCCCCTTTGTTCAGCTTTTTTAAAGTACAGTGAAAAACTAAATTTCTCTAAATTAAATATCTGAGACTTACAGAGAACATGCGGTGAGGTTATGTAACTAATATGGGGTACCTGAAGAGTTCATATGTGGACGGGCAGGGGGACCTCCCCCTTGCCCTACTTTTTGAAACTTGGAACAAAAGTATGCGATTTGCTTGAAATTTTCATTGAAGGTTGGGGTTGGCATCCAGACAAAGATCCGCTGCATTTTTTTTTGATATTGAGTCGCGGAGGGGGACCTCCCCTTTGCCCGACTTTTTTTTTTAAATACAGGGAAAACAAAACTAAACTCCCCCGACTGAAATTTTACGGCAAAATGGGTGAGGTTATGAAATTTATATCAGGTTCCTGATTTTTATACCCACCACCATAGAATGACCATAGTTTGTCATTCCGTTTGTAACACATCGAAATTCTAAGACGATATAACGATGTCCGTCTGTCTGTTGTAATCACGCTACAGTCTTCAATAATGAAGCAATCGTGCTGAAATTTTGCACAAACTCGTCTTTTGTCTGCAGGCAGGTCAAGTTCGAAGATGGGCTATATCGGTCCAGGTTTTTATATAGTCCCCATATAAACCGACCTCCCGATTTGGGGTCTTGGGCTTATAGAAATCGTAGTTTTTATCCAATTTGCCTGAAATTTGAAATCTGGAGGTATTTTATGACCATAAAGAGGTGTGCCAAAAATTGTGAGTATCGGTCTATATTTTGGTATAGCCCCCATATAGACCTATCTCCCGATTTGATTTCTTTGGCTTATAGAAAACGCAGTTTTTATTCAATTTACCTGAAATTGGAAATCTAGAGGTCTTGTAGGACCACAAATACGTGTGCCAAAAATTGTGAGTATCGGTCCATGTTTTGGTGTAGCCCCCATATAAAACGACCTCCCGATTTTGGGTCTTGGGCTTATAGAAAACGTAGTTTCTATCCAATTTGTCTGAAATTGGATATCTAGAGGTATTTTGGGACCATAAGAGGTGTGCCGAAAATGGTGAGTATCGGTCCATATTTTGCTATAGACCCCATATAGACCGATTTCCCGATTTTACTTCTTGGGCTTCTAGAATCCGAAGTTTTTATCCTATTTGCCTGAAATTGGAAATCTAGAGGTATTTTCGGGTCATAAAGAGGTATTTTAGGACCATAAGAGGTGTGCCAAAAATGGTGAGTATCGGTCCATATTTTGCTATAGCCCCCATATAGATCGGTTTCCCGATTTTACTTCTTGGGCTTCTAGAATCCGAAGTTTTTATCCTATTTGCCTGAAATTGGAAATCTAGAGGTATTTTCGGGTCATAAAGAGGTGTGCCGAAAACGGTGAGTATCGGTCCATATTTTAGTATAGCCCCCATAAGAACGATCTCCCGATTTAACTCCTTGGGTTTCTAGAAACCGTAGTTTTTATCTGATTTGCCTGAATTTGTAAATATTCTGATATTTTAGGCTCACAAAAACGTGTATCGTATTAAGTTTTTATCGGTCCATAATAATAATGCCTCCATATAGACCGACTTCACTTCTTGACGGTGTAGAAGGCGCACTGATCATGAAAATTGCTTGAAACTCAATGTAAAATTTCCAGATTTTACTTCCACAGATTTAAGATTTCAAATTAAGACGTTATTTTATAATTTTCTTGCACACTTACAAGAGATGTTAATGATTCCTCTAGAACTCAAACAAAAATGGTTCATATAAATCCAGAATCTGATATTGTCCTCATAGGTGAAATCTTTAAATTTATCTTCGGGAAGTGTCCTCAAGTCCTCAAGCCCTCCTGAAATTTCAAAGGAAACCCTAATATTTGGTTCATGGTGGTGGGTATTTAAGATTCGGCCCGGCCGAACTTAGTGCTGTATATACTTGTTTAATATTTGGTCGGGGAAAAATAAAAGGGCATAGGGAGACATCCGCTTCTCTTAAGAAACATTTGTAAATGGCCAAATTTTCAACAAATCCAGGTTCGGAACAATTTACTAAGAAATTAATATATTGAGGAATCAGACATGAAAAGCCATGATCCGAAGACTCTTTATCGTCAACCTAGCTCTGTAAGGATAAATAGATTGGCGGTAAATGGAAAAATTTATATGGTTAAAAATCCCAATGGATTTATCGCTGATTCTGATAAATACTCAGCCTTGTTTGGCTGAATGTGCTTCCTGTTCCCAATAGGGGAGTTACAAGAGTCAAATTTGTGAATTAAGAATGTAATGTGGCAATTTATTTACCACAAAATTTCACAGCAATAAAGCGTAATACAACTAACTTATTGAGCCAATTTTAACAATGACAAAGATTTCTTTAAAGGCATTTTTGGCAAACCCACCAGATAACACACATGACTTCACAAAGATACACCAACACACACACACACAAAGAACCGAATCAATTTATTGTCGTCAATGATCCTGTAGGGAGTTATTAATATAAAAGATATCCATTTGGGCTTTCAATCATTTTGTTTTACATCAGCCCCAACACACTGCCTTCATGGAATACTCGTATGTGGTCGCTTCACTGTACAATTCCAGAAATTTATTGATGACCATTAGAAGCAATAAAAATAGCTTAGAACTTATAATTAAGATAATAAAAAATATAATTATTTTTTATAACTCCTAATATCACTGGTGACCGACCATATTTGGGATATTATTGGAGGACGACGGTTGAGGTAGGTTGAGATATATCTAATATGCGAAACAAAAAAACTTATAGGAACAAAATTATACAATAAAATGATTTCTAATTTTTAACCTAAATATCACAGGAGTATATGTTGGAAATTTAATTCTGTATGAAATATAAACTTTATTAATAAAATTCTATCATTAAATAATAATATTACAATATCTTTCCTATAAAGAAAAAAATATATATACACCTAGACCTCGCTTTGCGTTGCAGATACGTTCCAAAACAACACGACGCAAAGTGAATAATGAGTTTATATTGCAAACCAAGCAAAGATTGGAGACAGATAACAAGGCAACTTCGAAAATCCAACGACGCAAAGTGGAAACTAGTACTAATTAAGCAGCGACGCAACTTCGAAACAACGCAAAGCGGGGTCTAGGTGTAACTTAATGAAAACCAGTAAAGTAAATAAAAAGAAAACTTTTACAAAATGAAAAAATTTTTTTCGAAATTATTGACGTGTCATTTTTTTATTTTATAATCTACTTGTGTGATATAATCAGGATCTGATGGCAGCAGATATTCGGTGTTTCGTAGATTTGAAGATAATCGGGATCTGGTATCATCACTGAAATGAAGAAGGAATTCGGTCCGTAGATAATCGGCGGGTTGTAAATACTTCGATTCTTCGGTTGCATGATAAACGGTATACGATAATAGATTCGGTTCGTTGATGAGTGCGTCGATTTCTTGAAGATAGTTGAGTAGTTATTGAGAATTCGGTTAGTCGATGATCGGTGGAGGATGAGAACGTTGGATAGTAGAGATTCGAGAATTGATGAGGAGTTCGGTTCGTTGATAATTGGTAGTCGGTGGGAAATTATCTTCGTTGATGGGCGGTAGTGATGACGACTTCGGTTTATTGATGCTCGGTAATTTATGAGAAGTTTGGCACGTTTAGGAGAAGAAGAACTTCGATTCTTTGATGCTTTGTAGTGGATGAAAAATTTCTATTCGTCAATAAACGTCAAGGCCATATAGTCTCCGTAGTGCAACAGTAGACTGAAGGTCTCTGTGGTGGAACAGTAGGTCCGAAGATCTCTGTGGGCAACAGTAGGCCTGAAGGTCTCTGTGAGGGAACAGTAAGCCGAAATATCTCTATGGGGAACAGTAGTCTCGAAGGTCTCCGTTGGGAACAGTAGTCCCTAAAGTCTCTTGGTCCTATTTATGGTATTTCGCGTATGGGAATAAATTCCTCAAACGACACCACAAATATAAGCGAATCACAAGCAAAACTATGGGCACCGAAACAGTAAGCCCGAAGGTCTTTGTGGGGAAAGGTTAAGGTTAAAGTAGCAGCCCGATTAAGATTCAGGCTCACTTAGACTATTCAATCCATTGTGAGGAAAAGTAGGGGGAAAAGTAGGCCGGAAGATCTCTGTGGGAGAACAGTATGCCGGAATATCTATGTGGGGAACTGTAGGCCCCAAGATCTCTGTGAGGGAACAGTAGGCCACAACGTCTCTGTGGGAAGCAGTAGGACCGAAGGTCTGTGTGGGGAACAGTAGACCCGAAGGTCTCTGTGGGGAACAGTATGCCGGAATATCTCTGTGGAGGAATAGTAGGCCCGAAGGTCTCAGTGGGGGAACAGTAGGCCCGAAGATCTCTGTGGGGCGAACAGTAGACCCGAAGGTCTCTGTGGGGAACGGTAGCCACGAAGGTCTCTTGGTCTTATTTTTTGTATTTCGCGTATGGGAATAAATTCCTCAGACGATGCCACAAATATAAGCGATCCAAGAGCAGAACGATGTGTCCCGAAACAGTAGGCCGGAAGGTTTTTGTGGGCTCGAAGGTCTTTGTGGGGAACATTAGTCGCGAAGTTCTCTTTGGGGGACCATTATGCCGGAATATCTATGTGGGGAACCCTAGGCCCGAAGATCTCTGTGAGGGAACAGTAGGCCACAACGTCTCTGTGGGAAGGAGTAGGACCGAACGTCTGTGTTGGGAACAGTAGACCCGAAGGTCTCAGCGGGGAACAGTAGGCCCGAATATCTTTGCGGAGGATCAGCAGGCCCGAAGACCTTTGTGGGACGAACAGTAGGCCCGAAGGTCTCTGTGGGGAACGGTAGCCCAGAAGGTCTCATGGTCCTATTTATTGTATTTCGCGTATGGGAATAAATTCCTCAGACGACGCCACAAATATAAGCGAACCAAGAGATGAACGAGTGTCCCGAAACAGTAGGCCGGAAGGTCTCTGTGACGACCATTAGTCGCGAAGTTCTCTATGGGGGAACAGTAGGTCCGACGTTCTCTGTGGAGGAACAGTAGGGCGCAATATCTATGTGGGGAACAATAGTCCCGAAACAGTAGGTCTCTGAGGGGTACAGTAGTCCCAAAATTCTCTGTGGGGAACAATAGAACAATAGTCCCGAATATCTCTGTGGAGAACAGTAGGCCCGAAGGTCCCTGTGGGAGAACAGCAGGTCCGAATATCTCTGCAAGGAACAGTAGTCCCGAAAATGTAGGCTCGAAGGCCTCTGTGGGGAACAGTAGGCCCGAAGGTCTCTTGGTCCTATTTATTTCACAAATGGGAATAACTTCCAACGCTTAAAATATAAGCGAACCACAAGTAAAACGATGTGTCTCGAAACAGTAGGCCCGAAGATCTTTGTGGGGAATAGTAGACCCGAAGATCTCCGTAGGCAACAGTATTGCCGAAGGTCCCTGTGGGGAACATTAGTCGCGAAAATCTCTTGGTCCTATTAATTTCGCGTATGGGAATAAATTCCTCAGACGATTCCACAAATTTAAGCGAACCACGAGCAGAACGATGTGTCCCGAAATATTAGGCCCGAAGGTGTCAGTGGGGAACAGTAGTCTCTAAAGTCTCTTGGTCCTATTTTTGGTATTTCGCGTATGGGAATAAATTCTTCAGATAACGCCACAAATATAAGCGAACTAAGAGCAGAACGATGTGTCCTGAAACAGAAGGCCCGAAGGTCTTTGTGGGGAACAGTAGGCTCGAAGGTCTCAGTAGGGAACGTTAGTCGCTAAGTTATCTATGGGGGAACAGTAGGTCCGAAGTTCTCTGTGGAGGAACAGTAGGGTGAAATATCTATGTGGGGAACAATAGTCGCGAAACAGTAGTTCTCTGTGGGGAAAAGTAGTCCCGAAATTCTCTGTAGGAGAACAATAGTCTTTGTGGGGAACAGTAGGCTCGAAGGTCTCTGTAGGGAACGTTAGTCGTGAAGTTATCTATGGGGGAACAGTAGGTCCGAAGTTCTCTGTGGAGGAACAGTAGGGCGGAATATCTATGTGGGGAACAATAGTTGCGAAACAGTAGTTCTATGTGGGGAAAAGTAGTCCCGAAATTCTCTGTAGGAGAACAATAGTCTTTGTGGGGAACAGTAGGGTCGAAGGTCTCTGTAGGGAACGTTAGTCGCGAAGTTATCTATGGGGGAACAGTAGGTCCGAAGTTCTCTGTGGAGGAACAGTAGGGCGGAATATCTACTTGGGGAACAATAGTCGCGAAACAGTAGTTCTCTGTGGGGAAAAGTAGTCCCGAAATTCTCTGTAGAAGAACAATAGTCCGGAATATCTCTGTGGAACAGTAGCCCCGAAGGTCTCCGTGGGAGAACAACAGACCCAAATATCTATGCAGGGAACAGTAGTCCCGATAAAGTGGGCTCGAAGGTCTCTGTGGGGAATACTAGGCCCGAAGTTCTTTTGGTCCTATTTATTTCACATATGGGAATAACATCCTGAGACGACGCCTAAAATATAAGCGAACCACAAGCAAAACGATGTGTCCCGAAACAGTAGGCCCGAAGATCTTTGTGGGGAATAGTAGACCCGAAGATCTCCGTAGGCAATAGTATTCCCGAAGGTCCCTGTGGGGAACAGTAGTCCCGAAAATCTCTTGGTCCTATTAATTCCGCGTATGGGAATAAATTCCTCAGACGACTCCACAAATTTAAACGAACCACGAGCAGAACGATGTGTCCTGAAACAGTAGGCCCGAAGGTCTTTGTGGGGAATAGTAGGCCCGAAGATTTCTGCGGTTGAACAATAGACCCGAAGGTCTCAGTGGGGAGCAATAGGACCGAAAGTCTGTGTGAGGAACAGTAGTCCTGAAGGTTTCTGTGGGGAACAGTAGTCCTGAAGATTTCTGTGGGGAACAGTAGTCCCGAAGGTCACTTCGTCCAATTTATTTCGGGTCTGGGAATAAATTCCTCATACGACGCTAAAAATATAAGCAAACCACGAAGGGAACGATGTGCAATGAGACACTCGTAGATCGATTAGCACATATCTGTGTAGAGTAGGATGCTGGTTATCTCCAATGTCACAGTCAATCGCCTATTCGAGTCTGCCTTCGTTTGGCAAGGATCCACAAATAAGTAATTTATGCCATGGACGAATTGAGAATTAGCTTCTCTAGCATGAATTGATTTTTTCAACAAAAAACATCTCGATATAACTGCTAAATTGTTCAGCATAATGATAATGTGTAGCGAGTGGTTGTTCGTGGGTGTTTGTTTGTTTATTTCTTGGTAGGTCGAGTAATGCACTACAAAATTATCTAAAACAAGTATATCCGGCCGTAAGTTCGGCCAGGCCGAAGCTTATGTACCCTCTACCATGGATTGCGTAGAAACTTCTACGAAAGACTGTCATCCACAATCAAATTACTTGGGGTATCTTAAAACTTCTTAACATCGTTTTCTAAATTGTGAGTTAGTCCATACTTGGTATATACTAGACAAAAAAGGTATGTATAGGTAAGTCTACAAATAATTACGAATCGATATGGACTTTTGCACGTTACGTAGATACCAATAATTGAAATATTGGGGTCGCTTATATTGGGGCTATATACAATTATGAGGGGGGGGGGGGGGCTCCGGAGGTCAAATCTGGGGTCGGTCTATATGGGGGCTATACATAATTATGGACCGATTTCGACCAATTTTTGCATTGGTGTTTGAGGCAATATATTTACACCACGTACCAAATTTCAACTGAATCAGATGAATTTTGGTCTTCCAAGAGGCACCGGAGGTCAAATGTGATGATCGGTTTATATGGGGGTTATATATAAGTATTGACCGATGGGTACCAATTTTTGCATGGTTGTTAGAGACCATATACTAACACCATGTACCAAATTTCAGCCGGATCGGATGAAATTTGCTTCTCTTAGAGGCTCCGCAAGCCAAATTTGGGGATCGGTTTATATGGGGCTATATATAATTATGGATCGATGTGGACGAATTTTGCACGATTGTTAGCGATCATATGCTGACACCATGTACCAAAATTCAGCTGGATCCGATGAAATTTGCTTCTCTTAGAGGCACTGCAAGCCAAATCTGGGGATCGGTTTATATGGGGGCTATACGTAAAAGTGGACCGATATGGCCTATTTGCAATACCTACGTCAATAACAACTACTTGTGCCAAGTTTCAAGTCGATAGCTTGTTTCGTTCGGAAGTTAGCGTGATTTCAACAGACGGACGGACGGACATGCTCAGATCGACTCAGAATTTCGCTACGACCCAGAATATTTATACTTTATGGGGTCTTAGAGCAATATTTCCATGTGTTACAAACGGAATGACAAAGTTAATATACCCCCATCCTATGGTGGAGGGTATAAAAATGTGTCACGTTGCAGTTTGTAAGAAAGGCAACGACTGAAATGGTTTGTTTTCTTTAAATAAAGTTTCTATACATCAGTTTGTGTGTGCCACACTATGAGGTCTATATACAGGACTGCTTGACTATATCTGTTGTTATACCTCTTGGAATGATTACGAGGCTTCCAGACTACGGAAGGTGCTAGCATCCACGAACCTTCGCGTTATTTTGGACAGGAAGCTGAACTTTAAGCTTAATATTGAAGAAAGGGCGAGGAAAGCAACGGTAGCTTTATACTCGTGCGAAAAGGCAATAGGGAAAAAGTTGGGACTAAAACCAAAAATTGTGCATTGGCTATACACGGCAGTGGTTAGACCTATCATGCTATATAGTGTTGTAGTCTGGTGGCCGGCACTTCACCAGCCAACAAGTTTAGACAAAGTTCAGCGTATGGCGTGCTTGTGTATCTCAGGTGCATTCAGCAAGACAGGAACAAATTCCCTTAATGTCATACTGCATATATTGCCTTTAGACATTTTGGCCAAACAGTCAGCTGCAACAACGGCTGTGCGGTTGCGCGAGCTATCGCTGTGGTAATGCCAGATTTGCCTAACGTAGTGGATTACACTTTGGCGAGACCACTTTTCGACAAAAAGTTTGTGACTCTAATTCCCAATAGTGAGGCGTGGTGTACACGGACCCCGGGGAATAAAAGATATATATATTTCTATTTACACTGATGGCTCCAGATTGGATGGCCAAGTGGGTTTCGGAGTATATTCTAAAGAGATGGAACTTCGAATAGCGAAAAGATTACCTGATCACTGTAGTGTTTTTCAGGCTGAAATATTAGCAATAAGAGATTTGGTGAATTGGCCGAGAAGTAATGCTCCATGCAATATTGCCATTAATATATACTCAGACAGTAAACCTGCAATAAAATCCTTGGACTCTGTGTTCCTCAACTCGAAAACGGCAATCGGCTGCCGCAACTCTCTCAATGAGATGGCTGAACAGCACAATATTCACTTAATATGGGTGTCTGGCCATAGGAACATACCGGGGAACATTGAAGCAGATGAGCTAGCAAGGCTAGGAACTACCTTACATATTCCAGGGGAACTAGAATCTGTTGGTATGCCTTTGGCTACCTGCAAGCTCTTACTGCGTGAGAAGGCTGCCATGATGGCAAATGTTCGATGGGAACATTGCAAAGGTTGTAACGACACCAAGCAAATATGGCCCCATTTAAACTTAAACCGCACACTAGATATGCTAATGTTCTCGAGACGCCAGATATCACTCCTGATATCTGTTATAACGGGTCGCTGCCTGATAGGCGATTTTGCAAAAACTATTGGTGCGAAGTACAATGACTATTGTATGAGCTGTCATGATGCGGAGGAAAAGGAATCAATAAAACACCTCTTGTGTGAGTGTCCTGCATTTTGTGCAAGGCGTAAGCAAATTTTAGGGACATATAGCTTCAGATTACTGGCGGACCTGGAAAACGTTAACTTAAGCAGTCTGCTAATGTTTTTGGAACAATCTGGTTGCTTCAACTGAAGAAAATAATCGAGAAGGTTCAGCGGTTAAAACTAGAAGTGCCCATAAGTAATAGATACTTTTAGTTAATGTGGTATCACAATGGACTGAATAGTCTAAGTGAGCCTGAATCTTAATCGGGCTGCCACTTTAACCTAACCTAACCTAACCATACCTACGGCGATTTTCATGAAGCTTTAACTGTAAATTAACACAAAGTAAATTGCAAATAGTTCCTCTCCGGTTAACTTGAACGGAACATTTTTTAGCAATTAAGTTCCTAACTAGCTAGGGAATATATAACACGAAGGGAGCTTCATGAATATGGTGGTTATTAGTATAAGTGTGTTGATGGCAATCGAAGCTACATAGTCCAGTGTATAACCTAACCATAATGTATTGGCTTACAAATTGTATGGTTCAATTCTTGATCTGGATCGAAAAATTTATAAAATCGAAACATTTCTTCCACACTAATATCATTACTTTAATTATTTAATTACAATTATATAAGACTATTATCGTTGTGCAATGGTTAGCATGCCCGCTTTGCATACACAAAAAGATGTTCAGTGGTGGATTATCCCACCTCTGTAATGCTGGTGACATTTCTGAGTGTTTCAAAGCGCTTCTCTAAGTGGTTTCATCGCAATGTGGAACGCCGTTCGGACTCGGCTATAAAACGGATGTCCCTTTTCATTGAGCTTAACATGGAATCGGGTAGAAGTTCACCACTGTGGTATCACAATGGACTGAATAGTCTAAGTGAGCCTGATACATCGGGCTGCTACCTAACCTAAGACTATTATGTTAAATACATTTAATCCTCAAATGGTTTCATTTAATTTTGGTTGAAATTATAAAAAACCCCCAAGTTGCGTGCATTTTCAATTCATTTAAGAAATTGTTATTTACAGTAAAAATAGTTTTTAATTTTCAAATGTAATAGGTAAAAACTTTTGCAATTGCTTAAAGGCATAAAAAAATATTGTAACAGAAAAGGATACAAAAACGTCCCTTTTATCATTCTATATAAATTTCCAAAAACTAAGAAAATATTATATAAAACTCTGAATTGACCATTTTATAATTCTCTTGTTTGTAACTAAGAGTATTTCGTCGTTAACATAGTTTTGTACAAAACTTTCATCATAGATAGATACTGAGATGGAAATTTGCTGGAGTTTGATATTGTAGTAGATCCTAGGTTGTTTGGATTGTGCTTCATGGAATTGCATTTTAAATGAATTAATAATAACCATTACGTTTATTTAACTTAAAATTGAATTACTTGCCATTTTGAATAGAATAAAGGACATTCACACATAGCACATCTGACTTTACTCAATACAAAGATTTCCATAGAATTTAAAATGGTCCTGCCTTTATGAAAATATGAATAGCATATTTGGTATTAATACATCCGTACATAGTCACATGTAATTTTATAGAAGATTGAAATTTCTGATACACTCGAAAATATAGACCAATACAAATGGAAGATTTCTCGACGTGCTGGAAAATGGGCAGGTAAGGTTAGGTCGAAAAGAAGACAGGTGTCCCCGACTCACGTTCGGCTTATAATACCCTCCAATTTCTTCTTCCCAGCGTCCTCTTTAACGCATTATCCAATTTAATCCCAGTCTCTCTTTCCAAAATGGGATAGGTGCCGAATTACCTTTTCCCCGATATGGTGGGCTCTAAAAATCAGGCAATAATTGACGTAATGGTCCAAAACCCTTTCATCCTTTAAATTCGCCCTACATATACCATTGTCCTCTGCTCCTATTAAACACAGAACCTGCGTACGAAGTATCAAAGTCCAAGTGTTCACCACATCTTAAATTTCCAAATTCAAACTTGACTTCAAATATAAATTAGACAATGTTTGACGTATGAGTAACTGAATATTATCGATCGCTTCACTTCCTCACTGTAATGAACTAACATTTTTTCTTCGGTTCTATCATCTATTGACTATAATGCTCCAGGACATTTTAACAAATTGTTCGATAGTTGGGTTACAACTAATACCAAAACAACATCTTCAGCATGAGAATAACATTATGATTTTCATTCAGGAAAGACAAACACAAGGCCTTATACAAAGGACAAAAATTGATACAAATACATACTGAGAATATTACCAGAACGCCTCGGCATAGAAGAAGATATTTTGCATGGACAAAATAACAAGAGAACATTGTTAACAAGAATTAAAACTAATTCACAAAATCCCCTCACCCAAGTGCATGTTCGTTCGTATAACCATGTGAGAGAGAGGGAGAGAGTGTGAGTCCCAATATATTGAACATATTGGCAATTAGTTGAAAAACTTGCAACAAATTAAATTGTATATTAAAAGAATTTTCAAAGATCTCGAAATTTCCATATAATTGAATTCAATATAAAATCGCCTTTAATTGTTTACTTGAGCCTTGAGTAATAGCTCTCAGATGATAATGGGTGAGGTCCCCAAAGGAAAAGGCAAGAAGAAGTCTGAAAGGATGATTGGTTTGGCTCATGACAGCAACTATTTGGGGATACAAAAGGGGTCTCCAATTAATTTGATACCATAGTACTGGCCTATTCAAGTACCATGGTAGACGCTAAACGGCTCACGGGCGACTCATTCCACATCGTTGTCCTCGTAGTTCAGTTATATTTTGGCATCGTCTGAGGAATTTATTCCCAAAAGCGAAATAAATAGTGCAATAGAAACCTTAGAGCCTACTGTTCCCGACAAAGACCTTCGGGCTTCTGTTTCCCACAGAGACTTTCGAGACTACTGTTCCCCATACCGACCTTCTGGCTTACCGTCTCCCACAGAGACCTGTTTCCACAGAGACTACTCTTCCCCACAGAGAACTTTGGGACTACTGTTCCACACAAAGATCTTCGGGCCTACTCTTCTCCACAAAGACTTTCGGGCCTACTCTTCCACACAGAGACCTTCGGGCTTACTGTTTCCCATAGAGACATTCGGGCCTTCTGTTACACACAAAGACCTTCTCTCCTACTGTTCCACACAGAGACCTTCGAGCTTCTGTTTCACACAGAGACTTTCGAGACTACTGTTCTCCAAACCGACCTTCTGGCCTACCGTCCCCCACAGAGACCTTCTGGCTTACTGTTTCCACAGAGACTACTATTTTCCACAGAGAACTTTGGGACTACTGTTCCACACAAAGATCTTCGGGCCTACTCTCCCCCACAAAGACTTTCGGGCCTACTCTTCCACACAGAGACCTTCTGGCTTCTGTTTCCCACAGAGACTTTCGAGACTACTGTTCCCCATACCGACCTTCTGGCCTACCGTCTCCCACAGAGACCTGTTTCCACAGAGACTACTGTTCCCCACAGATAACTTTGGGACTACTGTTCCACACAAAGATCTTCGGGCCTACTCTTCTCCACAAAGACTTTCTTACTCTTCCACACAGAGACCTTCGGGCTTACTGTTTCCCATAGGACATTCGGGCCTTCTGTTACACACAGAGACCTTCTCTCCTAATGTTCCACACAGAGACTTTCGAGCTTCTGTTTCACACAGAGACTTTCGAGACTACTGTTCCCCATACCGACCTTCTGGCCTACCGTCCCCCACAGAGACCTTCGGGCTTACTGTTTCCACAGAGACTACACACAAAGATCTTCGGGCCTACTCTTCCACACAGAGACTTGCGGGCTTACTGTTTCCCACAGAGACATTCGGGCCTCCTGTTACACACAAAGACCTTCGGTATTACTGTTCCACACAGAGACCTTCGGGCTTCTGTTTCCCACATAGACTTTCGAGACTACTGTTCCCCATACCGACCTTCTGGCCTACCGTCCCCAGAGAGTCCTTCGGGCTTACTGTTTCCCACAGAGACTACTGTTCCCCACAGATAACTTTGGGACTACTGTTCCACACAAAGATCTTCGGGCCTACTCTTCTCCAAAAAGGCTTTCGGGCCTATTTTTCCACACAGAGACCTTCGGACTTACTGTTTCCCCCAGAGACATTCGGGCCTCTGTTACACACAAAGACCTTTGGACTTACTGTTTCCCTCAGAGACATTCGGGCTTCTGTTTCCCACAGAGACTTTCGAGACTACTGTTCCCCATACCGACATTCTGGCCTACCGTCCCCAACAGAGACCTTCGGAATGACTGTTTCCCAGAGAGACTACTGTTCCACACAAAGATCTTTGGGCCTACTCTTCCACCCAAAGACCTTCGGGCTTACTGTTTCCCACAGAGACATTCGGGCCGCCTGTTACACACAAAGACCTTCGGTATTACTGTTCCACACAGAGATCTTCGGGCTTCTGTTTCCCACAGAGACTTTCGAGACTACTGTTCCCCATACCGACCTTCCGGCCTACCGTCCCCCACAGAGACCTTCGGGCTTACTGTTTCCCACAGAGACTACTGTTCCCCACAGAGAACATTGGGACTACTGTTCCACATAAAGATCTTCAGGCCTACTCTTCCCCAAAAAGATTTTCGGGCCTATTCTTCCACACAGAGACCTTCGGGCTTACTGTTTCCCCCAGAGACATTCGGGCCTCCTGTTACACACAAAGACCTGTTCCTCCACACATAGCTTCGGGCCTACTCATCCCCAAAGAGACTTTCTGGACGACTGTTCCCCCTCAGATCCTACTGCTTCCCACAGCGGCCTTTGAGAGCGACCTGTTTCCTCACCGGCCTACGGTTTTCCACAGACAATTTGGGGACTACAGTTTCCCGCACAGACCTCCGGACATGGTGTTGTCCATATAGACCTTCGGGACTTATGTTCTCTGCAGAGACTTTCGGGCCTATTGTCCCCTCACAGCAATCTTTGGGGTTACTATTCCTCACAGAGAATTACAGTTTCGCTCGTCGATTAGTCAGTAGAGTAGTTTTTATAGAGGTCGTCAGTCATACTAAAATCGACTTTAACCGATAACCAATCCGAAACTATCACACTGCTGCCGATACTGAAGCTGATACCACAATGCGTGTGCAACAATCAACTGCAGTAACCCGAAAAAAAGAAACAACTTCCATTAACGAACCGACATTTTCATCAACCACCAATCATCAATGAACAGAACTACCGGATACCAAAGCACCGACCAGAACCTCAGTTCGCGATTACCATGAGTCGACGCACACGATATCCCGATCATCCTACGAATCAATCACCGATCATCTATGAACCGAACTTTTTAATTAACTATCGGCTGAAGAACCGAAGTCTCCATAACTATCGACTACTTATGAAGCCAGATCCTTATCAATACCTTCCGCCAGCAATCTGTAAATCGACCAAAATCCGAAAATCTTGCCATCATCCAACGTCGACCGGTGTTCTGATTCCGAAACGTTTACTGGCGACGGAGCTTACCTCAGCCGTTGAGAAAACCACGTTACAACACTTTGATAGTTTTCTTTTTTTTGCAAATCTTATTCTCTAATAGTTCCGGAGATTTTGTGGCGATTGTTCAGTAGAAATGAAACTAGAAATCCCTTTTTTTAAGCCCTTCTTAGGTGGGATTAGATTAGGTGTAGTGGCAGTCCGTTATTTCAGGCTCACGTAGACTACTCAATCCATTGTGATATCATTCCATGCTAAGCTCAATGGCAAGGTGCCTTGTTTTTTGCTGAACAATTTTGGGGTATTCGGTCGAAATTAATATTGAAAACATAACGCTTTGTATGCAAGCCATTTATGCTAACCATTACACCACGGTGGCTCCCAGTCGTTCTTGGTTGAGCGTGCTGAATGCAATGGTACTGAGTCCTGTAGGAATGTCCATGGCCTGCGGCCGAAATGTTTGTTTTTCCAGGACTGCCAGGAATATTCCGATAATAATCGGCATTGATTTTAAACCCACGGCATGGCTGATCGGATTCCAATGCAGCGCTTGGTTTGCGGTATTACTGTCATTGAGCTGGGTTGAGCGTGCTGAATGCGATGGTACTGAGTCTCGTAGTAATGTCCATGGTCTGCGCCCGAAATGTTTGTCTTTCCAGGACTGCAAGGAATATTCCGATAATATTCGGCATGGCTGATCGGATTCCAACGCAGCGCTTGGTTTGCGGTATTACTGTCATTACGGCGAAGAACATGACCAATCCACTGGTATTTACGCTTACGGATTTCAGAACCTACATTTTTCTGATTTTGATTGGCAGCTCTTCGTTCGTTAATACGCGTGGCCAAAATATAAAGGGTGATTCTTTTGAGGTTAGGATTTTCATGCATTAGTATTTGACAGATCACGTGGGATTTCAGACATGGTGTCAAAGAGAAAGATGCTCAGTATGCTTTGACATTTCATCATGAATAGCCGAACGATCTGCCACAACGTCGAATTTTCAGTGAATGGGCCCTAGAAAAGTTGGCAGAAAATCCGCTTTTTTATCGACAAATTTTGTTCAGCGATGAGGCTCATCTCTGGTTGAATGGCTACGTAAATAAGCAAAATTGCCGCATTTGGAGTGAAGAGCAACCAGAAGCCGTTCAAGAACTGCCCATGCATCCCGAAAAATGCACTGTTTGGTGTGGTTTGTACGCTGGTGGAATCATTGGACCGTATTTTTTCAAAGATGCTGTTGGACGCAACGTTACGGTGAATGGCGATCGCTATCGTTCGATGCTAACAAACTTTTTGTTGCCAAAAATGGAAGAACTGAACTTGGTTGACATGTGGTTTCAACAAGATGGCGCTACATGCCACACAGCTCGCGATTCTATGGCCATTTTGAGGGAAAACTTCGGAGAACAATTCATCTCAAGAAATGGACCGGTAAGTTGGCCACCAAGATCATGCGATTTGACGCCTTTAGACTATTTTTTGTGGGGCTACGTCAAGTCTAAAGTCTACAGAAATAAGTCAGCAACTATTCCAGCTTTGGAAGACAACATTTCCGAAGAAATTCGGGCTATTCCGGCCGAAATGCTCGAAAAAGTTGCCCAAAATTGGACTTTCCGAATGGACCACCTAAGACGCAGCCGCGGTCAACATTTAAATGAAATTATCTTCAAAAAGTAAATGTCATGGACCAATCTAACGTTTCAAATAAAGAACCGATGAGATTTTGCAAATTTTATGCGTTTTTTTTTTTAAAAAAAGTTATCAAGCTCTTAACAAATCACCCTTTACGTAGAATTCGAGGTAATCAATTCGTAACGCCGTTGCTAACTTTCCACGTCGTCCACCCATACAGCAGGATAGGACGGATGCCACATTGGTTTCAAATAATCTGAGCTTTGTTCGCAGACTAAGGTAAATGATTTGTCAATTTGGCGCTTGCATTCTAAATTCTACCTTTGGTTTATTAATTTTAGCTTCTAGATGTACTTCCGTGCTACCAAGCTTCCCAGATTAATTGATATGTCTACTGAGGCATCACCTTGATCACCTACGTAAATCTGTTGTTCCACTCAGCTTTTTTTGGAGATTCGTGACGGATTGTCGCAGGTCACTGGATCTGTTTCACAATCGCCAAATGTCATTTGCCATTGTATTTATTCTCGTAGTTTTGTGAACAGACTAAGGTGGGCGAGAGTATATCAAATGAACTGTCTCTAGAAAATATCTTTCACATTTCAGTCCATGATAGCAAACTGAAGTTTGTTGCAATACCTATCAGCCACACTGTACATATGTTAGGTATATCTCTCATCCCTCTTTACTGGTTTACTGGTTCCATTTCCAATTTCTAAATCTAAAATTTGAAATTCTAATCAATTCTTATTAGATTCCTACATTCCCCAGCAAGTAGGAATGGTTCAAAGTTTATTTTGAAGTTTCCAGCTTGTTATGCGAAGCAACTTAGACAAAGGAATTGCAGATAAGTTTCATTTGAGTATTTTTTTTTTTGTTTCGCATTGTTATGGGAACTGCAAGTAATGCTACCACAATCTGTTCACACACACACACAAAAATGTTTTACAAAAGTTTCTCAAAAGTCCTACCTATCTACCTACCTGTGGGATTTCCATAGACATTGCTTCAATGGATTTCATGGACAAAATATGCCAATAACTGTTTGTGACTGCCGTTTGGCATGAGTTGCTGTCAAAAGGATTTACCAACAAGCATCTATCATTTTCTTATAACCAGCTCATGTTGGACGTAACGATAAGTTTCCGCAAACAAACAAATTGAAAAACTTTAAATTATCTTTTTAAAACCCCGCCCTCCCCTGACTGGCATTCAATTCCATTGTTGGCTTATGTTTGTTGTGAAACATTTTCTTTAAGCTAACTTGGTTACCTTACACCCCCTCATTGGGTAGAAGTTCCTTCTGCCACCTCAATTACTTGACATTTATTTACCTTCAGAGCCCATAATAGCTCTTCCTTTTCCTCCGATAGAACTTAGCTCTAGGAATAGTAATATCGAGTGTGTTGTCCTTAGGGGTATTGTTTCACCACAAAAACGAAGTGTTAACTGTTGTATATTTATTTACCAAAAGATGGATTTTTTTATGCATCAACTAAACGAACCAAATGAAAGATACAACCAACTCTAGAATTCAACCAACATATAAAGAAACTTAGAGGAATTTATTTATTTTTTTCTTTTTCAACATAAAAAAAACTTTCCTTTTCCCAAAATACAAAAATGCTGAAGATACTAAAACACTGATCTGCAGATTATGTGGATAGGGTGTAATGAGAAGAGGAGCAGCAAAACACCAAAAGAGGTGATATGACTCAAGGAGCACAGGAACCCCTGGAAGTTATGTTTTCGGATGAAGAGGATGTTGATTTCTACAGGATGATGTTCGAGAACAGTGCCCTGACCGTGACACATTTCTGGTTTATACATCTAAAGATAAGTAAACCTCACGGAAATATCATCAATCACTGATCGCCCAAGCTTTGATTCTAAAATTATCGACATAAGATTCTATACCTTGAATATAATCTTCACATTGATTCTTGAAGAGAATGGCATAGATGAGCATATCGAAGACATACCATACTTGCTCGTACATGACTTGGAAACCTCGCCTAATATGTCTGTCCCAGAGCCATTGCGAGCTTTCCCAGAGGCTCGGGAGAAGTTTTCCCACAATTGCTATGCATAGGAAGATTCGTCGCATATACAAGAATCCTTGCATTGATAATTCCCCACACCAACTTCCAATACGTAAGCTTAATGACTAGATTCAAAGGAGAATCACCTGCTGTTTTAGCTTCCAGATTTCAATAGCGGAATAGATTCACCGTCTTCGAGAGATGAACGGATTGTGACCCGCCTGCAAAGTGAATGTTCGTTAGAGAATTGTCCCACATCGCCTGAGAGCTTAATCAACTTCAAACCAACACTTTCTCCCACCTGCAAGATTAATCAGCCTCGGACGATGTACTCTTATAGAATCTACGATTTCTATAAGCTTCGTGCAGAGGTATATTCATCAGTTCCGAGAACTTTAAAATGTGTGTAAGAGTCCGCATCAACATTCATCTTGGATATGGGAAGCCACAATAACTTATTTCCTAACTATATGACTGGTAGGAAATTTGGAGGAAAAACATCTTGCCCAGGAGGAATAACCGAATCTTATTTCAAAGAGAAGTATTCCCCCTTCTCCGTTTAAGTTTTACGTGCTAAGGTCTACTCTACAACCATCAGAAGTCCTCCAGATAATCTATGCGGACGATTGTTTCATAGTCACACCAGATGACTATGAAACAATCGCCAGATGTCGAGGAGTTTGACGGTAAAATTAGTGATCACCTCAGGAATAGTAAAATTTCGCGACAGCAACAATTTGCGTAGACCAAAGAAGTGAAGCAGGAGCTTAACATCCACATCCATAGACAGAGAATTCTCACGTCAAAATCCCAAAATTTCTTGGCTTGATGTTTGATAGCTCGTTCTTCTTTAGTAAACCAAGCAGGAGTGGTTGCCAAAAATTTTGGGAGCCGATACAAAACCCGGAAAGCATTGATTGATTGAATTTTCCGAATATAAGGAGATGATTCAAAATATTTGCGAGTCCACTGGTCGTCTTTTACGTATTACGTGACTCCCAGTATTAGGGGATCCCAATGCAGAAACCACCAGGTGGTGCAAAATACTGCACTGCGGATAGCCACCGATTGTCATGTATGGTGAATGCCATATCCAGTACCCCCAGACTATAGACCAGGCAAGCAGAAGGCAAAGGCGAGTATTCCGTGCACTCAGACCAGATAGACCCTCTACGGTCATCAGCCAGGGGTGTGTGTACTCCAGGCGATAAAGGTCTTCAAAAGTTCCACCACAATTGGCAATGATGGTTTGGCTACGTGGTTTTTGAAGCATATTGGTGAGAGTGATACCACGAATAAAACTGGAGCTTCACATTCACTTGTGTGGCCAGAGCATTCTTACGTTGAAAACCCTAGAATTTCTTGACTTGATGTTTAAACCAAGCAAACAGCTCAAAATTAAACTCTGAAAGTAGATGAATGATTTTTTGGAAAGATTGGGAGACGATTCAAAATATATGGGAGTCCATTAGTCATCCCCTTATAGATTACGTGATCCCGTTTGGACTCCCAGTATTATGGGAACCCTATGCAGAAACATCCGTTAGTCACGTAGGGCCAATGCTTTCTGTAGAGAATATGTCGAGCGCCCGCAGACCCGAGTCATACCAGATAGCCCCCATATGGCCATCAGCAAGGAGTGTATATTTCAGACTAAAAAGGTCGCCAAAAGTTCCACCATAATTGGTAGCCACAGCAACTGGGCTACGAGGACGCTGAAGCACATTGCACAGAATAATTCTACGTTTAATGTTCATACCTTCTATATTTGCCTCAAAACCTTGGAAATACCAGCTATCTGGAAAATAGGGAATGTTGTTCCGGTTCTGAAACCTGACACATGTTGGAGCCTTTTATTGACCCTCTTCTTTACCCCCAACACGAAGATTCTTCAAGCAAGTTTTCTTGCCTTCTTCAGAAAATCCTAATGTTGGCAAAAAATCATGAAGAGTACGATAACTTCGTTGTGTGAATTAACATCCAACATTATAGAGGTATTGCGTAGTAAGAGATCCCATAAACGTTCTACGTTCGTTGCTATATATATATATATATATATATATATATATATATATATATATATATATATATATATATATATATATATATATATATATATATATATATATATATATATATATATATATATATATATATATATATATATATATATATATATATATATATATATATATATATATATATATATATATATATATATATATATATATATATATATATATATATATATATATATATGTCCTTTATTTACATATCGTGTATACATGTACAGTAAATCACAATAATTAAAAGTTCAGTTCTCTGAACATAGGGCGATAACGTTCGTTGCATTGGACCTGGATAAAGCGTTTCATACCCTCTTAGGAGATATAATGTAAACCTCACTTTCTAACAATCTTAAGAGGTGAATAGCAGACTATATGTCTGGCAGACTGTTCTATGTGGAAATTAGAGGAAACAAATCTTCGCCCAGGAGGAACAACGAATGTGTACTTGAAATGCCCCCTCATTTTTAAATTTTACGTGCCTTTTACCACCAGATGTTCATCTGATGACATATGGGAATGCCTGTTCCATGATAATATCAGGTAGAGTCACCAAAGAGGTGAAGAATAGTGACTACCACCCTGCAATTAATTATGTCTTTGTAAGCAGGCACATTCTGGCCTTAAACATTGTAGACTAAAGAGAATCCCCACATACAAGAGCCCAAAGTTCCTGCTTTGATGTTTGATAGTCTGTTCTTCTTGGAAATGTTCTGGAAATGGTCGCTAAAATCATTGGGAGTTGAAACAAAATCCATACGATATTGTCTGCTAGCATCTAAGGGAAAAATATTGAGACGATACAAACCTATGAGTCTATTGATCGCCCACTTATGTGGCCCGCTTCGACTCCAAATATAAACTCCAGGCGTCACAAAAATGTTTGAAACAATTTTACTCGCATACTTCACGGAACATGTTATGTTGGCTGAAAATAAGCATGGTTTCTGTTTGAACAGGAGTACAGAGGAATTGAATTGTAAGAGACCACATAAACGTTCGATTCTCGTAGCAGAAGACATGCCAAACCATTTCACATCCAGGTGGGCATCAACTGAACGAACCAAGCCAAACCGGCTCGTTTTCAGAAAAGACCAAGATTTAATTAATCACCCAATCATCGCTCGACAATGATGAGGGAATAACGGCGATATTAGATGCCGTGTGCACCTCCACGGTTCGGAAGATAATATTTTCCTGCCAGTGCAGAATTGTGATGGGTGGAAGACCACCACCTGTCAGATATGATGAAACCAGGGCGATGCTATGCCAGCTAGACCCAGCATCTCCAGTAGCTTGAACAGTTACCTTTCACTTCTGAACCCAGTAATTGAAGATGTCTGATTCGGCTTAAGAAAAGACAAACACTCGATCGGCGATGACAATGATGAGGGAATGAATAAGAACGACAATGGTACGCAAGGCAATATTTTCCTGCCATTGCAGCATTGTTCTCGGTGGAAGACCACCACCTGTCAGTGATGATGAGAGGCGACTTCCTAAAGAGACTAGATACAGCGTGTATTTAAAATGGGCTGAGTTAAGCTCAGTCGCATCCAGGTTCTCTGTAAGAACAAACTAAACTTTTCGGACTAAGACCACAAAATGTTTATTTCGAGTTATATATTAATTAATTCAGTTTTATTTTAGTTTAGTTTAGTGGTGGTGAGAAGGTCGGCTCATCGATGTTCGGTGGTTGATGAGTAATTTGGTACGTTGAAGATCGGTAATGAAGGAGAACGTCGGTTCGTCGATGATCGGTAGTTGATGTTTCATTGATAATTGGAGGGTATTTCATTCGTTGAAACGTGTATAATTGGTCGTTGCTAAGTAGTTCGATTCGTTGGCGAACTGCTGATGAGATCTTCGAAATTTCTGAGCTTAGTTTTTGCAAAATTTTTATAGCAACTTGATAATGACGGATTTTGGGTGGAAAGTTAAACATTTCGACAAATTCAACAATGG